>NW_027411755.1:139403849-140019714 GCF_047663935.1 Musca autumnalis | reverse complement strand
ATTTAAAATTTATGGTTTCTCAACAAGACATTATTACTCTTTCACTTGTTGCAAAAACAAATTGCAAGTGTTTTACCCAACTTTTAATTTAGACGCGAGCATGGACATTTAAAGACTTTTACATGAATACAAAACACAATTTTTTGAGAGCATCTAAATACACACAGTATAGTCTCGATAATCTGGATTCCACATGTTTCGGCGATGTCCGCATTATCGAACTGTCCGGATTACCGAGTAGTCACACGCAGAAAAATTTATGTTAGAAATATGTTTGGATCCAAACAAATATATGTTTGGATCCAAACATAATATTTTTGGGTCCAAACAAATATATGTTTGCAACATTTTGTAACATATCTCAATTTGATATGTTTGGGTAAAACATATTTTTTATGTTAGAAATTTTTTTCATGGGTGGAGAGAGGATGTTTGTCAACGAGAGTAATAACAGTGCTCTCGCGGCTGTGGAATGCTGTTTTATAATAAAGAGTTGTGTGTATTGTATAATAGAAGACGTAGAAGCGAAGAAGGGGGCTTTGGTGCTTTGATGGCGTGTATGCGTCAAACTCGTGTGTTTCTTGTTTTGTTGTTGTTAACCAACTTAGTTAAGGCGAAGAAGAAAAGAAGAAATGATATGAATTATATTTTTTTTTTCTTCAGTGTTTTAGTTGCCTTTGTAGAGTCAAGACGGTAAAGCGAGTGAATAAATCAGTGTTTTGTGTTTTCTCTTAAGAAATTGTGCTTTTTAGTAAATTAAATGCCCAATACATTTTATAATTGAATCGGAAAGTTGAATGGAATTATTTTATTGGACAAGGAAGAAATCGCATTTAATATTGGTAATTACATACTCGTACATACTTATGTATATTTGAAATATGGCATATCCATATTTATTTATTACATTACATAATCATTT
The DNA here is from genome assembly GCF_047663935.1 of Musca autumnalis. Lineage (NCBI taxonomy): Eukaryota > Metazoa > Arthropoda > Insecta > Diptera > Muscidae > Musca > Musca autumnalis. The sequence goes on along the minus strand of NW_027411755.1, from coordinate 140,018,792 downwards.
GATTCTAGATGCCGGATTCCCCGCTGATGATTTCAACTATGAGGACAATTTGTTTTATTTCACAAGAGCAAGTGAGCACACGTTTTAAAGCAGCGTTGCCAGTATTTTTTAGCCTCTTTTCCCCAACTTGTCCAAAACTTTTCCCCAAAATTCCCCAGATTTATTGAATTTTCTCAAAAAAATCCCCAAAAATTGTTTAACAAATAATTACAAAAAAATCAAAAGTAGTTTTATTTTAATATTGAAATTCATATAATTAAACTTGTAAACAATTGCTCTGTTCCAGAACCTGCAAGAAGCTACTATTTTTTACTACGATAACATTTTTTCCTTTATGTTATCGGAAAAAATAGTAAAAATTAGTAGATTTTTGCAGTACTGGAACAGACCATATTCTATACACTTATATCATGGTAGAACAAACCAGGTAAAGTAAATACTACACAAATACAACTCAACAACAACCACATAGAAATTTGTTTTTGTTTGTAAACGTTAGTGTCAATGTACATGTAAACAAAATAAGGAAATGTCTATAAATGATTGGAATTTAAAAAACTAATAATTTTTACATTTGATTTAATATTTCGAAAAACATGAATGAAAACTCGTTAGATTTTCAATTGGAATGTTTCCATATCATTCCACTAAATGCATAATTTCTTGCGGAAAGTAGACTTTTTGCAAAAATGTTTGGGGTCGCTGGTAATTCATTGAGAAAAGAGAAGTTGTTTCAATCGTTTGCTTTTGAAAGCAAAAAAGCACATGTTTATTAGGGCTTTATTCTTTTCAAGTTTAACAAAATACCACACATATTAACAATAGTTTTACCGCCTCTATAAGCGGTGTTTTAGTGTGCGGCATGTCGTTCGGACTTGAAGGAAGTTACATGTCAATGATATGAAGGAATCTTTATGGGAAAAAGTTTTTTTCTGATGAATAATTTTGTTCTTCAAAAAATATATATCCCTAATATACATCGAACATAGAAATAAATATATAAAATGTCGTCTGGAATTTGACACTAACATTACAGCCCAGTTCAGTCAGCTGGGTATTGCTGCTACCTTTTCTTGTTCTACCATGACACTTATATATGCATTAAACTAACGATATTGAAGACTTCACTTTCAAGTGATTCAGAAACATCTCATTGGATTTATGTGCATTTTTATAATGAAAGAGTTGTAACATTTCTTAGGTGGGTCAAAATTTCTAAAACAAATGGAGTAGTTAGACAATTGATTATTTATTCAAGTAACTGGTACTGCATTTTATTTCTGAATATGGTTCAAAATAGAAGACTCTTCCTACTTAATTAATTATTACTTGTTGAATTACTTGTTGGAACGGAAAGCATATTAAATACCATCTCCAATTTACGAATGATAACTTTCTCCATTGCGATTCGTAAACATCCGTGGAGATTTTTGTGTTGACAACTGGTTTTACATAAAAACGTTCGTTTAGAGCTAAAATTGTGTTGACCCATTAATTGCTGCAAATATTGAGGTAAAATCGCTTGTAAATTTAAGAAATTGCATATTTGTAGGCATCGGTTTCAGCATTTGTATCAACAGCGTTTACTCAAAAAAAAAAAAAAATACAAGTCAAAAAAAAAAAAATACAAGCCTAGATGGTAAATATGCCGAGTCGTTTTCGATCGATTCCACTATTTTTTTCAATATCTTCTTAATTTTTTTATAAATGGTTTCAATATTCGAGTGAACAGAAAAAAATGCATATTAGCAATGTGCATCGGTTTAAAAATTTAGATTAAGGTCCGTTCTTACATATTTTCTTTAAAATCCCTTTTTGTTATACCTTACCAGGGATTTGTTTTTACATCTTCCATTCCATTTCAAGCAAAACAGTCTGTATACATCAAATTTATTCCAATCGGATTGGTTGAATTGAATTTGCTGTAATTTTTTTTCTTGTTTTTGGGCGCACTTTATACTTTAAAAGGAACACAAAGTTCCTTTTAATTTATCTGACACTTATTATTAAAGCAAACTTGTAGGAATAAAAAACGGGTTATCTGTCCGATATCGGCCAACATTTAAATACAAAAAGGATATAACAACTTGCCTAAGCATATTTATCCCTTTTATAATTGGAGCCATGTATGTTAAATAAAGTTTAATTTCAGCATTGTCCATCAATCCAGAAATCATTTCTTCAGTTAAGTCAACTTCAGCAGTAGAAATGATGGAAAATGTTATTTTAATTCAACCCACTGTTCTAGTACGCTGTCAGTCGTCGAACCGTATGATAACACTTCAAACCAATTACCAATTAGTATATGATGCATGTTATTTGTGCGTCACGCGTGCTCTACTACTATTCACGTACTGAAATTTAAAACAAAATCAGATAATCTGAAGTAATTAGAAAAAAAGAAATTCCCCAAAAATCCCCAAATATTTTTCAGATTTCCTCAACATTTTCCCAATTCCCCAAGTCGAATTTTTTTTCCCCATTTCAAATAAAAATTCCCCAAATTGGGGAAAAATCCCCAATACTGACAACGCTGTTTTAAAGTGTTTAAATTGAATTTTACGCTCCCTTGCTCTCAGTAAGCGCCCACTGGTGCATGTGTTTGTGTTTTTTTTTTGTTCCTTTTGGGTTTGTATTTTTGCACCCAAACATATAAAATGTTTGCACCCAAACATAAAATTGTTTCCACCCAAACATAAAATTAATTTTTAATGAATTTCTCATTGGAATCGAGCTTGATGATCAAGGAATAATGCAAGTGAAAAAGGAAGCCGACGACGATTCGAACCCACACACCCACCACTATGTGACATGCATGTTTCGACTTTGGTAAAGTCTCCTCAGACATATCGGATGTGGAGCGGCTTCGATGTCCTCGAACTTTTCTTCTTTCAAATGCATTTTGTTTTGTTTTTTACAACAACAATGGGGATTTTCTCATTTAGTTGTGCTTTCATCACAAACGCTTAGCGCTGCCTTTGAAAGTAATGAGTTTGGCTCTGAACGCTAACACGCCGTGACAACACTTTTTTCTTGTGTTTTTCAAGGACGTGGGTTCAAACCCCAGCCTGGCTCAGCTGATTTTATTTTTTATTTGAAAATTTTGCCTTTTTTAGGCGAAGATCATTTGTTTTAGTATTAATTTTTAATGAATTTCTCATTGGAATCGAGCTTGATGATCAAGGAATAATGCAAGTGAAAAAGGAAGCCGACAACGATTCGAACCGACACACAACTAAATGGGAAAATCCCCATTGTTGTCGAAACATGCATGTCACATAGTGGTGGGTGTGTGGGGTCGAATCGTCGTCGGCTTCCTTTTTCACTTGCATTATTCCTTGATCATCAAGCTCGATTCCAATGAGAAATTCATTAAAAATTAATACTAAAAAAATGGTCTTCGCCTAAAAAATGCAAAATTTTCAAATAAAAAACATAAAATTGTTTCCACCCAAACATATCTTTGTTTGCACCCAAACATAAATATCTTTGCACCCAAACATATATTTGTTTCCACCCAAACATATATTTGTTTGCAGACCCAAACATTTATTATGTTTGGGACTGTTGCAAACATATATATGTTTGCTGCAAAATATGTTTGAGACATATGTTAGAGAGGCCGTTTTTTTTTTTGCGTGCACAAAAACACATAATTTTCTAAGTTGAAATCATTAATATCGGACGTTTACTAGATAATAACCTGACGTCTAAGGTACACGAATTCATATTATGCAAATATCACGGGTTCAGAATTCAAATGCACTCATCTCATTATGGTGAATGTATTATACCCATTTCTATGAACATCAGCAATTGACTTTACCTTGTCGTCGAAGCCAAAATGGTATTGTTTTATATAAATCTTATAGCCTTCGAATAAAACAATGAATTTTAAATCTACTGGTTGCCGGTGATTTTGTGTACCAAAGAAAGAAAATAAAAAGAGTCATGGGGTTTTTAAATAATTTATTGCAGTTTCTGTAAAAGAAGTGCGATTCTGAAACTCATTTTTTGCATAATCGAAAAAATCGGCAATATTAAATTTCTTATAATTTTGGTAATTAACTATCAGATCAGAAAAAGTAGTCGTTAATTTCAGCCTTAACCAAGAGTGCTGTCATAATTCATAATTTTGCGTTTTAATGTTTCCGATTTTTGTGGGTAACTCAAAAAATGAGTTCGAGAATCTTAAAGATCTAAAATCGAAGCTATTAATCGCAACGCTTTAAAAGTTTTAAATATTTCTAGATAAAATATCATTGGAATTCTTTACACAGTTCCAAAGGACATTCTCACTAATCGGAGGTCCAATGAACTAATTCCTTTAGAGAAAAGGAACAACCAACATCGATTTTTAAGGGAACTAGGCTACCCAACACTAAGTTAAAATACTGTTGCTTATCAGTCATCGATGGTTGAAAGGTAGAAAAATCATTCGACAAATTCAAATAGTTAATTCCATAATGACTGCATAACTGAGTCAACAGTGGCTAGCCAGAACGACCACATGTGGACCGAAAAAAATTTTAAAAGAATTCATTTATTATATATAAAATAGTTACAATTTAAATTCTTATGCCCCAGCGCCTCGTGGGTTTTTTGGGGCTTTCTAAAGTTTTAAATCATAAATTTATTTCTAATACAATAAGGGTAATGTAAGTATGTATGTTACTGAAAAAATAAAATTCACAATAGAAGCATATCTGTATTACTAGTTAAATATACATTTAGATTAGATTTAAAAATAGAGATTCTGGTTATATTTTTAATATTTTGAGGAAGATGGTTTTATTCCGAAGAGCCAGCGTGCTCAATCCGTTGCTTAGTGGTTTCTAATCTGCATATTTTTACATGAAGGTTTGTATTATATCTTGTATTACTTACAAGTTGTTTGATTTCTGGGATTTGCTATGACATGATATCCAATATTGTTTAGAGACTCGAATATGTAGAATAAAACTTGCATTTGGTAGAGCCCATATATTGGTAAAACTGTTTTAGCGATGTTGTTGAATAGCAATGATGTTGAAAAAGTCTGTGGGAGATTATAAACTAGCCTTAAAGCTTTGTTTTGAGATCTTTGCAAATATTTAAAATCCATACTTTTTTGTAGCAGTATATCATTTGTTTTTGAATTTGTAGAGCAAACCAATTGCCGGAGCTACTTTAGATCTCAAATACTGTAAATGCGAGTTCCACGATAAGTTACTTTGAAAATGTATGCCGAGGTATTTCCAGCAGGTAAACGGAAAAATCATTATCTACGCCTGCGTGAGGTCGAAAGCGAATTACTTTAGTTTTGTCAGAGTTTATAAGAAGACCATTAATTCTTGCAAATTCGTGAATTTCTATAGCATCATGTTCGATTTGTTCTTTCAAAATTACTTCATGAGAAACTTTGAAAACTTAATTTGTCTTATGTATACACCAATTGCTATTGCTAAGTAAATAAGAATCTAATACTCAAAATAGGAAAAAAATATAAATGTCCGGATTATCGAGATACGAAAATATGAAATTTCCGGATTACCGAATCTACAATGTAAAAAAACGTGTCCGAATTACCGCGTTGTCCGGATTAACGAATTTCCGGATTATCGAGATTATACTGTATTTATTTACTATTTGTACATCGGAAATTCATTATTCCTTAAAAAGTGAAGGGTGCGGTACGTACATATATGTTGGTATTTCTTCTCAAGTTTTCACAGGAAGCCCTTGCAATGTACAGACAGAGATTCTATGGAAAATGAAAATCATGACTACTTCTCATTTTACAGAAACTTGTTGATAATCTGAGATTCACGTTGTTCTGTGACAGTGTGCAATTTATATGCTATTCATTTGTGTGTGTACTTATTACAGTTATTATGAATAGTAGAGGAGTGGTAGTAATAGCAGTATATTTGTCTATATGCTTGTATGTGATTATTATTATCTTTGTCGTTCTCATCATTCATATGAATGACTTTACTCACCCACTCTCACAGAGCCAAACAGAATTGCATTTAATTCAATATTATTGTTGGGAGCGTAAACTACGACACACACAGCAAACAAATTTGTGGAAAAGTGTAACTAATGAACGAAATTGGTCGACTTTCGTTTTCAGGATTATAATTATTTTAAAATGTTCTGGGAAATTGGATGTTTAAATAAGATTAAAATAGGAACAAGTAAAAACGGCGTTAAGTTCGACCGGGGCAGACCTTTCGTTGCGAGATTGAGACCCACCAAAATATTGAAAATCGGAAGGTACCGTTCTCTGGGGACTTTATAAAGTCTTGGACCTATACCGACAAATTTTAGGTGGAAAGTTGTATACCCCCAATGAAGACCAAATACCAAAATTTCAGCCATTTGGTGGGATATTGAGGCCACGAACTTCAAAATACCGAAAATCGGGTGGTACCGTTCCTATATGTCGGGCGGTACCGATCTATCAGAAGACGTGGACTAATAACGACAAGTTTCAGGTGGAAGACTAAATATAAAATTTTTGCCACATCGAGGCGATGTTGAGCTACAACCTCAAAATATCGAAAGTCGGGTGGTACCGTTCTATGGGGGCTATCTGAAGACGTGGATATTATACCAACAAATTTAATATGGAAAGTTAAAACCCACAGCGAAAACTAAATACTAAATTTCAGCCATTTCGGTGAAATATTCAGGCCACGAATATTCTATAAGGGCTACGAGTATATGAAGGCGTGCACCTATACCCACAAATGTCAGATGGAAAGTTTTATATCCCCAATGAAGACCAATACCTAATTTCAGCCATTTCGGTGGGATATTGAGGCCACGAACTTCAAAATACCGAAAATCGGGTGGTACCTTTCTATGGGGGCTATCTGAAGACGTGGAGTTATAACGAAAAATTTCAGGTGGAGGGTTTTATACGCCCAACGAAGACTAAATACAAAATTTCAGCCATGTAGGTGGGATATTGGCGCTAAAACCTTCAAAATACCGAAAATCGGGTGGTACCGTTCTACGGTGTCTATATAAAGACGTAGACCTATACAAATTAATTTCAGGTGGAAAGTTTAATAGCCAAAACGAAGACTTAATATCAAATTTTAGCCATTGCTGTGGGATATTGAGGCCATAACCTCCAAAATACTGAAAATCGGGAAGTACCGTTCTACGGTGGCTATAAAAAGACGTGGACCTATACCTACAAATTTCAGGTGGAAAGTTGTAAACCCCCAATGAAGACTAAATAACAAATTTCTGACATTTCGTTAGGATGTTGAGGCTACAACCTCAAAATATCCAAAACCGGGCGGTAGCGTTCTATGGGGGCTATATAAATACGTGGACCCATACCGAAAAATTTCAGGTGGAAAGTTGTATACCCCTAATGAAGACCAAATACCAAATTTCTGCAATTTCCGTAGGATATTGAGACTACAACCTCAACAGTTTGAAAATCGGGCGGTACCATTCTATCATTCGGGCGGTACCGTTCTTTCTGAAGACGTGGACTAATAACGACAAGTTTCAGGTGGAAGACTAAATATTAAATTTTTGCCACTACAATAGGATGTTGAGGCTACAACCTCAAAATATCGAAAAACGAGAGGTACCGTTCTATGGAGGCTATCTGAAGACGTTGACGTATACCAACAAATTTCAGGTGAAAAGTTTAGTACCCACAACGAAGACTAAATACCAAATTTCAGCCATTTCGGTGGGGTATTTAGACCATGCACTTCAAAATACCGAAAATCTGGAGGTACCTTTCTATGGGGGCTATATGAAGGCGTGAATTTATACCGAAAAATTTCAACTAGAAAGTTTAATGCTCCTTTCAGCTACTTCTATCGGATATTGAGGCTACAACCTGCGAAATATCGAAAACCAGAAGGTACGCTTCCATGGGAGCTATATGAAAACGTGGACCTATACCCACAAATTTCAGATGGAAGTTTTATGCCCCTACGAAGACTAAATACTAAATTTCAGCCATTTTGTTGTTTTAATGAGGCTAAAACCTGTTGATATCTCTAAAATTCAAGAAGTTACAGCTAATTTATTGAGAGTTTGACATAAATCAACAATAATTTTTGTTGGTTTATGAAGCATTAAAACACCTCAAATCATGCTTGATCTTGCACTGAAATTTAGCACTGATATCTGGCTATCTCTTCACAAATAATGGTCCTAGTAGTTATATTAATATTGGTGCAATAATATTTATACCCTACGCCACACTGTGATAAGGAGTATTATTTCTTTGTGCATTTGTATGTAACATCCAAAAAGAAACGAAATAGACCTATAGTTCTTTTGGGGATATACATATAATCACTTTCTGAGTCGATTTATGCACGTGCGTCCGTCCATCTGTCCATGTATATTTGTTCGCAATGTACAGGTCGCATGTTTTGTCCGATTCAGCTGAAAATTGGGGAATATACATTTTTTAGCTAAAGGAAGAACGCTATTGCTTTCGGCCTATTTCACATATTTGCTGCACCAAATACGTCCGATTTTAATGAAATTTGGAATGTTGACTGAATTCGGTGTAAAAATAAATGTACCCAATTACATCGAAATCGGTTCAGATTTGGATATAGCGCCCATAAATATTTTCGGCCGATTTCACGTATTTTCTGCACAAAACACGCTATATGTCCGATTTTGATGAAATTTGGAACGTGTGAGTGAATTCGGTCTAGAAATAAGTGTGTAAAATTAAATCGAAATCGATTCAGATTTGGATATAGCTCCCATATATATTTCGACCGATTTCTCGTATTTTCTGCACCAAACACGAATTTTGATGATATTTGATGTTATAGGGTCACCGACGAATATTTCTATGTGTTACAAACGGCATGACATATTTAATTATACCCTCCATATTATGGTGGAGGGTATAACAATTGTATGACTGTCCTGAGGCGGTTGGTAGTTCCCCATTGTGGGGTCCCTATGCGTTGTTAAGGGTTATTGTACAATTTTAAACTAACCTAGATATGTCGTTTCTGACGACATACAGTGGCGTACAGCTAATTAGGGACAATAAATTCAGTTTAATAGATTACAGGATTTCATTTAAAAATCAGAAGATTTTCATGAAATTAATTTTGTGTATAAGGTATTGGTAATATGCACTATCGGGTGATGTCAAAACATGCTGACATTCTCCTTATGTGGGGAAGGACAAGTGGGTCTAAAAATGGTCCATATGGCCAGCTAATTAGGGACATTAGTAGTAAAATCAACTTTTACGTTCATTTATGCACACTTTTATACAAGAATTGTTGTCATTTGACTAGTTTATAGTGTGTTCAACTGATTCCATGCTTTATCCCAACCGCAAGCCCTTTATGGTACCGAAGTATTACAATATTTCCGAATAATATATTTTAGTCCTTATTTTCCATTAATGCACCAAAAATATGCATATTTAATTTTCTCATTATACCAAAAATTATATGTTTAGTAACCTCAGACAACATTCCGAACCACAAACTGCAAGTACCGCTCCATACTGGGTGTAAATTTATCCTTAATTCCTTATTAACCACTTTGGATGAATCATTAGGGTGAAAATCCTATTTGAAGGATAAGCTATGAGGCACTTTTATGTTATAATGATATTTAGCATGGAAATTAGGTAACGGGAAAGTAGGTAATGTTAGGTTGAGGTATGGACGCTTCAGTCTGCATTTTTGGAAGGGGTTAACTCGAAATTTATTATAAAATTCTGTGCCATTGACATCTTTCAAGTTTTTAAACTCGTTTGCACTAATTTGGTTTAGTTCCGCAATTGTGTCGTTTCCCAGGAGCTGTCCAAATGACAGAGAAAGCTGTCCAAATGACAGAGAAAGCTGTCCAAATGACAGAGAAAGCTGTCCAATGACAGAAAATAATTATTTTCACAACAATTTTGTGCAAATGTAGACTTGTGTGCTCTAATGATGCCTATATATTAATGTCTGTCTTACTCATTAACAGTTGGTTCTGTATTACTATACCCTTTGTGCGGAGGATATATCAAGTTTGTTTTTCCTTTAAAGTATCCCTCACTCTGCAGTCACGAAACTGTTCTACCAAAAATACCATAGTTTGGTATAGGCCCATATAAGGGTACCTGTCGATTTTGGGTATTTTAAGGAATTTAGATAAAGTTGCAGACCAAATTACCTGTAATTTGGCATTTAGGATTCCTAGTGGTCAAACACTTCTCCACCAACAAATATGGACATACATCCACATTTTTTAATGGCCCTATATAAGGGTATCGACTAATATATTGGGTCTAAATTGGCTGTAATTTGACAGTTAAGGTTAAAAACGTCTGCACCAATTGTGGACATAGGACCAGTTTCTCTGGTTGGTTTCTCTCGATTTCAAATGTTGTGAAGTTTTCCGACCGAATTAGCTATTACTTGTTATTTGAGGTAACCAGTGGTCAAAAATTTTTCCACCTAAAATTGTGGACATTGTATACAACCCACATTAAACCACACCGGCCGATTTCAGGTATTTTGAAGATTTAATCTACATTTTAGGCCCAAATTTGCTGCAGTTGGTAATTAGGATTCCCAGCGGTCAGAAAACTTTCTATTTATTTAATTTTAGTTCATAATACATATTTCGTGGTGGAGGATACAAAAAGCTTTTCTATTTTGTTTTAAAAGAAAAATTGGTATTTTTCACAGAGCTTTATTTAACTTGCTTTGGTGTCAGTTTAGTTTAAATCTAGTAAATTTTTTCCACACAGTTGCAGTTGACCAATCGAACTAAAACTTTTCAGATTTGGATGACAATACATGAATATGAAACCCAAACCGATATGGGTCCATTTTTACAGTATTTTATTTAACTTGCTTTGGTTCCCGTCTGTTTAGTTAATTGACTGTAACTTAGCTTTTGGAGTTCCCAATTGTACAGAAACTTCCCCACCAAAAATTATGGACATGGGTCAGATTTTGGTGTACGGGGGCTACACCAAAATCTGACCCATGTTAAGGTACTACCCGATTTCAACCAATTTAAAGTTTTTTTGTCTATATTTTCGGCCTAAATTGACTATAATTTGGTTATGGACTTCTCAGTGGTCAAAAAATTTATTTACTAAAAAATTAAAAATAATTAAAAAAATAAGTTTCAGTGTTTTATTTATAAATGCACTTAAAACTAGAAAATAATTTGTCGCTTAGCCTCAATTTAAATTAAAAATGGTGGCAAAATTAAACGGCAAGCGTTTTATTTGAGAGATTCCATCATGTGGAAGAATATACTTATTTAGGCTAAGCGGCACATTATTTTCTAGTTTTAAGTACATTTATAAATAAAACACTGAATTTTAATTTTTTTATTTATTATTTTTTTTTTTTTTTGCTATTATTTATGCTTCATTACTTGAAAAATAAAAAAAATGAACAGATTTGACACGATATACAACAAAAAATATGAAAATACATAACACACCTTTAAATTTAATGATCAAAACAGAAACAACTGAATATTTTGCAGTGGTGCAGTGGTATGCACGCCCGCCTTGCACGCAGAAGGTCGGGGGTTCGATTCCCCGTCCAGCCAACATCAAACATTTTTTTAAACTCGTTTGCACTAATTTGGTTTAGTTCCGCAATTGTGTCGTTTCCCAGGAGCTGTCCAAATGACAGAGAAAGCTGTCCAAATGACAGAGAAAGCTGTCCAAATGACAGAGAAAGCTGTCCAATGACAGAAAATAATTATTTTCACAACAATTTTGTGCAAATGTAGACTTGTGTGCTCTAATGATGCCTATATATTAATGTCTGTCTTACTCATTAACAGTTGGTTCTGTATTACTATACCCTTTGTGCGGAGGATATATCAAGTTTGTTTTTCCTTTAAAGTATCCCTCACTCTGCAGTCACGAAACTGTTCTACCAAAAATACCATAGTTTGGTATAGGCCCATATAAGGGTACCTGTCGATTTTGGGTATTTTAAGGAATTTAGATAAAGTTGCAGACCAAATTACCTGTAATTTGGCATTTAGGATTCCTAGTGGTCAAACACTTCTCCACCAACAAATATGGACATACATCCACATTTTTTAATGGCCCTATATAAGGGTACCGACTAATATATTGGGTCTAAATTGGCTGTAATTTGACAGTTAAGGTTAAAAACGTCTGCACCAATTGTGGACATAGGACCAGTTTCTCTGGTTGGTTTCTCTCGATTTCAAATGTTGTGAAGTTTTCCGACCGAATTAGCTATTACTTGTTATTTGAGGTAACCAGTGGTCAAAAATTTTTCCACCTAAAATTGTGGACATTGTATACAACCCACATTAAACCACACCGGCCGATTTCAGGTATTTTGAAGATTTAATCTACATTTTAGGCCCAAATTTGCTGCAGTTGGTAATTAGGATTCCCAGCGGTCAGAAAACTTTCTATTTATTTAATTTTAGTTCATAATACATATTTCGTGGTGGAGGATACAAAAAGCTTTTCTATTTTGTTTTAAAAGAAAAATTGGTATTTTTCACAGAGCTTTATTTAACTTGCTTTGGTGTCAGTTTAGTTTAAATCTAGTAAATTTTTTCCACACAGTTGCAGTTGACCAATCGAACTAAAACTTTTCAGATTTGGATGACAATACATGAATATGAAACCCAAACCGATATGGGTCCATTTTTACAGTATTTTATTTAACTTGCTTTGGTTCCCGTCTGTTTAGTTAATTGACTGTAACTTAGCTTTTGGAGTTCCCAATTGTACAGAAACTTCCCCACCAAAAATTATGGACATGGGTCAGATTTTGGTGTACGGGGGCTACACCAAAATCTGACCCATGTTAAGGTACTACCCGATTTCAACCAATTTAAAGTTTTTTTGTCTATATTTTCGGCCTAAATTGACTATAATTTGGTTATGGACTTCTCAGTGGTCAAAAAATTTATTTACTAAAAAATTAAAAATAATTAAAAAAATAAGTTTCAGTGTTTTATTTATAAATGCACTTAAAACTAGAAAATAATTTGTCGCTTAGCCTCAATTTAAATTAAAAATGGTGGCAAAATTAAACGGCAAGCGTTTTATTTGAGAGATTCCATCATGTGGAAGAATATACTTATTTAGGCTAAGCGGCACATTATTTTCTAGTTTTAAGTACATTTATAAATAAAACACTGAATTTTAATTTTTTTATTTATTATTTTTTTTTTTGCTATTATTTATGCTTCATTACTTGAAAAATAAGAAAATGAACAGATTTGACACGATATACAACAAAAAATATGAAAATACATAACACACCTTTAAATTTAATGATCAAAACAGAAACAAGTGAATATTTTGCAGTGGTGCAGTGGTATGCGCGCCCGCCTTGCACGCAGAAGGTCGGGGGTTCGATTCCCCGTCCAGCCAACATCAAACATTTTTCAACGGTGGCAAAATACCCCTCAGTAATGTTGGCGACATTTCCTGAGTATTCAGCCTTGAAAAACTTCTCCACAAGTGGTGTCTTAAGACACGCCGTTCGGACTCTGCGATAAACAGTAGGTCCCATATCATTGAGCTAAACATGAATCGGGGTGCACTCATTGATATGAGAGAAGTCTCCCTTGTCCCGTATGGGATGTTGTGGAACAATGTTTTGTTGTTTATAATTTTTTTATATTATTAAAATCATTTGTTTTGTATTGAAGTAAAATGAAACAATTATTTTCCGTTCCTTTAAGAAAGTGCTAAGCTCTTTCGCCACGCCAACAGAAGAATATAGCTTTCTTTTAAATAAAGTTTAATAGACATCGATGTTTTCTAGCCGTTCAGAATCCGAAATACCATGCTACAGGCAATCTGGAGGTACCTTCATATTGGGAATAAACCAAAATATGAACCAATATTGATCATTTTCTTCGTGGAGCTTTTCTATCCATTGAGAATCGGAAATGCCAGATAACAGTCGCCACAGTAGACTAATCCTTTGAAAGACTTCACATCGAGCGGTGTCGTAGTACATGCCAGTCTGAGATCCCGCAATACATCTACTCTGGGGTAAATATATACCCACAATTCTCTGTAGGTATGTTATATATCCATCGAATACAAAATTTCAGTTATTACGGTAGGATAATGTGGCAAAAAACTTAAAAAAGACCGGGAATTGGGAGGTACCATTCTATAGGGGATATATCAAACCGTGAACCTACTATATCGACAATTCTCTGCAGGAATGTTGTAAATTCTCTAATGAAGACTATGTATTGAATTTTTGCAATTTCTGTAGGATAATGTGGCTAATATTTTGAAAATACCGAAAATCGGGAGGTACCGTTCTATGGGGGTATACCAAAACATGGGCAAGAATGTTGTATATCCCCCAATGAAGACTGTATACCGAATTTTACCCATTCCTGTTGGCAAAACTTTGAAAATATGGGAGCTATATAAAAGCGTGAAAATATACTGAAAATTTTCCGAGGAAAAGTTTTGTAGCCCAAAAAAGATTCAATGCCTAATTTCAGCCACAAAATTTCTAGGAGAAAGTTTTGTAGTGCCAACAAAACGGCACCTCCCGATTTTCGGCATTTTGCAGATTTAGTTAGATTTTTGGACCGTACTACCTGCAATTTAACATTTGAGGTTCCCAGTGGTCACAAACATCTCCGTCCAAAAATGTCAACATAGATTAGCTGTAATTTTACATTTGACGTTCCCAGTGGTCACAAAATATTCTTACCAAAAATTTTCAACACAGGCCCATATTTTGGTGTATCCCCCATTAACTGTACTTCACGATTGCCGTGTTTTGCGGATTTTACCTACATTTTTGGACCGAATTACCTGTAATTCAACTTTTAAAGTTCCTTGTGCTCACAAGACTTCTCCACTAAAAATAGCCAACAAACGTTCTTTATTTGGTAGTGCCCCAATATAACGGTACCTCCCGATTTTCGTTATTTTGAAGATTTTAGCTATATTTTCTTACCGAACTAGCGTTCATTTGCCATTTGAAGTTCCTAGTGGTCATAGAACTTTTCTACTTAAAATTGACAACAAACATTCATGTTTTGGTTGTGCCCCATATAACGGTACCTCCCGATTTTCATTATTTTGAGAATTTTAAAATCTAAAATTTAGATACAGTTTTTACCGAACTATCCTATATCACCATTTAAGGTTCCTTGCGGACACAACACCTCTCCACTGAAATGTGTCAATATAGGTCCGTGTTTTGTAGTAGCCACATATAACGGTACCTCCCGATTATAAGTATTTTGAGAATTTTAGCTACTTTTTCCGGGGTCACAAAAGTTATCCACCAACAATTGTCAACATACATATGTATGTAGGTCCATGTGTTGGTATATCGCCTATCAAGGGGTGATCCTGATTTTAGGTGTTTTTACAAAATCATTTGTAATTAAACATTTGATGTTCCCAGTTGTCACAAAACGTCTCCATCAAAATTGTTCACCATATGTCCATGTTTTGTTATAACCCCCACATGACGGAATTCAAAATTATTTCGCAAATGTTTAGCCGCCAACAAAGACAGATTAGGAGTAAAAATAAATATATCAATAAATGAAATCGGTGGAAAAAAATCTCAAAATATGGCATGTCTTTAATATGACAATCCAACACCCTATCTTGGTGTTAGTTTCAGATGTTTTGCATTACCATCGACACCTACAAATATTTCGCCAATCAGTTGCAACTCAAAGAAGGGTTACAAGTCTAAGACTTGGAAGTAGTCATGGGGCCTTTTGTATATTGATGCAAATATCACCGAGAAATCAGCATATTTTTATTCTGTTACGATACAGGTTTCAATACCCCCAGTGGAGATATAGATCCGACTATTTTTAATTATCTTCTCGGCCCACCTTCACCATAAAAGTATTGAAAATGAGAGTAGTAAGCAACAAGTCCAAATTTTTTACCTCGTTTGAACTTTTGCTCAGCAGACAAGGATGGCATGTGTATATTCTTCAGATATAAAATTCTTCAAATAATTTTTCTAAATTAAACACTAAACGGATTTGGCACAGGCCCTTTAAAATTTAGATTCAACAAAGATACATATTCAATGATATGCCAACCTATCACACGAAAATAAGTAAGTACAAGATACATATAGCGTGCCATTTTGTCTACATACATAGCTCAAATTTTGACTTTAGCACTTATTTTGGATTGAAATGAAGTACGATGATGTCCTGATGATGCTTCTGCTATTCTCCACGGGAATGAGAAGTATGACGATGATGATGCTGTTGATAATAGCAATGAACGATGTTGCTGTTGATGATGAGGGAAACAAAATAAATAAAATCCTCTACAACCCAAGTAGTACCAGCAGGTGCAGGAGGATGTTGAAGGATAATAATAATGTTGCTTTTGCTTTCTGTGGCATCATAGAACAACAGCAACGTCACTAAACTAGCAGGATGCCAAAACACTCATGGGAATCTATGGCTTCATATCCTGTTGTTAGCGTTACCTTTACATTTAGAGCAGAACAGTTAGAAACCGGAATGCATCAAGTCGATAAAAGTCAAAGTTTTTCAAATGTTTCGTGTGCCGTGAGTGCGTGGTGGTTGGTGGCTTAAAGCATTAGACGAAAGTAACGCAAAGTCCTTGAATTCTTTTCATTTCGTTCACTCTCTCTCTATCATTTTTCATGGTAAAAGTGATTTTAGTCTTTCGATAGGTTTGTCTATGACGTTGTGTCTGTCTGTGTTTGTTTGGACTTTCCATAGGTTTGTAGGATGTGCAGTACTTCAGGTACGAAATGATAATGAATATAATATTATTCAGTTTGTTATAAATGTTGTTGTGTGACTATCAGATAAATGCTGCTATATTTTAATGTTTACCCTTCAATTTGAATAAAGGTATACTTGAAAATAGGAATGTGGGATTATGTGTGTAGATATGTATAATAGAATGAATGTTACAGTCGATTTTATCATCAACAAAGATTTAAGAGAGACATTTGACATTCAACATAGCGTTGAATATGATATACACAATTTAATGTTTAATGTGTGATATGTTAATAATATGTATATATAAAATCATGTTTTTATTTAAAATCGAATAAGCATCATGTTATGAAGTAATATTATATTTCGAATGTGGCGACTTTAATTCAAGTTAAAAAACAAATCATTTTTTTAAAATACATAAGAGCTTTCAGTAGAGAACCATACCAAAACGCGGAATTTTATTGAAACTTTTTGAAAGGGGTGTATACTGGCACCATTATGTCTATACTTTTTCGATATAAATATTGGGCACTTCGAGATTCGACAATTTTGATTGTTATCACCGAAGATTACTTTCCTGTCTATTAAATAACAAGTATAGAAGCGTTATGTTCGGCCGGACCGAAATTAAATTAGGGGTACCGTTATATGAAGGCTATACCGAAACATAGATCTACATATGCATGTTGACAATTTCGTGTGGAGAACTTTTGTGACCACATGGAAAATCAAAAGTCAAATAACAGTTCCATCAAAAGTTGACAAGTTGACAATTTTTGGATGAGATGTTTTGTGACAACTGGAAACCTCGAATGTGAATTTACAGTTAGTTCTGTCAAAAACTGTATACTGGGGATATACCAAAACATGGACTTACACATGTTGACAATTTTTGGTGGAGATGTTTTGTAACTAAAATTCTCAAAATATCGAAAATATATTGACAATTTTTGTGGGGCTGTTTTGTGACTATTGGGAACCTAAAATGTAAAATTATTTCGGCCTAAAAAGAGGTAGCTAACATCTTCATGGTACCGAAAATCGGATATTGCACCCTCGGAGCGGTGCCGCAGGATTTTCGGTATTTTAAAGGTTGTGGACTCAGAATCCCGCCGAAATGGCTAAAATTTGGTATTCTGTATTCGGTAGTGGTACAAAACGTTCCATCAGAAATTTTTCGGTAATGGTCCAGGTCTTCATATATCCCTATGGAGAGGTACCTACCGATTTGCGGTATTTTTAAGGTTGTCGTCCCAATATCCAAACGAAATTTGTAAACTTTAGCGCTTACGCTTTAAAGCTTTCAACCTGAAATTTGTCGGTATAGGTCCACGTCCTTATACAGCCCCCATAGAACGGTAACTTCCAATTTTCGGTATTTTGAAGGATGTGGCACCAGTATGCAAACGAAATGGCTGAAATTAGGCACTTAGCCTTCGTTGGGGTATAAAACTTTCCACCATAAATTTGTCGGTATACGTCGACATCTTCAAATAGTCCCCATATAACGGTACCCCCGTTTGTCCGTAATTTGTTAGTTTTAGCCACTTTATTCAACAGATATGACTGAAATTTTAAAAGCATAAAACACGAAGCAATTAAACTTAGGATTGGGTCGATGTCATTGACCTAGTTCTTCAAGTTTAGTATCTCCAAAAAAATGTACACCTGTGAAATCTTTTGCACAGGGGTAATGGTTTTGATCCGTGCGGAGTTTTTTTTTCTTTTTTCTCCCATCGGACGCCTCCCCAGGTGGTGGATAGGGGAAAGCTCATCAGATATGACGGGTACCGCAAAAATAAAATATGTGGGGCGAACCAAAAATAAAAGGAAAAAGGCAGCGTCTGATCGAGATTCGGCGGCAGCAAACAGCGTCTGTACTCCATTGGAGCGGCTGAATATGTAGACGGAAAACTATAAACCCTTCAGAAGGCAACGGGAAACCACTGAAGTAACATCCCTTGAAAATCGTACAACATGAACAATACAACGCAAAATACACGGCCCTCAGTCTCCGGCCAAGAGAGGGTGCTAAGAATCCCCGGAGGTAAAACCAAACAAAAATTAACAATTGGGACATGGAATGTCCGAAGTCTTTATGAAACTGGAAAACTGAACAACACCATCAGTGAAATGAATCGTCTTAAAACAGACATATTAGGTGTTAGCGAAACATGGTGGAAGGACAGTTGTGATTTAAGATCAGAAAATGTCACTGTTTACCACTCAGGAAATCAGCGCTGCCTTCATAGAAATGGAGTGTGTATCATTGTAAAAAACCACATATCCTCATGCGTAACTGGGTATGTTCCACTATCAGGTAGAGTCATCCTACTCAAAATAATGGGAAAACCAATAAACATCAACATAATCCAAATTTATGCTCCCACATGCGATGCAAATGCCAATGACATCGAGGAATTCTATAACAACATTTCGCAACTATTAAGAATGACAAAAAGCCATGAAATAAATATTAGACTAGGTGATTTTAATGCGAAGGTTGGTAACGATGAAGTTAAAGACATCACTGGGAAATATGGTCTTGGAGACCGAAACGAAAGAGGTGACCGACTTATCCAATTCTGCCAAGAAAACAATATGAAGATCATGAACAAATTTTATCGTCTACACCCCAGGAAGATTATACACATGGAAATCACCGCAAGACAACCATGGACATATAGTAAGAAATCAAATAGACTATATATTGATAAACAAAAGATATAACTCCTGTGTTTCCAAGTGTACAACATATCCAGGTGCAGATGTTCCAACAGACCACAATCTATTGGTCTCAAAACTGCGCCTCAACCTCGCGCTTATACGGAAAAAGAAAACCCAGCCAAAAATCGATATCGGAAAACTTAGCGATCCTACCATAAAAAACGAACTGCAACATCAAATCAATGGAGAATTAGAAAACATCAAGGAAGACAATCCGGATCTACTGTGGAACAACCTAAAAACTACTATAAACACAGTAACTAAAAGCATCCTGGGAAACCGATCAATGGCAAGAACTGAAGACTGGATAACAGACGAAATTCGAGAACTTCGGGAAGAAAGAAGTAGACATAAAAATAAAAATTATGAAAGGTACTGGGAAATAAACAAAGAAATAAGATCGGCAATCCGCGCAGCAAAAAATGACCAACTAAATAGAAAATGTCAAGAAATTGAATTTCTACAGTCCATACATGACGACTTTAACCTACATAACAAGTAAAAAAGCGTTAAGTTCGGCCGGGCCGAACTTTTCATACCCTCCACCATAAAATATTCATTCCTGTCCCCAACTTTAAGTGAGTACGTTAAAATGTCAGATAATGTACATAAAATGTTTCACTCTGGAGGCCCTTTTTTATGGTGCCTATATCTAACTGTTGACAATTTTTGGTGGGCTAGAAATTGGGAGGTACTGTTATATAGGGGTTATAATAAAACATGGGCCTATGTTGACAGTTTTTGATGGGAGCCTTTAATGTCAAATAACTCCTAATTCGGTTAAAAAATTTAGCTAGAATCCTCAAAATATCGAAAATCGGTAAATAACGTGGGAACTTCAAATGTCATTAACAGCTAGTTCGGAGGTATCTGGGCTATACGAAAATATGAACTTAACCCAGCAAAATTTGACGGAAGGGGTTCTTTGCGATGACGTGATTTCATGTCATCTTTTGCATTGGTTCAAAGGAAGTCGTGGAAGATCCGATCTTTTCATTAGGATTTGAACCAATGCAAAGGAAGTCGTGAAAGATCCGATCTTTTCATCAGCATTTGTACCCATTCCATCGATCCAATAGAGATGATGTTTGTGTTTTTATTTACACACCTGTTTATTTTCATTTTGGTATGTACAAGTACTGCAAAAATCTACTAATTTTTACTATTTTTTCCGATAACATAAAGGAAAAATTGTTATCGTAGTAAAAATAAGTAGATTCTTGCAGTTTCTGGAACAGACCAAAGTTGTTAGAACTGTGTTCGTGATGTTGTCTTACATTTCCTGCATATCAAACAACTAAAACTTCTAAACAATTGGTATTATATGAAGTCCCAACCATCGAGCTAAAAATAGAATCGGACTGCACACATTGCTATTTTAAAAGTTCCCTTGTCTGTTCTAAATCTGACATAGAATGAAATCAATCAAATCTCGCTTCTTGGAATTTGAAAAAAAGTCCGAAACGAAAAGGAACAAAAATCTGAAAATAAAGAAGAAACTACTTTTGGAAAGAAACAATTAAAAATAAATTAATTAAGCATAAATGGCATTTTCCATAAAAAGTCTCTCCTCCCCGTTCGTTACATTTTGTTCTTAGAGATCCCTAAAGTAAGCCGGGTTGTAGATCCCTACATATTTCCGTCACTAAACAAAAGAGTATAAATTACCAAAATGTTGTTATAAAATAACAAAATTAATTAATTGAAAAAAACCTTTTGTAAGATGAAAGAATATCAGTTGCGGAGAACGGAGGAAGTAATCTTTTGCGTTGCAGCGGTGGTGATTACATTGCAATTTTGGATGTAAACTTTTGAAAAACTAAACTGATAAATTAATTGTAGTTATTTCATGAATTCGTTTGAATTAATAGTTTTTTTTTCATGAAAACCATATTTCAATACAGCATTTCCATTTTCCAAACAAGACATGAAAATTTCATGCCAAGGGGTTGGTGAAAATGACATGCCAAAGCATTGGTTAAAATGACATGTCAAAGCATGGGTGAAAATGACGTGTCAAAGCATTGGTGAAAATGACATGTCAAATCATTGGTGGAAATGACATGCCAAAGCATTGGTGGAAATGACATGTCAACGCATTGGTTAAAATGGCATGCTTAGGATCCAGAAAAGAACGTCATCTTTTGGGGTCCACGCTCATATAAAATTTATCGATGAAGAAGCTAAAAAGATGACATGCTAGATCACTTGCACCCATGATTGAATGTCATCTTTGGCATCGAACATTTTGCTGGGTAGTTATATAAGTTTATTGACATTTAAGAACCCTAAATGTCAATTGATAGCTAAATCGGTCTGAAAATGTAGATAAAAACGTCAAAATGCCGTAAATCGGGGGGTACCGTTATATGGGGGCTATACCAAAACTTGGACCTAGGTCCACAACTTTTGTTATATAAGTTTAGTTACACTTAAGAACCCTAAATGTCAAATTATAGCTATATCGGTCTGAAAATGTAGCTAAAAACGTCAAAATACCGTAAATCGGGGGTACCGTTATATGGGGGCTATACCAATACGTGGACCTATGTCCACAACTTTTGTTATATATGTTTATTGACTTTTAAGAACCCTAAATGTCAAATTATAGCTAAATCGGTCTGAAAATGTAGCTAAACCCGTCAAAATACCGTAAATCGGGGAGTACCGTTATATGGGGGCTATACCAATACGTGGGCCTATGTCCACAACTTTTGTTATATAAGTTTATTGACTTTTAAGAACCCCAAATGTCAAATTATAGCTACATCGGTCTGAAAATGTAGCTAAAAACGTCTAAATACCGCAAATCGGGGGGTACCGTTATATGGGGGCTATACCAAAACGTGGACCTATGTCCACAACTTCTAATTTATAAGTTTATTAACACTTAAGAACCCTAAATGTCAAATTATAGCTATATCGGTCTGAAAATGTAGCTAAAAACGTCAAAATACCGTAAATCGGGGGGTACCGTTATATGGGGGCTATACCAAAACGTGGACCTATGTCCACAACTTTTGTTATATAAGTTTATTGATACTTAAGAACCCTAAATTTCAAATTATAGCTAAATCGGTCTAAAAATGTAGCTAAAAACGTCAAAATACCGCAAATCGGGGGTACCGTTATATGGGGGCTATACCAAAACGTGGACCTATGTCCACAAGTTATATATGTTTGTTGACACTTAAGAATCCTAAATTTCAATACCTATATACCGCAAGTGGTGTCTTAAGACACGCCGTTCGGACTCGGCGATAAACAGTAGGTCCCATATCATTGAGCTAAATATGAATCGGGGTGCACTCATTGATATGAGAGAAGTCTCCCTTGTCCCCTATGGGATGTTGTGGAACAATGTTTTTTTGTTTTTATATACCAAAACGTGGACCGATATAGCCCATCATCGAACTTGACCTGCCTGCAAACAAAAGACGCATTTTCCCAAAATTTCAGCGTCCTATCTCTATTTTTGTGGATGCTAGAGTGATTACCACAGACGGACGGACGGACGGACGTGCTCAGATCGACTTAGAATTTTACCCTGATCAAGAATATATATACTTTATAGGGTCGCAAATGAGTATTTCAATGCGTTACAAACGGAAAAACAAACTTAATATACCCTCCATTCTATGGTGGAGGGTATAAAAAGATAAAGGAATCTGCGGGGACGTATGGAAGAAAGACAAGTGCAATTATATTTAATGATAATAATGAAGCAGTGTTTGATATGGAGGGAAGAAAAACTATATGGAAAGATTATATAGAAAAACTTTTCACGGATGAGCAGCGAGCACCTCTTGAGAATAATATAAGCAATTATCTAGTTGGATCATCAATAACAAGATTAGAAGTAGAACGCGCCGTACAAACTATAAAAGATAAAAAAGCCACAGGACCAGATGAAATACCCTCTGAAGTCTTAAAACTAATAGATTCCAGCAATAAAGAACTCCTCATCACCCTTTTCAACCATGTATATGACACTGGACAATATCCAGAAGATCGGCTCAAATCTACTTTCATAGCCATTCCCAGATTAATAAGTTTAATGAGTCACGTACTGAAAGTATTCCTAAAAAAATAATACATCAACGAATATATAGCAAGTGCGAACATGCTATGGGAAAAACGCAGTTTGGGTTTAAGGAAGGGATGGGTACCCGAGAAGCTATATTCTGTTTACAAGTCTTAGTCCAGAAATGCAGAGAAGCCCAAAAAGATGTTTTCATCTGCTTCATCGATTATGAGAAAGCCTTCGATACGGTTAACCATGATATATTAATGCACATTTTGACATCTATCGGAGTACAAGGAAAAGAATTACGATGTATTAAAAATTTGTATTGGAACCAAAAAGCACGAATCGACGTCAATGGTGAACAAAGTGAAGAAATTATTATCTCAAAAGGAGTTAGACAGGGACGCATACTGTCCCCATTACTATTCAACGTGTACTCGGAAAAAATATTTCAAGAAACGCTAGATGGAGGAAATATTGGAATAAAAATAAATGGACATATTGTGAATAATATAAGATATGCAGACGACACCACACTACTGGCTGAGAGCATATCAGGTCTACAGAAACTTATAGAAAAATTGGCACTCACAAGTGAAAAGTATGGGTTAAAAATTAATATGAAAAAAACTAAATACATGATAGTAAGCAGAAAAAACGACCATCGCAACGTGATGCTTACTATAAAGGAAACCGAGAGGGTACACACATTTAAATATCTGGGAGTACTAATAAATGACCGTTGGGACTACTCAAAAGAAATTAACAGCCGAATAGAAATAGCGAGAGATGCCTTTTTTAAACACAAAAAAGTATTAACAAGTCACGACATAAATGTGACAACAAAAATAAGATTTATCAAGTGCTATGTTTGCTCAGTCCTTTTATATGCTTCCGAAGTCTGGACACTTAAAATGTCCGATGAAAGAAAATTGGCAGCTTTTGAAATATGGATATTCCGACGAGTACTGAAAATACCCTGGACTTCAAAAATATCAAATGACGAAGTACTTAGAAGGATGATTGTGAACCGACAGCTAATCTCAACAATAAAAAAGCGTAAAGTCTCATACCTTGGACACATACTTAGAAATAACAAATACAAGATTCTACAAACAATCCTTAAGGCAAAAATCGATGGAAAGCGCGGAAGAGGTAGAAAAGAAACAACCTGGTTCAAAAACATCCAGACATGGACCGGCTATAATGATGAATACACACTTTTACAAGCCGCTAAGAACAGGGAAAAGAAACAACCTGGTTCAAAAACATCCAGACATGGACCGGCTATAATGATGAATACACACTTTTACAAGCCGCTAAGAACAGGGAGCTGAACATCATTGTGTAACAACAAATAATTATAATTATATACTTAATATCATATATGTATCATTAAAATATTATTGTACGATCACCAATATCCGAATAACGGATGAGTAAATAAAGAAGAAGAATGGTTTTGAGAATCGCGTAGTCCGCCCTGTCCCGACTATAGCCTTTGTTCACTCTTTGTTTTTTACGAATACGAGTATATTTTCTCTCTATTTAAAAATCTAAAATTACCACAGAATTGCCATCATTCCTCAAAAACATAGAAATGTGTGTTTGGTACCTGAGTTTATTCGGGAAAATCACAGACTGACATTCTAATACACATAGATTTGCAGGCCAAGGATGTTAGTAAAATTATATTTTTCGAGCAAAGCATTTTTAGTAGTTGTTCAAGAATTGGACGTAAGGTCTTCAACTAATTGCAATAGTACGTTTATATATAACCGGATTTAACAAACCGACTGGGTTCCAAATGTTAATAACATTGCTTATATTTCAAATAAATCCTCATAATTTATTTATGTATTTTATTTATTTATTAGTCAATGGAATCCAATATCCTTACAGACAAGATAACAATTCAAATATCAAATATTTAAATAATAAGTTTTAAGTATATAAAATAGAATAAATGTAGTACACATAACTTTTAAAAACTTCCTTTGATGTGCTAAAGTCAATGCTCGGTTTTGACTCCCTTTGGAGCTGATTGTTGATGATATTCAAACTCAAAAATGTACGCGTTAATGGACCATTTCGGGCGTATTTAGTGCGGTGTAAAGGAACTTCAAAAATCTTCACAACACGGAGATTTCTAGGAGGAACAAATATTGGTATCATAGACAATAAATCTGGCGAATCGATGTTATTATTAAGCAGATAAAAATAAAACATGCAGACTGTAACTTTCTACGACATTCTAAACTTTGTAATCCCAACAATAAATATCCCGATCTATATGGCGGCAGTTCGATAGGAAACATTTTTTCAGGGAAAATTTGGTAAATTTGTTTTGAATTCTTTCTATGCATGAAATAATAAAGAAGGTTAACCCTGCAAAAACCTATAATATAAACATGGCCTAAGTATTTGATGGCTCATCCTGAAGTATCAGTTCATTATTTTGTAATATGAATGTTGCATGTATAAACAAAAGCTGGCCTCTATGCAACAGCAAAGTTTGTTTTTGCTCCGCTTCTGCTTCTTGAGAAGGCTAATAAACCAGAAAAAAAGTCCTCCAAAAATAATGGGTTTTATAGTATTTTAGTATTTAGTCGTAACTATTTACAAAACCCCCTACTAACCCATTATTTTAACAAGGGCACGCCACACTGAATAACTAGTTATTCTATGACCAATATAACCACTAGAATAACTAGTTATTTTATGGCCACTGAAAGTTTAAAATAAGCTGTAAGTTAAAAAATTATATTTTATATTTTTAGAACAGTTGTAATGGGTTACATAATGACTAACGGATCCGAATTTTTGCTGGGAACCAACAAATTTACTAAATGCCTTTGATATAGAAAAAAAAAGATATTTGTTCTTCCACAAAAGAATCTATCATAAACTTTATAAATTAAATAACAAGTAAAAAGTCGTTAAGTTCGGCCGGGCCGAACTTTTTATACCCTCCACAATAAAATAGTCTTAATTAAAATGGAATAATTAGGGTCCTTTCACAATTTTAGGTTGAACAACGTTTCGACAATGGATAGACGCCTACTGCCTCGCACTATTGCTTAAATTACACTGTGAAAACAAATATTGGGGCAGAGATATTTCCTTTTGGAGATGAAAGCCATTGGTGTGTGTATATTAAAAACCCCGAAGGACAGATGCGCCGTGAGTCGAACTTCCGTGTTATGGCGTGATGAAGTTTTTGCAAGAGACCCTGTAAGCCATCATGAATTAGCATTATATCTTTGTTTGTTGTTTTTGTAGAGCTCTTAAGCAACAGTGAACAATGATATAACGCTAATTCCTGATGGCCCACAGGGTCTCTAACAAAAATTTCATCACGCCATAACGCGGAAGTTCGACGCACGGCGGATCTGTCCTTCGGGGTTCATAATATACTCACCAAGGCCTTTCTTCCACAAGATGAATTTTCCGTGCCCCAGACTTTCACCTAAATTTTTTTGCACAGTGTTATCTAATCTAATCTAAAAAAAATGTGTTCAGCTAGGTGAAAGGTACCACCTACGGGGCTATATCAAAGAGTCAACATATCTTTGAATTTTTGGCGGAAAAGTTTTATATCTGCAGGGAACTTCAAGAGTCAAATTGAGGGTAGTTTCATCAAAACAATGTAGACCCTCAAAAATGGACCCATGTTGACGAATTTTAGTGAAGAAATTTCGTGACCACTGAAAATTCCCGAAAATCGGAAGGTACAGTTATATGGGGATATACTAAAACATGGACCTATATTGACGATTATTTTTGAATAGACAAAATTGTAGCTAAAATTCTCAAAATACCGATCATTACAGCTAGTACGGTTAAAAATTGCAGCTAAAATTCTTAAAATACCGAAAATCGGAAGGTACGTTTATATGGGGGCTTTACCAAAAAGATGGACCTATGTTGACGATGTTTGGTGGAGATGTTTCATGACCACTGAGAACCTCAAATGGCAAATTACAGCTAGTTTGGTTACAAATTGAGGTACCGATATATGGGGCCTATACCAAAACATGGACCTATGTTGACGATGTTTGGTGGAGATGTTAAGTGACCACTGGGAACCTCAAATGTCAAATTGCAGATAGTTCGATTACAAATTGTTGCTAAAATTCTCAAAATACCGAAAATCGGGAGGTACCGTTATATGGGGGCTATACCAAAACATGGACCTATGTTGACGATGTTTGGTGGAGATGTTTAGTGACCACTGGGAACCTCAAATGTCAAATTGCAGATAGTTCGATAACAAATTGTTGCTAAAATTCTCAAAATACCGAAAATCGGGAGGTACCGTTATATGGGGGCTATACGAAAACATGGACCTATGTTGACGATGTTTGGTGGAGATGTTTCATGACCACTGAGAACCTTAAATGGCAAATAACAGCTAGTTCGGTTAAAAATTGTAGCTAAAATTCTCAAAATACCGAAAATCGGGAGGTACCGATATATGGGGGCTATACCAAAACATGGACCTATGTTGACGATTTTTCGTGGAGATATTTTATGACCACTGAGAACCTCAAATGTCAAATTACAGCTAGTTCGGTTAAAAAATTTAACTAAAATGCTCAAAATACCGAAAATCTGGAGGTACGGTTATAAGGGGGCCATACCAAAACATGGACCTATGTTGACGATATTTGGTGAAGACGTGTCATGACCACTGAGAACCTCAAGTGTCAAATTGCATATAGTTCGGTTACAAATTGTAGCTAAAATTCTCAAAATACCGAAAATCGGGAGGTACCGTTATATGGGGGCTATACCAAAACATTGACCTATGTAGACGATGTTTGGTGGAGATGTTTCATGACCACTGAGAACCTTAAATGGCAAATTACAGCTAGTTCGGTTAAAAATTGTAGCTAAAATTCTAAAAATACCGAAAATCGGGAGGTACCGATATATGGGGCTATACCAAAACATGGACCTATGCCCATTTCCTTTGGGATATAAGTTTGTTGATCACTAGGAACCCTAAGTGCCAAATTATAGCTAATTCGGTCTGCAAATGTGGCGAAGAACGTCAAAATACCTCAAATCCGGAGGTACCGTTATATGGGGGCTATACCAAAGAGTGGACCGATATAGCCCATCTTCGAACTGCCTATGGAAAAAAGACTCTCGTGTGCAAAATTTCAGCACTCTATCTCAATTATTGCGGACGCTAGAGTGATTACAACAGACGGACAGACGGACATGGCTAGATCGTCTTAGAATTTTATCCTGATCAAGAATATATATACTTTATAGGGTCGCAAATGATTAGTTCGATGTGTTACAAACGGAATGACAAACTTAATATACCCTCCATACTATGGTGGAGGGTATAAAAATCCATTTGTGTCTGTCATAAATGCCCATTAACACAGTTTCATGTGTTAATGTACAAATCATGCCATCTTCGGTTTCAGTATTTCTAAACCCATACTCGTTTTTTGCAAAATTGCTGATCAAAAGTGTTAGAAGACACTTTACAGCGGTACTGTAGAATGTATTAACATAAAAATGTGATAACGTGGAACGTTTTATTGGACATATTGAGAAAAACGTTAAAATTGCAAAAAACAAACTAAATATGCAATAAAATAAGCAACGAGGTTTAACAACAGCGCTATAAACCTGACCAACATTTGTGCTAAAATTCATATTAGCCGTGGTATGGCATAAAAATCAACAAGAAGAAATTGTGGCCTAACTGATGCAAACAAATACTAAAACAAGTATAGTAACCTGTTTTATGTTCCATTATCAATAATAAAGAGCATCGAGTTCCAGTGACAAAATTGCATTGGTTTGAAAATATTCATCCGATGTAAATTTTTGTCATTTGACAAATACTCGATCATAAAAAAGCCTTTTGCACACAAGTTTTGTTGCTGTTACCATTAGGTAGTTTTATTGTATACTAATTGAGACTAATTGAGCGTAGTCTCACAAAAAAATAGAGTCGTAACTAGTTGAGTAATCTTGAAATTTGTTTACTTTATAGCGATGTAGTCAGAGTTTATTATATCCTATCACAAAAAGTCGTTAATATCAACAGTATTGATATTTAGCCGAAAATTATTTTACTGTTTGTAGCATTTGTTCTCCATAAAGAGTTAAATTCATCTTGCAAGAAAACAACAGACGGCAATTTTGCGCGAAGTTATGTGATGGAAGTCGAATTTAGAGAGGATCGAAGAAGATGGTATTTTATGGTGGAGGGTATAAAATGTTTGGCCTGTCAGAACTTCACGACTTCTTAGTTGTTAAAATTTCCTGTTATAATCAACCCTAGCGAATGAAGAAGTACTGAAAATTTGATCTTTCAGCATATATACAGGGGTGTACAACAAAACGCCATGTATATATGCTGAAAGATCAAATTTTCAGTACTTCTTCATTCCCTAATTGCAGGAAATTTTTACAAGTAAAAAGTCTTTATTTATTTTTATACCCTCCACCATAGTATGGAGGGTATATTAAGTTTGTTTTTCCGTTTGTAACGCATTGAAATACTCATTTGCGACCCTATAAAGTATATATATTCTTGATCAGGGTAAAATTCTAAGTCGATCTGAGCACGTCCGTCCGTCCGTCCGTCCGTCCGTCTGTGGTAATCACTCTAGCATCCACAAAAATGGAGATAGGACGATGAAATTTTGGGAAAATGCGTCTTTTGTTTGCAGGCAGGTCAAGTTCGAT
Organism: Musca autumnalis; assembly: GCF_047663935.1. Taxonomy (NCBI): domain Eukaryota; kingdom Metazoa; phylum Arthropoda; class Insecta; order Diptera; family Muscidae; genus Musca; species Musca autumnalis. The sequence goes on along the minus strand of NW_027411755.1, from coordinate 139,988,575 downwards.
GATGGGCTATATCGGTCCACGTTTTGGTATAGCCCCCATATAACGGTACCCCCCGATTTACGGTATTTTGACGTTTTTAGCTACATTTTTAGACCGATTTGGCTATAATTTGACATTTAGGGTTCTTAAGTATCAATAAACATATACAACAAATCTTGTGGACATAGGTCCACGTTTTGGTATAGCCCCCATATAACGGTACCCCCCGATTTGCGGTATTTTGACGTTTTAGCTACATTTTTAGACCGATTTAGCTATAATTTAACATTTAGGGTTCTTAAGTATCAATAAACTTATATAACAAAAGTTGTGGACATAGGTCCACGTTTTGGTATAGCCCCCATATAACGGTACCCCCAGATATACGGTATTTTGACGTTTTTAGCTACATTATCAGACCGATGTAGCTATAATTTGACATTTAGGGTTCTTAAGTGTTAATAAACTTATATATTAGAAGTTGTGGACATAGGTCCACGTTTTGGTATAGCCCCCATATAACGGTACCCCCCGATTTGCGGTATTTTGACGTTTTTAGCAACATTTTCAGACCGATGTAGCTATAATTTGACATTTAGGGTTCTAAAGGTCAATAAACTTATATAACAAAAGTTGTGGACATAGGTCCACGTTTTGGTATAACCCCATATAACGGTACCCCCCGATTAACGGTATTTTGACGGTTTTAGCTACATTTTCAGACCGATTTGGCTATAATTTGACATTTAGGGTTCTTAAGTATCAATAAACATATATGACAAAAGTTGTGGACATAAGTCCACGGTTTGGTATAGCCCCCATATAACGGTACCTCCCGATATACGGTATTTTGACGTTTTTAGCTACATTATAATACCGATGTAGCTATAATTTGACATTTAGGGTTCTTAAGTGTTAATAAACTTATATAATAAAAGTTGTGGACATAGGTCCACGTTTTGGTATATCTCCCATATAACGGTACCCCCCGATTTGCGTTATTTTGACGTTTTTAGCTACATTTTCAGACCGATATAGCTATAATTTGACATTTAGGGTTCTTAAATGTCAATAAACTTATATAACAAAAGTTGTGGACATAGGTCCAAGTTTTGGTATAGCCCCCATATAACGGTACCCCCGATTTGCGGTATTTTGACGTTTTTAGCTACATTTTCAGACCGATGTAGCTATAATTTGACATTTAGGGTTCTTAAGTGTTAATAAACTTATATATTGGCAACCCTGTTGTGATAGTCGACTTAATTTGTAGTGCTCCGTGTTTTTATTTAAAAAATAATAATTTTAATATTAAAATTGTGTTTTGTGTAATAAAATTGTTTCAAAACTATTTTAAATTGATTTATTCTAACTTGTGAAGTGAATTCAAGTGTGTTTTTACTCAATAACATTTATATTTCGTTACATTACATTAATCTAATTGCTCGATCCCTTTTGTGTTATCATTCTTCTTCTAAATTTATTGGTTTGATTTGTTATTGTAACATTTATGTTCTAACTATCAAGTGTTTAGAAAGGATCGTATTAATAAAAAAGGCGGAGGAGTCCTTATTGCAGTTGATTCTAAATATTCCGCTAACTTAATTGAACCTAACTTTTCTGATATTGAATGTATTGCCACATCTATTGAATTAGGTAATTATAAGTTATTTGTCACTTGTTCTTATATACCTCCGTCATCACAACTTGATATTTATAAGAAGCATATATTAGCAATAAACTCAGTAATTAAAAAAATGAATGATTCTGATAGAATTTTGGTTCTTGGCGATTTTAATATGCCGTCTGTTAAGTGGCTTAAACTGCCTGATTCTGAAGCGTTAACTCCCTTAACATCCGACGCAAATACAAATCAAGATACATTTGAGATTGTTAATTGTTTTTGTGGCCTCAATGTTCATCAAATAAATAATATAATTAATAGCTATGATAGAATTCTTGATTTAGCTTTTGTAAATGTTACACAATATTTCGAAATAACCCGAATTTTTCTTCACCTGAAGACAATCATCACCCTACATTATGTATATCCATGATAAATAATAACATAGTAGAAACTCATTCTAAATTAATGAAAACCGTTCCTGATTTTAAAAAAACCGATTTTAGAAAGCTGAACTCCCTTATTTCTTCTGTAGACTGGACATCAGTATGTCTATGTAAGAGTCACGAAGACCTTGAATTTGTAATAATTAAATTTTATGATATCCTTAATAAATTTGTCTCAGAGTGTGTCCCTAATGTCAGAATGAAAAACTCCGGTAAATATCCATGGATAACATCCGAACTTTCGTCCATAAAAAATTCCAAGAATAAGCTTTTTCGGAAATATAAAAAAACTGGCTCTTCTATAGACTATGCCAATTATTCCCTTGCTCGATCCAAGTATACTTTAGAGTCTAGTAGATTGTATAATCTTTACCTCAACAAGATTAAGGATAATTTTAAATCAAATCCAAAATCCTTTTATGAATTTGTTAACTTGAAAAGAAAAGTTTCCTCTAAACCAACTATTCTGAAATTCAGTGACCAAGAATTTGTAAATAACTCTGATATAGCTGAAGGTTTTAAAAAATTCTTTACTACAACCTATTCAAGTGCAGTTTGCCAAATTAGAGACCCTTACCCTTATAAGTTATCCAAGATAGACCAAATAAGTATGCCTTATTTAAAAACTCAAGACGTTTCCAGAAGTTTACGAACTTTAAAGTCAATAAAAAGTCCAGGACCTGACGGGATTCCCAGTATAATTCTCAAGTTTTGTTCCGCTACATTATCAACTCCTTTAACACAACTGTTTAATTATTCCCTTAAATTTGGTCATTTTCCAACATTATGGAAAAAATCTTACATTATTCCTCTACACAAATCTGGCAGTCTATCAAATGTTTCGAATTATAGAGGAATTGCAAAATTAAGTGCAATTCCTAAACTATTTGAAAAACTAATCACGGATGTAATTTCCATCAAAATTCAACCCATGCTAAGTCCATATCAGCATGGTTTCCGCAGTGGTCTCTCAACAATAACAAATCTGATTGAATTTACATCGATTGTAATAAAAGGATTTGTTCAGCGTTATCAGACTGATACAATCTATACAGATTTTAGCAAAGCTTTTGACAGAGTCAATCATACGCTTCTGCTACATAAATTAGATTATATAGGCTTCAATACAAATTTACTCAAGTGGATAGCATCCTATTTGCAAAATAGATCTCAAATTGTTCTGTTTGAGGGATGTTTATCAAAGTCGATTTTTGTTCCGTCGGGTGTTCCACAGGGAAGTCACCTTGGACCGGTTCTTTTTCTTTTATTTATAAACGATTTGCCAAGTTCAATAATGTACTCCAAATTGCTAATGTACGCTGATGATGTTAAGTTATTCATTTCTCATAATTCTCTGATGCAAGCTGATTTACTTCAAACTGATTTAAATAACCTTTTTCAATGGTGCAAAATAAATTGTATGGATTTAAATTTGAATAAATGTAAACATATGTGTTTTTCCAGATCATCTTCTTTGACAAGGCAATTCAATATTAATAATTTTGTTCTTTCATCTGTAGAATCATTTGTTGATCTTGGTCTTTTGATGGATCCAAAATTAAATTTTAACAATCATGTAATTTCTATGTTAAATAAAGCCTATGGAGTCTTAGGATTTATAAAAAGATGGGCCAAAGAGTTTTCTGATCCATATATAACTAAGCAATTATTCACTTCCCTTGTAAGACCTATATTAGAATATGGATCTGTCGTATGGGATCCGCTATATGGAATCTATTCCGATAAAATCGAATCAGTGCAAAAGCAATTTTTACTTTTTGCATTGAGAGGTTTACATTGGAATAGTAATTTTGAATTGCCTTCATACTCTAGCAGGCTAAAGTTAATTCGATTGCCTACATTAAAAAGTAGACGTATTATGTTGAATACTATGTTTGTTTTAAAAGTATTGAATGGTAGTGTGCCGTCTGATTTCTTAATATCGTCTATTAGAATAAATGTTCCTTTTAGACCTAGTAGATATTATCAATTCTTATATATAGATTTTCACCGAACCAATTATTCGATGGGTGAACCACTTAGCAAAATGTGTACTGATTTTAATTCCATGTACTATAATGTGGACTTTTGCATGAGTTTCGAAGTCATAAAATCTAATATAATTTTATCTTTAAATAACTAGTAGTTTGTATGGTTTAATATACAACTGGCTGATGAAGTAGATTCTGTAGCTGGTTTTCGAATTTCCTTCGTATACGCCACCATGATGCGGATCATGGTGTGTACGCGATCCCCACGAAAGGGGAGGACGCCCCCTCGGTCGGCAGGGGTGGGAAAGTGAGGCGTGGGAACGTGAGGCGTGGGAACGTTCGATAAAAAAAAAAAAAAATTTGTGGACATTGGTCCACGTTTTTTTATATCCCCCATATAACGGTACCCCCCGATTTGCGGTATTTTGACGTTTTTAGCTACATTTTCAGACCGATGTAGCTATAATTTGACATTTATTGTTCTTAAGTGTCAATAAACTTATGTAACAAAACTTGTGGACATAGGTCCACGTTTTGGTATAGCCCCCATATAACGGTACCCCCCGATTTGCGGTATTTTGACGTTTGTAGCTACATTTTCAGACCGATTTAGCTATAATTTGACATTTATTGTTCTTAAGTGTCAATAAACTTATGTAACAAAACTTGTGGACATAGGTCCACGTTTTGGTATAGCCCCCATATAACGGTACCCCCGATTTACGGTATTTTTACGTTTTTAGCTACATTTTCAGACCGATATAGCTATAATTTGACATTTAGGGTTCTTAAGTGAAACTAAATTTATATAACAAAAGTTGTGGACCTAGGTCCACGTGTTGGTATAGCCCCCATATAACGGTACCCCCGATTTACGACATTTTGACGTTTTTATCTACATTTTCAGACCGATTTAGCTATCAATTGACATTTAGGGTTCTTAAATGTCAATAAACTTATATAACTAGTGGACATAGGTCCATGTTTTGGAATAGCCCCCATATAACGTTACCGCCCGATTTCAGGTATTTTGAGAATTTTACCAACAAGTTTTAACCGAATTATCTGTAATTTGAACATTTGACATTTGAAATTCTTAGTGGTCACCACACCTCTCCACCAAAAATTGTCAAGAAAGCCCCCATATAACGGTACCTCCCGATTTTCAGTAATTTGATGATTTTAGCTACAATATTAAACCGAACTAGCAGTAATTTGACATTTGAAGTTCTTAGTGGTCACAACACCTCTCCATAAAAAATTGTCAACATAGGTCCATGTTCGGATATAGCTCCCATGTAACGGTACCTCCCAATTTTCAGTAATTTGGGCATTTTAGCTACAATTTTTAACAGAACTAACTGTAATTTGACATTTGAAGGTTGTAGTGGTCACCACGCATCTGCATCAACAATTTTCAACATAGCCCCAATATAACGATACTTCCCGATTTTCGGTACTTTGAGGATTTTACTTAAAATGTTTAACCGAACGTAGGTCCATGTTTTTGTATAGCCCCAAAACAAACCTCCCGATTTTCCGTACCTTAGCTTTATTTTTGGACGAACTTTTTGTAATTTGAAATTTAAAAGTCAACAAAAATTCTGCAACAAAAATTGTTCATTTAAGTTCATATTTTCGTATAGCCCAGATACCTCCGAACTAGCTGTTAATGACATTTGAAGTTCCCACGTTATGTACCGATTTTCGATATTTTGAGGATTCTAGCTAAACTTTTTAACCGAATTAGGAGTTATTTGACATTAAAGGCTCCCATCAAAAACTCTCAACATAGACCCATGTTTTATTATAACCCCTATATAACAGTACCTCCCAATTTCTAGCCCACCAAAAATTGTAAACGGTTAGATATAGGCACCATAAAAAAGGGCCTCCCGAATGAAGCATTTTATGTACATTATCTGACATTTTAACGTACTCACTTAAAGTTGGGGACAGGAATGAATATTTTATGGTGGAGGGTATGAAAAGTTCGGCCCGGCCGAACTTAATGCTTTTTTACTTGTTTTAGTATAGCGTTTTCCAATCGAATTAGCTGTGATTTGGCCAATAGCTAAGCCAAACTTCTAACCAAATCTGTTTTATTTAAGTATTTGAATTCTTTGTGGAGAAAAAATACCTCTACCGAATTTATTGGCAATGGTTTCGCAACGTCCATAGTTGTCATGATAAAGACCCCAATATTCCAAAAAACCTTATATTTTTGCCAAAGTTCACACTTTCAGAAAGTTTATAAATAGTAGAACCACTCGATATAAAAATAATATATTTTTATATGGCAAAAATACTTCTTTGGTTTATGTCACTGGGTGAGGGTATATCTTACTTGGTAATACTGATACTTGTGTACTTGTTTTCTTTAAGTTCGGACATGACGAACTTTTTGTACCCTCCACCATTAAATATTCTTAACCAAAATGGAATAAGTAGTTTCCTTGCTTGTCCACAATTATAGATGGAAAAATTTTTCGACAACTGGTAATCCAAATGCCTAAATTATCTAATGTAATTAAACCTGTTCAATCAGTTGGTAATTTTATATGGGAGCTACACTTGTATGTATATTTCAAAGTGTGGACCTATGTAGGCATTTTTAGGTTGAAAAGTTTTGTGACTGTAATGTCAAATTACGGGTAGTAAACCCTCAAAATGCCGAAAATTGGGAATTTATGTTATATGGGGGCTATACCAAAATATGGACTTTAGTGTACAATGTTTGGTTGGGAATTTTTGTGACTGCGTAGAACTTCAAATGTCATATTTCGGGTAGTTCGGTCAAAAATATTGCCAGAACCCTGAAAATACCGAAAACCAGTATTTTGGTAAAGTAGTTTTGGGACCCTTAAGAACCTAAAATGTCACATTACAGCTTGTACGGGTAAAAATTTTAGCTGAAACCCTAAAAATACCGAAAATCGCGAGGTACCGTTATATGGGGACTATACCTAAACATGGTCCTATGGTGACAGTTTTTGGTGGAGTAGTGCTGTGACACTTAAGAACCTAAAATGTCAAATTACAGCTAGTTAAAAATTTAAGCTAAAACCCAAACTATTGCTTGGTAAGAGTTCAACAAGGTTTCTTTGTCTGCACCATAATTGCTGCCAACCAGCGACTGGGAAATTTTTCACACTTCAAATCTTGTCGAAAATATCTGCGGTTTGAGCGGGCGACTTCAACAACATAAACAATATTAACGCCGTCCAGAGGGTTAACATTTCTGAAAGGTAGAGGATAAAAAGTTCCAGAGGGCCGTAAATTTATTTTTTGAAAAAATTCAGAAATTTTTTTTTCTGAATTCCACAGTCGACTGGCGTCCACACTATAATTGATTATCTAACGTGTCAAACCCGGCAAAAGAAAAGGAAGTCTACACTATGTCCTCGAACAGCTTGACATGACTCTTCGTTTTCACGGCCTGTTGTGGTTTAGTTCTCTGCAGATATGTTTCGAGTAGTGCTTCTAGAATCTTTGCTACTGGTGATAGGGATATGACCGGTCTGTACGATGCATCTCTGCTGTTATGCTTGCTTCATAGCAGGTCAACCCGCCATGTTTTCATGCATCTGGTATAATATGGGTGACTAAGGAATAAGCATTACCATTGAGATTCGCGTTTTGGATGAGATCAGCAAAATCGGTCATTGTAAATTGTGGTTGTACCTCATCGACTGAGAAGGCTCTTATACTCCTCTTCGCTATATCACTCTAGGGTGCTTTATAAATTGTCGTTGAAAATAATGCTCGCACCCATTTGGATCTGTCACGTCGTTGTAAGCAACATCCGTTCTATCATCCTTCTTTCCCGGATTCGAAAGTTGTTTAACCGTTGCCCAAAACTTAATTAATCCTGTACCAATCAGTGTTGCATTGCTTCAGGTTGTCTAGCCATCTTTTCCACTTATCCTTCATACAAGCCTGTTCTATCAGTTTGTTCGGTCAACGCGGTACCAATCTTTTCATTGCCAACGACGGAATGCCAAAGTTTATGAACAGCATTGAGGTCCTATAGCCCCAGACGGTTATTTTCCACCAAAATCGACGTAATATCAGGCATGTAACGATTGGCATAACTATTTATTGACGGAAACTCTACCCCGGCCGACCTACATTTTACTGCTACTCCCATTCATGTAAGGGTCACTAGAGTCCAGCTCAATCGAGATACGTCTATACGGAACAGACTGGTGTATAAAGTCCTCCTCCGCTTCTTGTACGATCATTCTCAAAACATTGCAACCATCGCAACGTTATAAGCTACAGGAGACTGTAGGCATTGCTTCTCCGACACATGAAATTTATAACGGTACCTCCTGATTTTCGGTATTTTGAGGGTTTTAGCTAGACTTTTTACCCGAACAAGCTGTTATTTGACGTTAAAGATTCATAGAAGTCACAACACTACTTCACTAAAAACTGTCAGCTTAGGTCCATTTAGGTATTTTAAGTGTTTTGGCTACAATTATTATCCAAACGTGCTGTAGTTTTACATTTAAGGTCCATAGAGGTCCATGAAAATCGTCATGACAGGTCCATTTTTTGGTATAGCTCCCATATAACGGTATCTCCCAATTTTCGGGGTAAGTAATGCGGAGCCGGTGGTGGTATGCATATGATAGCGCTGTGGAAGAAAACTCAAACATGCCAGAATTCCCCTTTAGGGACTGCAACAGGGACTCCTCAGGACCAGGCACTACACACAACGGGATGCTGTCCAACATCCCTCATACAGCAGGTTTTAGTCCGTGACGTGATGGCACGATACCCAACACATGCCCTGCAAGTGGACGAAATGCTGCATTTGTTTAACTACCCAGCTAAATCCAATCAACTGTCTCCGTATTCCTTATGGACGCACCCAGCCCAGTAGTGCGATTCTGTAACTAGTCAACAACAATCGTTGGTAAGTGGAAACTTTTAATTGTCAACAACTTTTATAATTACCGGAAATTATTGATAAGTTAGCGACGAAAATAAACCTGTCAGCAGGAATTGCCAACAAAACGAAAGTGGTGCTAACATATATGGCGAAAAACAAAAATCTTTTGCAATTCCATTTGAAAAAAATTAAAAAATTTTTTTGCGAGCACATCTACAATTTTTGGCTTAGAGGTTAAGAAAAAAATTCTGGTTTCGAATCTGTTCGCGTTCACAAAATTGGACGATGCGCGCAAAAGTTATGGCGGTTTTTATTCTCATATAAAGAAAAAATATTTAAAAATATCTTATTTGTTGTTATGAGAAAATGTATGCATAAATCGTTAACAGCATTCCATATCTATTCGTAGATGTTTAAATAGTTATTAAATCTATTATTATTTTCGCGGAAAATCAACAAATAGTACAAAAAATTTTAAGAAAATCAAAATTATCCTGTCCCAGAGTCCGTACAAAAACTCAAAAATAAATTAAAAAATATATGCGAAATCTAGACAATGCGTAAAAAAATATGATACCAAATTTATAGAGATTGGGTACATAAATTGCATATTATAGCAACAACAAAAGAGAAAAACTTATTGTTGAAAAATATTGTTGCAAATATATTTTTTTGGTTTGATTCGGAAAATTAAAAAAAAAATATTTAGGAGTTCTCCAACTATTTCGCTAAAATCCCATACAATAATTAATGTGTACTGCTAAAACTTCATCAAGAAATATGGTTTACCATCGTGAAAGCTTATTTGCTTACTGTGATAACTTTTAAGGATAGGAAATTAAAAGTAATATTGAAATTACAATCATTCAAAAAATGTGTAAATTAAAAAGCCTATTTTTCGCGAATAAGCTAAAATCAGTTGATGCGCATCCGTTTTTGGATACAGCGAATCAATCTCTTACAATATTTAAGCATATTTCGGTGTTTCACTCTGCGGTCAAAGTGTGCCGCCAGTTGCATCACACAATGCAAAAAACATTAAAGTGTTTAAAAATCGCGCAATTTGCATACGATTTTGATGCGCATCCGGTTTCAGTAGCACCCATCAAAAATATGTTTATCTACACATATTTCAATCAGATTCTTCAAGAACCGCGGATGTGCCTCCACTTTCTATTTTTGGTAAAAATGCTATATTACTCGCGAATCTCTGTAATTTATGACACGCGTTTTCGCAAATATTGTAATCGCGTATAAAGGATTCCATTTACGTAAAAAATTTTAAAAAAGTCGCGGTTTGGTACGCGGATTTGTCAAAATAAATTTTTGCTGATTTTCCTATTTTCAGGGAATCTATATCCGAGGTTTTAGTGGATGGATTCAATCGGGGATGGGCTCATTAGATCCGTCGCGTAAAAAAACTAAATTCACGCGGGGTACAAAGGAAATTGAATGACACTTGTAAATTTTAAACGCTAAAAATAGGTTTTTTTAAAAAAATCACACATCAAATATTGGACTTTAGACTCCAATTACTAGGATGCTGTAAGGAGCACACTCATGAGATAAGCCATAAACGACGTAAAATCACGAGTTTTATAATCATGTTATGAGTTTGGAATATTATCTTGTTGCGCGTCCGGATTATTAAAAAAAATCAAAAAACCCCGAAGTTCCGGCTTCAAAATGTCAGCATCAATTTTAGGTGGATGTAGTGGATATATCGAAGAATGATACACTAGTATCATATTGCCCATGAAGTATTCTTTGAGTCTTTCTTTGGGCATATGCCTATAAAATGTAAGGTTAAGCCAGAAATCGGAATGGAGCATAAAAAAACTTGTTGGCTTCGACCCATTTTTACCTATTTTTCTACATTGATGCCAACACAGCCTCCACGTAAATTAATTTTAATGGTCGATATTATGGGATCCCTCCTAAAACACTTCATTTTAAAGAATGTTTATCATACTATATAGAATATGCTAACATTCCACGAATTCTGAATGGGTGAAACTCGGATTCATCGATTGTAAAACATTTTTGTTTTTCGCCATATTTACATTTTTATACCCTATACCACAATGTGGAAAAGGGTATTATAAGTTTGTTTTGGTAAAAATTCATGTAACACCGCGAAATATTCGTCGGAGACCCCCAATGTGGTATACCAATCTTCATATCTCGACGAGATAAAGCGATTTTGAGATGTGTGTCTGTCCGTCCGTCCGTCCGTCTGTCCATTATAAATTGTAAACACGCTCCAGGCCGCAATTATGGACCGATCGTCACGAAATTTTGTATGGAGGTCGGGTTCAGATCAGAATAGATCCCTATTCTTATTGGTGATGATCGTGAAATATTTAGCGGGTGAAATGGACCAAAAACATAATATTTATCCAATTTTCGAGCGGCTCTGTAGGTCTCAATTATAGTCCGATCAACGCGTAATTTTAAATAAGGTAAGAGTATATCACAAAGGAGAAGCTTGCAATTTGAGATGGCGATCGGATAATATTTAGATGGTTAAATGGACCAAAACTTTTGTGTGAAAATTGAGAAAATTTTTAATATACAGCTTATATCTTAATCCCTGGAAGTGACATTCCGGACAAGTGAGATATACTTGAAAGTGGAACGCTTGACCTTTCAATTGATGCCAATTATGTTGGTGTGCATGATCAGGTAACAGAGTTACAGCCTAATATATTCCGTTATTTGTTTGTATTGTAATAATAAACTCGCTAGATGTCACAATTATACATCAATAGTCACGAAATTTTGCACCGGGTAAGAGTGTAGGCCGAAAAAGATGCCTACAATTTTGAATGATGATCTGATATTCTTTAGCGAGTGAAATGGACCATTTCTTTTGTATGAAAATATAAACATTTTATTTATATTTCGCAAAGTAGCCTACATATGGAAAAAACTACTGACCTTTCCTCTGATGTAAATTGCAATAAAGTGTTTGCTAGATAACGGGCCTACTGTCTAATATATAATGGGTTCTGTGTAGAGAACCACATTTTTATCCCATGCTACATATTGTCTCTCCAAAAGTTTATGTAATACCACGAAATATTTGTCCTAGACCCCTTATTTGGTATGCCAAAATTCATATCTCGACGAGATAAAGCGATTTAGCGATGTGTGTCCGTCCATTAAAAATTGTAAACAAGCTTATGGCCGCAATTATGGACCGATTGTAACGAATTTTTTAAGGAGGTTGGGTTCGGGCCAGAATAGAAATGATTAGTTTTTGGTGATGATCGTGAACTTTTCAGGGGATGAAATGGACCAAAAACTAAATTTTAACCAATTTTGTAGCGGCTCTGTAGGTCAAAATAATAACCCGCAACATTTTAAATAAAGTTTGAGTTTATGATGAAGAAGAAGCGTACAAACAACGTGAAGATCAGATAATATTTAGCAGGTTAAATGGACTGAAACTTTTGTGTGAAATTGGTAAAAATGTCAATAACGTAGCGGTTAAACCACGGAAGTAGTAGTACTACATAAGTGGGTTTCATTACATTTTAGTTTGTGTGAACTAAATTTTCCTTTCCTGCTACAAAAATGTCTTTGTCATGCTAGATAACTTTTTGGTTTTGGTCATAAGTATTATACATTACATCTCTGATATTTGATAATTAAATTTTCACAATCATTGAAAAGAAGTTCCGTGGAGAGCGATTGTCCAGGGATAGTGGTATAGGGTATCCCATGGTCGGCTCCGTCCGACTATAGACTTTTCTTACTTGTTTATTAATAATTTTGCGTTTTGATTTCTACCGATTTTTGCGTGTAACGAAAAAATGGTTACATAATTCCACTGCAGGTTTCAGAATTTGTGAATGTGGGTAGGGAGGAACCGAAACAAGATAACTGAAAAATATAGGCAACCTAAAATTTTTGAGTTTTTACACCAACACGAACTGATGAGCACGATATCTAACGTACTGATTACAAGATTTGGCCAAAAATTTGTCATTCCGTTTGAAAAATAAAATCGAAAAATTCGTCGGAGACTCTATAAAGCCTGTCTATTTTTGATCTGCATAAAATAACGTCGATATAACCATGTCCGGCCGCCTTTTGAAATCAAGATATAGTTCGCAATTTTTAAGATAGATCTTTGTAGAGCTATATCGCGTTTCGATATACCGTTTTGATATACATAGAGGTCAAAAAATTGGTATTTAGTTTTCCTTGGGGCTACAAACTTTTCCCCAGAAATTTGTTAGTAAAGGTCCACGTCTTGATATAGCCTCCATAGATTGGCTCGGCACGATTTTAGGTATTTTGAAGGAAAGCCGAATTTCAGGCATTTATCACACTGAAATGGCTGAAATTCGGCATTAATCTTCTTTAGGGCTACAACATTTTCTAAAAAAATTGTCACTTTAGCTCCCCGTCTTGATATAGCTCCTTTAGGACCACGTTTTGAAATTACTGAAATATGGCATTTAATCTTCATTGAAATCACGAAATTTTTGAGTTTGAACTAAGAAAGTTTCTGACCGAATAATGAAAGCGCGAATATTTATCATCAAAAATGGTTTTATTGCTTTACAAACTCTTCTCCAGTATGATTTATTAATATAATTTCTCAGGAGACTTTAGGCAAACAAATTGTAATGAACAACCTCAAGTCGTATAGACCCCCACGGTGCAGGATGTAAAGAGGAAACCCCATTTTTGTGGCCAGATATTCATGCAATATCAAATGTTGAAAATGCCCGAGGATGCCTCTATCTCACGGTATATAACATGGCTATCTTGCATTATTATTTCGCGCACGGCATAATTTTTTTCTGGCATAACTGTCCTTTTGGGACACCCTAACGACCTTCGTTTTTTGGCGAATTGATCCCACACTCCTGATATAGGCATTACATTTAATCAAAAATTAATTTCATCTCTTTTCATCAAAGAACAACAGGATTTCTCATTGTATAGAAGAAGAGAGAGAAGAGGTCAAGTAGGTTTTCTTACAGATGACCACATGCTCTTCTAACCTCAGATTTCCTCCAAAATACCCTTGCTTCTTGAAAAGTCCTTCAAAATACCAAAATTTCCTCGTAGCATAGAATAGATTGTCAGGAAGATCATCTTAACTTTTCTCATACAAATTCAGCAAGAAGCCAGTAGGATTAATATCACTTCTATAAAAGTCCAGTTGGTCTTCAGTACGATTTCTGTTAAAGTACCACATGGGCTTTCTTAGAAGTCCAACAGGTTCTTTCACAGAGACATTAGTGACTTCTAATAGAAAACAAAGGGTTGTATTTAAATTATGGTCCTTTAACTGATTTCAATTTTTTGATTTTACAAATTGTTGATAAATATAGAACAAATTCTTGTCCGGAGTGAGAGTCGAGCTTTTTTTACGACTCCGACTCCAACTCCGACTCCGAAACCCTGTTCATTAGAAAATGTACGGTTCGAATCCCAACAAGTAAAAAAGCGTTAAGTTCGGCCGGGCCGAACTTTTCATACCCTCTACCATAAAATATTCTGAACTAAAATGGAATAATTAGTTTTCATTCTTGTCCCCAACGTTAAGTGGGTACGTTAAAATGTCAGTTAATGTACATAAAATGCTTCATTCGGGAGGCCCTTTTTTATGGTGCCTATATCTAACTATGTACATATGTTGACAATTTTTGGTGGGCTAGAAATTGGGAGGTACCGTTATATAGGGGTTATAATAAAACATGGACCTATTTTGACAGTTTTTGATGGGAGCATTTAATGTCAAATAACTCCCAATTCGGTTAAAAATTGTAGCTAGAATCCTCAAAATACCGAAAATCGGTACATAACGTGGGAACTTCCAATGTCATTAACAGCTAGTTCGGAGGTATGTGGGCTATACGAAAATATGAACTTAAATGAACAATTTTTGTTGCAGAATTTTTGTTGGCTTTTAAATTTTAAATTACGGAAAGTTCGTCAAAAAATAAAGCTAAGGTACGGAAAATCGGGAGGTATGTTTTGGGGCTATACCAAAACATGGACCTACGTTCGGTTAAAAATCTTAAGTAAAATATTGGGGCTATGTTGAAAATTGTTAATGCAGATGTGTGGTGACCACTACAACCTTCAACATGGACCGAACATGGAACATGGACCTATGTTGACAATTTTTGATGGAGAGGTGTTGTGACCACTTCAAATGTCAAATTACTGCTAGATCCGTTTAATATTGTAGCTAAAATTATCAAATTACTGAAAATAGGGATGTACTTTTATATGGGGGCTTTATCAATACATCGACCTTCCTTGACAATTTTTGGTGGAGAGGTGTGGTGACCACTAAAAATTTCAAATGTCAAATGTTCAAATTACAGATAATTCGGTTAAAACTTGTAAACATGGACCTATGTTCATAATTTTTTCGAATATAAGTTTTTTGGTCACTAGGAACCCTAAATATCAAATTGTATCTAATTCGGTCTAGAAATGTGACTTAAATGGGATGGGGGCTATTCCAAAACATGGACCTATGTCCACTATTTATATAAGTTTATTGACATTTAAGAACCCTAAATGTCAATTTATAGCTAAATCGGTCTGAAAATGTAGCTAAAAACGTCAAAATGCCGTAAATCGGGGGTATCGTTATATGGGGGCTATCCCAAAACGTGGACCTATGTCCACAACTTTTGTTATATAAATTTATTGACATATAAGCACCCTAAATGCCAAATTATAGCTAAATCGGTCTGAAAATGTAGCTAAAAACGTCAAAATACAGTAAATCGGGGGGTACCGTTATATGGGGGCTATACCAAAACGTGGACATATGTCAAAAACTTTTGTTATATAAGTTTATTGACACTTAAGAGCCTTAAATGTCAAATTATAGCTAAATCGGTCTGAAAATGTAGCTAAAATCGTCAAAATACCGTAAATCGGGGGGTACCGTTATATGGGGGCTATACCAAAACGTGGACCTATGTCAAAAACTTTTGTTATATAAGTTTATTGACACTTAAGAGCCCTAAATGTCAATTTATAGCTAAATCGGTCTGAAAATGTAGCTAAAAACGTCAAAATACAGTAAATGGGGGGTACCGTTATATGGGGGCTATACCAAAACGTGAACCTATGTCAAAAACTTTTGTTATATAAGTTTATTGACACTTAAGAGCCCTAAATGTCAAATTATAGCTAAATCGGTCTGAAAATGTAGCTAAAAACGTCAAAATACCGCAAATCGGGGGGTACCGTTATATGGGGGCTATACCAAAACGTGGACCGATATAACCCATCATCGAACTTGACCTGCCTGCAAACAAAAGAAGCATTTTCCCAAAATTTCAGCGTTCTATCTTCATTTTTGTGGATGCTAGAGTGATTACCACAGACGGACGGACGGACGGACGGACGTGCACAGATCGACTCAGAATTTTGCCCTGATCAAGAATATATATACTTTATAGGGTCGCAAATGAGTATTTCAATGCGTTACAAACGGAAAAACAAACTTAATATACCCTCCATACTATGCTGGAGGGTATAAAAAGCCCAAAATTTATATCGCAAAAGTTAGTATAAGCTGCAGAACCCTTGTGGAACTGCGTAAAAAATTGTTGATATTTTTAAACAAAATAAAAATAAATCTGTATTTAATATCCTTAAAGGGGATATTAATTAGTTTTAATAGCAGTTATAGTACTTATAGTGACAAATCTACCGTACACAGGATCGTAAGACCCAGAATAATTGGTCTTCTATAAATACAACTACTGTAGCGACAAAATTCCGGGTGTTATGTCCTGTTTATGAATTCTAAAGCCATTAATTGCTCAGAAAAGCTTTAAAGATTCAATATTCGGTGATCTTGACCGAGTTTCAACTTGTCCTGTTTAATAAAACGGGAATTTCTTGAAAGAAACCCATACTTTTGGGGACAATGTCCTTTCGAAACATGTAATAATCCGTAATCCTTAAACTTAATGACTTCCCTCTTGAGTTATTTTCTCAGAAATTGTACCCCTTTTCATATTCCTACCAAACATTAATAGTAAGAAAACCTCAAGTTACATTGTAAGCCACACAGTGACACTCCGCTATTTGAAAATTTTAATACACAGCTTTCAATGCTTTTATAACACATCGATTGTGCAAAAATCATCTGAAAAGCAGTGTTCGCATCACTTAGGACCAAAATACAACTAAATGGAAGTACATTACACACTAGTAGTACTTAATTCACTAGCGACACAAGAAGTATATCTCATACAGTTAAAAAGTCGGTAGGTCAGTATAACTGTAGGGCACAAAACGGAAATTGAGGTTGTACTACTATTTATTTTTGTTGATAATATGAAAATATCTAGAATATCTAGAATTTTTTACATAGTTCAACAAGGGTTCTCCCGTGCATACTAACTTTTGCGACATAAATTTTGGGCTTTTGAAATTCGAACCCTACATTTTCTAATGAATGCAAATATAGCGCACTTTTCATTGTTATCACCGAAGACTACCTTCGTGTCTATCAAATAAATCTAATTGTTTGTTGTGGTCAATACGTTGTAGTGCTTTTTATACCTAATACATTATGTTTTCAACGCTGCATACTGACTATTGCGACAGACTGTATATAAGAGACAATGTGTGTATGTTTGTATGTTCCGTATAGACTCAAAAACAGCTAAACCAATTTTCTTGAAAATTTCAGAGAATGTACAGTGAACCCCCGTGGTTAAAATAGGCTATATATTTTGTTTAATTTCGAATGGGGCGGGCAACTTCCACTATGCCCTACTTTTTAAATATGTTATATATCCAAAACTACTGAACCGATTACCCTGAAAATTTCTGAGAATGTACCGAGAGGACCCGTGGTAATAATAGTCTATATATTTTGTTGAATATCGGAGGGGCGGGGTACTTCTCTTATGCCCTATTTTTTAAAAACGCTATTTTAGCACGCCCACTTTGTAAATATGTTATATGTATATCCAAAACTAATTAAATGATTTTCTTCAAAATTTCAGATAATGTATAGGGATAACCAGTAGTGAAAAGAAGTTAAATATTTGGTTGAATTCGCCCGAGGCCCAATTTTTTAAAAACGTTATATATAGAAAACTTACGAATGTATCGGGTAGGAAAATAATTTGCGAGGGAACGGTGGTTGAATCTCCGCCCCACTTTTTAAATACGATATATATCCAAAACTACTTAACCGATTTCCATGTAATTTTCAGATGATGTAAAGGGATGGTCTCTGGTGGAAATGGGCTATAAATTTTGTTGAATTTCGGAGCAGCCCTATTTATACCCTCAGCATTTATGCTAACGAGGGTACAGTGCCTGGCATAATTATTTTTACAAGTTTGAAAAAATGATGTGTTTGTTTTTTTTAAGGGATTAGTCTTCTACAAAACTATGAACAAATATTCTGGCTAATCCTTTACTAGAATACTTAAAATTAGTTATAAATTTATATCAATTCAAATATACGGTTGTACTTTTGTATGTGAAATACATTTTCATTGCGTGGCATAAGTATTCTGACAAAATTGTTCTTTTGATTTTTAGACCCCAACAATTAAAAATGTCATTTTTATATTTTTGATTATTATCGGTTACGGTAAAAATAATATATTTCACACACATCTGTACCATTATAGACCAATTTACGGATCGATATTTCAAGGATATAGGGATATTCAAGAGATTTATCAATAAACAACATTTTCGATGGCCTTCCTCCATTATCTCGGAATATTTTGTGGATTTCGACTTTTTTATGAGAGAACGAAACTTTTTCTTTTACAAATGTGATATTTAAAGGATATAACTTCAAGTTTGAACCCAAAATACGCTCCAAACGTGCTTCACAAAATTCAGCCTTGCCATAGTAGCAGTGCAAATGAATACATAACACTTCGATCAGTTTACTACCATGTTGTTATGAAAGATCGTTCAAAGTGCCAAAATATTCATTATGGTCCACATCATTAACTATAGAAATTAAATATCGCAGTATTTTAAATGGTAGATCAGACTATTCTGATGCCTGGGAAGGTCATTTATTTCACAAATATAACCAACTTTTTGGCGGTTTTAACTCTAGCTTCATGAAAAGTGTATTTTAAGATGAATTACGTTCAAATATATTTTTATCAGTCCACAATATGCTCTGCCATAGTGATTATGGGTGGTAAATGATTTTTGTTGAAAATCTAATTGACAATTTTTGCAGCTATGCCTTATCAACCAAGTGGAATAGCAAAATATGACTTCAAATTATTATGCCCTCAGCATTTATGCTAACGAGGGTATATACACTTTCATACGGGCAAAATGTGCCTCATCGAAATAATGGTTTTAGACCCCAAGTATGTTTGGACGAAATGTGTTTGAGCGCACGATAACTCTCGAACGGATCAACCATTCGATCCAAAATTTGGCTTTTGTAATATTTTGTCCAAACGTAGTTTAAGTTCGAAGATGGGTTATATCGTTCCACTCCTTCCGGTACCTCTCCCACAAAAGTTCGAAAATGTTCGAAAAATTTGTACGTACGTTAACTCTTGAAGGGAGTAACCGATTTGGTCCGTACTTAGCAAATCGTGAAATGTCTACCAGGCTTAGATAAGTTTCCAATATGGACTCAATCAGTCCACTCCTTCTGGTACATCCCACACAAAATTTGGGATAAGTTTAATTTAGGACCTGCTCTCAAATCGCTTTGCAAGTTGCAAAAAACCGCTATGACACCGTCTGAAGTGGTTGGAGCGCAAGATAACTCTCGAACGGATCTACCGATTCGGTCCAAAAATTGGCCTTAGTATTATTTTGTCCAAACATAGTTTAAGTTCGAAGATAAGCCATATTGGTCCATTTCTTCAGGTACCTCCCCCACAAAAGTTCAAACATTTTCGGAAAAATTGTTCGTACGGTAGCTCTTGAAGGGAGTGGCCGAATTGGTCCATACTTTATATGGACTATATTTGTCCACTCCATCCGGTACCTCCCACACAAAATTTCGGATAAGTTCACTTTAAGACCTGCAATCGAATCACTTTGATTTTTGTTGAAGCAACTTGCATTCGCTGCCTCAATTACGACGGAAAAAGTGTTTTAGGGTCAAGTCCATACTTCTTTGGTTTTGCATTTTTTGTCGGTTGGTTTTTGAGTTAACGATCTCCCACAAGCCCCAATCGGGAGCTAAAGCAGGGGATTGGGCGGGCCAATGGAGAACTTCTGTCGAATTGTTTTGGAATCACTACTTAACCATTTTCGATACATGTTTTGGCTCGTTATCTTCCAGGAATGTCCATCTAAGTGGCATCTCTTCTTCAGCATAAGACAACATCATGTCTTTTAATACATTACTATACCCTTAACGATCCATAATTTAATTAATTTTATGAAAAAATCCCAGGCCGTTATGTTCCGCCTACATGTTTTACAGTGCCCTTACAATATTTAGGATTTAACCGTTGCCCATTTGATCTACGTCTTATGCCATCCGAATCCTTTAAAATCAACTTAGATTCATCAGAAAACCTCCATTTTTGATACCCCTGTTCAGATGGGTCTTGGCGAATTTAAGGCTGCCTTTTTTATTTTTTTAAGATATGAATGGTTTTTATTTGCTGGTCGTGGATTGAATAAACCGACATCTACCGCTTTTCTGTAAATCGTTAGTTTGCTAATTTTTCAAATCTAAGCGACTTTGTACTTGACCAGGAGATGTTGTAGCATAATTTTTGGATGAATATGAACAATATCGGGTAATTTTTTGAAATTTTGCCTTTTAGGGCGAAGATCATTTTTAATGATTTTTTTATTAATTTTCTTGTTTAGAGTTAAGCTTGATGATCGGAAATTATTTGCAAGTGAAAAAGGAAAGCCAAGGACTCGAACCCACATAGTCATCAAATTACGTTACCTGGTTTCACTGGTGGTAAAGCAGATCTTCGGACGTATCGACTATGTAGTGGCTTCTCTGTCCTAGAACTTTTCGTTTTTCAAATGCAAATGTGTTTTATACATTTACTCGGATATATGGCCGCTGAAATGTATTTTCTTCCCGACGCGCCTGTATTTTCTTTTTGCGCTGCCTTTGAAGTTATGAGTTTTGGCTTTGAACGGTAACACGCCGTGACAACATTTTTTGATATGTGGGTTCAAATTCCAGCGGGGATCAGCCTGTTTTTTATTTTTTGAAATTTTGCCTTTTAAAGCGAGGATCATTTTTAGTGATTGTTTATTAATTTTCTCGTTAGAGTTAAGCTTGATGATCGGAAATTATTTGCAAGTGAAAAAGGAAAGCCAAGGACTGGTCACCAAATTACGTTAACGGTATCTCCAGATTTTCAGTATTCTGAGGATTTAAGTTAAATTTTTCGAAAATTAATTATTTATTAATAATTTTTTATCCTATATGCCAACAATATGTGAGTGTATCATCCAGAATAAAGGTTACGCAACCTGAATCAAACCTGATATTCAAAGAAAATTTATAGATGTTTCAGAAGAGGCTACCAATGTAAATTTTCCAATTTTGGAACGTTTATTGGAAATGTATAATGATATACATAATTGTTCCACAACCATCCCAGTAGGGACAAGGGAGGCTTCTCTCATATGAATGAGTGCACCTCGGTTCATCGCCGAGTCCGAACGACTTGTCCTAAGAACTTTTTCATAGCTAAAATACTCAGAAAATGTCTCCATCATTACTGAGGATATTTTGCCACCGCACAGTGGATCCACCCATTGACCAAAAATAAAAAAGTAATGTCAAAATTTTGGTACAACATCTGGCAACTCTGACAGCTATGACACGGACATTTTTAAAAATATATTAGTTTTTGTGTCGTTTGAACGGGGTTTCCCTAAGAATAGCAAAAGTCGGAACATTTGACTAATATTTTTTATTGCGAGTGCAACAACAACACTTAAAATAGTGCAAGGAAATATACTCAAAATATCGCGAAACTAATACGTATAGCAAAATATTATAGTTGATTTTGAAGATGGAGGTAATAGCTTAATTTTTATTAAAAAATAGTGTTTCAGCGTGTTGTGGAATTCTAGTTAGCTGCATATTTTCTTAGTGTATTTTGTAATGCCAATTCGATAATATACTTAAATTTGACCTAAGGTTTTAGTCACCACCACCATTGCCCACCTCGGGAATAATTTTCCAAAGTAGTTGATGGCTTTAAGATTATTCAGTATTAAAATCAGCTGCCATCTAGAGCCAGACTATAAATGGTGGGCTGCTGACTAAAGCTGCCCTAGAATAGGGTTTCTATGGATATAGAAATCTTCTTCCAAATTTGTCTAACGTTGGCGGTACGTGCCTTCCAGGAAGAACGCTATAAGATCTATATTAAAAATTTTATCAATTTTCAGACGAAAATTGGGATTTTTTTAATCCGCTAAATTGATTGGATTTTATGTTGTTTTGGAGATTGTTTTGTTTTCCCAAGCCAATTTTTGCTTCATAAGATAATCGGTACCTTTGTTCATATCATTTTGTAAAACCAATTCTTACCGTATACCCCCTCCAGAGGGGATAGGGGGGGAGAATATTACGCTCGTGGTTTCTTAAAACACTCTTCGCAGCAGTACAAAGCTGTAACCGGTGCATTGGCTTGATTTTTACACTCTAAATATTTTTGGCCATTTTCTCCATACAAGTGGATCCACTGTGCACCGTTGAAAATTTTATGTGGCCTGGCCTTTTAACCGAAACCAGGCATTCAGCGTGAAAGGCGGATGTGCATACCATTGACTACGGTGGCACCATATTAGATATGTATGTCAAAACATGAAAATTTTACATTTTTTTTTTTTTATTTTTGAAGAGTAGACTTCGGAGACAGTTGATAAATATGCTCAAAGCAAAAAATCATTACGTATCTTCGTTTTTAATATTATTCCATAGAGTGGAGCTGTATTCCAACTTCACATCCGCTTTGTACGCAGAATGTTCGATTCCACGGCGAGGTAACATCAAACTTTCAACGGTGGCAAAATACACCTCAGTAATGTTGGCGACATTTTCTGAGTATTTCAGCCATATAAATTTGCTGAAAGGTAATTCCCATGGGCTGTGGCGTAGGGTAGGCTAGTATATTTATGTAGGAGCTATATCCAAATCTAAACCGGTTTTGATATAATTTGGCACATTTTTTTCTAGAGAAAATTCCATTACACATTCCAAATTTCATCAAAATTTGACAGATATAAGGAGTTTGGTACATCAATTACCTCAATTCGGCCGAAAATATATTTGGGAGATATATCCAAATCAGAACCTATTTTAACCAAAAGCAAAAGCGTTCTTCCTATGGCACAAAAAATGATATTCCCCAATTTTTAGCTGAATCAAACAATAAATGCGACCTGTAGCGAACGGACGGACATACATAATTCAACTCAGGAAGTTATTCTATGTATATATATCCCAAAAGGAACTATGGGTCTATCTCGTTTCCTTTTGCATGTTGCATACAAATGCACAAAGACACAATATCTCTTACCACAGTGTGGTGTAGGGTATAATTACAAATATTTTATGTGCAGATGCCTTTCTTTTCTTATTGAAACAAAAATATTTAAATATAATTTCCGAAATAAAATAAATGTTATATCGTCTGCTCCGTCGGAAAAGGTCGTAAGTCCACTTTTTTTGGAAATCGCGTTTTTGTTACAGGATGATAGTACAAGTCAAAACACGTCGTATGATACAAAGAAAATGGTAGTATGTCGCGTTTTTCTATACGTTTTGCCCTTATCGGAAAAGGTCGTAAGTCCACAAAACGTACAGATTTGAGTACGAAAAGGTCGTAAGTCCACAGGAAAATGTATACTTTAAAGAATACTACAGCTAATGTAGTTCAGATATAATGTTTAGCGTCATCCATGGTTGGGGTACAATGTAAAGAACTAGCCTACACCTTTGGATGATAATCGGATGATATTTGGCGGAGCCTGTGGACCAAACTTTTGAACAAAAATGTGATAATTTCTATATTGCAACGAAAATTTACATTTGAAATCTATTTTCCCCCATAAGCGAACTGATTACGAAAGATGGACTTCTGGCCCTTTCATTGATACAAATTGGGATGCTGTATGTGTTCAAATACCTCATGTATTGAAAAAATTTTAAAAAAAAATTAAAATTTTTACTGTTTTTTTCTGTCGTATATCTTACTTAACTTTATCAACTGGTAATTTGTGGTTTCTCTAGGGACATTTGTTCACATAACGAGATTAGTTTGTATTCTGAATTTAATAAAGTAATCCCTTCTAACGGACGGGTAAATGCAATGTGACGGGTAAATGCAATGAGGAATATTGAGGCCACACCTTCAAAATACCGGAAATCGGGAGGTACCGTTCTATGGGGGCTATATGAAGGCGTCAATACCAAACATCCTAGAAGTAATAGAAACTTCTATACCGAATCACGAAGATGTATCTTAAAAATTGCGAGCTGTATCTTAATTTCAAAAGACTGACAGACGGTCATGGTTATACCGACTTAGAATTTTACTCTGGTCGGGTCTTATTGCTAAAATATGTACCCAGGATTGGGGAAACGGAATCGTTCGTAAGTTTTATATATAGCGCATTTAAAAAATAGGGCACAGGTATAACCCGCTCCTCCGAAATTCAACAAAATATATAGCCTACTTCAACCAAGGGACATCCCTGTGCATAATCTGAAAATTACATGGAATAAGTACTTAGGGTCGGAGATTCAACAACCGTTGCCTCGTAAATTAATTTCCTGAGCGATACTTTCATAACTTTTGCAAAAAAGCGTTTCTTAAAAAATAGGGCCTGCCCCCACCCACTCCGAAATTCACAAAATATAAAGCCTATTTTCAACTCGGTTGTTCCCTGTATATTTTCTGAAATTTTCAAAAAACATCAGTTTAGCCGTTTTTGAGTCTATGCGGAACATACAAACGTAAACACATTGTCTTTTATATATTACATTTCACACAAAAGTTTTGGTCCATTAAACCCGCTAATAATTATCTCATCACCATGTTAAATTGCAAGCTTATTCTTTGTCTTAAACTTAATTCAATCTTAAAATTTCGCGCCGATCGGAATATTACTGCAATCTACAGGACAGCTACAAAGTCGGGTAAAAATTGTGGGTTTGGTCCATTTCACACCTTTCGATCATAACTAACATCTAATGGGGTCACTTCTCTCCACAAAATTTCGTGATGATCGGTCCAAAATTGAGGTCTGGAGTTTTATTACAATTGTTAATAAATGGAAGGACACACATAGCTAGATCGCTTTATCTCGTCAAGATATGAAAAAAATGGCAAGGGGAGGGGGTCTACGACGAATACTTCGCGATGTTATACGAATATTGAACAACACAAACTTATAATACCCTTTCCACATTGTTTTGTAAAGTATAGATATTTTATTTTAAAAACGTCCGTAAATTGTAGGAAAAGGTCGTAAGTCCCTACAAAAATACAAAACTGTACAAGGAAAAGGTCGTAAGTCCAAAGACATCCAATTATCTCCGAAACGGGACGCAATTTTATCAAACAAAGTACAGGTATTGAAGCGGAATAAATAAACGAAAAATACTGCCTTTACCACCATAATAAAATCTTTAATACAGAAAGCGCTGGAATGTTTTTTCTTCCTCCTGAAAAATTTATTGAGAGGGACTTACGACCTTTTCCGACGGAGCCGACGATATTTAATTTCATTATTTGATAATGTATTCGATATTGTAGTATTAATTAAGACTTTCTCAAAACAATGTTAACTGTAATTTTCAATGAACGAAATTTAACTAAATGTAAATCACATTGCACATTGTGTATGCATTTTGCAAACACACACATACACATTTCTATCCATGTACGTGAAATTCAATATTATTCGATATCATTGTAATTTTCATTACCGCAACTACTCCATTAAGTATAACCAATGTTTGGAGTACAAATTGTTGATGAGCCCCAGGCCAACCATCCAGTCAGATGGCTGGCTGCCTCATGCCTGACTAAGCTACCCAGCCAAGAATTAATTACAATTCATTTTCGGTTGTATATTTGTCTTTATGAAATTTAATATGCCAAACTAATTGCAATATCCAATCCTTTATTTTCAAATTGTGATGGCTTTATAACATTAAGAATACGATAGACAGACACAATTACATATTGAGGGATATTTTCATGCGAAAGAATGAATAGAGAGACAGACAGACAGGCAGACAAACAAACAAATAAACTCTAACTGATATTATTGACAGCAACAATATTTGCAAAATAAACTCATCCATTGCCAGCAATTTTCGTATTCACAGTGACGGTCTAACAGACCTACATACACATGTACATGAAGACAAACATAGAAACACACATTCGCACATTTTGTACATACAATGATGGTTTAATGTACACTGTATGCATTTTACAACACAAATAAAATAACATTGGTATTGCCCGATTATTTGACTATTGATTTCTTCTGTCCATCATTGCAAGGTGGCACAGTGTTACAAAGCCATTCCATTTTTTAATCAGAAGAACAAAATACAAATTGTTTTCAAATACTATAGCTAAATAACAGTAGATGAAGATGAATAACAAAATACTAAAACCAAAGAGAAGAAGAAAATAGCTAAGAAATATTTTTAGCGGTTGTTGATATTATTGCTTAAGTCTGGAGTATTCCCCCATTGGCTCTACTTTATCACTTTCCTCTTTGCAGAGAAAAATGTTTACAAAACGCACTGATAGCTTGCAAAATTTACTGATCGCTACCAATATCATGATTTCATCACGGCGAAGGGAATTATCAATTGGCTTTTCAGTTTTTGAAATGATGATTTTTTAGTGAAAACCTGAACTCTTTAAGCATCGAGTATTCTCATGTTAATGAGAATTATGCTCACTTTTCGGCTTTCCCAAAAAAACACCAGAACATAATATTTGCAAGCTGACAGCATGATTCAACTAAAGAAATCATCGATTTCTGTTAAGTTGAAATAACATCAGCACAGTTACCTGTAAGTATGTTGTTGGAATTTTATTTACAAAATTCCGTTTCGCGCGTGCCTTCGCTGTTTTTTGTTTGTTCTGTTTTAGTTGAAGATTCAATCATATGATTGCTTAAGTCTGGAGTATTCCCCCATTGGCCTAACTTCATAACTTTCCTCTTTGCAGATAGTCTTTTCAAAATCATTATGCGAAATTGTGGAAGTTTGACTCCAAAGAATTAATTAGTTTTCATGCAGATGTGTGATTGTACCGCAAGTATCTATACTATCACACGTAATAGTGTCTAATGGAATGAGGCTTATAGACTTCGCAGCCGCAAAAAACATAGCAGTTAGCAGCACCAGATTTAAGCACCTCGATATAAATAAGGGCACCTGGCTATCTGCAGATCAAAGAACAAGAAATCAAATTGATCACGTGGTGATTGATGGAAGACATCCATCAAATGTGTTGTATGTGCGATCATTCCGAGGAGCAAACATACACTCGGACCACCACCTTGTTTCAGATTAAACGTAGGAAATAAAGTACGAACAGACACAACACAGAAGTTGGAGATCGGTAAGCTGCAATGACAACAGATAGCCGCAGCATATTCCAGTCAAATGGCTAAATTGTTTAATCAAAGCAATCCTCGTCCTGAAAACTTATCAGTACAATGGCAAAATATTAACCACTCCATGCAAACAGCCACAAAATCCATACTTGGCTGCCACCGAAGATAAAATTCGGCATATAGGGCTACTTTACAATCAGTAGCCATTGCGTAGCGTACGATAGAGGAGAAAACAGAGAAAAATGGAAAAGCGGGAGTGTGAAAATATCGAGATGTGTAGGAGCCTGAATGAAGTCTGAAAATTCTGCCAAAGAGTGAAACGTCAATCTGATGGCTTTGGTACAAGCAGATCCTCCTGTAGAGACCGGCAAGGTAACTGGTACCTGATACGGATAGTGTGTACGGGATATGAAAAGGGCATTTTTCCAAACTGTTGGTATCCAATACTAACAAAGACGATATAAAACTAAACCATTAGTTTCCTTTCGTTTATGAAGAATACTAAATACCAAATTGCAGCAAAAGTAAAAGAATGTGGCTAACTAACCGAAAACAGGGAGGTACCGTTCTGTGGGAGCTATATGAATGCGTGGACCTGTACAGACACCAACGAAGGTGTAAACCAATACCTACAAATTTCAAGTGGAAAGTTTTGCACCCCCAACGAAGACTGAAAGCCAAATTTCAACCACTTCGGTGGAATATTGAGGCCACAACCTTCAAAATACGGAAAATTGGGATGTACTGTTCTATGGGGCTACATATATGAAGGCGTGGACTATACCGACAGATTTAGTGGGGCAAGCTGAATCCCCCCAATGAAGACTAAATATCAAATTTCAGGTATTTCGGTGGAATATTGAAGCCACAACCTTCAAAATACCGAAAATCGGAAGGTACACTTCTAACGGGGCCATATGAATGCGTAAACATATACCTACAAATTATATGAAAAGTTTTATACCCCAAATGAAGACAAAATACCAAATTTCAGCAATTTCGGTGGAATATTGAGGCCACAAGCTTAAAAATACCCAAAACTGGGATGTACCGTTCTATGGGACTATATGAAGGCATAGACCTACATATATCCACAAAATTCCAAGGAAAAGTTGTATACCAAAAATCGGGTGGTTGCGTTCTATGGGGGCTACATCGGAACGTGGACCGATATAGCCCATTTGCAATACCAAACATCCTAGGAGTAATAGAAACTTCTGTACAAAATTACAAAACTCTATTTTTAAAATTGCGAGCTGTATCTTGATTTCAACAGACGGACGGACATGGTTATATTGACTAAGAATTTTACTTTGATCAAGAATATATATACTTTATAGGGTATCCGATGAATATTTCGATGTGTTGCAAACGGAATGACAAAAGATACCCTCCATAATATGGTAGAGGGTATATTAAGGCAGCAGGAGTCGATGGCAGCCGATGGCTGCACCATCTGGCAGGAAGAACTCGTTACCGGCGATTGGAACCTGAGCATCCTGCATCCCGTCTACAAGAAAGAAGATAAGGCGGTATGCTCTAACTACAGGGACATACGTTTTCTGCCTATTGCCTACAAGATAGTGTCAGGGATATTATGCGAACGACTAAAGCTTATGGTGAACGAAATAATTATGCCATAGCAATGCGGCTTTAGATCTGGCAAGTTCACCATTTACCAGATTTGTACCCTGCCGAAAATCTTGGAGAAAACCCATGAGATGCAGATAGACACCTACCACCTTTTCGTCGATTATAAAGCAGCCTTCGACAGTACCCTATGCCCAAAGGTATTCCAAGCCATGTCAGTATTTGGTATCCCTGCAAAGCTCATTCGGCTTTGTATGATGACTTTAACTGATACCCGGTCCTCAGTTAAAATAGGAAAGATTCTCTCAGAATAGTTAAGAAGCAGAAGATGTTTAAGACAAGGAAACAGCCTTTCTAGTGACTTATTCAACAAACTGCTGGAAAAAGTTATACGAGATGCAGATGTTAAACCAGTAAGGAAAGAATAAAAGTCGGGCAGGGTCGACTTTATGATACCCTACACTACTGTGAATAAGTCGACCCATTCAATATAATTTGGGACATTTATTGCTAGACCAAATTAGGTCACACATTCCAAATTTCATCAAAATGTATCTGTCTAACGGGTTTGGTGCATCTAATACCCCATGTCGGCAGAAAATTTATATCAAAATCATAACTGATTTTATATAATTTCGCAAATTTATTTAGACCAAATTCCGTCACACTTTTCAAATTTCATCAAAATTGGACATACATATATAGCGGAATTGGTACAGCAAATACTTAAAATCGGGCGAAAATATATATGCGAGCTATATTAAAATCTATATATAATATAATATATAATTTGGCAAACATTTTTTCGTCAGACATTTCAAAATTCATCAAAATTGTACATAGTTAGCATGAGTGGGTCTCCCCATACCTCAAATCGGGCGAAAGTATCTATGGGAGCTATATCCAAACCTGAATCGATTTTTACCAAAATAAATGGCATTCTTCCTTTGGCAAAAAAAAAAAAATGATCTTCCCCAATTTTTTTTTTTTTTTGAATCGGACAATAAATGCGGACGACAATAAATCGGACAATGAGTCGACTCAGAAAGTGATTCTATGTATATCACTAGGCCTTTCGAAAATAAAGCCACATCTCGTCAAACAAAGGTAACATTTACAGAACACTGACACTACCCGTGATAATGTATGGTTCCGATTATAATCGGTTTATGGAACAAATGTTCTGTAATGGGCCAGCTTAGTAAGTAATAGAATCTAATGGAGTCCTTCCACTTATCCTTTAGCTACTAGCTTTATCTTTTGAAAGCCGCCGATAGGGGAAATTATCACTCAACCCGTTTTTCAGTACAACTACAAGTTGTAGGGAAAATCTGTTCATATTTAGATATATCTCCCAAACAGTTTCCTCAGAATTCATTTAAATCAGTCACTTCTATTCACTGTGTCATGTTTATCTTCATTTCAATTTACAAAACATCTACAGACATACATTGTATCCATAGATACCGTATAGCCATGCAGCAACATCATTTGCTACTAAAACCCACGCACATAACAGCGTTTCGTATATTAAAATGAATTTAGACAGGGCTTGTAAACATTAGTAAGCTTTAGTATCATGTTACCACTAAGAAAATATTCTCACACCCACACATGGGATACTAAATCCCACTTTTTTCGGTTTGGCAATAAAAGTAGCAAGAAGGCGTTTATCTAACAATTTTCATTGGTATTATTTGAAATCTAAGCATTAGAACGTCAATATAAAATAGGGGAAAAATGGAAGGATGTACCTGTACATACGGCCGTCAATAACTTATGTGGTTGTTTAACACGTTACTATGGCTATGGTTAAAACATTATTTAAAGGTGCAACATTGCCAACAAATTATACACAACAAGTACACAAGTATCAGTATTGCCAAATAAGATATACACTCACACAGTGACATAAACCAAAGAAGCAAAACCAATATGGTTGCTTTAGCCAAACAAATCTTCTATTTTTGCCGTATAAAAATTTATTATTTTTAAATCGAGAGGTTCTACTATTTATAGACTTTCCGAAAGTGTGAACTTTGGCAAAAATATAAGTTTTTTTTTGGAATATTGGGGTCTTTAATATGACAACAATGGACGTTGCGAAACCATTGCCAATAAATTCGATAGAGGTATTTTTTCTCCACAGAGAATTCAAAAACTTAAATAAAACAGATTTGGTTAGAAGTTTGGCTTAGATATTGGCCAAATCACAGCTAATTCGATTGGAAAACGCTATACTAAAGAACGTAAGCAGAGTTTTGTCTCATTGAGAACTCGAAATATTTAATAACATTAAATTACATTTTATTTTTATTTATTTATTCGCTGAATACCTACACAAGAAGATATGAATTTTATAATTAAAGTGCAGGTTTGTAAAATTGTATGAAGATATTCTTTTTGAACATTGAATTAAAAATAGGAAAAAACGTCTATAAATATTAGAATAATCAAAAAAAAAAAATAAATTAAAATAAATATTAGAACAATGACAACTCGAAGGTTAAACAAGCCATCATGAATTTCTCACTATACAAAGCAGAGGGACCGAACCATATCTTCCCGGCCCTACTTCAGAGGATTTCAATTCCCTTTCGCCAAAGGTGCTCGGAATTTTAAACGCTTGCTTGAAATTTGTGTAAACTCCCATAACCTGGCAGACTACCATTCCCAATCCCGGAAAGGTATGCTACGCAATGCCAAAATCCAAACAATAGAACCTTCGAAATACAATTTATACACTTGATGTCTTCATCGACGGTGCTTTTAACAATGTCAGTATAGATACGCTGATCCAATCTGGGCCCTGAGGAACTGCATAAATCATATGCTAAGGAATATGTGGATAAGCTAGGCGCTAAATGACGTAAAAATACTAGACAACGTTGGTCAAGGAACGCCACAGGAAGGGAGGGGGATCTTATCACCTCTACTGTGAGTTAGTACCATTAACAGTCTATTAAGGACCTTAACCGAAGAGGGAGTTGAACTTCTATATGAACCCAAATTCCCTTTTTAGGAGGAAAAGTAGTCCTTGTGGTTCTATTTACGATGATATTATAGGGCTGGTGGGTTGATTTACACAGGCTGATGGTATATCTATCGAAAGACTCCCAAAATAAGATCCACTTCTAAAATGCACAAAGCGGTACATTTCTTTAAGTACCTCCTCCGGACCACTTTTGAACTTTAGTCTTGCAAAAATTGTATGGTTCCAAAGAATATTTAACACCAACAATATTTTTGTGGGCTCAAAGAATAGCAACTTTCAGCGTTTTTTGTGTATGAATGAGGTTAAAACCTGTAAAATACCGATAGTCGGGAGGTACCGTTCAATGGGGGCTATATCAAAACATGGACCTGTACTGACATCTTTTTGACGGTCTTTTTTGTTTCCCAAAAGAAGACTAAGTACCAATTTTTCGCCATTTCGGTGTCCTAATGAAGCTAAAACCTTATAAAATATCTTCTATGGGGGCTTTATCAAAATATGGACCTAAATTGACAAATTTCTGGGGAAAATTTTTGTAGCCCCAAGGAAAACAAATACATGCCATTTCGGTGTGATAATGAGGCTAAAATATTGAACATATTGAAAAATTGGGGGTTACCGTTCTATGAAGACTACATCAGTGCGATTCTGTAACTTTTTTAATAACGAACCGACATCGGTAGTTAACGAAAATATTCGGTTGAGTTAACGAATGTGCTATTCTGTAACTTTATGTTAACGATGGTAGAAATCGTTAACTCATACCGACGAAAATCGATAGGAAGGAAATGTCAAATGTTATATTTTAATATTCATTAAAATATATTTTGAAGCTGAAAACATTATTTCGTCGCGAGTACAAAACATAAAGCGTTTAAGAAGGAAACAATTCAGATTTTTGAAGGAATTTGTCTCAAATGTGTGTCTTTTGGATGAATACGGATGCCAGTAAAGAAGGATTTCTTAAGATGTTTTTATTGTGTGTGTGATTTAAAAGTAATAAAAGTGATAAAACCATCATTAATCTTTTTTAAAAGGGCAGTTGTATTTTTTAATTAAAAGTTGGGATCATATTTTGGGTTGTGGCGCTCTGTATGGAAATTCAGCTTTAATATTTGACATGACTTAAGCAGCTTCAGTGATCGTGGATCCACGTTACCGTCATTTGAGTTTATATATTCACATATTCAATTCACGCCCACATTAAATGAAATTTCTCATAGCGGAGAGTATGAAAAGTTCGAAAATCCAAGCTTATACGCCATTTTTATACCCTCCACCATAGTATGGAGGGTATATTAAGTTTGTTTTTCCGTTTGTAACGCATTGAAATACTCATTTGCGACCCTATAAAGTATATATATTCTTGATCAGGGTAAAATTCTGAGTCGATCTGTGCACGTCCGTCCGTCCGTCCGTCTGTCCGTCCGTCTGTGGTAATCACTCTAGCATCCAAAATGGAGATAGGACGCTGAAATTTTGGGAAAATGCGTCTTTTGTTTGCAAGTTCGATGATGGGCTATATCGGTCCACGTTTTGGTATAGCCCCCATATAACGGTACCCCCCGATTTACGGTATTTTGATGTTTTTAGCTACATTTTCAGACCGATTTAGCTAAAATTTGACATTTAGGGTTCTTAATTGTCAATATACTTATATAACAAGACTGGTGGACATAGGTCCACGTTTTGGTATAGCCCCCATATAACGGTACCCCCCGATTTACGGTATTTTGACGTTTTTAGCTACTTTTTCAGACCGATGTAGCTATAATTTGACATTTAGGGTTCTTAAGTGTCAATAAACTTATATAACAAAAGTTGTGGGCATAGGTCCACGTTTTGGAATAACCCCCATATAACGGTACCCCCCGATTTACGGTATTTTCACGTTTTTAGCAACATTTTCAGACCGATTTAGCTATAATTTGACATTTAGGGTTCTTAGGTGCCAACAAACTTATATAACAAAACTTGTGGACATAGGTCCACGTTTTGGTATAGCCCCCATAAAACCGTACCCCCCGATTTACGCTATTTTGGCGTTTTTAGCTACATTTTCAGACCGATTTAGCTAAAATTTGACATTTAGGGTTCTTAATTGTCAATATACTCATATAACAAGACTGGTGGACATAGGTCCACGTTTTGGTATAGCCCCCATATAACGGTACCCCCGATTTACGGTATTTTCACGTTTTTAGCAACATTTTCCGACCGATTTAGCTATAATTTGACATTTAGGGTTCTTAGGTGCCAACAAACTTATATAACAAAACTTGTGGACATAGGTCCACGTTTTCGTATAGCCCCCATAAAACGGTACCCCCCGATTTACGGTATTTTGGCGTTTTTACCTATATTTTCAGACCAATTTAGCTGTAATTTGACATTTAGGGTTCTTAAGTGTCAATTAACTTATATGACAAAAGTTGTGGACATAGGTCTATGTTTTGGTATAGCTCCCATATAACGGTATTTTGACGATTTACGGTATTTTGACGTTTTTAGCTACATTTTCAGACCGATTTAGCAATAAATTGACATTTAGGGTTCTTAAGTGTCAATAAACTTATATAACAAAACTACCCAGCAAAATAAATTGGAAGTAGTGCAATGTGGACTAGTTCAGTCACGGCATGTTTTGATGCAGTTCAACTGGAGTCGTGAAAAAGGCACTCCAGTCCTCACATTTTAACCGCATTTGGATGCAATCCAAAGAATCACATCCACTTGTCACATTTTAACAACATCCGGATGCAGTTCAACGGAGTCGTGAAAAAGGCACTCCAATTCCTCACAATTTAACAGCATCCGGATGCAGTCCAAACGGAGTCGTGAAAAAGGCACTCCGTTCGCTACATTTTATTAGCAGTTGTTAGAGATCCCTATATGTACATAAATCAGATTGTACATCTCTACAGGCAGCGGCTTTCATTTTCCAAAAAGAGATAAGCGTGTTAATATAAACTAAATAATATTTAATATTTAAATAATATTTAATTTGTGAACATTTTTCCGGCAACTCACCAGAAGAAAATTTCCGAATGGAGTGCTGTTGGAGTACGTGTCGAAATCTTAACTGGTGATGGGAAGACAACCAATTTAGCAAATGAAGCAAAAACAGTTCAGCTTGGAACAAATGCAAGCGGAGGAAACACGCATGTTTGCGATTGAATTCAATGGAGAATTTTCATAATTTGTGTTAATGTAATAAAGTTGTTAATATTTTTGTTTTGCACAAATAATAAATGCATTTTATTTGTTCTGGCATATTTTGTAATGGCTCGCAGAATGCCTGTACCAAAAACGTACTTTGGACTGCCTCCTATTCTACCCCAAAGGGTTAGTTAAAATGCAATGCCAAAGGGTCAGTTAAAATGCAGTGCCAGAGGGTCAGTTAAAATGCAGTGCAAAAGGGTTAGTTAAAATGCAATGCCAAAGGGTCAGTTAAAATGCAGTGCCAAAGGGTTAGTTAAAATGCAGTGCTTTGGAGTGCATCTTTCAGTGGTCACGCTCTTGTAAAAATCATCAGTGAAAATGCATAATTTGATGCACATCCAGATCACTTGTACATATCATTTAACTGCATCTTTGGAGGCAAACATTTTGCTGGGTAGTGGACATAGGTACATGTTTTGGAATAGCCCCCATATAACGTTACCGCCCGATTTCAGGTATTTTGACGTTTTAAGTCACATTTCTAGACCGAATTAGCTATAATTTGATATTTAGGGTTCTTAGTGACCAAAAAACTTATATTCGAAAAAATTATGAACATAGGAACATGTTTTGGTATAGCTCCATATAACGGTACCTCCCGATTTTCGGTATTTTGGGATTTTAACCTACAAGTTTTAACCGAATTAGCTGTAATTCATACATTTGACATTTAAAGTTTTTAGTGGTCACCACCCCTCTCCACCAAAATTGTCTGAAATTTTGGGAAAATGCGTCTTTTGTTTGGAGGCAGGTCAAGTTCGATGATGGGCTATATCGGTCCACGTTTTGGTATAACCCCCATATAACGGTACCCCTCGATTTACGTTATTTTTACGTTTTTGGGGTTCTTAAATGTCAATAAACTTATACAACTAGTGGACATAGGTCCATGTTTTGGAATAGCCCCCATATAACGTTAACGCCTGATTTCAGGTATTTTGACGTTTTAAGTCACATTTCTAGACCGAATTAGCTATAATTTGATATTAAGGGTTCTTAGTGACCAAAAAACTTATATTCGAAAAAATTTATGAACATAGGTCCATGTTTTGGATTAGCCCCATATAACGGCACCTCCCGATTTTCTGTATTTTGAGAATTTTACCTACAAGTTTTAACCGAATTATCTGTAATTTGAACATTTGACATTTGAAATTCCTAGTGGTCACCACACCTCTCCACCAAAAATTGTCGAGAAAGGTCGATGTATTGATAAAGCCCCCATATAACGGTACCTCTCTATTATCAGTAATTTGATGATTTTAGCTACAATATTAAACAGAACTAGCAGTAATTTGACATTTGAATTTCTTAGTGGTCACAACACCTCTCCATCAAAAATTGTCAACATAGGTACATGTTCGGATATAGCTCCCATATAACGGTACCTCCCAATTTTCAGTAATTTTGCAATTTTAGCTACAATTTTTATCCGAACTAACTGTAATTTGACATTTGAAGGTTGAAGTGGTCACCACACATCTGCATCAACAATTTTCAACATAGCCTCAATATAACGATACGTCCCGATTTTCGGTACTTTGAGGATTTTACTTAAAATGTTTAACCAACGTAGGTCCATGTTTTGGTATAGCCCAAAAACAAACCTCCCGATTTTCCGTACCTTAGCTTTATTTTTGGATGAACTTTCTGTAATTTGAAATTTAAAAGCCAACAAAAATTCTGTAACAAAAATTGTTCATTTAAGTTCATATTTTCGTATAACCAACATACCTCCGAACTAGCTGTTAATGACATTTGAAGTTCCCACGTTATGTAACGATTTTCGGTATTTTGAGGATTCTAGCTGCAATTTTTAACCGAATTAGGAGTTATTTGACATTAAAGGCTCCCATCAAAAACTGTCAACGTAGGTCCATTTTTTATTATAACCCCTATATAACGGTACCTCCCATTTTCTAGCCCACCAAAAATTGTCTACATACATAGTTAGATAAAGACACCATAAAAAAGGGCCTCCCGAATGAAGCATTTTATGTATATTATCTGACATTTTAACGTACCCATTTAAAGTTGGGGACAGGAATGAACACTAATTATTCCATTTTAGTTCAGAATATTTTATGGTGGAGGGTATGAAAAGTTCGGCCCGGCCGAACTTAACGCTTTTTTACTTGTTAGCATTCTGATTGTTAGTGATCCTGAGTTAAAATCTATAAGATTATCACAGAACAAAGTAGGTTATAGTAATACTATTCACGTGTTGGCCTCAATGCTAAATTAAAGCCAACGAAAGCCTCCT
Source organism: Musca autumnalis (assembly GCF_047663935.1). Taxonomy (NCBI): domain Eukaryota; kingdom Metazoa; phylum Arthropoda; class Insecta; order Diptera; family Muscidae; genus Musca; species Musca autumnalis. Next base: position 139,950,965 of record NW_027411755.1, on the reverse strand, counting down.
AGAAAGATAGTGTTACGGACATTGGTATAGGTCTTACATAGCAGTACCACACTTGAGTTCTTTTGAAGCATTAGATAACGTTTTTCCTCTTTAGTAAGTAAAACAAAGGTTAGCGTAGTCTTCATATGTAGGATAGCATGGGGCAGCTTCGCCACTGTTGCGCCTTCGCCAGCGCTGATTTAATTGATGCTACATGAAGGTGGTCTAAAGGAAATTTATGAGTTAATCGAAGATCAAAGAGAACTTTGATGATCTTTATGCAGTTTCAATAAAATCGGCGCTGGCGAAAGCACAACAGTGGCGAAGCTGACCCATGTTATCATACATAGTTAACCCTTATGTAAACGCTTTAAGAAGATTTTTCTCAATAAGGCAGAATTTACCTTGTGTACACTCCTCATTAACATAACGTATGCTCATATAAAAACGCCGTTTTTAAAAGAAATCAACAAAATATTGCAATAATGTACTGTCGTTAAGACTTAACAACAACTTTTTTTGGTTGTTAACTTAACAATAATTTTCGGTAATTAACGACAAAATTTACCGACAAAAATTGTTAAAATTGGTATACAGAATAGCACTTACCGAAAATTATTGTTAACTACCGACATTCGTCGTTAATTCTGTCGTTAAGGAGTTACAGAATCGCACTACTGGTGCTCAATTCTGTTTCTATGAAAATGTGAAATGAAAAATTTTATAAAGGAAATAAATGTCAAATGAACAAAAATTATAAAGAAAATATTTTTCATTTCAAATTTTCATAGGACTGAAAAATTTCTGGCAGATAGTTTTAGAGACCCAAGGAAGTGCAATTTCCAAAATTTAGCCGTTTCGGTGCGATAATGAGGATAAAACTTTCAAGATACTGAAAATCGGAAGGTACTATTCTATGGTGGTTATACATATGAAAATGTATAGCAACAATTCTCTTTGAGGGAGTTTCATGCCACAAACGAAATCCGAATACTTAATGTTTGCCATTTCGATTAAATAATGTGGCTAAAATCTTCAAGGTAGCGAAAATCCGGACGTACAGTTCTATGGAGTCTATAGCAAAATAAACCTTTACTAACAATTTTTGGCTACATCGTTGATTATGGAGACTGAATGATCCAGACAAAGCATATTTTGTTTGACAATCGCAAATACAATCTTGTGTTCAGTTTCCATATTTAACTCACACACACATACACACACATTTATCAATTAAAACATTGCCAACTTGTTGAAGTTAAGGCACGTTACACAATTACATTGCAAATTCAATTTTAAAGCACATTCAACAAGCGCCAGGCTGTAATCAACAAATATTGTTGCTGCTGAATTTCAAAATTGCCGTAGGCGCCATTTTCAAATTGAAAATAAAAAATGACGAATGATTTATCTTTGTTTCAGTGTTCTGTAAAGTCATTGGAAATTATTAAACTTGAATTCAAAGTTTCCATGTTTTAATTTATGTGCAAGTGACTTCAGTATATTCGAGTTCAGCAGCCGTTGAAAGTCACTGACATTTGAAATGAGTACTTTTTACAAAGATGTAACCAAAAAAATAATAAAATAAGTATGTAATAACGGTGTAAAGTTCGGCTGGACCGAATTTGTACACCCTCCACAGCCACTGTATTGAAGTACAGTATAGTCTCGATAATCCGGACACTCGTTAATCCGGACAACGCGGTAATCCGGACACCAGAATTTTTTACATTGTAGACTCGGTAATCCGGACATCTCATATTTTTCGTACCTCGATAATCCGGACACCAACATTTTTTCCTATCTTAAGCATTAGATTTTTATTTATTTCATTGACTTTTTCGTTCTTAGCAGTAGAAATTGGTGTATAAATAAGAAAAATTATGTTTTTCAATTTGTTCGGCCCACAACTCGTCTTTCCGGCTAGCCACTGTTGACTCAGTTATACTATTGACTGTATTAACTATTTGCAATTAACTATTTGAATCTATCGAATAATGCTGTACCCTTCAACCACCGATGGATGACGATAAGCAACATTATTTTAAACCTAGTGATGTGTAGCCTAGTTCCATTAAAAATCGATGTTGGGTATTCCTTTCCTCTAAAGGAATTAGTTTATTAAGCCTGCGATTACAACTGGGTATTGTATTCCAATGATATTTTACCTAGAAATAATAGCTTAGTTGTAAGATTTATATTTAAATATAATTAATTTAATTTCACCGGTTTTTTTCAGTAACGCAAAAAATGAGTTGGAGAATCGCACTTTTTATATAGAAATTCAATAAATCATTTAAAAAACGTATGGACTTCTTTTATTTTCAATCTTTGATGTACAGAATCACAGGCAACTACGCATCGTTGTATATAAAATATATTCACCATAATGAAATGAGTGCATTTGAATTTTGAAGTTTTATCTCAAATCGTAACAGGCTCTTGTCCCATGGACACTGAAATTCATTATGTGTACATGGGCTATAAAGTTTATATCATTAAAAAGAAACTATGAAACAAAAATATACACCAATTATAGAGAAGTTTTAGACTACCTGTGTATTGGAAACCGCTAAAAAGGCGTATAAACATGTCCCACATGGTGGTGCACGCAGAACTGGTAGGCCAAGGCTGCGATGGAGCAAACAAGTGGAAAACGAGACGACAAAGCTCGATATTCCAAAAACCGAAGCAACAAATAGAGGGAATTGGTGATCTTGTCTTAGTTCGGCTTATGGAACAAATGTTCTGTAATGGACCAGTAAGTGTATTGGAAATGTCACCTAAATTGCGCTGGAGGAGTAAAATTAAGAAGTAAATTTAGTAGCCAGAAAAGTTGCTCAAAATGGTCGCAACCTGTGATATTTACTTAATATGAATTCGTTTACTAAAAATGTCAAGTTATTATCGAGTAAACGTTCGATATTAATGATTTTAACTTACAAAATGTGTTTTTGTGACTACTCGGTAATCCGGACAATTCGATAATCCATACTCGCCGAAACATGTGGTGTCCGGATTATCGAGACTATCTATATATATAAAAGAGCTTAGTGAGTGAGTGACTGAGTGACTGACATATCATCGCCCAGACGAAACCGCTGAAGCTAGAAAGCTGAAATTTTGACTGTGGGTTGCTGTCGGTGTGTAGGGGTGAGATAAGGCTGGGTTTTTGGAAATTCGACCTAGAAGGGTACGAAAAGTACTAAAAGGTACTAAATATGGTACCCTTTGTATTATGCAAACGGGAAGAGCTAGAATTCTGAAATTTGGAATGAGGGTAACTGATGGAGATTTAGAAAGATGTACCAAAGGGTTTTTGGAAATTCGACTTATAAGTGTACGAAAAGTTACTAAATTTGGTACTAATTGTATATTTTGAGAGGATATTGCTACAATGTTCATATTTGGTATGGAAATCACGAGTAGTACTAAATCCTACTAAATTTGGTACAATTTGGATTTGGGTGAACGGATAGAGCTTAAAACCTGAAATTTGGAATTTAGATTACCGTTGAAGCGTACGATTGAGATATGGGTGTACTTTTGGAAATTCATACTTATGTGTACGAAAAGTACTAAATGGTACCAAATTTGGTACAATTTGGTTTTAGATAGACATGGAAACTTGAAATTTGGAATTAAGATTACTGATGGAGTGAAGGATTGAGGTAGTTTTGGAAATTCTTACTTATGGGTACGAAAAGTAGTAAACGGTACTAAATTTGGTACAAATTGGATTTGGGTGAACGGATAGAGCTGGAATCCTGAAATTTGGAATTTAATTACTTTAGGAGTGTAGGATTGAGTTAGTCTTGGAAATTTATACTTATGGGTACGGAAAGTACTAAATTTGGTACAATTTAAATTTAGTTGAACGGATAGAGTTGGAATCCTGAAATTTCGAATTAAGGTTACTGATGGAGTGTAGGATTGAGGTAGTTTTGGAAATTCATACTTATGGGAACGGAAAGTACTAAATGTACTAAATTTGGTACAATTTATATTTGTGTGAACGGATAGAGTTGAAATCCTGAAATTTGGAATTAAGATTACTGATGGAATGTAGGATTGAGGTAAGTTTGGAAATTCGTTCTTATGGGTACGGAAAGTACTAAATGGTACTAAGTTTGGTACATTTTGGATTTGGGTGAACGAATAGAGCTGGACTCCTGAAATTTCGAGTTAAGGTTACTGTTGGAGTGTGGGATTGAGGAAGTTTTGGAAATTCGTACTTATGGGTACGAAAATTGATAAATGGTACTAAATTTGGTACAATTTAGATTTGGGTGGACGGATAGAGTTGGAATCCTGAAATTCGCAATTACTGTTGGAGATAGTTATTGAAATTAGTACTTTCATACGAAAAGTATTAACGGTATTACGAATAGAGGTGGACTTCGGATATTTGGTATTATAGCCGCTGTTGGTGTGTAGGGTTGAGATATGGATGTGGTTGTGGATATAAGTACAATAAGTGTACGAAAATTACTAAGTGTAGTTTACACTATATGTAAATGTCATATGACATGAAATTTTCCATCAATATATGTGCAATATTGGGGATTTTCCTTACGCCATTTACTTTGTGCGTCCACGCCAGCAAAAATGTAATAAAATTACTCGTACGTCTCCACATTGCCTGCTTGGGTAGATATGGAATGTTTTTATTTCGTGTCATATGATATTGATAGATAGTGTAAACTACCTCTAAATGGCACAGAATTTGGTCCAAATTGTTATTGTGTAAAGGGGTAGAGCTGAAATTGTGAAATTCGGTATTAGTATAGCAGTTGACGTTTAGAGTGGAGATAGAGAGGAAGTTTTGAAAATTCGTACTAATGTATACGAAAAATACTAAATCGCGGTTGGGTTGGGTTTGGATAAAAGGAAGTAATTTTAAAATAAAATGTCTCAAAAATTAACTGTTATATAGGGTAGCATCTTCTGAATAATGGTTTTCTACATTTTTATATCTAAAATTCCAAAATTCGGTTGGAAATGTGGATAAAATTTTCAAAATACCCATACCGTTCTAATAAAACATGGACTGAATTTAAAATGTAGGCCGCTGTTGAAGTGTAGAGGTTTTTTTTGAAATTCGAACAAAACGTGTACGAGCAGTACTTGAAAGAAATTAAATATCAATTCAAATAGGTATTAGTACATCAAAATTTTCAGTGTTCTCCATATTAAATATTGTTTACTAGCAAAATGCCCGCTACTTCGTAAGCGGAAAAGGAATAATATACAAATAAACAATAAATAATAAACAATAATAATAAACAATAACAATTTGGACCAAATTCTGTGCCATTTAGAGGTAGTTTACACTATCTATCAATATCATATGACACGAAATAAAAACATTCCATATCTACCCAAGCAGGCAATGTTGAGACGTACGAGTAATTTTATTACATTTTTGCTGGCGTGGACGCACAAAGTAAATGGCGTAAGGAAAATCCCCAATATTGCACATATATTGATGGAAAATTTCATGTCATATGACATTTACATATAGTGTAAACTACACTTAGTAATTTTCGTACACTTATTGTACTTATATCCACAACCACATCCATATCTCAACCCTACACACCAACAGCGGCTATAATACCAAATATCCGAAGTCCACCTCTATTCGTAATACCATTAATACTTTTCGTATGAAAGTACGAAATTCAATAACTATCTCCAACAGTAATTGCGAATTTCAGGATTCCACCTCTATCCGTCCACCCAAATCTAAATTGTACCAAATTTAGTACCATTTATCACTTTTCGTACCCATAAGTACGAATTTCCAAAACTTCCTCAATCCCACACTCCAACAGTAACCTTAACTCGAAATTTCAGGAGTCCAGCTCTATTCGTTAACCCAAATCCAAAATGTACCAAACTTAGTACCATTTAGTACTTTCCGTACCCATAAGAACGAATTTCCAAACTTACCTCAATCCTACATTCCATCAGTAATCTTAATTCCAAATTTCAGGATTTCAACTCTATCCGTTCACACAAATATAAATTGTACCAAATTTAGTACATTTAGTACTTTCCGTTCCCATAAGTATGAATTTCCAAAACTAGCTCAATCCTACACTCCATCAGTAACCTTAATTCGAAATTTCAGGATTCAAACTCTATCCGTTCAACTAAATTTAAATTGTATTAAATTTAGTACCATTTAGTACTTTCCGTACCCATAAGTATAAATTTCCAAGACTAACTCAATCCTACACTCCAAAAGTAATTAAATTCCAAATTTCAGGATTCCAGCTCTATCCGTTCACCCAAATCCAATTTGTACCAAATTTAGTACCGTTTACTACTTTTCGTACCCATAAGTAAGAATTTCCAAAACTACCTCAATCCTTCACTCCATCAGTAATCTTAATTCCAAATTTCAAGTTTCCATGTCTATCTAAAACCAAATTGTACCAAATTTGGTACCATTTAGTACTTTTCGTACACATAAGTATGAATTTCCAAAAGTACACCCATATCTCAATCGTACGCTTCAACGGTAATCTAAATTCCAAATTTCAGGTTTTAAGCTCTATCCGTTCACCCAAATCCAAATTGTACCAAATTTAGTACTACTCGTACACATAAGTACGAACTTCAAAAATAATTTCCTTATATCAACACCACTTCCCAACCTTGATTTCCATACCAAATATGAACATTGTAGCTATATCCGCTCAAAATATACAATTGGTACCAAATTTAGTAACTTTTCGTACACTTACAGTGCTGCTCAAAACATTTGCAACTGGAATGACTAGTTCATATTTTATATAGTTCTGAGGTAGTTTGTGGATTTGAAATGCCAATATTTTTGTAGATTGATTGTTTATTGAATCCTTTTTAAAGATTTAAAAATTAATTTGCAAAAATTTCACTTATTTTACAAAAAATATACAAAACAAAGCTCGTACTCACTTTTGGTTCTGCTCAAAACATTTGCAACTGAGAAAATTTTATACAAAATCTGAAGAAATTATTTTTGTTTTGATAATATATTGTGAATTAAACATTTTATTTATTATCTGGAGACATCGTAAAAGAAACAGTTAACTAAATAAATTAATATATCCTTTGGAATCCTGTGCTCTAAGGATAATTGTCAAATACCAAGGTTTTATACGATTTTTAATAGTCTAGAGTCCAGATTGGAGTCCCGGAACTTCCTATGTGAATTTAGATTACTATACCTGATTGGGTTCGATAAAAACTTAAGCATATTTTCAAAAAATTGCTAGTTTTACGTGATTATATTCACGTTTAGATGCGGTATTATGCCAAAACATTCTGTTATACGACATTTCTGGCGTGTACATGGTGAGATTTTGACATGCTACCTGTCAAGTTATTTCTTGGATCTGATAAATATTAAGTCCTAATGTATCCTATAACATTCCTGTCCATAAAAATACCTCCTGGGCAATATAAAACACCTTCTACATTTTGGGTCAACTTTTTCGTATAAGGGGACAAATTCTATTATCTTTCGTTCTGGTGATCAATCAAATTTTTTCAAGTAATATAACTTAAATATTGATTTATATCGAGGAGAAGTACTAGGTTTTACTACTCCAAAAACATAGTCACACATTTTTTGCATAATTTCTATGAAAATTCCACTTTTCCTGGAAATTACTGTTTTCCCAAAATTTGCCTATTTTGGTATACCGGTGTCCTTGGCATGTATCGGAGGTGTTTGCATAGATTTATCGGTGTCAAGTCTTTTTTTAACATCTGTTGATGTCCTCTGAGAGATCTGCTTAATAATTCGTATAATTATTTGATCATCCCCTGCAGTAGATGTTGTTGTCCTTGCATCTCCTTCCCATCTTATGGCGATTTTAGATCTTTTTACGCGGTATCCAACTCTGTTTTACATATTGTGATGTTCCTATGTTTATTTTTGGACCTCGTCGGATCCACAATTTTCAAAAATTACCATTTTAGCAAATCGTAGATAAAAATTTCTGGCCATAATTTAAGTTTTTCTTAAAAAATTAGACATGTCTTGTTTTCGGCATACTTGTCTATCAAAAGTAAACATATGTGGTATAAAATGTACTCCTCATGAAAGCTTTTTGTCCCCTTCTTATGATTAAAAACAATTTGATGCCAATCAACACAAAAAAATCGTCAAAAAATTACTAATAGATATTCGTACCACGGAGTTGCAAATGTTTTGAGCAGGCTAAAACATGTGTTCCTCCGATATTTCACACATTTTTTAAACATAAGTGTTCATAACTGAATAAACCTTTTTAAATCTTGAAAATATGGTGATCAAAAAATCAAATAACAAAAACAAACAAATTTCAAAACTCAAAATGTCCCTAAAAATAGACTGAATGTGATATAGGCATCTGAGTTGCAAATGTTTTGAGCAGCACTGTACATATAAGTCGAATTTCCAAAAACCCTTTGGTACATCTTTCTAAATCTCCATCAGTTACCCTCATTCCAAATTTCAGAATTCTAGCTCTTCCCGTTTGCATAATACAAAGGGTACCATATTTAGTACCTTTTAGTACTTTTCGTACCCTTCTAGGTCGAATTTCCAAAAACCCAGCCTTATCTCACCCCTACACACCGACAGCAACCCACAGTCAAAATTTCAGCTTTCTAGCTTCAGCGGTTTCGTCTGGGCGATGATATGTCAGTCACTCAGTCACTCACTACTCACTCACTAAGCTCTTTATACCCTACACTACTATGTAGAAAGGGTATTATAAGTTTGTTTTGGGAAAAATTCATGTAACACCGCGAAATATTCGTCGGAGACCCCCAATGTGGTATACCAATCTTCATATCTCGGCGAGATAAAGCGATTTTGAGATGTGTGTCCGTCCGTCCGTCCGTCCGTCCGTCCGTGTGTCCGTCTGTCCATTATAAATTGTAATCAAACTCCAGGCCGCAATTATGGACCGATCGTCACGAAATTTGGTATGGAGGTCGGTTTCACATCAGAATAGATCGCTATTTTAATTGGTGATGATCGTGAAATATTTAGCGGGTGAAATGGACCAAAAACATAATTTTTATCCGATTTTGTAGTTGCTCTGTAGGTCGCAATAATAGTCCGATAGCCTCGAAATTTTAAACAAGATAAGAGTATATGGCAAAGAAGAAGCTTGCGATTTGAGATGGCGATCAGATGATATTTAGAGGGTTAAATGGACCACAACTTTTGTGTGAAAATTGTGAAATTTTTTTATAAACAGCTTATATCTTTATTCCTGAAAGACACATTCCCCACTCGTGAGTTACATTTGGAAGACGATCTCTTGACCTTTCAATTGATGTCAATGATGTTGATGTACGTGATCAGATAACAGAGTTACAGCCTAATATACCCAGTTTTTTGTTTGTAGTATAATTTTAAACCCGCTAGAGGTCGCAATTATAGTTCAATAGTCACGAAATTTTGCACGTGGTAAGAGTTTAGGTAGAAGAAAATGCCTATAATTTTGAATGATGATCTGATATTATTTAGCGGGTGACATTGATCATTAATTTTGTATGAAAAATATTCAGATTTTATTTTGGGTCCATGTTTTAATTTCTGGAAGGCATATACCGGCAAAGTAGCCTGCATATGGAATAATAACTACTGACCTTTCCCCTGATGCAAATTGCAATAATGTGTCTGCCAGATAACGGGAATAATGCCTAATATGTAATGGGGTTTCTGTAGAGAACCATAATTTCCTCCCATGCTACCAATTGTCTTATATCATGACAGAGAAATTTTCAGTTCCGTTCATCTGTTTCTCTTACTGTCTAGCTGGTGCGCACGATAACTCCCGAACAGATCTACCGATTGGAACCAAATTTTTCACTTCGTAATTTTTGCCCAAACTTAGTTTAATTTCGAATATGGGCCACATCGGTTCACTCCTTCAACACCTCCCCCACAAAAGTTCAAAATTTGTCTGAAAAATTGTGTGAACGATAATTGTAGAAGTGCGAAATCGATTTGGTCCAAACTTTCCATATATTAGTATTCCTTCCAGATATAGATCCGGTAAGACTATATCATTCCACAACTTCAAGTATCTCCCACACAAAATTTGGAAAGGTGAAATTTAAGAGTCCTATCATATCGTTTTGATTTTCTTCAGCAGATTGTCCTTGCGGTACCCTTTGCGATGGTACAATTGCAGTGGCAAGTCCATACCTCCAGAGATTATGGCCGAAAAGGTCCAAGAAACCCTGAAAAACAAGCAAGAAACCTAATTAAAATGGCAAATCCGGAAGAAAGGTCCAAGAAACCCTGAAAAACAAGCAAGAAACCTAATTAAAATGGAAAATCCGGAAGATAACTCTCAAGGGGATTTTCTGATTGGTCCAAACTTTGCACATCCATCCAGTCATGTATCAGGTTGGAATATGGACTATATCGGTCCCGTTCTTCGAGTACCTCCTACACAAAATTTGGGAAAAGTGCAATTTAAGGACCAGTTTCGGATCTATTTGAATTTTTTGAAGAAGGTTCTTTTCACGGTACCTATTGCAGCGGTACAATTTTTCCGGAGTAAGTCCATACTTCCTGAGATAATGGTCCAAAATTTCCAAAAAATAATTTTCAAACTTTTTCAAAAATCAGAAGTTAGATTTGGTAAAGCCTTACATTACGATACCTACAAAATACATATTTTTATACGGCATAATTATTGTGTTTGCTTCTTTTTTGGTCAGATGCTGAGGGTATATCACCGTTAGCGGAGATGACTTATAAGTACTATCTTACTTAGTGTGTAATTGAATATGAATAATTTTGGGATTTATAAATTTGTTTGCATTCAAATTATTTGAATTTCTATTCATTATTATTAAGTATTTCTATCGGTATTAACTATGTATATAACCACAATGAACTATTTTCGAAATGCCCTGGAAATCACCATTACCCAGCATATGTGAGGACGATAGGTCTTCAATAAACCCACAATCAATGTGAATTTTCCAATTTTGGCATATTGTTTAGAAATGTATAATTTAAAAAATTGTTTCACAAAATCGCAGTAGGGACAAGGGAGGGAATGAATTGAATGAATTGTGACGTATTTTTATCGCCGAATCCGAAAGGCGTGTACAAGTTGCCACTTGTAGAGAAGTTTTTCATGGCTGAAATAATCAGGAAATATCGGCAGCATTACAAAGGGGTATTATGCCACCGTTGAAAATTTGATGTGGCCAGGCCTGGGAATCATACCCGGACATTCAGCGTGCAATGCGGTTGCACATAGCTAATTCCTAGAGGTTGTGGTGTAGGGTATCACATGGTCGGCTCCGTCCGACTATAGCCTTTGCTTACTTGTTTATATATATAGATTTGTATATTATTCCTTTTCCGCTTACGAAGTAGCGGGCATTTTGCTAGTACTGAATATATGAACAAATAGTAGCTATTGTGTGGAGGTTTTCTACTCATGGAGATTTCAAAATACCAAGTTACACCCACTTCAGGAGGAAAATTTAGCAACACTCTTTAAAAGAGCTCACATGGGGCGCCATTGTTGTTCTTTCTACCCTCTGACAACACACAATACCAAATTACAGAAATCTCTGTTCGAAAATTTGACAAAAAACCCATGAAATACATAAAAATACCTGTTCTTGGGGGGTTCGTCTAATACGTAGGTATATTGAGGAGAGTTGTTTGCAAGAAAGTTTTTTATCTTCTGGAAACACAAAATTCCAATGAAGACTAAATACCATATTTCAGCCAATTCGATGGATATTGAGGCCACAATCTTCAAAATACATACCGAAAATCGGTATGTACCATTCTATGGGGGTTATATGAAGATGAGAAACTATACCGACAAATGTAAGGTGGAATATTTTACATCCCAACGAAGACTAAATACCAAATTTCAACCATTTCGGTGGAAAATTGATGCCACAACCTTGAAAATACAGAAAATCTGGAGGTACTTTTCTATGGCAGCTATATGAAGGCGTGAATCTATTACGACAAATTTCAGGGCTGCAACCTTCAAAATACACAAAATCCCGAGGTATTATTCTATGGGGGCTATATAAAGGCGTGGGCCTATACCAAGAGCATTTAGGTGGAAAGTTTTATACCCTCAACGAAGACTTAATACCAAACAAATTTGAGGCATTTCGGTGAAAAATTGAGGCCACAACCTTCAAAATACAGAAATTCCGGAAGTACTGTTCTAAAGACAAATTTCAGGTGGAAAGATTTACACCCCCCAACGATGACTAAATGCAAAATTGCAGCGATTTCAGTTTGGTAATGACGCCACAAGCTTCAAAATACAGAAAATCCGGAGGTAGTGTTATATGGGGGCTATATGAAGGCGTGGGCCTATACCAACAACATTCTGGCGGAAAGTTGTTTACCCAAACCAAAGACTAGACAAACCAAAGGCTAATACCTTCAAAGAACCGAAAATCGGGAGGTACCGTTCTACGAGGGCTATATGAAGGCGTGGACCTATACCGTCAAATTTCAGGTGGAAAGTTTTGTACCCAAACCAAAGACTAAATACCAATTTTCAGCCATTGCGGTGATATATTGAGGCTAAAACCATCAAAATACCGAAAATCGGGAGGTACCGTTCTATAAGGGCTATATGAGGACGTGGACCTATACCGGCAAAGTTCAGGTGGAAAGTTGTTTACCTCCAACGAAAACTAAATAACAAATTTCAGCCATTTCGGAGGGATATTTGAGGCTAAAACCTTAAAAATAAGGCTATATAAAAACGTGGACGGATATAGCCCATTTTTAATCCCAAACGTCCTAGGAGGAAAAGAAAATTCTATACCAAATTATGAAGCTTTATATTTTAAATTGCGAGCTGTATCTTGATTTCAACAGACGGACTGGAATACTTTATAGGTTCTCCGAAGAATATTTCGATGTGTTACAAACGGAATGACAAATTTAATGATATCCTCCATATTATGGTGGAGGGTATAAAACTACCGACGATACTCGAATTGGGAAGTACATGCCAGCTCACTTTCTTTAAAGGTAGCCCCCCCACCAAATGACACCACCAAGATAAGTTCTGTACTACGCCATGTCGAGGAATGGCCAACGACACCCAAACTTACTGAAAATTAACTCGCAAACATTCCAAACCTACATTCCGAATAATGGATACCAGTTTCCTTAAATAAGTTTCCATGCATTTAAAATAAAGGCAAGATATTAGTGATTTATTTGAACAATTTTAATTTCTTTATAAACAACTAAAACAACCTCCAATACCATGCTCAACAACATCATTGAGTTGTCAATTGGTAAATTGTGGTTCAATGGAAAGCGGCAACTAAATGGACATTTAAAAGGTTACTCCCCGTATCCACCTCTAGATGGACGACCCAAATGATTCAACAAATCAACAAAAAAACTGAAATTACACTTTCAATATAAATGTTGTCGTTTGTCCGTATATACATGCTTGCGTATTATACCATTATTGTTGTTAATTTTGTTGTATTTTTTGTCCGGGTGGGTCTCTTCTACTTGTTTCTTTTTCTACGGTTTTTTTTTCTTTACGAACAAAATTGAAAAACGAATTAATTGCTTAAATGATTGTAAACACAATCGCAGTTTCATTTCATTGCCACAGAAAAACCTATAGGAGGAGTTGTTCAGCGAACTCCCAAAGAAACCAAACAAATTAAATAAATTACACCACCGAAGAAGGAAAGGAGAAACAAGTTGAAAAAGCCACATTAAACTGGACTGCAATCAGTGCGAAAAGTAGTTGCTGCACACAAAACGTACATAAATACACATTCGATGGCGGGACATACGGCGACTCATCAGGTTACAACTTTAATACGGGCACATGAAGTTAAATGTGTCCAGTCGTCGATTTGGTATACGTTCATTTGCGATAAATATTTCATACAAACGAAAACAGAGAGATAGAGGTTACTTGTCCACAACTATTGGTCATTACCATATTTTATATTGACCAGCCAGTAACCCAGTGAAAAATAATGGAAAACATACTAGGAACAAAACAATGAGTTTCAGAATAAATTGACACAGCACCGAAATGCCTTGCTACATTCATACAAATCTGGCTTTCATACAAATCTGGGTTACCCCTCGCCAGGGGTAACCATCATGACGCAATGCGACAGCTTAAGGTCACAGTCTCCCCGCCCAATTTTCTGGATGCTTGGGCCGATTCTGGCCTACCAAAGGTTACCCACGTAGTTGTCTCCTACGTAACAGAGATCCCCTAACGCCGGGGTGTCAGGCGAACCCGTGCCTATCGGTGTTTCAAGGTTTCCAGTTAGGGTAACTGTATTATAACGGCGCCTCATTGAAAACCTGGGCGCCTCAATGTAGTATAGACTTAGTTGACAAGTCCTTGCCATGGTACAGGAGGGCTATGCCATGGTCGACCTCCATTTCCCCCACTAATCAATGACACATGGATCTGAAGTTTCTAAAAAACAAACCAAAAACCCCAAAAAACCCAATGATGACAACAAAACCGCAACGCCCATGGACTATGATACGACCACGACTATATCTGACGACAACATCTTCGGGAGGGGACGGACTAGTTCTACTTGTTGGGACAGTCTTGCTGAGCAGAGTAGGCAGTTCCTCCTGGACATGTTGGAGCGGATGGTTTCTCCAAGCCCTATTCGGAGATGTGTTTCTGATGAGGCCGAAGACAGTTTATCCGACGAAGAACTTAACAACACAGTTGTTCCAGCAGCTGCAGTTGCAGATAAACTGTCCTCGGACTCAGCGGAAACTACAAAACCTGCGGACACGGGACCACCATTAACCCGGGGTATCTGTACATCGGCCGAAGCGAAAGGCCAACCCTGCAGAGACAAAATGCCTGAGGAGGCTTGGGACGACAAAGTTCCCACCACCTCAAGCAAAACTGTAGATCGACTGGGAAAAGATAAAAGGGGTTATCGAAGGTCCATGCACTACCTTAAGAAGTGCATCGGCAGGGAACCTTCGACTATCTCGGTGAGGGATCAAGATCAATTTCAAGGCGGTGAGCAACTATGAGAAAAAGTACCCTCACCTACCCAAGAGAAATCCTGAGATTGATAGGCTCTCCCTCATCCAGATGGCCGATAGGATCTTCCTGTCGTCAACGCCATCATGTACTCCCACTACCTGTAAAGGTAAAACCACGAGTGAAGGTGACTTGACTCAGCCTCAGGAAAGAGGCCCCAAACTACGGTTGGACCTTCCAACCCCTCTGCATCGAAAAAGAGGGTTAGATCCACGGAGGAACCACACCCTAAGGCCAAGAGACCCATCCCATCAGGTATTTTGACGTTTTTAGTCACATTTTCAAACTGAATTAGCTATAATTTGCATTTAGGGTTCCTAGTGATCAACAAACTTATATTCCAAAAATTATGAACATAGGTCCATGTTTTGGTATAGCCCCCATATAACGGTACCTTCCGATTTTCGGTATTTTGAGGATTCTAGCTACAATTTTAACCGAAATAGCTGTAATTTGACATTTAAGGTTTTTTTAATGCCATGAAACTTCTCCACCAAAAATCGTTAACATAGGTCCATGTTTTGGTATAGCCCCCATTTTAGCTACAATTTCTAACCGAACTAGCTGTAATTTGACATATGAGATTTTCAGTGTTCACGAAACTTCTCCACCAAAAATCGTCCATTGGTTCATGCTTTGGCCCCCATATAACTGAACCTCGCGATTTTCGGTATTTTGAGGATTTTAGCTACAATTTTCAATCGAACTAGGTGTTATTTGACTTTTGAGGTTCTCCCAGGCTACGAAACTTCTCCACCAAAAATAGTCAATGTATATCCATGGTTTGGTATTGGCCCCATTTAACGGTACCTCGCGATTTTTGGTATTTTGAGGATTTTAGCTACAATTTCTAATCGAACTAGCTGTAATTTGACATTTGAGGTTCACAGTGTCACGAAACTTCTCCACCAAGAATCGTCAATATAGCTACAATTTTTAACCGAACTAGCTGTAATTTGAAATTTGAGGTTTCAGTGGTCACGAAACTGCTGTACAAAAAATCGTCAACATGGGTCCATGTTTTGGTATAGTTCCCATATAACGGTACCTCCCGATTTTTGGTATTTTGAGGGTCTTGGATACATTGTTTGATGGAACTACCCGTAATTTGACTTGTTAGCTCCCCTGCAGTTATAAAACTTTTCCACCAAAAATTGTAAAGGTAGGTCCACACTTTGATAAAGTCCCGTAGGTAGTGTCTTTCACCTGCCTGAACACATTTTTATACCCTCCACCATAGTATGGTGAAGGGTATACCCTCCATTGGAGGGTATATTAAGTTTGTTTTTCCGTTTGTAACGCATTGAAATGCTCATTTGCGACCCTATAAAGTGTATATATTCTTGATCAGGGTAAAATTCTGAGTCGATCTGTGCACGTCCGTCGGTCCGTCCGTCTGTGGTAATCACTCTAGCATCCACAAAAATGGAGATAGGGCGCTGAAATTTTGGGAAAATGCGTCTTTTGTTTGCAGGCAGGTCAAGTTCGATGATGGGTTATCTCGGTCCACGTTTTGGTATAGCCCCCATATAACGGTACCCCCAGATTTACATTTTCAGACCGATGTAGCTATAATTTGACATTTAGGGTTCTTAAGTGTCAATAAACTTATATAACAAAAGTTGTGGACATAGGTCCACGTTTTGGTATAGCCCCCATATAACGGTACCCCCGATTTACGGTATTTTGACGTTTTGAGCTACATTTTCAGACCGATGTAGCTATAATTTGACATTTAGGGTTCCTAAGTGTCAATAAATTTATATAACAAAAGTTGTGGACATAGGTCCACGTTTTGGTATAGCCCCCATATAAAGCTACCCCCCGATTTACCGTTTTTAGCTACATTTTCAGACCGATTTAGCTATAATTTGTACGTAGGTACATGTTTTGGTATAGCCCCATATAACGGTACCTCCTGATTTTCGGTATTTTGAGATTTTTACCTACAAGTTTTAACCGAATTAGCTGTAATTTGAATATTTGACATTTGAAGTTCTTAGTGGTCACCACACCTCTCCACCAAAATTGTCTGAAATTTTGGGAAAATGCGTCTTTTGTTTGCAGGCAGGTCATGTTCGATGATGGGCTATATCGGTCCACGTTTTGGTATAGCCCCGATATAACGGTACCCCCGATTTACGGTATTTTGACGTTTTTAGATACATTTTCAGACCGATGTAGCTATAATTTGACATTTAGGGTTCCTAAGTGTCAAAAAAACTTATATAACAAAACTTGTGGACATAGGTCCACGTTTTGGTATAGCCCCCATATAACGGTGTCCCCCGATTTACGGCATTTTGACGTTTTTAGTTACATTTACAGACCGATTTAGCTCTAAATTGACATTTAGGGTTCTTAAATGTCAATATACTTATATAACTAGTGGACATAGGTCCATGTTTTGGAATAGCCCCCATATGACGTTACCGCCCGATTTCAGGTATTTTGACGTTTAAATTCACATTTCTAGACCGAATTAGCTATAATTTGATATTTAGGGTTCTTAGTGACCAAAAAACTTATATTCGAAATAATTATGAACGTAGGCCATGTTTTGGTATAGCCCCATATAACGGTACCTCGGTATAACGGATTTCGGTATCCCCATATAACGGATTTTCGGTATTTTGAGATTTTTACCTACAAGTTTTAACCGAATTATCTGTAATTTGAACATTTGACATTTGAAATTCTTAGTGGTCACCACACCTCTCCACCAAAAATTGCCAAGAAAGGTCAATGTATTGATAAAGCTCCCATATAAAAGTACCTCCCGATTTTCAGTAATTTGATCATTTTAACTACAATATTAAATCGAGCTAGCAGTAATTTGACATTTGAAGTTCTTAGTGGTCACAACACCTCTCCATAAAAAAATGCCAACATAGGTCCATGTTCGGATATAGCTCCCATATAACGGTACCTCCCAATTTTCAGTAATTGGCAATTTTAGCTAAAATTTTTAACCGAACTAAATGTAATTTGACATTTGAAGGTCACCACACATCTGCATCAACAATTTTCAACATAGCCCCAATATAACGATACTTCCCGATTTTCGGTACTTTGAGGATTTTACTTAAAATGTTTAACCGAACGTAGGTCCATGTTTTGGTATAGCCCCAAAACAAACCTCCCGATTTTCCGTACCTTAGTTTTATTTTTTGGACGAACAAAAATTGTTCATTTAAGTTCATATTTTCGTATAGCCCACATACCTCCGAACTAGCTTTTAATGACATTTGAAGTTCCCACGTTATGTACCGATTTTCGGTATTTTGAGGATTCTAGCTACAATTTTTAACCGAATTAGGAGTTATTTGACATTAAAGGCTCCCATCAAAAACTATCAACATAGGTCCATGTTTTATTATAACCCCTATATAACAGTACCTCCCAATTTCTATCCCACCAAAAATTGTCAACATATATAGTTAGATGTAGGCACCATAAAAAAGGGCCTACCGAATGAATGTACATCATCTGACATTTTAACGTACCCACTTAAAGTTGGGGACAGGAATGAAAACTAATTATTCCATTTTAGTTCAGAATATTTTATGGTGGAGGGTATGAAAAGTTCGGCCCGGCCGAACTTAACGCTTTTTTACTTGTTTAGATTAGATTAGATAATTTAGGCATTTGGGGTATCCGTGCTCGAAAAATTTGTCCACCTAAAATTTTGAAAGAAAACTAATTATTTCATTTTAATTAAGACTATTTTATGGTGGAGGGTATACAAAATTCGGTCCGGCCGAACTTAATGACTTTTTATTTGTTAATATTAGGATGTAAAAATTGAATTCCAATTTTTTCGTAGAATTTCTTGAACATTTATGGTTTATCTCAAATCACACATCGCTATTGTTAAATAATATGGAGGTTAAAATTGTCTTTGTTATTCCATGTCTAACACATCCCAGTAAAATTTTCGATGTCATCTTTCACTAACCCTTTGGCATGCCATATTCATGCCTTGTTTGGAAAATGCTGGATTGAAACATGATTTTCATGATAAACAAAGCTTTTTATTAATACAAACGAATTCATGAAATAATTTTGATGAGTTCAAGCCTGGCGTTTTCACTTGTTGTCGATATGAATGGTTTTTTTTGCTGGTCATCGACAAAATAAACCGGCCTCTACCACTCTTCTGTAAAGCGTTCTTTTGGTAATTTTTAAATCTTAACGATTTTGTATTTGATTAGAAGATGCTGTAGCATCATTTTTGATGAATATTAACAATATCGGCTAATGTCTTGGTATAGCCTCTTATAGCGGTACCTTCCGATTTTCGGGATTTTGAAGATATAAGCCACATTTTCCTACTAAATTAGCTGTAATTTGGTACTTAGGGTTCCTAGTGGTCACAAAGCTTTTCCAACAAAAATTGTGGACCTAGGTCCACGTATGGGTATGGGTATATGGGTACATTGAGGATTTAAGCTAAATTTTCCAAAAATTAATTATTTCGCATGAAATAATTAATAATATAATATCCTCTATGCCTAAAAGATGTGTTTGTGTCATCCAGAATAAAGGATACACAACGAAATATTGATTTCAATAGTTTTTGTTTTTTTAGTTAGTTTTAGCGGTACCACCCGATTTCAACTATTTTGAAGATATTGTCCTCATTTTTAGTCCGAATTGGCTGTAACTTGGCATTTGGAGTTCCCAATTGTACAGAAACTCCCCCAACAAAAATTGTGGACATGGGTCCGATTTTGGTGTAGCCCCCATATAACGGTACCACACGATTTCAGGCAATTTAAAGTTTTTATCTACTTTTTGACTGTAGTTTGGTTATGGACTTCTCAGTGGTAAAAAAATGTATTTGCTAAAAGGTTAAAAATAAAAAATAGTTAAAAAAATTTATTTTCAGTGTTTCATTTATAAATGCACTTAAAACGAGAAAATCATTTGTCGCTTAGCCTCAATAAGTATATTCGTGCTAAACTGCTAGTATTTTATTTGAGATATTTGAGAGAAGTTTATATTACACCTAGGTGGGCTAGGTCCATGTTTCGATATAGCCCCCCGATTTTGGTATTTTGAGGGATTTACCTCATTATAACCACAAAATGGCTGAAATTTGGTCTTTGGTTTTCTGTAACATTTTAACAACTTTACTCATTGTTTATTTTACAACAATTTCATTTGTTTGTTTTGTAGTTGTTACAATAACAAAAGAAATTTTACCAAATTTTGAATGGATAAAAGTTACAGAATTCATATACAGGTCCACGTTTTGATATAGCCCCCATAGAACGGTACTTCCCGATATTCGGGAATTTTCATTATCACACCGAAATGGCGGAAATTTAGTGTTCCTTGGGGCTACAAATCTTTCTATCAGTAATTTGTCAGCATGGGCCCCCTTGATATGGCCCCCTTAAAACGGCAAAGCCCGAGTTTCGGTATTTTTTTTAAGGTTTTAGACTTATTATCACGCCGAAATTTCTGAAATTTGCTATTTGGTCTTCCTTGGAGCTACAAAACTTTTCTCAGAAATTTGTCAGAACTGGCCACGTTTTGATGTAGCCCCGCCCTGTAGCGCAACGTCCCGATTTTTTGTATTTTGTAAGGTTTTTTTATAACACCGAAATGGCTGAAATTTGGTATTTGATCTTTCTTCGGGCTACAAAAGAAAAAAAATAAATAAAAGAAAAAGAAAAAGAAGAAAAGAAATTTGTCCTTACAGGTCTACGTTTTGACTTAGCCCCCATAGAAAAGTACAGAAAAGTTTCAGCCTCATTATAACACCGAAATGGTTGAAATTTGGTATTTGGTCTTACTTGGGACTAAAAAACTTTTCCCCAGAAATTTGTCAGTACACTTCCACTTTTTTATACCACTTCCGTGAAACGGCACCTCCCGCTTTTGGATATTTAAAAGTTGTTTGCTCCTAGTCACACCTAAATGGCGGAAATTTGGTATTTGTTCTTCCATGGGCCTACAAAACTTTTCCTTTTCGATATTCGGAAGATTTAAGCCACATTTTCTAACTGACGGTACATCCCGATTTTTGCTATTTTGAAGGATTTATCTTATTTTTAACAAGGAAGGCAGTAATTCGACATTTAATGTTCCATGAAGTCAGAAAACTTTTCTACGAGAAATTAACGCCATATGTCCACCTTTTAGTATTAACCCCGCATCGCGGTGCTTTGAGAACTTCAGCTAAATTTTCATATCAAAATAGCCATTTTTATCCACAAAAACTATAAACATACATAGGTTCATATTTTGGTATAACCTCCCTACCGACATAGGTTCATATTTTGGTATAACCTTCCGATCGATGTTACTGTATTTCGTACTGCGGATTCTCTGATTGGATGGTAAACTATACCGTCCGATGTGTAGTCTTTTAAAGGACTTTTCTACTAAAGTGTCTGTAACGTGGTATTTCGGATTGTCAACGGGGAGAGACCCTTCCTAAAAAGTCCCTAAAAAGCGATATTCTTCTGTTAGCATATTTCACTTGTGCTAGGAATAAACCTTGACATGACGGAAAAGCTTAGTACTTTCAAAAACTATTGGAAACTATTTTTTCCATTTTACTTCAATACACTAGTGGTGGACAAAAAAAAAACTTAACTCCGATCTTGCTTAGTTTTTGTTCAAATCTTGTTCACTGGGTATTCTACATAACAGATGCAAAATATTATCATACGTTGAAATAATCAATGATGATTTTTAATTAATGCGTTTTACCCAAGAAACAGAGAAAATTCAGATTAATAAATGAAACATACCAATCGATATATGTAACCTTGGGGCTTCCATTGAAGATTAATGTGAAATTTAAATGTGATTTTATTTTGTAGAGATATTTTTGTAACAAAGACCTGATTTTTATTTACAGAAGTCAAGATTATTGTTTTGATTGCTTTCTGTGTACCATTTTTTTTTCAATCATGTCAAATTAAATTGTCTGAAGTTTTAGTATTGCGTCGATATGCAACATGAAGACATTCTAAAAATAAATATGTACTAAGACAATATTTACTTGGCGCCTAAGGTAATAAAGATTTGAATTGTATATACATAATTATACGAAATCTTTGCCCTTACTTTCATTATAAGAGATTCGTTAAGTGTTTTGTTAACTACCCTCATTAATATTGAAAAGTAATCGTTAAGCCAAAATAACTCCTACAAATGTTATTTCAATTTTCATCTTGCTAATCCGTTCAGTATATGTATTTATTAAGAATTACAATCGTTTCGTACATTTTTAATTCAATTAATTTCTAATTAAGTCCACAAATATTTTTGCAAGAGAATAACAATTTATTTCCCCCAGGTAATCGACACGTTTTCAATTAGCTTCGATAAGTAACTGAGTTATTAACCGAATTTATTACAAGTACAGATTTACAATCACTGTAATAAGCTTCAATCTCAATGTTGGTAATTAAGTGGAATCCCAGTGGGTTTTGTTCTTAGTGTTGTTGCTAAAGAGGAAGCGAAGGAAATGTTATGTAATTTAAAAGAACAAGATGATAAAGTCGTGTCAATCAAAACGTGCGAAATTAAAGAAAACCTAAATAAATATATTTAAACAATATATTTAAGATAAATAAATTATTTTCAAATTAAAACAAGTAAGAAAAGTCTATAGTCGGACGGAGCCGACCATGGGATACCCTATACCACTATCCCTGGACAATCGCTTTCCACGGAACTTCTTTTCAATGATTGAGAAAATTTAATTACACTGTGCAACATTTTTAAGTTGATCTTGTGCAAACAATTCGAACTGAGGATTTTTTGAAAGTACAGACCCAAACGACAAGAAACCCTAGTTGGGTTTTGTTGTGTCAGATCCAGCTCGGATTTTATGGCCCCATCTAAACATGGTTAAATATTGAATTTTTAAAGAAATTCGGGGCTATATCTCTGAAACCAATGCGAATCTTCTTCTGACCTGTAGATAAGGACAAGAATAAAATATTTGGAGAAATAATGAACTCGAAAAACTACAGTTATTGCCTCAAATTTCAAAATATGTGAAAAATTCCACAATTTTTATACATTTCGCACCGTATCTCCAAAACCGTTTTTCTGAATACTTTCTTTTGGTAAAATATACCCTGGAATGTAATACACAACTCCTTCAGAACATGTCATTGTTGTAAAATGCCTCTATGCCGTTGTTTTCTGTCAAATTTTCAACGACGATTTAATAAAAATGTAAATAATGTAGTGAAATCCGAAATGCGAGAATAAACTGTGGGTGTAAACAGTGTTTGAAATACGAGTTGTAAAAGATATGATGCAAAATACCGCTGAAACACATGAAGTAAGCATTTTAGAGTTTCAGAATGTTCTAAAGAATTGTTGAGAACTTCATTTGGAAGATTTTTGCAAAAGGTTACTTGGTTCAACTTCTAATAGTTTAGCCGATTCTGACCAGAATTTCAGCAATTATGTAAAATGTACTATATTTTATAGATTTTGATGCCCTAGATGGAGTTTTTCTTATGTGGTTTCTTCAAAAGATAATTTCTACTAGTTTAGGGCTGCAATATTGCTAAAGACAGCAAGGCCAAATTCCTATTCGTTTCTGAGATAAAGGCCTGATAAATGCAAAAAAGTGTAGATTTAGCACGGTTTAGATGAGGTCATAAAATCCGAACTGGATCTGACAGGACAAAACCCTACTTGGGTTTTTGTAGTCTAAATATGTACTTTCAAAAATAGATAGTAAAAGTTGTTTACATTTTCAGTGTTGCATAGTGTTATCAAATATCAGAGATGTAATGTATAATACTCATGGCCAAAACCAAAAAGTTATCTATCATGACAAAGGCATTTTTGTAGCAGGAAAGGAAAATTTAGTTCACACAAACTAAAATGTAATGAAACCCACTTATGTAGTACTACTACTTCCGTTGTTTAACCGCTAAGTTATTGAAATTTTTACCAATTACACACAAAAGTTTCAGCCCATTTAACCCGCTCACGTTGGTTTGTACGCTTCTTCTTCATCATAAACTCAAACTTTGTTTAAAATTTTGCGGGTTATTATTTTGACCTACAGAGCCGCTACAAAATTGGTTAAAATTTTGTTTTTGGTCCATTTCATTTCCTGAACATTTCACGATCATCAGCAAAAACTAATCATCTATATACTGGCCCGAACCCAACCTCCTTAAAAAAATCGTTACAAACGGTCCATAATTGCGGCCTTAAGCTTGTTTACAATTTTTAATGGACGGACACACATCGCTAAATCGCTTTATCTCGTCGAGATAATAATTTTGGCATACCAAATAAGGGGTCTAGGACGAATATTTAGTGGTGTTACATAAACTTTTGGAGAGACAGTATGTAGCATGGGATAAAAATGTGGTTCCCTACACAGAACCCAATATATGTATATTAGGCAGTAGGCCCTTTATCTAGCAAACACTTTATTGCAAGTTACATCAGAGGAAAGGTCAGTTGTTTTTTCCCATATGTAGGCTACTTTGCGAAATATATATGTCCGCAAGGAATTAAAGTATCGACGAAAAATAAAATTGTTATATGTTTCATACAAAAGTAATGGTCCATTTCACCCGCTAAATAATATCAGATCATCATTCAAAATTGTAGGCATCTTTTTCGACCTATACTCTTACCCGGTGCAAAATTTCGTGACTATTGATGTATAATTGCGACTTCTAGCGAGTTTATTATTACACTACAAACAAATAACGGAATATATTAGGCTGTTACTCTGTTATGTGATCATGCACACCAATATAATTGGCATCAATTGAAAGGTCAAGCGTTCCACTTTCAAGTATATCTCACTTGTCCGGAATGTCACTTTCAGGAATTAAGATATAAGCTGTATATTAAAAATTTTCACAATTTTCACACAAAAGTTTTGGTCCATTTAACCCTCTAAATATTATCCGATCGCCATCTCAAATTGCAAGCTTCTCCTTTGTGATATACTCTTACCTTATTTAAAATTACGCGTTGATCGGACTATTATTGAGACCCACAGAGCAGCTAGAAAATTGGATAAATATTATGTTTTTGGTCCATTTCACCCGCTAAATATTTCACGATCATCACCAATAAGAATAGGGATCTATTCTGATCTGAACCCGACCTCCATATAAAATTTCATGACGATCGGTCCATAATTGCGGCCTGGAGCGTGTTTACAATTTATAATGGACAGACGGACGGACGGACGGACGGACGGACACACATCTCAAAATCGCTTTATCTCGTCGAGATATGAAGATTGGTATACCACATTGGGGGTCTCCGACGAATATTTCGCGGTGTTACATGAATTTTTACCAAAACAAACTTATAATACCCTTTTCCACATGTGGTATAGGGTATAATTATTAGGGTAGTAGAAGTTATGATTCGAGCACAAATTAGGAACAAAGAAAGTCGAATATTACACTATGCAACAGATTTGGGGTCATGGTCTTAGTTAGTAGTTCAAAGGTGCCGTGACATTGCTCCCAACAGACATAACTCCCAAAACGATTTCTGGAGTTATGTCGCCTAGGTTTGCGGACATAAGTTCCAAAATGTTTGAGCTATGTCCGACCCCCCTAGCGAACATAACTCCCAATGGGAGTTTGTCCGTTTTGATAAGTTAATTGTTTTTTTTTAATACAAAATTAAAAAATAACTTAATTTCATAGACGTTTCTTGAATCAAATTCAAATGGAAGGTGCTTACACCTGGGAAGTTTTTGCGGATTCTGAAACTAGAATGTTCAAAGATGTGAAAAATGAAAAAAACAAAAAAAAAAAAATCGCCGGAGCGCTTTTTCAATAAATCGCGATTCAAGTTGACATTTTTAGGGGTTGTTTAGGTTTTTGAGATTTTGCTTGGAAACCGCAAGTCCTATCAAAATGGGAACAAAGAAAGTGTTGTAGCTATCAAAATTCTCTACAAGATTGACCTTAATGGTATTTTCGTAGGTTTTTCAACTTTTGAGATATAGAAGTTGAAATTGGGACAATTCAAATTCAATTCAATTCTTTATCATCATCTATATATATAAAAGAGTAAAGTGATGATGTGATCTACAACGCCCAGACGAAACGGCTGAAGCTAGAATCCCCAAATTTTGTGTGAGGATTAGTCTTGGGGCGAAGGTGCTCGATAAAGCTGGGTTTTTGGAAATTCGTCCTACAAGGGTGCGAAAAGCACTAAAATGTACTAAAAATGGTCAAATTTGTGTGGGGGCCGACTAAGAATCAACGCCCAGACGAAACTGCTTAAGCTAGAATTCCCAAATTTTGGGTGAGGATTAGTCTTGGGGCGAAGGTGCTCTATAAGGCTGGGTTTTTGGAAATTCGTCCTACAAGGGTGCGAAAAGCACTAAAATGTACTAAAAATGGTCAAATTTGTGTGGAGGGCCGAGTAGGAATCAACGCCCAGACGAAACGGCTGAAGCTAGAATTCCCAAATTTTGGGTGAGGATTAGTCTTGGGGCGAAGGTGCTCGATAAGGCTGGGTTTTTGGAAATTCGTCCTACAAGGGTGCGAAAAGCACTAAAATGTACTAAAAATGGTCAAATTTGTGTGGGGGACCGACTAGGAATCAAAGCCCAGACGAAACGGCTGAAGCTAGAATTCCCTAATTTTGGGTGAAGATTAGCCTTGGGGCGAAGGTGCTCGATAAGGCTGGGTTTTTGGAAATTCGTCCTACAAGGGTGCGAAAAGCACTAAAATGTACTAAAAATGGTCAAATTTGTGTGGGGGCCGACTAAGAATCAACGCCCAGGCGAAACGGCTGAAGCTAGAATTCCCAAATTTTGGGTGAGGATTAGTCTTGGGGCGAAGGTGCTCGATAAGGCTGGGTTTTTGGAAATTCGTCCTACAAGGGTGCGAAAAGCACTAAAATGTACTAAAAATGGTCAAATTTGTGTGGGGGGCCGACTAGGAATCAACGCCCAGACGAAACGGCTGAAGCTAGAATTCCCAAATTTTGGGTGAGGATTAGTCTTGGGGCGAAGGTGCTCGATAAGGCTGGGTTTTTGGAAATTCGTCCTACAAGGGTGCGAAAAGCACTAAAATGTACTAAAAATGGTCAAATTTGTGTGGGGGCCGACTAGGAATCAACGCCCAGACGAAACGGCTGAAGGTAGAATTCCCTAATTTTGGGTGAAGATTAGTCTTGGGGCGAAGGTGCTCGATAAGGCTGGGTTTTTGGAAATTCGTCCTACAAGGGTGCGAAAAGCACTAAAATGTACTAAAAATGGTCAAATTTGTGTGGGGGCCGACTAGGAATCAACGCCCAGGCGAAACGGCTGAAGCTAGAATTCCCAAATTTTGGGTGAGGATTAGTCTTGGTGCGAAGGTGCTCTATAAGGCTGGGTTTTTGGAAATTCGTCCTTTAAGGGTGCGAAAAGCACTAAAATGTACTAAAAATGGTCAAATTTGTGTGGGGGGCCGACTAGGAATCAACGCCCAGACGAAACGGCTGAAGCTAGAATTCCCAAATTTTGGGTGAGGATTAGTCTTGGGGCGAAGGTGCTCGATAAGGCTGGGTTTTTGGAAATTCGTCCTACAAGGGTGCGAAAAGCACTAAAATGTACTAAAACTGGTCAAATTTGTGTGGGGGGCCGACTAGGAATCAACGCCCAGACGAAACGGCTGAAGCTAGAATTCCCAAATTTTGGGTGAGGATTAGTCTTGGGGCGAAGGTGCTCGATAAGGCTGGGTTTTTGGAAATTCGTCCTACAAGGGTGCGAAAAGCACTAAAATGTACTAAAAATGGTCAAATTTGTGTGGGGGCCGACTAGGAATCAACGCCCAGACGAAACGGCTGAAGGTAGAATTCCCTAATTTTGGGTGAAGATTAGTCTTGGGGCGAAGGTGCTCGATAAGGCTGGGTTTTTGGAAATTCGTCCTACAAGGGTGCGAAAAGCACTAAAATGTACTAAAAATGGTCAAATTTGTGTGGGGGCCGACTAGGAATCAACGCCCAGGCGAAACGGCTGAAGCTAGAATTCCCAAATTTTGGGTGAGGATTAGTCTTGGTGCGAAGGTGCTCTATAAGGCTGGGTTTTTGGAAATTCGTCCTTTAAGGGTGCGAAAAGCACTAAAATGTACTAAAAATGGTCAAATTTGTGTGGGGGGCCGACTAGGAATCAACGCCCAGACGAAACGGCTGAAGCTAGAATTCCCAAATTTTGGGTGAGGATTAGTCTTGGGGCGAAGGTGCTCGATAAGGCTGGGTTTTTGGAAATTCGTCCTACAAGGGTGCGAAAAGCACTAAAATGTACTAAAACTGGTCAAATTTGTGTGGGGGGCCGACTAGGAATCAACGCCCAGACGAAACGGCTGAAGCTAGAATTCCCAAATTTTGGGTGAGGATTAGTCTTGGGGCGAAGGTGCTCGATAAGGCTGGGTTTTTGGAAATTCGTCCTACAAGGGTGCGAAAAGCACTAAAATGTACTAAAAATGGTCAAATTTGTGTGGGGGCCGACTAGGAATCAACGCCCAGACGAAACGGCTGAAGGTAGAATTCCCTAATTTTGGGTGAAGATTAGTCTTGGGGCGAAGGTGCTCGATAAGGCTGGGTTTTTGGAAATTCGTCCTACAAGGGTGCGAAAAGCACTAAAATGTACTAAAAATGGTCAAATTTGTGTGGGGGCCGACTAGGAATCAACGCCCAGGCGAAACGGCTGAAGCTAGAATTCCCAAATTTTGGGTGAGGATTAGTCTTGGTGCGAAGGTGCTCTATAAGGCTGGGTTTTTGGAAATTCGTCCTTTAAGGGTGCGAAAAGCACTAAAATGTACTAAAAATGGTCAAATTTGTGTGGGGGGCCGACTAGGAATCAACGCCCAGACGAAACGGCTGAAGCTAGAATTCCCAAATTTTGGGTGAGGATTAGTCTTGGGGCGAAGGTGCTCGATAAGGCTGGGTTTTTGGAAATTCGTCCTACAAGGGTGCGAAAAGCACTAAAATGTACTAAAACTGGTCAAATTTGTGTGGGGGGCCGACTAGGAATCAACGCCCAGACGAAACGGCTGAAGCTAGAATTCCCAAATTTTGGGTGAGGATTAGTCTTGGGGCGAAGGTGCTCGATAAGGCTGGGTTTTTGGAAATTCGTCCTACAAGGGTGCGAAAAGCACTAAAATGTACTAAAAATGGTCAAATTTGTGTGGGGGCCGACTAGGAATCAACGCCCAGACGAAACGGCTGAAGGTAGAATTCCCTAATTTTGGGTGAAGATTAGTCTTGGGGCGAAGGTGCTCGATAAGGCTGGGTTTTTGGAAATTCGTCCTACAAGGGTGCGAAAAGCACTAAAATGTACTAAAAATGGTCAAATTTGTGTGGGGGCCGACTAGGAATCAACGCCCAGGCGAAACGGCTGAAGCTAGAATTCCCAAATTTTGGGTGAGGATTAGTCTTGGTGCGAAGGTGCTCTATAAGGCTGGGTTTTTGGAAATTCGTCCTTTAAGGGTGCGAAAAGCACTAAAATGTACTAAAAATGGTCAAATTTGTGTGGGGGGCCGACTAGGAATCAACGCCCAGACGAAACGGCTGAAGCTAGAATTCCAATTTTTGGGTGAGGATTAGTCTTGGGGCGAAGGTGCTCGATAAGGCTGGGTTTTTGGAAATTCGTCCTACAAGGGTGCGAAAAGCACTAAAATGTACTAAAACTGGTCAAATTTGTGTGGGGGGCCGACTAGGAATCAACGCCCAGACGAAACGGCTGAAGCTAGAATTCCCAAATTTTGGGTGAGGATTAGTCTTGGGGCGAAGGTGCTCGATAAAGCTGGGTTTTTGGAAATTCGTCCTACAAGGGTGCGAAAAGCACTAAAATGTACTAAAAATGGTCAAATTTGTGTGGTGGCCGACTAAGAATCAACGCCCAGGCGAAACGGCTGAAGCTAGAATTCCCAAATTTTGGGTGAGGATTAGTCTTGGGGCGAAGGTGCTCGATAAGGCTGGTTTTTGGAAATTCGTCCTACAAGGGTGCGAAAAGCACTAAAATGTACTAAAAATGGTAAAATTTGTGTGGGGGCCGACTAAGAATCAACGCCCAGGCGAAACGGCTGAAGCTAGAATTCCTAATTTTGGGTGAAGATTAGTCTTGGGGCGAAGGTGCTCGATAAGGCTGGGTTTTTGGAAATTCGTCCTACAAGGGTGCGAAAAGCACTAAAATGTACTAAAAATGGTCAAATTTGTGTGGGGGCCGAACTAAGAATCAACGCCCAGGCGAAACGGCTGAAGCTAGAATTCCCAAATTTTGGGTGAGGATTAGTCTTGGGGCGAAGGTGCTCTATAAGGCTGGGTTTTTGGAAATTCGTCCTACAAGGGTGCGAAAAGCACTAAAATGTACTAAAAATGGTCAAATTTGTGTGGGGGGCCGACTAGGAATCAACGCCCAGACGAAACGGCTGAAGCTAGAATTCCCAAATTTTGGGTGAGGATTAGTCTTGGGGCGAAGGTGCTCGATAAGGCTGGGTTTTTGGAAATTCGTCCTACAAGGGTGCGAAAAGCACTAAATGTACTAAAAATGGTCAAATTTGTGTGGGGGCCGACTAGGAATCAACGCCCAGACGAAACGGCTGAAGCTAGAATTCCCAAATTTTGGGTGAGGATTAGTCTTGGGGCGAAGGTGCTCGATAAAGCTGGGTTTTTGGAAATTCGTCCTACAAGGGTGCGAAAAGCATTAAATGTACTAAAAATGGTCAAATTTGTGTGGTGGCCGACTAAGAATCAACGCCCAGGCGAAACGGCTGAAGCTAGAATTCCCAAATTTTGGGTGAGGATTAGTCTTGGGGCGAAGGTGCTCGATAAGGCTGGGTTTTTGGAAATTCGTCCTACAAGGGTGCGAAAAGCACTAAAATGTGCTAAAAATGGTCAAATTTGTGTGGGGGGGCCGACTAAGAATCAACGCCCAGACGAAACTGCTTAAGCTAGAATTCCCAAATTTTGGGTGAGGATTAGTCTTGGGGCGAAGGTGCTCGATAAGGCTGGGTTTTTTGAAATTCGTCCTACAAGGGTGCGAAAAGCACTAAAATGTACTATAAGTGGTCAAATTTGTGTGGGGCCGACTAGGAATCAACGCCCAGACGAAACGGCTGAAGCTAGAATTCCCAAATTTTGGGTGAGGATTAGTCTTGGGGCGAAGGTGCTCGATAAGGCTGGGCTTTTGGAAATTCGTCCTACAAGGGTGCGAAAAGCACTAAAATGTACTAAAAATGGTCAAATTTGTGTGGGGGCCGACTAGGAATCAACGCCCAGACGAAACAGCTGAAGCTAGAATTCCCAAATTTTAGGTGAGGATTAGTCTTGGGGCGAAGGTGCTCGATAAGGCTTGGTTTTTGGAAATTCGTCCTACAAGGGTGCGAAAAGCACTAAAATGTACTAAAAATGGTCAAATTTGTGTGGGGGCCGACTAGGAATCAACGCCCAGAGGAAACGGCTGAAGCTAGAATTCCCAAATTTTGGGTGAGGATTAGTCTTGGGGCGAAGGTGCTCGATAAAGCTGGGTTTTTGGAAATTCGTCCTACAAGGGTGCGAAAAGCACTAAAATGTACTAAAAATGGTTAAATTTGTGTGGTGGCCGACTAAGAATCAACGCCCAGGCGAAACGGCTGAAGCTAGAATTCCCAAATTTTGGGTGAGGATTAGTCTTGGGGCGAAGGTGCTCGATAAGGCTGGGTTTTTGGAAATTCGTCCTACAAGGGTGCGAAAAGCACTAAAATGTGCTAAAAATGGTCAAATTTGTGTGGGGGGCCGAGTAAGAATCAACGCCCAGACGAAACGGCTGAAGCTAGAATTCCCAAATTTTGGGTGAGGATTAGTCTTGGGGCGAAGGTGCTCGATAAGGCTGGGTTTTTGACTGATTAATAATCAACGCTCAGACGAAACGGCTGAAGCTAGAATCTTGAAATTTTGTGTGAGGGTTAATCTTGGGCGAAGGTGCTCGATAAGGCTGGGTTTTTGGAAATTCGTCCTACAAGGGTGCGAAAAGCACTAAAATGTACTAAAAATGGTCACATTTGTGTGGCTGACCGCCTAATAATCAACGCCCAAACGAAACCACTGTTTCGTTAACTTTAGACAAAGTGATGGTTTTTAATATGATCTTGTACAAATTTTCAATATTGGCTACAGTGTTTGTGTAAAATTCTACATAAGTGTTTTAATCAGGGTTTCGGAGTCGAGGTATTTTTGGCTCGACTCCGACTCCGACTCCAGACGAGTTTTTTCACGACTCCGGCTCCGACTCCGACTCCGGGTCGACTCCGAGTGTGAATTCCTATACCACTAAAAATGAATAAAATGTGCACAATGTATTAGATTTTTCTTACATATTCATTAGATAGGACATTCGTTCGAATACATTCACATTGTTTCTGCCGAATCTTGCATTGAAAAATAGCAAAGTTAGAAATTTTATGTCGGATTTGCTGTATATTCTGGACGGAATTCTTCCGCGTGAGAAAATCTTTAAGCTTTCAAAATATGTGAAATTGAAGGGGCAATACAAATCATAAGGACTACATGCAATAAAAATTGTATGCAATACAAGACCAAGTTTCAAACAACATTTTAGTGTGCTTAGCCTTAAAAGGAGACCTCCAGTTGTAAAGCTCAGTAATAGCCATTTTTCATGATTTTTTTCCGAGAAAACTACGTAACTTTTTGGAAGATTTTTTTTCTTCATCTGAAAGAAAAAAAATTTACGAAGTTTTGAGGTCGTCTTCGAAACCCTCTAGCTCGAAAACGAATAAACCAATTGTCGTATATTTTTGTGGCCGATTTCGTTAAAAAACAGTTTATATGCTGCATACAAAATAAAATAAATTGTTTCCATCCATCGCTCATACTAAGGCAATATTTATAAGTAGGGAGAAGACTAGTAAGATTTCTGACTAACGAGGTTAAAGGTCCAATCTTAATTCGATTGTCATAGAATTTTACTTTTGTTTGCAAAAATCTAAAGAATCAATTGGATCAACAAAATAGGGATGAATAGACTACACTTCTGAGGATTGTAAATATCCTGTGAATTATCCTTTAACTTAGTATAATATACAATTTGCATATACATATATTTTCTTATACCTTTCTTTTAAAATAAATAATGATTTTTAAAAAAATGTTCTTGTTCCAAATTTAATGTTATATTTCTATAACGTCGAAAAAATTTCGCCCGGAGTCGGAGTCGAGTTATTTTTTTCGACTAAGACTCCGACTCCGGCAAAATTGCTCGACTCCGACTCCGAAACCCTGGTTTTAATCATTCTTTTTGGATTGATTGACAACTTTGAGCACGTAATTTTCTTAATTTGGAGTACCTCATTCCTTAAAATTTGAGATAATAAAGTGCAAAGTAAATTTAAATAAACGTCTAACATTTTTGATACATGTGTAAAGTAAATTTATAGAAATAGTGATCATCTATATATATAAAAGAGTAAAGTGATGACAGACAGATCTACAACGCCCAGACGAAACGGCTAAAGCTAGAATTCCCAAGTTTTGGGTGAGGATTAGTCTTGGGGCGAAGGTGCTCGATAAGGCTGGGTTTTTGGAAATTTGTCCTACAAGGGTGCGAAAAGCAATAAAATGTACTAAAAATGGTAACATTTGTGTGGCTGACTGATTAATAATCAACGCTCAGACGAAACGGCTGAAGCTAGAATCTTGAAAATTTGGGTGAGGGTTAGACTTGTGGCGAAGGTGCCCGATAAGGCTGGGTTTTTGGAAATTTGTCCTAGAAGGGTGTGAAAAGCACTAAAATGTACTAAGAATGGTGCTTTTTGTATGGCTGACTGATTAATAACACTGGTAAACACGACTTTTGTTTCAACCGAAGTTGCGGTTGTTTCTAGATGAAATCGGCGAGTTATTTTCAAATCCGGTCCCGGTTTTTCTCCATCAGCTCTTGTTTTTGAGATATAGCTCAAAATCGGTTTTTACGAGTTTAACCCAGACTTTCGTTATTTTCGGATACAAGCAAATATTTGTTTGTGGGCTTTTCGACATTAATATATTAAGGAGATGTTGTACGCTCGATACAAATCGGTTTTGAAATAGGTTTGGTGAGTATATATCAAAAAATATAGAAAATATACGACGGACCTTGTAAAAATCGCATATTTTGAGTACTTTAAGCTGTAATTACGTCATCGGGGGAAGCCATAGGATCTTCATATGGCAATGCGGATATGCTTAGGGTGTCTATTATATAGTCCAGTATTCAAATATATAATATAGAGTTCATAGCGCCCATGATTCGGCCATAACCTAAAAATCACCATGAAGACTGCTAAAGGGAAATCATTTACCAGTGATATCATTACCACATAAGCCATTTACTTTTCAATGGCAGTGTTCATGATAGTTTTTAGGTTATGGCGGAATCATGGGCGCTATGAACTTTATATTATACATTTGAATACTGGATTATATAGTAGACACCCTAAGCATATCCGCATTGCCATATGAAGATCCTATGACTTCCCCTGATGAAGCAATTACAGCTTAAAGTATTCAAAATATGCAATTTTTACAAGGTCCGTCGTATATTTTCTATATTTTTTTGATATATACTCACCATAATTATTTCAAAAACGATTTGTATCGAGCGTACAACATCTCATTAATATATTAATGTCGAAAAACCCACAAAAAGTATTTGTTTGTATCCGAAAATAACGAAAGACTGGGTAGAACTCGTAAAAACCGATTTTGAGCTATATCTGAAAAACAAGAGCTGATGGAGAAAACCCGGGACCGGATTTGAAAATAACTCGCCGATTTCATCTAGAAACAACTGCAACTTCGTCTGAAACATTCAACTTTTTCAATTTTGTTGAGCAGTGTAATCAACGCTCAGACGAAACGGCTGAAACTAGAATCTTGAAATTTTGTGTGAGGTTCAATCTTGAGGCGAAGGTGCTCGATAGGGCTGGGTTTTTGGAAATTCGTCCTAGAAGGATGCGAAAAGCACTAAAATGTACTAAAAATTGTCTCATTTGTGTGGCTGACAGCCTTATAATCAATGCCCAGACGAAACGGATGAAGCTATAAGCTTGAAATTTTGAGTGTAGGTTGGTGTTGGTACGGTGATCTGATGCAGCTGTAATTCTGAAATTTGGAATTAAAATTGCTGTTGGCGTGTAAGATTGAGGTAGTTGTAGAAATTCGTACTCATGGGTACGAAAGTACTAAATGGTACCAAATTTGGTACAGTTTGCAATTGGGTGAATCGATATAGCTGGAAACCCGAGATTTGGAATAAGGAGTACTGTTGGAGTGTTAGATTGATAAAGTTTTGGAAATTTGTACTTATGGGTAGGAAATGTACTAAATAGTACTAAATTTGGTACAATTTGGATTTCAGTGATAGGATACATTTGGAATCGTGAAATTCGGAATTAAAATTGATGTTGGAGTGTTGATAGAGGTAGGTTTAGAAATTCGTACTATGGATACGAATAGTTCTAAATGGTTCCAAATTTGGAATCCTGAAATTCGGAATTAAGCTTATTGTTTGAAAATTTGTACTTATGGGTACGAAAAGAACTAAATGGTACTAAATTTGGTACAATTTGGATTTCGGTGATCTAATGTAGCTGCCATCCTCAAGTTTGGAATCAAAATACCTGTTGAATTGTAGGATTGATAAAATGTTGGAAATTTTTAGTTATGGGTAGGAAAAGTACTAAATTTGGTACAATTTGGATTTGAGCGAACGGATAGAGTTGGAATCAAGAAATTTGGAATTAAGATTACTTTTGGAGTGTAGGATTGAGATATGGAAGTAGTTTTTGAAATTCGTACTTATGAGTACGAAAAGTACTAAATTTGGTACAATTTGGATTTGAGCGAACGGCTAGAGCTGGAATCTTGAAGTTTGGAATTAAGATTACTCTTGGGGTGTAGGATTGAGGAAGTTTTGGAAATTCGTACTTATATGTATGAAAGGTACTAAATTTGGTACAACTTGGATTTGAGCGAACGGTTAGAGCTGGAATCTTGAATTTTGGAGTTAATATTACTGTTGGGGAAATGCGTGCTTATGCTTACCAAAAGTACTACATTTTGAACAATTAGGATTTGGATGAAATTATAGCGCTCGAATCCTAAAATGTGGAATTAGGTACACTTAGGGGTACAAAATGGTTCCATGTATGGTACAATTTTGTATTGGATGAACGGATAGATCTGGATTCGATTTAAGAAATATGTGCCATAAATATACGAAAAGTTGTAAATGGCACAGGATTTGGTACAATTTGTTATTGTGTAAAGAGAATTTTGAAATAATTGGAGGAGGTTCGTATTTATGTATTTACATGTAAAGTACTAAATAGTTCTATAATTGGTTTTGAGGGAACAGATAGAGCTGGAAATGAGGATGGCGGTTGTTGGGTTAGGCCATATTTGCGCTGAGAACCTCAATTAAAATATCTCAAAAAATGTGGATTGCTCTTGTGTAGGCGTGACAAAATGTTTCCACCATTCTATATTATATATTGTTTATTTGTTTTGCATATTTAACGCATACAAAGTAGCGGGCACTTTGCTAGTCTCCTTATACAACAATGTCATGACTGCAATTTCCCAACTTCCACTTATATACATATCTAAAAAAATAGTAAAACCTAGGAAAAATTACATAAGGCAGTCTTGTAGAGAATTTTCACAGCTATAAGATTTTCTCAGGTCCCATGCCGATAAGACTTGCCGTATTCAACCAAAATCGCGAAACCCTAACAAAAAAACATAAAAATGTAAACTGATCTTCTTTTTCTCAAAAATGGTGCAGCCTGTGAACAAATCATAAACGTCAATCCTGTAGAGAATTTTCACAGCTACAACATTTTCTTTAGCTCCATTTTGATTGGACTTGCGGTTTCCAAGCAAAATCGTAAAAACAGAAAAAACATCGCGCGATTATTTCAAAAATATTTGGTCAAATGTAAAGCAAATATAAAGTTATTTAAAAAACATGTATTTAATGATAATTTCTAAATAAGGAAAGAGCCGATCGAATCGTTCGATTTTGTACAAACTTATTTTCACTCTTTATGAAAATAAAAAGTTTTTGTAAAAATATGCAAATTCCTTCTGAAAAACAATGAACGCCGAAGATGAAAATAATTTTTAACAAGTGAGCAAAGGCTATAGTCGGGACGGAGCCGACTATGTAATACCCTACACCGCTACCTCTGTGCATAAATTTTTCACTGCTAAACATTTATTTTAGGGAATATTATCCGACTATTACCAAATTCAGTATACTTCTTCCTCTCCGGGACCCCCATAAGCAACCAAAATTTCGTGACCATACGATCAAAATTACGACCTGTAGCGTGATTGCAAAAAATTAAAGAATTAGATGCATTACCGACTATTGTGGTATCTCCCTTGTTTGACCACCTTCGCCAACCTACTTTACACCAGTGTAATGGTAATATTTTCTTCTTCCATTGACAGGCTTTGTCGTTGGAATACTCCTACTAGAAGCCGATATATTCACAAAGAAAAAAACTTTGAATTTGTCTCCACATGAGTTTTCCCCATTCCGACTCCTAAATATAGTCCGACTATCCCCAAAATCAATAGGCATTTGTGGTGACCCCATCTACCCCCAAAATTTCGTGACTATCCGATCAAAATTCCAACCTGCAGCGTGATTACAAAAAATGGAAAAATTGGATATATTACTGACTTTTGCGATATCTCGGTAGTTTGCCCACTTACGCCAACATACTTTGCATCAATATAAAGGAGATCTTTTCTTCTTCCATTGACGGGATTTCCTTTTGGGATTCTTCTACCAGAAGCGGAGATATTCGCATAAGAAAAAAACGTTGACTTTTTGCTTCTTCCGACTCCTGAATATTATCCGACTATCACCAACCATAATAGGCTTCTTCCCCTGAGGGACCCGCATCAACGCCCAAAAAAATTCGTGACGATCCGATCCAAATTGAGACCTGTAGCGTGATTACAAAAAAAATCGGAAAATGGGATACATTACCGACTAGTGCGATATCTCTGTTGTTTGACCACCTACGACAACCTACTTTACATCGTTGTGATATTTTCTACTTTCCTTCCCAGGTTTTGCTTTTGATATACCTCTTAAAGTAACAGAGATATTGGCTTTGAAATTAAACGTTGAACTATTCTCCAAATAAGTTTTTGCCCATTCCGACACCTGAATATTATCCGATCATCATCAAAATCAATAGGCTTCTTTACCTGTGGAACCCCCATTAACCCATTAAAAAATTTAAAAATGGGATGTATTACGGACTTTTTTCTAGATCTCCGTTATTTGGCCACCTACGCCAACCTACTTTGCATCATTGTAAAGGTGGGATATTCTACTTTCATGCTTTGCTTTTGGAAGCTCAACATCCAAAGCTGTGATATTCGTCATTATAATTAAAATCGCAAAAATGAAAAGTTGGGTTGTATTAGCGACTATTGCGATAACTTCGTTGTTTGACCACCTACGACAACCTACCTTACATCGTTGTAAAGGTGATATTTTCTACTTTCATTGCTTTTGATATACCCCTTATAGATGCGGAGATATGCGCTTAGAAATAAAACATTGACTTTTTCTCCAAATAAGTTTTTTGCCCATTCCGACTTCTGAATATTATCCGACCATCACCAAAATCAATAGGCTTCTTTCTCTCCGGGACACCTAAAATTTGGTGATGATCCGATCAAAAATGCGACCTGTAGCGTGATTACAAGGTTTAGATGGACGGACGGACGGACACACATAGCCAGATCGACTTAGCTCGTCGAGAAATTTATTTTGGTATATATAAGTATGGGTCTACGACCAATATTTTGATGCGTTACAAACATTTTGGCCAAAACCAACTTATAATACCCTCCCTACATAGTGGTGTAGGGTATAAAAATGCAATTAATATGCTAGGGCTCCACGTATGATAGAGACACACAACCTATTATATATTAGGCAGTAAGTCCGTTAGTTACACTGGAGACACATTATTGAAATTTGCATATGTATGCTACTTTGCTGGTATATGCCCTCCAGGAAGTAAAATATGGACCGTATTTTATTTTTTTTTTAATTTTCGTACAAAAGTAATGATCCATTTAACCCACTAGATAATATGAGATCATCATCCAAAACTGTGGGCATGTTCTTCGACCTAAACTCTTACATCGTGCAAAATCTCGTGACTATTGATCTATAATTGCGACCTCTAGCGTGCTTCTGATTACACTCCAAACAAATAACTGGATATATTAGGCTGTAACTCTGTTACCAGAGCACGTAACTCAATAATTGGTACCAATGGGAAGGTCAAGAAATGGCCTTCCAAATGTTATTTACGTGACCGGAATATATCTTCCAAGAATACAAATATAAGCTGTATATTAAACATTTTCATAATTTTTACACAAAAGTTGTGGCCCACTTAACCCTCTGCAAAACTTCTTCGTTGTCATATACTCTTAACTTAGTTAAAATTTCAAGGCGACCGGACTATTATTGCGATCTACAGAGCAGCTACGAAATCGGATAAAAATTAGGTTTTTGGTCCATTTCACCCGATCTCACCAATAACAATGGGTGTCTATTCTGGTCTGAACCCGACCTCAATGCAAAACTTCGTGGCGATCGGTCCATAATTGCGGCCTGGAGTTAGATTACAATTTATTATGGGCAGGCGGACGGACGGACATACATCTCAAACTCGCATTATCTCCTCGAGATATACCACATTGGGGGTCTGGCACCGATATTTCGCGGTGTAACATGTTTTTTCCCAAAACAAACTTATAATACCCTTTCCACATAGTGGTGTAGGGTATAACAAGTAAAAAGTCGTTAAGTTCGGCCGGGCCGAACTTTTTATACCCTCCACCATAAAATAGTCTTAAATAAAATGGAATAATTAGGGTCCTTTCACAATTTTAGTTGGAACAACTTTTCGACAATGGATAGACTCCTACTGCCTCCCACTATTGCTTAAATTACACTGTGAACACAAATGTTGGGGCAGAGATAATTCCTTTTGGAGATGAAAGCCCTTGGTGTGTGTATATTAAAAACCCCGAAGGACAGTTGCGCCGTGAGTCGAACTTCCGCGTTATGGCGTGATTTAGCATTATATCTTTGTTTGTTGTTTTTGTAGAGCACTTAAGCAACATGAACAAAGATATAACGCTAATTCCTAATGGCCCACAGGGTCTCTAACAAAAATTTCATCACGCCATAGCGCGGAAGTTCGACTCACGGCGGATCTGTCCTTCGGGTTCATAATATACTCACCAAAGCCTTTCTTCCCCAAGAGGAATTTTAAGTGCCCCAGACTTTCAGCTCCATTTTGTTGCACAGTGTTATCTAATCTAATCTAAAAAAATGTGTTCAGCTAGGTGAAAGGTGCCACCTACGGGGCTATATCAAAGAGTCAACCTATCTTTAAATTTTTTGGCGGAAAGTTTTATAGCTGCAGGTAACTTCAAGAGTCAAATTGAGGGTAGTTTCATCAAAACAATGTAGACCCTCAAAAATGGACCCATGTTGACGAATTTTAGTGTAGAAATTTCGTGACCACTGAAAATTCCCGAAAATCGGGAGGTACAGTTATATGGGGGGATATACCAAAACATGGACCTATATTGACGATTATTTTTGAATAGACAAAATTGCAGCTAAAATTGTCAAAATACCGATATTACAGCTAGTTCGGTTAAAAATTGCAGCTAAAATTCTTAAAATACCGAAAATCGGGAGATACCGTTATATGGGGGCTATAACAAAACATGGATCTATGTTGACGATGTTTGGTGGAGATGTTTCATGACCACTGAGAACCTCAAATGGCAAATTACAGCTAGTTCGGTTAAAAATTTTAGCTAAAATTCTCAAAATACCGACAATCTGGAGGTACGGTCATAAGGGGGCCATACCAAAACATGGACCTATGTTGACGATGTTTCGTGGAGATTTTTCATGACCACTAAGAACCTCAAATGTAAATTTGCAGATAGTTCGGTTACAAATTGTGGCTAAAATTCTAAAAATACCGAAAATCGGGAGGTACCGTTATATGGGGGCTATACCAAAACATGGACCTATGTTGACGATGTTTGGTGGAGATATTGCATGACCACTGAGAACCTTAAATGGCAAATTACAGCTCGTTCGATTAAAAATTGTAGCCAAAAATCTAAAAATACCGAAAATCGGGTGGTACCGATATATGTGGGCTATACCAAAACATGGACCTATGTTGACGATGCTTTGTGGAGACGTTTCATGACCACTGAGAACCTCAAATGTCAAATTACAGCTAGTTCGGTTAAAAATTGTAGCTAAAATTCTCAAAATACCGAAAATCGGGAGATACCGATATATGGGGGCTATACCAAAACATGGACCTATGTTGACGATGTTTCGTGGAGACGTTTCATGACCACTGAGAACCTCAAATGTGAAATTGCAGATAGTTCGGTCAAAAATTGTGGCTAAAATTCTAAAAATACCGAAAATCGGGAGGTACCGTTATGTGGGGGCTATATCAAAACATGGACCTATGTTGACGATGTTTGGTAGAGATACTGCATGACCACTGAGAACCTCAAATGGCAAATTACAGCTAGTTCGGTTAAAAATTGTAGCTAAAATTCTCAAAATACCGAAAATCGGGAGGTACCGTTATATGGGAACTATACCAAAACATGGACCTATGCCCATATCCTTTGGGATATAAGTTTGTTGATCACTAGGAACCCTAAGTGCCAAATTATAGCTAATTCGGTCTGCAAATGTAGCGAAGAACGTCAAAATACCTCAAATCAAATCCGGAGGTACCGTTATATGGGGGCTATACCAAAGAGTGGACCGATATAGCCCATCTTCGAACTTGACCTGCCTATGGGAAAAAGACCCTCGGGTGCAAAATTTCAGCACTCTATCTCAATTATTGCGGACGCTAGAGTGATTACAACAGACGGACAGACGGACGGACAGACGGACATGGCTAGATCGTCTTAGAATTTTATCCTGATCAAGAATATATATACTTTATAGGGTCGCAAATGATTAGTTCGATGTGTTACAAACGGAATGACAAACTTAATATACCCTCCATACTATGGTGGAGGGTATAAAAAGGATGTGGCAGGTAGCCATTTACCACAAAACTATGCAATATTTTTTCAATAACAAACATTACAAGTTAGTTTAAAATGTGTGCTCCTTCAGATGAACAAACGATCTACAAAAAATTATTGGTAGATTGCTTGAAAAAATTCATGAGAAAGGATTTTTTTTGGTCTGCACAACTAGGGATAACTCCTTAACGCCGGTTTTAAGTTGTTCTTCACGCTGACAACTAAGTTTATCATTTTAGAATAAACACTCAGACACACACAACAGTAGGATAACTGTTTTTCTTTGCAAAAAATTTAAAATTTCCCTTTAAATAACTAAAATAGGAACATAATATTATCAAGAAATTTTTCATTAAACAAATTTCAAAAATATATCCATGGTTACCTTAAGACGAAATAAGCTCTGACTGAATTCAATTGGTATAAAGCTGCTTTTGAAGTTATTATTTCAGTTAACATACAATAATAAAGGCCTCCGCAGTAATGCCGTATTCATCATTTAGTTTTCCTTTCAGGCTTTCAAAAGCAAAGAGTCCCTGTTAATAATCCGGATTGATGCAATATGACCAACGTTAGAACCAAATGAAATCAAATTAAATCAATGGACCGCATAATTTCTGCTGCAAAGGTATGAATCTGTCATCAGGTATTGTACAAACGCAGCATGCAATTATTTTGTGAAACGAAAACTCCGCCAATATAATGCGAATAAAGTATTGAAGAAATTCCATTCATATAAAACCATCCAATCAACATGGATAAATGAAAGAATACTTAGAAGTGAACAATGGTTCAATTGTCCATTCCCCCACTTCAATTAGTGGTCTTTATCTGGAAATGTGGTTGGGGATCGAAATAATAAACCAAAAATGTGAATGAATATGTTTTCCAATGTTCTTTGTGAAATTAAAGTAAATCCTATTCCAAAAGTGTATTATAGGACACAGTACCGTATGCAGCAACCGTGTGCAAGCAAATCTGATAGTGTGTGCGTTCGTTTGTAATTCAATATGTTACGCTTATTAGTCAGCTTTAGATAAACTTAGCATGTGGGCGGCCAGTCATTTTTGTGGATGCTTGTTGTATAAAATTCTCAAAGGATTATTTTATTTTGATAAAATAGTCATGTGGGATCGAAATGAATAGTAAACTAACATCATTTTTTGGATGCACACAAAAACAAGTTAATTGAACGTTAATAATTCTGTACTTTAAGTTTGCAGTGCAAACTTTTTGCCTTCTTCGAAAATACCATTAAAATTTCTAAGTTTATACAAATTGTATATGATAATTTAAGAAGAAGTTTAGAAATTTCCAATTTTGGAAAAGGGATTTGGGTTTCAAATGATAATATGTAATGTGGGACAATACCAGGAAAGGAGTAAAATAAATAAATAAACAAGTAAGAATGGCTTGTTATACCCTCCACCACGAATTGTATTGAAGAAAATGGAACAATTAGTTTCCTTTCGTTTATGAGGAAGACTAAATACCAAATTTCAGCAAGTTCGGTAAAACAATGTGGCTAACCTTCATAATACCGAAATTCGGGAGGTACAATTCCATGGGGGCTATATCAAAACGTCGATCTATACCTACAAATTTCTGGTGGAAAGTTTTTAGACTCAAAGAAGGCTAAATACCAAATTTCCGATATTTCGGTAAAACCTTTAAATTATCGCAAATAAAGAGGCAAGCTTCTATAGGGGATATAGGAACACGCGGACCTATACTGTTAATTCCCTTTTGCAATATTTTATAACCACATGGAAGACTAAATGACAAATTTCAATCTTTCGGTGAGATATTGACGTCATAACCTTCAGAATTACGATAATCGGGAGGTACAGTTCTATAGCGTCTAAACGAAGGTGCGGACCTTTACCGACAAATTTCATATGGAACGTTTAATACCCCTTATGAAGATCAAATAACAAATTTCAGCCATTTCGGTGTAATGTTGAAGCCACAACGTTCAAAATACCGGATATTGGAAGGTACCTTCTATAGGGGCTATACATACTAAGGCGTGGACTTATACCAACAAATTTCATATGGAACGTTTAATACCCAAATAAAGACCAAATACCAAATTTCAACCATTTCGCTGGAATATTGAGGCCACAAC
Source organism: Musca autumnalis (assembly GCF_047663935.1). Lineage (NCBI taxonomy): Eukaryota > Metazoa > Arthropoda > Insecta > Diptera > Muscidae > Musca > Musca autumnalis. The sequence continues at coordinate 139,906,640 of NW_027411755.1, read as the reverse complement.
CTTAAAAATATCGGAAATAGGGTAGTACCGTTCTGTGGGGGCTATACTAAGGCGCTGGCCTGTAGCGACAAGTTTCTGAGGGAAAGTTTTATACCATCACTTGTGAGGAATATTGAGTCTACAACCTTCAAAACACCGAAAATCGGGAGGTACGTTCTATGAGGGCTATATGAAGGTGTGGACTTATACCGACAAATTTCTGGGTGAAAGTTTTGTACTCCCAACGAAGACTAATTACCAAATTTCAACCATTTCGGTGTTATAATGAGACTAAAACCTTAAAAATACCGAAAATCTCTATTGGGGTTATGTCAAAACGTGGACCGATATAGCCCATTTGCAATACCAACATCCTAGGAGTAATAGAAACTTCTGTACCAAGTTACAAAGCTCTATCTTAAAATTGCGAGCTGTATCTTGATTTCAACAGACGGACGAACGGACGGACATGTTTATATCGACTTAGGACTGATCAAAAATATATATACTTTATAGGGTATCCAATGAATATTTCGATGTGCTACAATTATGGTGGAGGGTATAATAAATATCCTTTCTACAAAAACTACTGAACCGATTTTTCTGAAATTATCAGGGAATGTACAGACAGGGATGGCCTCCGGTTAAAATAGGCTACAAATTCAGTTGAATTTCGGAAGGGGTAGGGTACTTACCCTATACCCTATTTTTTAAAAATGTTATATTTACAATAATTACAAATGTATCTATTTGGAAGTTAATTTGCGAGGCAATTGTGGTTGTGTCTACGACCATACCCACTTTTTTAGGGCCCAAAGACTTGACCACACCCACTTTTTACATTATGCTATATCTACAAAACTATTGAACCGGATGGCCCCCGGTGAAAATAGTATGCATATTTTGAAGGGGCATATTTAAAAAACCGTATCTTTATGAATAAAAATTAAATCGCTCATTTACTCAAAGAGTGACACATCTCGAAAAATCAAGTTTCAATAAAAACGCGTTTTAAGTTGGCGATTGAAATTTGACTTCCCAACTTAAAAATATTATTACACTAAAACTAAAATAACCACTTGGATCATATTTTGCAACGAGATAGCCAGATATCAGTGCTAAATTTCTGTGCATGATCAAGCACGATTTGAAGTGTTTTAGTGCTTCATAAACTCAAAAAGCCTTTGTATTGAATTATGCGGAACTCGTAGTAATTGAGCTGTATCTCGTCGAGTTTTAGAGATATCAACATGAACATTTGACACAAGATCAAGAAGAAGTCGTAGAAAAAATAGGAATTGCTAACTCAGAAAACGCAATGTTTGAGTTGAGTCACTCTTTGAGTAAATGAGCGAAATGCTGTTATAACCCAACTTAGGTTTTTAATGGAAATAAAAGTTTACCACGCTCAATTTTCCCAATTTTTAATTTAAATCTTTTCTGCAAAAACTAATGAAATTGTCAGGGAATGTACAGGGATGGCCCCAAAAACAGTCTACATATTTTATTGAATTCCAGAGGGGGCGGTGTACCTCACCTATGCGATATTTTTAAAAAACGTTATATTTGCAAAAATTATGCATGTATCGGTTTGAAAATTTACGGATTAATCCCAATACTACTGAAGGGATTTCCAGCAAAAGCTCAATGTTTGCCGTTGTTAAGTATATTTTATGAATTTCGGAAGAGGTGGGGTACCTTCCCGATGCGTTTCTTTTAAACGCTATATGTATAAGCCAAACTTATGATTATATCGCTTTCAGCATACATTTTGGTAGGCAATGAAGTTGTGTGCAACCTAGGTACATATTTGGAGCCAAAATACCGGACCATGCCCACTTTTTTTAATATGTTATATCTTGAAAACTGATGACCACGCCCACTCTTTTCAAGACATTATTTTTCCAAAACTACTGAACCTAATTTTCAGAAAATGTTCAGGTATGTCCCGTTGTCCAAAATGCTATATATTTGTAGACGAATTTCGGGGCCTATTGTTTTATAATCGCTATATTTGCTAAACTTATGAGTGCAACGGGTTGCGCCCCCGACCAAGAATAAGTGTATATTTACAAATTTCCTTAAATGGTGAGGTTCAGCGGTCCATCAGCTATGAACAACTGAAATATACATATAAGTCTCAATAAGCGGGAGAATTCGACTTAACCATTTTTTAACTTTTATAATTAGGTAGCTTTAGGATAAAAACAGGGACATGGGCGATAATAAGTCCTAAACAACGTAAATTGGCGAAAAAATCCGACAAAGTCCGTAAAATCTGTTGATAAATTTAATGTAGGAAATACTATATACAAAAAGTAAATAAATAAATCAATAAATAAATAATATTTTGAGTATGTTAGCTACAATTATTAACTGAACTAGCTGTAATTTGACATTTGAGGTTCTCAATGATGAGGTTCTCCACAATAGGGAGGGAGGGAGGGTGGGAGGTATATTGAGGATTTTAGCTAGAATTTTAACCAAAATTGCTGCAATTAGACGCTTGAGGTTCTTAGTTACCACATCACTTGTTCCCGATTTTCGGTATTTTGAGGGTTTTAGCTACAATTTTTAACGGAACTAGCTGTAATTTGTGGTAACTAAACGTCTCCACCAAAAATCGTCAACATCGTCCATGTTGATATAAACCTCCCATAGAACGGTACCTCACGAATTTCGATATGGGAGTAAAATAAATAAATATTTCTCAGCAAGGTTTTCATTATTTATTTATCTGCAGGGTCCAGAATGCCAATGGTCTGACTTTGATATATTGCCACAACAGTTTTTTAGATACATATATGTAACTTCAAAAGAAAAATGTACTTTATTACTACTAATGAGAAAACTAATTTGGAGTAATCGGGAAATTCATTTTGAATATATTTCTTCAAATTTGAAATTAAGATTCTCTATAAATTATCATAAATTAAAACCAAATAACGCCATTCAGTACATCGCTCTTGCTTATTCAGCCTAATCGAAGAAATAACTCTTTCTTTAGCATAATAATTTAAAAACAAGCAAATAAATTTCGAACAAACGAATAGCGGATTTCACCACCACCATTTCAATAATTCAGTGGTCGCACGCAACAATTTCTTTTCTCTAAATATTTGTCTTTTTGAAATATCAACAATAATCGTGTAATACTTCCTCGATTGTGGTTTGATTTTTGCATCAACGTAATGTTGATGTTTTTCATTGCTCTTTAAACATTTCGGAAAAATTCTTTGATCTTTCCCTTTTGTTGGTGGCGTTCATTATATTGAACACATTTCAGTGAGCGAAGCAACAACATTTTGTGGTAATGATTAAATACACAATTTACACAAGCGAAATAAGCAAAACACATAAATTTAGACAAACACACAAATGCTATGTGATTAAATGTTGGAATGGAAATTGGTAAATAAATGAAACCTTGTGTTTCACTTAGTTCAACAATTGTAGAAATGCAAAAAAGCTAGGAAACATCAAACAAAACAAAAAAAAAGAAATGATATGAAAGAGTTGTTGTATATGTTTGAATATTATTTAAACAACATTCAGAAGGAATCAACCTAAGAAATGGTCTAATCTATATAATCTGACGGAATTTGTTTTAGAAATAAACGTGCTAAATTATATAGAGATCGGTTCAGATTTGAATATAGCTCCCATATATATTTTCGCCGATTTCCTGTATTTTATGCACCAAGCACGCTATATACGTCCAATTTCGCTGAAATTTGAAATGTGTAACGGAATTTGGTCTAGACATAAATGTGCCGAATTATATCGAAATCGGTTCAGATTTGGATATAGCTCCCATATATATTTTCGGCCGATTTTCCTCATTTGATGCACCAAACACGCTATATACGTCCAATTTCGCTGAAATTTGGAATGTGTAACGGAATTTGGTCTAGGCATAAATTTGCCGAATTATATCGAAAACGGTTCAGATTTGGATATAGCTCCAATATATATTTTCGGCCGATTTTCCACATTTTATGCACAAAACACGCTGTATATGTTCAATTTCGCTGAAATTTGGAGGGTCTGACGGAATTTGTTCCTGAAATAAATGTGCTAACTTATATAGAGATCAGTTCAGATTTGAATATAGCTCCCATATATATTTTCGGCCGATTTCCTGTATTTTATGAACCAAACTTGCTATTTATGTCCAATTTCGGTGAAATTTGGAATGCGTAACCGGATTTGGTCTAGACATAAATGTGCCAAATCATATCGAAATCGGTTCAGATTTGGATATTGCTCCTATTTATATATTAGACCGATTTTCTGTATTTGATGCTCTAAACACGCTATATGTTGCTGAAATTTGGGATGTCTGACGGAATTTGTTCCAAATATAAATGTGCCAAATTATATCGAGACCGGTTCAGATTTGGACACACTACATATGTCCAATTTCACTGAAATTTGGAAAGCGTGACGCAATTCGTTCTAGAAATAAATGGGACAAATTATACCGAAATCGGCTCAGATTAGAATATAGCTCCCATATATATTTTCGGCTGATTTTCTGTATTTTATGCACAAAATGTGAATGTGAGACGGGATTTGGTCTAAAAATAAATATGACAAATTATATCGAGAGCGGTTCATATAGGAATATAGCTACCCATATATATTTTCGGTCGATTTCATGTTTTTGTTACGTATGTTCAATTTCAATGAAATTTTGAAGACTTAGCAGTCAGTAAAAGTCATCATTATTTACAGAAGTACTTATAGTCGGGAAGGAATTGACCAAGGCTACAGCTATTAAGTATCATATCTTTGAGAGACTTCATAAGATTTATGTTTTATTATGATATATCTAAATCATTAGGAATACTTATAGGCGGAAAGGCTTTCAGTGGAGTGTTACCTATTGCAACATATAAAAATACCATAGTAGCTCCATAACAACCCTGAATAGGTATATAACGCTTTCATATCTCCTATATTTATTCCTTAAAATATTAAAGACGTTAAAATAATTCTGGCATTCCATTATATTTTATCGTAGTCGGGGCAGCAAAGCGCACCGGGTTCAGCTAGTTAAATATAAATAAAACATTTTATTTAGTATGATTTGATTTTTTAAATATTTTCAAAAAATTTTTAACAGCTTTATTGTTGGTATATAAAGATGGTTTAATTTAAGGTTTATTGATATTTCAACCAGAACTGATTTGTTTACAAATTTGTCATCATTATTATTGCAATTATTATTGGAATAGCCCGCACCGAACGGCAAAATTGAGCTACTTAAAAGGACAAACCATTTTGTGTAGAAAATGTCAAAATATTGACTTAAAGACCAATATCCATATTCTTGTAGGAAATATTACGGCAAAGATACTTTTATATAAAGAGGGACAGTTCATGTTTCCATTGTTGATATATGTGGTTAGATAACTAAGTCGACAGGTACCAGATCTCAGCCTGACCAGATGGTATCATACCTACAGCGTTGCATAATGCATATCACCCATTAATCCCACATTTGGAGCATATTTACAGAGCTTGTCTGTGTTTATTGTTCATTATACAGGAAGTCAAGTCATACAGTTTCAACTCATACAGTTGGCTTGGAATACCTTTGAACGTAGGGGGCTGTCGAAGACTACCTTATAATCAAAGAAAAGGTGTTAAGTGCCAAGTATTTTATTATTATTATTATTATTATTATTATTATTATTATTATTATTATTATTATTATTATTATTATTATTATTATTATTATTATTATTATTATTATTATTATTATTATTATTATTATTATTATTATTATTATTATTATTATTATTATTATTATTATTATTATTATTATTATTATTATTATTATTATTATTATTATTATTATTATTATTATTATTATTATTATTATTATTATTATTATTATTATTATTATTATTATTATTATTATTATTATTATTATTATTATTATTATTATTATTATTATTATTATTATTATTATTATTATTATTATTATTATTATTATTATTATTATTATTATTATTATTATTATTATTATTATTATTATTATTATTATTATTATTATTATTATTATTATTATTATTATTATTATTATTATTATTATTATTATTATTATTATTATTATTATTATTATTATTATTATTATTATTATTATTATTATTATTATTATTATTATTATTATTATTATTATTATTATTATTATTATTATTATTATTATTATTATTATTATTATTATTATTATTATTATTATTATTATTATTATTATTATTATTATTATTATTATTATTATTATTATTATTATTATTATTATTATTATTATTATTATTATTATTATTATTATTATTATTATTATTATTATTATTATTATTATTATTATTATTATTATTATTATTATTATTATTATTATTATTATTATTATTATTATTATTATTATTATTATTATTATTATTATTATTATTATTATTATTATTATTATTATTATTATTATTATTATTATTATTATTATTATTATTATTATTATTATTATTATTATTATTATTATTATTATTATTATTATTATTATTATTATTATTATTATTATTATTATTATTATTATTATTATTATTATTATTATTATTATTATTATTATTATTATTATTATTATTTATTGCTTTTACGCCAAATCGTGGGCACATAGTGCCAAAGTGCCGAGGATTTGGCGCAGGGTAATTATCTGGTCAATGATGGACATGCCAGGTCCAACGCCGGATTGGCGTGGTCCAATTATTTCATTGACCACAGACTTTATAAAAAACAAGTAAAAAGTCGTTAAGTTCGGCTGGGCCGAACTTTTTAGACCCTCCACCATAAAATAGTCTTAATTAAAATGGAATAATTAGGGTCCTTTCACAATTTTAGGTGGAACAACTTTTCGACAATGGATAAATTCCTAGTGTCTCCCACAATTGCTTAAATTACACTTTGAACACAAATGTTGGGGCAGGCATAATTCCTTTTGGAAATGAAAGCCCTGGGTGTGTGTACATTAATAACCCCGAAGGACAGATGCGCCGTGAGTCGAACGACCGCGTTATGGAGTGATGAAGTTTTTGCAAGAGACCCTGTAAGCCATCATGAATTAGCATTATATCTTTGTTTGTTGTTTTTGTAGAGCACTTAAGCAACAGTGAACAAAGATATAACGCTAATTCCTGATGGCCCACAGGATCTCTATCAAAAATTTTATCACGCCATAACGCGGAAGTTCGACTCACGGCGGATCTGTCCTTCGGGGTTCATAATATACTCACCAAGGCCTTTCTTTCCCAAGATGAATTTTCCGTGCCCCAGACTTTCACCTCCATTTTGTTGCACAGTGTTATCTAATCTAATCTAACAAAATGTGTTCAGCTGGGTGAAAGGTACCACCAACGGGTCTATATCAAAGAGTCAACCTATCTTTAAATTTTTTTTGGCGGAAAAGTTTTATAGCTGCAGGGAACTTCAAGAGTCAAATTGAGGGTAGGTTCATCAAAACAATGTAGACCCTCAAAAATGGACCCATATTGACGAATTTTAGTGAAGAAATTTCGTGACCACTGCAAAATTCCAGAAAATCGGGAGGTACAGTTATATGGGGGATATACCAAAACATGGACCTATATTGACAATTATTTTTGAATAGACAAAATTGTAGCTAAAATTCTCAAAATACCGATCATTACAGCTAGTTCGGTTAAAAATTGCAGCTAAAATTCTCAAAATACCGAAAATCGGTAGGTACGGTTATAAGGGGGCCATACCAAAACATTGACCTATGTTGACGATGTTTGGTGGAGATGTTTCATGACCACTGAGAACTCCAAATGTCAAATTACAGCTAGTTCGGTTAAAAATTGCAGCTAAAATTCTCAAAATACCGAAAATCGGTAGGTACGGTTATAAGGGGGCCATACCAAAACATTGACCTACGTTGACGATGTTTGGTGGAGATGTTTCATGACCACTGAGAACCTCAAATGTGAAATTGCAGATAGTTCGGTTATAAATTGTGGCAAAAATTCTCAAAATACCGAAAATCGGGAGGTACCGTTATATGGGGGCATTTACCAAAACACGGACCTATGTTGACGATGTTTGGTGGAGATATTTCGTGACCACTGAGAACCTCAAATGACAAATTACAGCTAGTTCGGTTAAAAATGTAACTAAAATGCTCAAAATACCGAAAATCGGGAGGTACCGTTATATGGGGCTATACCAAAACATTGACCTATATTTATGATGTTTCGTGGAGATCTTTCATGACCACTGAGAACCTCCAATGTCAAATTGCAGATAGTTTGGTTAAAAATTATGGCTAAAATTCTCAAAATACCGAAAATCGGGAGGTACCGTTATATGGGGACTATACCAAAACATGGACCTATGTCCATATCCTTTGGGACATAAGTTTGCTGATCAATAGGAACCCCAAGCGCTAAATTATAGCTAATTCGGTCAGCAAATGTGGCGAAGAACGTCAAAAAACCTCAAATCCGGAGGTACCGTTATATGGGGGCTATACTAAATAGTGGACCGATATAGCCCATCTTCGAACTTGACCTGCCTATAGAAAAAAGACCCTCGGGTGCAAAATTTCAGCACTCTATCTCAATTATTGCGGACGCTAGAGTGATTACAACAGACGGACAGACAGACGGACATGGCTAGATCGTCTTAGAATTTTACCCTGATCAAGAATATATATACTTTATAGGGTCGCAAATGATTAGTTTGATGTGTTACAAACGGAATGACAAACTTAATATACATGGAGTGTATATGGTGGAGGGCATAAAAATATGCCTATACATATAGAAAATCGTGAGATAGAATACGTGTCGGCATTTTGCTACCTTGGTAACGTAATGTCAGAAGATGGAAGAATCAATGATGATGTAAATAACCGACTCAGTAAAGCACGCGCAGCTTTCGGTGGACTGAAACAAATATGGCTATGCACATAAATTTCACTGGAGACAAAATTACGTATCTTCCGACTTTATGGTAGCGAAACTTGGAATACTACGACAAATGTGATCCATAGACTACAGGCATTCTTGAACAGATGCCTCCGTATAATATGTCGTATATTTTGGTTAAACCGAATCACAAATTCTGATCTGTGGATAATGACAAGTGAGGAACCCATAATCCGACAAATAACAAGAATGAAGTGGAAATGGATAGGTCATACGCTTCGGAAGCCGGAGCAAAGTATTGCTAGAATGGCTGTAGAATGAAACCCTCAAGGTAGCAGACGTCCTGGATGACCACGAAACACGTGGCGAAGAACGGTCCTGCAAGAAATAGGAAAGCAAAACACAATCTTTAAAAAATTTAGAAAATATTTTTTATTTTTGCCTTATTAAGGCGAAGGCCATTTATAGTGATATTTAATTAATTCTCTTTCGAGTTGAGCTGTAAGGCCTTTAGAGATACATTGAAAAATTAGGAGTCTACCGAAGTCCCACGCATCCAATCATTACAGTACGTTTCACGGGTGGTAAAGCCGATCTTCAGGTGTATTAATATGCTGTTGTTGTGGCAGACGAAGGCAAAGCTTGGAAACTAGTATATATATATCGCACTGCATTAGATAAATGTATATGCGAAATTATGTCAGTTAATTGAAACTCCAAACTTTTCCTATAATCCTGCTTGGTAATCCTATTTTTCAATGTTCACAAATACTATGGTAAGTTTTATTCCTACATCATTAGTAATTGCTCTTTATCAGAAGATTTTATTTTTTTTTTGTGATTTGATCATCAATTATTGTCTACTAAAGTTTTGACAAGTTGATGGTGGCTTAGAACGCTAAGACGCCGGCAACCTTGACACTCAGTTGTCGGAAACCCAGGTTCGAATCCCAGCCTGGCTCATGCTGAAAGTATTTTTTATTTTTGCCTTATTAAGGCGAAGGCCATTTATAGTGATATTTTATTAATTCTCTTTCGAGTTGAGCTGTAAGGCCTTTCGAGATACATTGAAAAATTAGGAGTCTACCGAAGTCCCACGCATCCAACCATTACACTACGTTTCACGGGTGGTAAAGCCGATCTTCAGGTGTAATAGGATGTTGTTGTTGTGGCAGACGAAGGCAAAGCTTGGAAACTAGTACATATATCGCACTTCATTAGATAAATGTATATGCGAAATTATGTCAGTTAATTGAAACTCCAAACTTTTCCTCTAGTCCTGCTTGGTAATCCCATTTTTCAATGTTCACAAATACTATGGTAAGTATTATTCCTACATCATTAGTAATTGCTCTTCTATATCAGAAGATTTTATATTTTTTTGTGATTTGCCTTGTCTTTTCAAGTACATCTGCCAATAAGTAAACCGCACCTTCACTATAAAGAGTGCGAGAATTCCAGGTGCAGATTCGCAGATCATGGTCCTTAAAACGTTCGCGGGTGTCGTCAACTTTAGAGGGATTTACGTTTCTTTTCTTTGTATTTTCATAGTATGCTGGTTTTTGGAGGGATGAGTTACTAGCGCAAAATCTAACCCAATTTTTTAATTAGCTACCTTTAACGGGTGTTAAACGCAGCTCACTAGGTGACACCACGGGGAGTTCAGTGTCTACTTGAGATAAAGGAGGGACCAAGATAAATCCTGGTCTTTGGCATTTTAGAGCCAGTCAGGACCGCTGCTTGGTATCTTTCATCCCCTACGTCAGTAGTAGTATATTCAACTCAAACATCGGTGAGAGTAACTTTCGTAAGTCTGCCTTTAAGGGCACAACATTAGTTGGTCTCATATCACTACTCTCACTCCTACTGCGGTTGATGTTGTCATCGTGATTAGTGGAAAAGTGTTTAGTTTTGTTAGATTTTAAGATTGTCAAAGTCTGAGCGCAATCGGAATATGTGGCGAAATTTTCACGAAATTCGGCTGAAGGAGTTAAGTCCATGGCGCAGCATCTATACGGTGCTGCGCCATGGACTTAACTGCGCCGATTATACGGCGATCAAAACTAACTCTGGGCTACCAGGATATCAGTGATTACATGTCACCACAATTGTACTTCGACCAAATTAATGTATACTCCCTCCCTCTAGACGGTATTGATATATGTATATACCGATGACTCACGACAGGGCCGTAAGCCCCCACCGAAATGACAATTTTTATATAATTTTTTCTTTTTTCTTTTTCAACATTTATTGTCCTATCAACATTTATTGTACAAACGATGAGAAAATCTTACCAGTTCATTACTGTGACTTGAGAACAAATCCTCTACAAATGTATGTAAATCGGATATGATTTTGATATTGGTCAATTGGCGCCCTATATTATAGCCCTTTATTAAAATCCAGGAGATTTTCACAATTTTAGTAGGATGAACGAAGCAAGGTCTCCGAGTGAATTAGCTATGCATCCTGAATAAATCTTGCATAACTTTGATGGCACACCCATAGCACTGGTGGTTTTCGTCATTCAGAGCTACATACATATAGTTCTTCAAAATCTTGAGCTCGAAACAATTAACTACTGATCCAATGAATAAGTAAGAAAGTATCAGTCAACTGTGTTGACGGAGATATACCCTCAGCCACTGAAAAATGAAAACAACAAAACCGAACCAAACACAATAATTATGATGTATATAAAATATATTGATTTTATATCACGAGTTTGCTTTAAAACCTTTAGGTACCGTAATGTGGGTCCATACCAAATCATTGACATATACCAAACAAGACATAAACCAAACATATTTATAAATTACGTTAAACTAAATTTGGAGGAAATTTTTAAAAAAGTTTTAGAGTTATCTTGCCTAATAGCCATTTTAGTATGTGCCGTCAGGGTTTTGGAGCTTTTGGGCCATTATCACAGGACGTATTGACATACTCCGGAAAAACATTGTACCTTTGTAAATGAGGCCGCTAGAACAACCTACGGGAAAAAAAGAATCAAAACGATGCGAGAGGAGCTCTTAAAGTTAGGAAGGAGTGGACCGATATAGTCCATATTCCAACCTGATACATGACTGGATGAAATAATACGGTGTGTAAAGTCTGCAACAATCAGAAACTCCCTGCGAGAATTATCTTGCGGATTTGTCATTTTGGTAGGTGTCGTCAGGGTTTCTTGGAGCTTTTCGGCCAATATCTCAGGAAGTATGGACTTGCGCAAGAAAAAAAACTGTACCGTCGTAAAGGGAGCCGTAAAAGGAACCTACTGAAACATTTTTCAAAACGATCCGGGAGGAGCTCTTAAACATCACTTTATCAAAATTTTGTGGAAGTACCCGGAGGAGTGGACTATATCTGGAAGAAATAATACGATATGCAAAGTTTGGACCAAATCGATTGCTTCCTTCGAGAGTTATCGCTCACACCATTTTACAGAAAAATTTTGAGCTTTTGGAAAAAATATTACGATACCCAAAATTGGTTCGAATCGGTTGATCTGTTCGAGAGTTATCGTGCACACCAGCCAGACAGACGGACGAACATAGCTAAATCGACTCCAAATTGTCTGAAACGAATTTCGTCCAAACATACTTTGGGTCTAAAACCTTTATTTTGATGTTTGGTCCTATCAAAGTGTATATGAGGAAAAGTCAAAATTTTTTAATATTCCATTTGAAAAAAATTAAATTTTTTTTTTTGAAGCTACATGAAAGATTTTTGGTACATGGATTGAGAAAAAATTCCCATTCTCAAATCTGTTCGAGATAATAATTTTGGTTATTGCGCACAAAAGTTATGGCGGTTTCAATTCTGATTATAAGAACAAATCTTAAAAAAACGCTATTTATTATATTGAGAAACAGTGTTAATTTATGGCTTCCTACATACTATACGTATGTTTACTGAGGTCCCATAACTTTATTGAAAAAGTTGTACATTTTCGCGGAAATTAAGAAAGAATTCAAAAAAATTGCTGGCATGCAACTTTTTTTTATAAAATTTAAGCTGTTTATGCATCGGAAAAATATTTTAAAAATATGTACGTAATCTAAACATCGCGAAGATTTAAATAAAACCAAAAATATAAAAATCTGTTCAGCGGTTTGCATATTATAGCAAAAACAAAAAATAATATTGAGGGAATTTATAAAATTTTTGTAAGAGAACATATTTTTTCAAATTTATTTTGTGAGTTAATTGAAGGAAGTGTAGGAAAATTAAGTCGGAGTTATTCTTCTATTTTAGTTCAATTTCACGCAAAAATCACATTTTTTATTCCAATCACTTTTCGAGTACAAGCTAACATCTAGCGGAAGATATGGGTAATGTTCAAATAAATTTTGGGTTCCTATGAATGGGGTATAATGTTGAAATTAAACTGTATCAGGTAATGTTCATTTTGAAATGCGAGTAAATCGCGAAATCCTCAATATCAGTTGATGCGCATGCGGTTTATCAATACGGCGAATTCTTCCTTTTAATTTGTACAAAGTGCATACACTTTTTATGCGCATCCGATTTCACTATCATCCATGAAAAAATACATCGATCTAAACCTATTTTGGTAAAATCCATCAAGAACCGTGGATGTAGCATTACAAACTATTTTTGTGGATAAATCGGATACAGCTCCCATGTCACTAAATTTTTAAACCGCTGTTTTCGCAAAAACGCGAGTGATGTCTCCGTTTCTTCATTGACAAGGAAACGATTCACAGAAAACGCGATTAAATCCGCGATATTTTCAAAAACATTTTTCGCACATTTTTCTATTTTTCCAGTAGCCGTTTTCACCGTTCTATTGGATAAATTTTCACGATCTATGATTTATATGATCCGGACCCAGCACAGTCAAAAGGATATTGTAAATACTGTACCCAAAAAATATGGGGTTTCGGAAAAATATCGCACTAAATTTTGGCTTTTGGCAGCGGATTAATGTGATGCTGTGTGGGCTACATAGTCAATATATGTACATATCAAATTATGCGTAATCGCGAGTACTTTAATCCTATTAATGGTTCTTAGAAAAAGCCGAATGCGCGTTCCTGTTAAATAAAAAATACAAAAAATCTGGCTTCAAAATGTCAGCATCAATAAAAGGTAGATGCAGAGGAAATTTTAAAAATTGATACATTAGAAGTGTAATCTTCATTTTGTATTCTTCTACTTCTACTTTGGGCAGATATCCGTACTTTTAACGGTTTGACCGGCAATCGAATAACAACGTAAAAAAACTCGTTTGCTTCAAGGTGTTTTTACCTATTTTTATTCATTTACGGGGTCATAGGTTCCGCGCAAATTAACATTTTAGCCACATTTTTGAGCTTCGATCAAAAACACTTAATTGGGTCCAACTATGGTCATATTTAAACTTGAATAGTTCGCGTATTATAATTGTGCAAACCTTGGCTTCATCAATGTTATTTTTTTTTTTTTTACTTTCCCTCATATACCCTTTGTAGCATAAAGGCTGAGGGTATAAAAAACCATGAGTAACAAATAAATGAACGGGTTTTACCCAACCTGGATTTCAGGCATCAGAATAAAGGGAAGAAAAGCTAATACGCAGAAGAGATCCAGCGTTCGTTGCAGATGTTTAGGACCTGCTTAAGCTTTACAAAAGGGATCTCCATGTCATCTTTCCACCTGCCTGTTTCCTCAATTTCTGTATTACTATTGCTGAAGGTTGTATTCAATTGAGCACAATTGATAATCAAATCGTGCGATGTTTGGTGAAGGAAGCGCATATTCCACGACAACGCGAAAAACGCGATGCTGAGCTTGTTTGTAGGTGAGCTTTGCTGCAGTCGAATCACAACTCCTGTCAATCACCACAATTGATTTGGGCAGGTTAAATTCGTCTAACACATTCTGGAGTCCGTATGTGATCGTTTCAGCTTTCTCATCTTTTCATTTGAGGACAGTCAAATTAATTTATATAGATTAATTCTAAAGGAGCACGGTCTGATATTTGAAGCTCTCACGGTGTTAGTCGCTAACGTGTATTCTCCACTTCTTCTTATAAAGCTTGCTTGCCAAGTTATTCGAGCTTACAACAAACCGTCCTGCAATGCCAGTTGTATTATGTTGATGCTACATCCTCACAAGACTATCAGTACTGCTGTCGAATTGGTTCGTGTTACTTTTGGAACAATCAGATATGGCTGAGCAGGTAAGTGGGACACTTTCGGTCCTTATCGATAATACCCTAGGGGTGAACATTATGCCCAAATATATTGGTGTAGAGTATTATTATTTATACCAGTAGGAATTAAAAGCATACTTTACTAATACTTACTATAACATATGTATATGTTATTAATATTCAAATGGCATTTAATAATTTCAAATGTTTTCTAAAATGTAAATATTAGGAACATATGGCCATAAAATGTTATTGGTGAACTGAACTGAATTTCCTTAATCTTCATCTAAAATTAATAGTTAATTTAAATTAAGTTTAAACATTTGAATTTCACATTTAACACTTCAATGAACAAAAAGTTTGCACAATGGGAGATTAATATATTTCTTTTGACAATTTGTGGTTTTCTATAAAAGAAGCGTAAGTCCAAATTTATATATCAATTTTGGTCTTTCGCCAATTTCATTAATCATTCTCCTGTCAATTCGTAAATAGTAACCCCATTTTGGGCCTGCCATGTAACGTCTTTCTTTTTGAGTCTGCCTTCTCCCTCGGTGCGGTATATGATGTTGTATATAGTTCTCAGCTTATGAGAGGTGATTTAGCGAGTATGGTACACACACAACACTTAATTTATGATCAAAAATTATGGATATACAGTATAGTCTCGATAATCCGGACACTCGTTAATCCGGACAACGCGGTTATCCGGACATTAGAATTTTTTCTCTGTAATCCGGACATCACATATTTTTCTTACCTCGATAATCCGGACATCAATATTTTTTCCTATCTTGAGCATTATATTCTTATTTATTTCATTGATGTTTTCGTTCTTAACAATAGCACTTATACACCAAGTAAGAAAATGTTTTTCAAAGTTTTCAGTCCAAATCTCGACTTACTAGAAATCAACAGTCAACTCAGTTAGACAGTCAATGTGGAGTTAGCTATCAGAATTTGTCAAATAATTTTTCTATCGTATCGTAGCCTGCTTCCCTGAAACATTGATGTTGAGTTGTCTTTCATCTAAAGGAATTAGTTCAAGCCCGCCTATTAGTGAGAAAGTCCTCTGGGGCATATAATGTATTCCAAGAATATTTTACCTAGAAATGTTTAAATCATTTAAATCCTTGTGATTAATAGGTTAGTTTTACTTGGAATTTATAGCTAAACTTAGAAATGAGTAGAGTTCTTATATAGGAATTTCAATAAATTTAAAACAAAGTATGTACAAAGTATGGCCCTTTTATTTTCTTTCCTTGACATTCAAAATTCTCGCAGTTATTCAACTAATAGATTTAAATTACATTTTGTCTTATTCGTAAGATATAATATTTACATAAAACAATGTTTCTTTTTGATTTCGTTACGAGATGAAATCATTTGGTAATATTCATATAAATCGCTAAATATTCCCCATAATGAGATGAATGCATTTTAGTTCTGAAGTTCTATCGCGATTAATAAGCGGCTTATGTCCCATGGGCAAAGGAAATCAATATATTGCCACCTGAAATACCCAAGACGTATCCCTCAAAGTGCACAAATATACACTAGTTGCAGAGAAGTTTTAGCTTATCAGCAAAATTCACCTAAATAACGCTGGAGGAATATAAGACGTAAATTTGGTAGCCAGGGAAACTGCTTCCGGTCTTAAAATGGTTGCAACCCAAAATGTGATCATATCAGATCAAAATATTCTACAAAATGATATGTCATAAAATTTTACTATAGGTCCCCGAATACACCAAAACTCTAATATGTACCTAAACGCCAGGAATCTGCCAAAAGTAAAATCACGTTTTAGGGTTAATGTTGTACTTTATCTGTGTTTATTAAGTTTTGTCCCACAAAACTTCATTCTAGATAGATGACGTCAAAGACAAAAATAATCTCCATCAAATTTCAATATAAGTCGCCGAATAAATGAAATATGTATTTGCAATATACATATATAAAAAAATATATACATCAAGTTTGCCAACAAAACACCCAAATATTTTTTGAAAAATTTTGTTTTGTTCTTTTTTCGAGTTGATGCATGAATGTAACATGAAATTTAGTTCTAGACGAAAGGTGTTAAAAGAAGAAATATTCTACACAGAATTTCATTGTAAGTCCTAGAAAAAACTATCTGATATCTTTGTTAAGAAAATGACGTTACAAAATTAGTTATTATAGGTAGAAATTATTTGTTAAACTTTTAGACTCTTAATTAAAATTTTTTCCATACTGCGTCAAAATCTTCTAAAATACCTCACTTTTTGGGGGTTGTGTTAAAAGCAGAAATGTTCTAAAACAAATTTCATTGTGAGTCTCTGAACAAAAGAAATTTGTAGCTATAATATTTAAGGTATCCAGAAGCTTTCGTTTTTATACCCTCCACCATAGGATGGGGGTATATTAAGTTTGTCACTACGTTTGTAACTACTCGAAATAATCATTGTAGACCCCACAAAGTATATATATTCTTGATCAGCGTGCAATTCTACATCGATATAGCCATGTCCGTCCGTCTGTCCGTCTGTCCGTCTGTCCGTCTGTGGAAATCACTCTAGCGTCCGAACGGATTGACGTAGGTTGATGAAATTTTGGGAAAATATGTTATATTTACGTAGGACTTTTGGTATTGAAAGCGGGCTATGTAGGTCCACGCTTTCGTATAGCCCCCATACAAAATGACGCGTGACGCGTCGTCGTTTTAAGGAATTTTTAAGATATTTGGCCCATTTTACCACCAAATTGGTTGTAATTTGGTACTTTGTGTCTCCAGGGGCCACAAAATATTCCTACCAAAGTTGGGTTATATAGGTCCACGTTTTGGTATAGCCCCCATATAAGGCCCCATATAAAGTACGCGTCATTTTAATATATTTTGAATGTATTAGACCCATTTGACCACAGAATCGGTTGTAACTTTGTATTTTGTGTCTCCAGAGGCCACAAAATATTCCTACCAAAGTTGGGTTATATAGGTCCACGTTTTGGTATAGCCCCCATATAAGGCCCCATATAAAGTACGCGTCATTTTAATATATTTTGAATGTATTAGACCCATTTGACCAAAGAATCGGTTGTAACTTTGTATTTTGTGTTTCCAGAGGCTAAGAAACATTTCTACCATAAAATGTTTATATAGGTCCACGTGTTGATATAGCCCCCATAATAAAATATATCCCGATTTTCGATATTTTGAACGTTTTAGCCTCATTATCACACCGATATGGCTGAAATTTGGTATTTAGTCTTCTTTAGGCGTATAAAACTTTCCCCCAGAAATTTGTAGGTATAGGTCCACGCCATCATATAGCCCCCATGGAACGGTACCTTCCGAATTTCGGTATTTTGAAGGTTGTGGCCACATTAATCCACCAAAACGGCTGAAATTTGTGGTGGAGGGTATAAAAAGTTCGGCCCGACCGAACTTAACGCTTTTCTTACTTGTTTATATATGATTTAGGACATCTTCCACCGTTTTTATTCACATTGTCGTTATCTGCGGTCACAAAATATATTTTATTGATGTTTTTCATAATAAATTCTTTCAGAAGATTGTGTGTGCTCGATCCAAACTGTTTTTGAAATATCTATGGTGAATATATATAGGGAAAATATTGATAACCCAGATCGGACTTTGAAAAATTACTTATTTTAGTACTATAAACTAAAATAACGTCATCAGGATAAGTCATAGGTTCCTCATATTGTAAGTGAAAATGCGGGGATAGTCTACGGCTATTGTCCAGTGAATATATATCTGACATATATTAGGACTATCCATGGTTTTGGCATGGTCCTAAATACTCTAATGATGGCAGCTACTCCTGCTCTGATAAAATTGACTGAATTAACCTTAGAAACTGACATACATGTGTGTATCATGAATGACCATAACAAATTTAGTTAGGATATGGCTGGTTACTTCGATTTCAAGGATTAATTCAGTAAATTTTATTAGAGCAATAGTAGCTGCCGTCATTAGAGTATTTAGGACCATGCCAAAACCATGGATATTAGGACTGGTATGTCAGATATATATTCCCCGCATTTTCACTTACAATATGACACAACAGTTTGGATCGAGCACACACAATTTTCTGAAAGAATTTATTATTGAAAAACATCAATAAAATATATTTTGTGACCGCAGATAAAGAAAATGTGAATAAAAACGGTGGAATATGGTCCTAAATCATATATAAAAAGCGAAAGCTTCTGGAGATCTTAAATATAGCTACAAATTTCTTTTGTTCAGAGACTCATAATGAAATTTGATTTAGAACATTTCTTCTGTTGACACAACCCCCAAAAAGTGAGGTATTTTAGTAGATTTTGACGCAGTATGGAAAAAATTTTAATTAAGAGTCTAAAAGTTTAACAAATAATTTCTACATATAATAACTAATTTTGTAACGTAATTTTCTTAACAAAGTGTTATACTCGGATATCTAGTTTCTTCTAGGACTTACAATGAAATTTTGTGTAGAATATTTCTTCTTTTAACACCTTTCGGCTAGAACTAAATTTCATGTTACTTTCATGCATCAACTCGAAAAAAGAACAAAACAAAATTGTTCAAAAAATATTTGGGTGTTTTGTTGGCAAACTTGATGTATATATTTTCTTTATAATATTGCAAATACATATTTCGTTTATTCGGCGACTTATATTGAAATTTGATGGAGAATATTTTTGTCTTTGGCGCCTTCTATCTAAAATGAAGTTTTGTGGGACAAAACGTAATAAACTCAGATAAAGTACAACATTAACCCTAAAACGTGATTTTACCTTTGGCAGATTCCTGGCGTTTAGATACAATTTAGAGTTTTGGTGTATTCGGTGACCTATAGTAAAATTTTATGGCAAATAATTTTGTAGAACCGTTTGATCTGTTACGATCACATTTTAAAAGAGTTTTTAAACGTTTTTGAAAAAATGGACCAAAAAGACCCCTTTAGTGACTCGCATGAGGGTTAATTTTTTTCATAAAAACATACCCCACATTGTTGTCAGTAATATTGCCAAAGACTCTTTATACCTAAAATGCAAGGATTTCAAGGAATCTGATGTCGAATATTTCAAAACCTGTAGAAATGGGCGGAACTTGCGACGCCTATTTGGGTTACTTCCCGACGTAAACTTTCAAAATGCCGATACACATGTCTTCTTTTTTTCGGTCCTCTTTCATAATCTGGTCGAATTATCTTGTAATTATTTTTTGTGTTGTACAGTGTTATTGAAAGAATTTCTTGTAGTAATTCCTAATTAAACATGTAAATTTTTAAAAAATGCATCTTTTGCAATAATTTTGTTGGCTAACTGTAAATAAAATAATAAGACTCAAAATAGGTTTCATATTTCACATTGTGCACATGATATACTTAATATATAAACTCACGCATCATTACTAATTTGTGGCATACATATGCATATCGATCATGTGTGTGTGTATTTGAACTTGTAAACAAATGTTTATGTGTGGATGTTGGAATGAATGCATGCATGTGTTGAGATAGGCGAATATCCTGATTTCATTGTAAACACTATCAAAAAATTATTAAATATTTAACAATAACATCAACGAACCGCAATAAATCTGTGAATTACAACATCTGCAATAACACAACGCACACTGACAGTTACATACATACGCACAAACGTTGAATCAATTGAATAATCGAAATCAACAAATGTGCAAATAATAACAATAATTGCATATATATATATATATATAACAAGTCTTTAAAATATTGAAAATTTAGTGCTGGGAGAAGCTGCATATAGCTGAGTGAGTTCAAAATACTATATCCGTTTACATATGCAATATTGTTTATTTGAACAGATTTTAAGAAAAATATTGTAGTTGCTAAGAAGATACAGAGTTTGTCATGTTTCGTTATGCGGTAGTTCGTTCTCGCTGCAGCCAACTCAGACGCGTGGCAAAGTGAAGCAGACTTGTTGTCTCGGTTTGGCAGAAGATCGTCAGAGATGGGATCGCAATATAATTAGCGATAGATTTTGTCTGTTTCTTCTCTGTCTTCCCATAATATACAGTAGTGGAGCTATTTCTATACCATTCGCTAATTATTCCCACCGTTTGTTTCAGGTCGTATTTTTTAACACAAAGTAAATATTTAGTTCTTTGCTCGACGCAGATTGGCCAGATTGCGTTGGATACCTTACAACTAGGTCCATTGTGCCAGATCTGGCACAATTGAGTTGAGTTGATAGGATAGGTTGAGGGTATCGCTATAGACACCTGCTCCTTTTGCCGTTTCCACTTTGGAGCCACCGGTATAGATCATTATACCGTCTATAGGTGTGGAGAAATGGGTCCAGGTCAAAATACAATTGCGGCGATATTTAATCTCCACCGGTAGTCCTGATCGCCATAGAATTGTAGCGTGGTCATATTCGAAGCAGCGCCATGAATTTATCTCCTTGAGCCGAAGTGCATTTTGACTGCCAGTTTCTGCACTACAAGATCTAGTAGATGAAGGTCCGCTTTTTAGATGTTGATTTGCTTATGCAGATACGATGTCCTGATCAAAGCATTCCATCATACCATAAGAATTGGGTGTATAATGGTCGTGAAAATCCAATGTATGACCTGTGTTACCAGCTCTTGGCACGTTCTTTGGCATTATTTTCCACTTTAATTGGTCGTACAGAACAATGTCGAGGTTCTTGGCTTCTGAAGATAGCTCAAGGGTGACTGCATCCAACATTGGTATGTCGAATGGTTCAACTTTCTCATTGTGATAACCCCCAACTTGAAGTTAGCTAGATCAGTGAATTTGTTCCAGTCGGTTTTCCGTGGATTCCTATGTGGTGGCCACCGAATGCCGTCAATTGAAACTTCGCAGAGTATCTTCCGGTGATAGGAAAAAGAACACTCATATGATATTTTCCACCCAGCAATGAGGGATTCGTCTTTTTTATTAAGGGTCCTATTCTGAAAAGTGTTTTCATTGTTTTAATATACACTCTAATAGGGGCTCACCTCTGCAATTGGTGTTGCTTCCTAGTATCATGAAGCATGACCTCCCCATTTCTCTTACGAGCCTCTCCACATATTGGCATGTAGATGGATGATAAGATGGTGGCTTCTTTGATCTATCTTCCATCCTTACCACCGCCAAATCCTCTCCGCAGTTATTGGAGAGCTATTTGTTAAAGATTCATTTTGGCAACTATACAAGTTCTTACCTTATATCCGTTGGATTTGGACTAAGTCGTGACTTGTGACTGCTTGAGGGCTAGAGGAAGTTTTCTATGTTTTGCTATAACCTCATAAAATGGTATCTCCCGCATTTCGATATTTTCCGTAGTTTAGGTAAATTTGTTGACCAACTTACATGTAATTTAACATTTGAGATTCCCCCTTCTCCACCAAAATATATTTTTGTACGCCCCGATTTTCGGTAGTTAGCTGTAACTTGACACTGGATTCCAGTGGACACAAAACTTCCCCAGAAAAAATCTTCATTACAAACCTCCTTTCCCACCCATTATTTTAACAAGGGCATGTCGCGCGAAATATCTGGTTATTTTGTAACCACTGAACAAAGTAGTATGTAACCACTGAAATAAGTATATACTGAGTAGATTCTGACTACTTATTTCAGTGGTTACAAAATAACCAGATATTTCGCGCGACATGCCCTTGTTAAAATAATGGGTGGGAAAGGAGGTTTGTAATGAGGATTTTTGCTGGGTCCCCACCAAAAATTGTCATAAGTCAATAAATTAGTATAGCCCACAAATAACTGTTCCTCGGGTTTTTCACTATTTTAAGGATTTTAGCTACAATTGTTGACCGAACTACCTGTAATTTGACATTTGAGGTTCCGTGTGGTCACGAAGCTTGTCCAATTATTTGCAAGGAATGTTTTGGACCTGTAAAAATGTTTTGTATCTTTAGGAAAGAAAACCGGCAGTACCGCTCTATGGAGGCTGTATAAAATGTTGACCTGTAGAAGACTAAATATAAAATTTCAGTCATTTCGGTTGAACAAGGTGGATAACATGATGGAGGTACCGTCCTGTGGAAGTTATATGAAGATGTGGGAACATACCGACAAATTTTAGGTGGAAAGTTTTGTACCCCCAACGAAGACTAATTGAGGCCGCAACCTTCAAAATATCGAAAATCGGGAGGTACCGTTCTATGGGGATTATATGAAGGCCGTCAAAATACCGAAATCGGGAGGTACCGTTGTATGTGGGCTATATGAAGGACATATACCGACAAATTTCAGATGGAAAGTTTTATTCCCATAATGAACAAATGTCAGCCGTTTCGGTGGGATATTGGGGCCGCAACCTTCATAATAGTGAAAATCGGGAGGTTCCGTTTTATGGGAGCTATATGAAAATGTGAACCTATACTGACTAATTTCAGGTGAAATGTTTTATACCCTTAACGAAGACTAAATACCAAATTTCAAATTTCGGTTTAGGCGTGGTCCTAAAGAGACAAATTTCAGGTGGGGAAGTTTCATACCCCCAACGAAGACTAACTACCAAATTTTAGCAATTTTGGTGGGAAATTGAGGCCACAAACTTCAGAATACCGAAAATCGGGACAAACTGCATGTGGAAAGTTTTATACCTCCAACGAAGACTAAATTCCTTATTTCAACCAGTTCGGTGGGATATTGAGTCCACAGCCTTCAAAATGCCGAAAATCGGAAGGTACGGTTCTTTGGGGCTATATGAAGGTGTTAGCCTATACCCATCAATTTTAGTTGGAGTGTTTTATACCCGCAACGAAGACTTACTAACAAATTTCAGCCATTTCGTGGCGATTTTGAGGCCAAACCATCGTAATACCGAACATCGGGACTTATTGTTCTATGGGAGCAATATAAAGACGTGTACCTATACCGATACATTTTAGGTGGAAAGTTTTGTACCCCCAACGAACACTAAATACCAATTTCAGCCGTTTTGGTGAGATATTGAGGCCACAGCCTTCAAAATATCGAAAATCGGAAGGTGCCGTTCTATCTGGGCTATATGTAGGCGTGGTCCTGTACAGAGAAATTTCAGGTGGACAGTTTATACCCATAACGAAGACTAAATACCAAATTTCAGCTATTTCGGGTGATATGAAGCCACAATTTTCAAAATACCGAAAATCAAGAGGTATCGTTCTATGGTGGCTATAGAAAGCCGTGAAGCCATAGCGACAATTTTCAGTTGGAAAGTTGTATACACCCAGCGAATACTAATTACCTTTTTTCAGCCATTTTGGTGGGATATTGAGGCCACAACCTTCAAAATACCGATAATCGGGAGGTGCCGTAAATGGGAGCGACATGAAGGCGTGGACCTATAACCACAGATATCAGGTGGAGCTGATAATGAGGTCACAGCCTTCAAAATACCGAATATCGGGAGTTACCGTTCTATGGGGGCTTATGAAGGCGTGGATCTAACCGAAATTTAGGTGGAAAGTTGTATACCCCCAACGAAGACTAACTAACAAATATCAACCATTTCGGTAGGATATTGGGGGCTATATCAAAACTTAGACCGATGTAGCCCATCTGCAATACCAAACATCCTTAGAGTTATAAAAACCACTATACTAAATTATGAAGCTCTGTGTTAGATATTGCGAATTTTGTCTTGATTTCAACAAACGGACGGACGAACGTACCGACGGACATGTTTATATTGACTTTTACTTTTTTGCTGAAACGGAATGACAAATTTAATTATACCCATCATGTTATGTTGGAGGTATAACAATATGTTACAATGTGTGTGACCAAAAATCATGAAATTTTAAAATGTTGGGTAGGGTTACGTAGCGCTATTTTAAAGGTTGTCAGTAGACAACCTTCCACATTCGCTCATAATTGGCATATTTGGTTGGAGTGAAAGTGATTAAAATAGATCCATTTTAATGCTTATCGAGATATCGCCCTTAAATTTCAGTCCCATGTTTCAAAAAGTTTTTAGTTGGATAAATCTTTGACCTCCATAAATTACATCTTATAAACCTTTTAATTGGAATTTGGTATACTGTAATATGTCAAGGTATTTTATTATTTGTTTTAAATTATTTATGTATCTGAATAGACACCAAACGACTTCTATGTACTAATTATCTCCAAAAAGAAGAATAACTCGCATCGGCGAGTACATATTGGAATTGTATCGAATAATTCCAATCGAATTCCAATCTTCTGCTATTGTGTCGATAACCTAAAAAAATATTTTTTATGTCAGAAAACGCAAAAACTTTCCTTCTTTAACCGAAGTGATTAAGTCCGTGAAATCCAAAAAAAAAAAAAAACATTAAAAAAGTAGGCGTTTGCAATTTTGGCCATTAAGAACCGTTTCTACAGAGTTCGTATATTGTAGGAAGTTGTTTATTGAGATCTAAGGTACAATTTTGTAGTTAATTGTTTGCTTCAGTTTTGATTGGTTGATATCCAAAATCCGAGTAAAAATTATAACGGAAATGTGACCTTGACAATTTTGACCTTGAAGATGAGGTTGATGGGTTTAATGTGTTCAGAATTATTATTCTTTTCGACGAGACCTAAAACTTTGCTTCCACGAGTGAATCCAAATTCGTAGCGGTTTTGTGGATATAGTCCTTTGGAAACCTATAACCGCGAAAGTTGATAAGATATGGAAAACGGCGAGACACCTGCCTTCTTATTTTTGGTCTTCTATCACGCTGCGGTGTCAGAATATGTTTAATAATTTTCCTGTCGCATAGTGTTAAATTTTGGAAAGCCAGTAAACCGTATCCGTCGGCCTTGCCGGCTCAGTGGATTAAGACGTTTATCTATCGAGAGATCGAAATTCGGCTTCACAGAAAATATATTTTTCCCCAAAATTTTTATTCGGGGAGTTTTCACAATTTTGTGGCCTTTTTAACGATTGTGGACGTTATAAATAAATGCTTACGTTTTCCTAATAAAATTAATTTGGATTAAAGAACCAAAGGGTTTAACTTTTGCGCAGAATGTTTCTAAGGGAATGTGACCTGTTTGTCCATTAAACAAGTAGATTTCATTATGAGAGTCATTCCTTCCAATAGTAATCGCGCCCACCAGCCATATTAATTGGCCAACGTAGAAGATGACCAGATGACCATCGTCCAAAATTTGAACAAATCGGTTAATCCGTTTGAGAGATGGCATGCGATCCAGCCAGAGAGGTAGACTGGGCTAAATGACTGCAGATTGTCTGACCCTGATTTCGTCCAAACATATGTGAAGTCTAAAACCATTATTTCGATTAGGGACATTTGAGGGTAAAATTATACAAATAAAATAGGAAAAAAATCAAGTGGGTATGCTACATATAGCAGATTTTAGAAGATTTTGAAGCACAACAATTCAGCATATATGCTAACGAGGGCATATACACTTTCATACGGGCAAAAATGTGCCCCAAGTATGTTTGGACGAAATATGTTTCAGACAATTTGGAGTTGATTTAGCCATGTCCGTCCGTCTGTATGTCTGGCTGGAGCGCACGATAACTCTTGAACGGATCAACCGATTCGGTCCAAAATTTGACTTTCGTAATATTTTGTCCAAACTTAGTTTATGTTCAAATGTGGGCCATATCTGTCCAATCATTGTGGTACCACCCACACAAATGCTCAACATTTTTCTGTGGTTCAAGGATCCTTTGGACATTTTACCGAAGGATTTCCAAGTGACCCTGTTTACAGCGATATTATGTTTTTCACAGGCTAGTGTGATAAAATAAAGCCATATCTATCGACATCCCCATAATTTTTTGAGCTTCGGTGCATACGCCCAAAATTTTGTAAAACCCCCCTAAAAACATTTTTTTAAGTATTTCAATCCACACAGGCTGAGGGTATATCTCTGTCGGCAAAGCCGACTGATAGTTTTTTACTTATTCTTCTTTATTTTCAAACTGAGTTACAAAAGGGGCTTATAATAACGCATCCAATTAAATCCATAACGAACTTTTTTTTACGAAAAGTGAAAAATATGAAGCAATTAACAAATCAAATAGTGACAAACGGTCAATGTCGACAGAAATAGAAAAGATACGTATTTTTTACGGAAGTTCATTGAAATAATTCATTAATCTGTTTTTGAAAGTCTCCTGAGAAACTGAAAAAGTTTTTATATTAGGAGGCAACGAGTTCCACAATCTAGCAATTCGGGTAGAAAAGGATTTCTAGCAAATACTTGTGGTAAAGAGATTTATTTCTATCTGAGAGTTTCTAGAAGATGATAAAAACTGGAATCAAATTGAAAAAGAATAAAGGCATCGGATTTCAAGAAACCGGTCACATGAAACACCTAAAAACCGAAGGGAAAACTGTGAATAATTATTTCTGCAACGTCTGCCATACATAATTTTAATATTTTCGAGAGCAGGACATAAGTTTGTTTATATTATTCCCGGTGGTACCCAGTATTACCTCAATACCGTAAATAATGTCAAAAACAAATTTGGCGAAATAGACCCCACAAACAATATATATTCTTGATCAGCGTGCAATTCTACGTCGATATAGCCATGTCCGTCCGTCTGTGGAAATCACTCTAGCGTCCAAACGGATTGACGTAGGTGGATGAAATTTTGGGAAAATCAATTATTTGTAAGTAGGACTTTTGGTATTGAAAGCGGGCTATGTAGGTCCACGCTTTCGTATAGCCCCCATACAAAATGACGCGTGACGCGTCGTCGTTTTAAGGAATTTTTAATATTTGTCCCATTTTACCACCGAATTGGTTGTAATTTGGTATTTTGTGTCTCCAGAGGCCAAAAACATTCCTACCAAAGTTGGTTTATATAGGTCCACGTTTTGGTATAGCCCCCATATAACGCCCCATATAAAGTACCCGTCATTTTAATATATTTTGAATTTATTCGTCCCATTTAACAACAGAATTGGTTGTAACTTTGTATTTTGTTTTTCCAGAGGCTAAGAAACATTTCTTTCATAAAATGTTTATATAGGTCCACGTTTTGATATAGCCCCCATAGGACGATATCTCTCGATTTTCGGTATTTTGAAGATTTTGGCCTCATTATCACACCGAGATGGCTGAAATTTGGTATTTAGTCTTCGTTGGGGGTATACAACTTTCCCCCAGAAATTTGTAGGTATAGGTCCACTCCACCATATAGCCCCTATAGAACGGCACCATCCGATTTTCGGTATTTTGAAGGTTGTGGCCACATTAATCCACCGAAATGGCTAAAATTTGTGGTGGAGGGTATAAAAGTTCGGCCCGACCGAACTTAACGCTTTTCCTACTTGTTTTTATACGGGAACGGTGTGGCATAAGGAAGTAATTCAGAAATATTTGAAAATTTCAATTAAAAAATTCTTTACAAAACGTGTAAATGAAGTACGTTTTTAGTACATAAATTTCATTTAAAATCTCCCCTGACCCCCCTCCTGCGAACGTCCCTGGGCTGGTATGTCTCCGTCAGCACGACTGACTGATACTTTCTTACTTGTTGTAAATAAACTAAGAATTGTACATCAGTAAAAACGTCAGATCGTCTTAGGCTATTGGTATATACAATTTGTACAACAAAAATCATGAAGTTTTTCTCACTATGGACCATAAATAAGCCAATTCAGTGTACACTCTTACACCAACACGTGGCACAGTGTTACCGCGTTGACAAAAATCAAAATATTTGATGTTAACTTTTACATATGTTTATGCTTTCTTACAGTAAACAGCAAACACATCCGACACAAAAGAATCTGAAAGAATTTTGTGGATATGTGCATTAGGGATATAACTTTTTGCACTTTTTTGTAAATATCAAAAATACCACCACATAGCCGTTTAGAGCATGAAAAACTATTATGAAAAAAGGTGTAATTTTTTCTCTATCGCGAAAAAAGTTTCCGCACCAAATGCATTGAAGTTCAGTAATGCATTTTTTAATTTTAGCTGTTATGACAACATATTTGCTTTTAATTAAATTTTTTATTTTTTTGTAATCTAATTTATCATTACCAAAGCGTTCTGGACCAATTTGTTCTCAAATCGCGCCATTTCGGAGCATTTTATGAATTTTTGACACTATTGCAATTTTTGTTTTTTCTTTATAAACTCGTGAATTTAATGTTTATATTTATTGTACCTATCGGACAAGAGAATATGGTGTCATTTGCCACAAATTCGCGAAAGTTACAGACAGTTTTTAATGACTTTGCCTGTGAGAATTGTATTTTTATACCCTATACCACAATGTGGAAAAGGGTATTATAAGTTTGTTTTGGTAAAAATTCATGTAACACCGCGAAATATTCGTTGGAGACCCCCAATGTGGTATACCAATCTTCATATCTCGACGAAATAAAGCGATTTTGAGATGTGTGTCTGTCCGTCCGTCCGTCCGTCCGTCTGTCCATTATAAATTGTAAACACGCTCCAGGCCGCAATTATGGACCGATCGTCACGAAATTTTGTATGGAGGTCGGGTTCAGATCAGAATAGATCCCTATTCTTATTGGTGATGATCGAGAAATATTAAGCGGGTGAAATGGACCAAAAACAAAATTTCTATCCGATTTTGTAGCGGCTCTGTATGTTGCAATTATAGTCCGATCGCCTCGAAATTTTAAATAATGTAAGATTATATGACAAAGAAGAAGCTTGCAATTTGAGATGGTGATCGGATGATGTTTAGAGGGTTAAATGGACCACAACTTTTGTGTGAAAATTGTGAAAATTTTTAATATACCGGTAATATCTTTATTCCTGGACCACACATTCGCCCACATAAATAATATTTGGAAGGACAACTCTTGCCCTTTCAATTAATGCCAATTATGTTGATTTATGTGGTCAGATAACAGAGTTACAGACTAATATATCGAGTGTTTTGCTTGTAATGTAATCAAAAGCATACTAGAGGTCGCAATTATAGATCAATAGTCACGAAATTTTGCACGAGGTAGAGGTTTAGGTCGAAGAAGATGCCTACAATTTTTGATGATGATCTGATATTATTTAGCGGGTGTAATGGACCATTACTTTTGTATGCTAAATAAAAACATTTTATTTTTTGGTCTACATTTGAATGCCTGGAGGACATATACCGGCAAAGTCGCCTATATATGAAAAATTAACTACCGATATTTCCTCTGATGAAAATTGCAATAATATGTGTGCTTGGTAACGGACCTACTACCTAAGATATAATGAGTTTTGTGAAGAGAACCACATCTTCCTCCCATGCTACAAATTTTCTCTATCATGACAGACAAATTCCCAGTTCTTACAAATTACGTGGAACCCTATCATATTACCTGTCCAATTGTTCAAAATTTAAAGATGTAGCAGAAATTGCTAAACAACGCCAATTTTCAAATTTAAGAATATTTATTAAAATGTGCTGTATATAATTGTTCCACAAACATCCCAGTAGGGACAAGGGAGCCTTCTCTCATATCAACGAGAGCACCCCGATTAATATCAGCTCAATGATATGTAGACAGCGGAGACAGCCAAAAATATGCAAATTTTACAAAAATAGGTGTTGCATAAAACCTATTTTTGTAAAATTTGCATATTTTTGGCTTCTAATTAAATTCCAATCGAAATATATCACATATGCAAAAATATGCGAAATGTATAAATTATGCATATGCAAATATTATTTTTGCATATGAAAAATTTCTGTATTTCACATATTTTCGTATGCTACACATATTTTAATAATATCTTCTAAATGTTTATGTATACATTTTTCTGTTTGAAATTCACTTCAGACAAGTCAATAAAATAGAGAAATCTCTAATCAGAGCCATAATCTTCAAAATGTCGAAAATGGGGAGCATTCGTTGTATGGGAGCTAAATGAACGCCTAGACTTATACCGACAAATTTCAGATGGAAAGTTTAATACCCCCAATGAAGACTTAATACAAAATTTTTGCCAATTCGGAGGGATATTGAGACCATAACCTTCAAAGTACAGAAAATCGGTAGGTTCTGGTTATGTGAGCTATATCAAGACGTGGACATATAACGACAAATTTCAGGTGGAAAGTTTTTTTTACCTCCAACGAAGACTGAATACAAAATGTCAGCCACTTCAGTTAGATATTGAGGCCACAACCTTCAAAATACCGGGTATCGGGAGGTACGGTTCTATGGGAGCTATATAAAGACCTGGACCTAAACTGATAAATTTCAGGTCGAAAATAGTGATGAACGATTACTTTCAGCCAATTCGATGGGATATTTAGGGCACAAAGTCTTGCATATGGTTAGCAAATACGTCAAAATATGCAAAAAATTAGGTCCAGACTGAATGTCCGTTCTAAAATTACTTATTGGTGCCACCATAGTACGATTGTTTGCACACCCGCCTTGCACGCTGAAGGTCGGGCGTTCGATTCCCGGCCAACAAACATCAAATTTTCAACTATGGCAAAATACCCTTCAGTAAAGTTGGCGATATTTTCTGAGTATTTCAACCATGTACAACTTATCTACAGGTGGTGTTTTAAGACATGCCTTTCGGACTCGGCGATAAATAGTAGGCCCCATACTATTTCTGTAATATGAATCGTGGTGCACGCCTTGTCCCTTCTGTGATGTTTGTGGAACAATTACTATATTGTTATTTAAACTTAATGTGATAAGGTTGCAGACACCAAAAATTTATTTCTTACAATGAGCTTATTTGTCCAAAAGAAACTTTGATTTGCTGAAAGCTAACTCGCAGGGTAGTGGTGTAGGGTATCGTATGGTCGGCCCTGTCCGACTATAGCCTTTGCTTACTTGTTTTCTATGAATATTTATTCAAACAAAGCAAATTTAAAATTATAAGTAGAAAAAATATCAAAAGGGTTTTAGTAATTACAGTCGGCGCGGAAACTTTTTTCACCGAATCGATCTTAGAAACGCGTTTTCATTATAAGGACAAAATTCCCCACGTGGTACTGGTGTTGTATTTTTGTAAAAAACATACACGATTCTCACAGGCAAAGTCATTAAAAACTGTCTGTAACTTTCGCGAATTTGTTGCAAATGACACCATATTCTCTTGTCCGATAGGTACAATAAATATAAACATTAAATTCACGAGTTTATAAAGAAAAAACAAAAATTGCAATAGTGTCAAAAATTCATAAAATGCTCCGAAATGGCGCGATTTGAGAACAAATTGGTCCAGAACGCTTTGGTAATGATTTTAAATTAGATTACAAAAAAATAAAAAATTTTAAAGTGGATATGAAATTGATTAGTTGCGGGCGAAGGGTGGGGAATACTATAGTTTCAGTTGTCACCAAACAACTTCATCAGTTCCCTTTTTCGCCGACTCTGTATCGATAAACAGGTCAATAAAGCCATCTAGCAAATTAAATAAAATGAGAAATTTGCTGTATGGCCCTAAAGCTGTTTACCCTACAATTTGAGTCGAACTAAAGAATTTCATATCCACCACTGTTTTTATGTCGTCTTTGCTTCGCAAAGAATACGAACATAGGAGTGTTGCTTCAATAAGCGGGGGTAAAAACAACAAGAAAGTTGTTTTTGCATTACGCATTGGTCAACAAGGCCGTGCTGATGCCTATTATTGTTGTTGGCGTTTTTTATTGTTGGACTGCAGAATTTTACATCTTTGTGTTTATTTCAGCTTTAGTCCATATTTTGTTGTAATTCAATTGTTTGAATAACAACAAAATATTTTAAAGTGGATATGAAATTGATTAGTTGCGGGCGAAGGGTGGGGAATACTATAGTTTCAGTTGTCACCAAACAACTTCATCAGTTCCCTTTTTCGCCGACTCTGTATCGATAAACAGGTCAATAAAGCCATCTAGCAAATTAAATAAAATGAGAAATTTGCTGTATGGCCCTAAAGCTGTTTACCCTACAATTTGAGTCGAACTAAAGAATTTCATATCCACCACTGTTTTTATGTCGTCTTTGCTTCGCAAAGAATACGAACATAGGAGTGTTGCTTCAATAAGCGGGGGTAAAAACAACAAGAAAGTTGTTTTTGCATTACGCATTGGTCAACAAGGCCGTGCTGATGCCTATTATTGTTGTTGGCGTTTTTTATTGTTGGACTGCAGAATTTTACATCTTTGTGTTTATTTCAGCTTTAGTCCATATTTTGTTGTAATTCAATTGTTTGAATAACAACAAAATATTTTAAAGTGGATATGAAATTGATTAGTTGCGGGCGAAGGGTGGGGAATACTATAGTTTCAGTTGTCACCAAACAACTTCATCAGTTCCCTTTTTCGCCGACTCTGTATCGATAAACAGGTCAATAAAGCCATCTAGCAAATTAAATAAAATGAGAAATTTGCTGTATGGCCCTAAAGCTGTTTACCCTACAATTTGAGTCGAACTAAAGAATTTCATATCCACCACTGTTTTTATGTCGTCTTTGCTTCGCAAAGAATACGAACATAGGAGTGTTGCTTCAATAAGCGGGGGTAAAAACAACAAGAAAAAGGCGAAAAAGGGAACTGATGAAGTTGTTTGGTGACAACTGAAACTATAGTATTCCCCACCCTTCGCCCGCAACTAATCAATTTCATATCCACTTTAAAATATTTTGTTGTTATTCAAACAATTGAATTACAACAAAATATGGACTAAAGCTGAAATAAACACAAAGATGTAAAATTCTGCAGTCCAACAATAAAAAACGCCAACAACAATAATAGGCATCAGCACGGCCTTGTTGACCAATGCGTAATGCAAAAACAACTTTCTTGTTGTTTTTACCCCCGCTTATTGAAGCAACACTCCTATGTTCGTATTCTTTGCGAAGCAAAGACGACATAAAAACAGTGGTGGATATGAAATTCTTTAGTTCGACTCAAATTGTAGGGTAAACAGCTTTAGGGCCATACAGCAAATTTCTCATTTTATTTAATTTGCTAGATGGCTTTATTGACCTGTTTATCGATACAGAGTCGGCGAAAAAGGGAACTGATGAAGTTGTTTGGTGACAACTGAAACTATAGTATTCCCCACCCTTCGCCCGCAACTAATCAATTTCATATCCACTTTAAAATATTTTGTTGTTATTCAAACAATTGAATTACAACAAAATATGGACTAAAGCTGAAATAAACACAAAGATGTAAAATTCTGCAGTCCAACAATAAAAAAACGCCAACAAAAATAAAAAATTTAATTAAAAGCAAATATGTTGTCATAACAGCTAAAATTAAAAAGTGCATTACTGAACTTCAATGCATTTGGTGCGGAAACTTTTTTCGACATAGAGAAAAATTGACGCCGTATTTCATAATAGTTTTTCATGCTCTACACGGCTATGTGGTGGTATTTTTTTGGTTATAGCCCTAATGTGCATCCATAAAGAAGTTATAGCTCTTTAAATATGATAAATATTTCCCATGTAATCTAAAGCGATAATCATATGAAAATTATACGAAATTTAAGTAACATTTTCTGAAAAGTTTGCTGATAATATTGAAAGTTTTGGATGGAGATTTGATGGGTGGGCTATAAATATAAAATTTTAGTACAAAAAGTTGACATCAGTTGCACATGGGCAAAGTACCGTTATCAAAAACTAACAAGTAAAAAGTCGTTAAGTTCGGCCGGGCCGAACTTTTTATACCCTCCACCATAAAATAGTCTTAATTTAAATGGAATAATTAGGGTCCTTTTACAATTTTAGGTGGAACAACTTTTCGACAATGGATATACTTCTACTGTCTCCCACTATTGCTTCAATTACACTGTGAACACAAATGTTGGGGCAGAGAATTCCTTTTGGAGATGAAAGCCCTTGGTGTGTGTATATTAAAAATCCCGAAGGACAGATACCCCGGGAGTCGAACTTCCGCGTTATGGCGTGATGAAGTTTTTGCAAGAGATGCTGTAAGCCATCATGAATTAACATTATATCTTTGTTTGTTGTTTTTGTAGAGCACTAAAGCAACAGTGAACAAAGCTATAACGCCAATTCCTGATGGCCCACAGGGTCTCTAACAAAAATTTCATCACGCCATAACGCGGAAGTTCGACTCACGGCGGATCTGTCCTTCGGGGTATGTAATATACTCACCAAGGCCTTTCTTCCCCAAGAGGAATTTTCCGTGCCCCAGACTTTCACCTCCATTTTGTTGCACAGTGTTATCTAATCTAATCTAAAAAATGTGTACAGCTAGGTGAAAGGTACCACCTATGGGGCTATATCAAAGAGTCAACCTATCTTTAAATTTTTTGGCGGAAAAGTTTTATAGCTGCAGGGAACTTCAAGAGTCAAATTGAGGGTAGTTTCATCAAAACAATGTAGACCCTCAAAATTGGACCCATGTTGACGAATTTTCCGAATTCGGGAGGTACAGTTATATGGGGGGATATACCAAAACATGGACCTATATTGACGATTATTTTTGAATAGACAAAATTGTAGCTAAATTTCTCAAAATACCGATCATTACAGCTAGTTCGGTTAAAAATTGCAGCCAAAATTCTCAAAATACCGAAAATCGGGAGGTACCGTTATATGGGGGCTATACCAAAACATGAACCTATGTTGACGATGTTTGGTGGAGATAATTCATGAGCACTGAGAACCTCAAATGTCAAATTGCAGATATTTCGGTTACAAATTGTGGTTAAAATTCTCAAAATACCGAAAATCGGGAGGTACCGTTATATGGGGGCTATACCAAAACATGGACCTATGTTGACGATGCTTGGTGGAGATGTTTCATGACCACTGAGAACCTCAAATGGCAAATTACAGCTAGTTCGGTTAAAAATTGTGGCTAAAATTCTCAAAATACCGAAAATCGGGAGGTACCGTTATATGGGGGCTATACCAAAACATGGACCTATGTTGACGATGTTTCGTGGAGATATTTCATGACCACTGAGAACCTCAAATGTCAAATTGCAGATAGTTCGTTTAAAAATTGTGGCTAAAATTCTCAAAATACCGAAAATCGGGAGGTACCGTTATATGGGGACTAGGGTTATGACTTTTTTACAACCTCATATCCCTGTATCATAGCGGGATGAGTTTTGCCATAAGATTACATAAATCACTGAAAACAGATATATAATTGAAAATAAATTTTA
This sequence comes from Musca autumnalis, assembly GCF_047663935.1. Lineage (NCBI taxonomy): Eukaryota > Metazoa > Arthropoda > Insecta > Diptera > Muscidae > Musca > Musca autumnalis. The sequence goes on along the minus strand of NW_027411755.1, from coordinate 139,870,477 downwards.
GAGCCACATGAGATAATTAAAATGACATAAAATTTATTTCTCACTATTTTTCTTTGATTCTGAGGATCGTAAAAATGTCGTAAACGCTTTTATTCAAAAATATATTTTTTTAACAAAAAACAAAAAATTTAAAATTTTTTCAAAGTGACTTTTTTCGCGACTTTTTTAAAATTTGAATGAAATAAACGTTATTATAGTTATTAGTAGGCTTATATTTATTCATTCGTGCAAAAAAAAAAAATTTTTGAAAAAAAAATTTTTTTTTCATTTCATATATTTTTTCAAAAAATTATTATTTTAAAATCGATTTGTGCGTGAACTTTTTTTTATATTTCAATGGAATAAACGATAGCATAGTGATTAATAGGCAAAAGTTCATTCATCCCTGCTACAGGAAATCATTTTTGAGGAAAAATGTCAAAAAGTCATAACCCTAATGGGGACTATACCAAAACATGGACCTATGTTGACGATGTTTGGTGGAGATATTTCATGACAACTGAGAACCTCAAATGTCAAATTGCAGATATTTCGGTTACAAATTGTGGTTAAAATTCTCAAAATACCGAAAATCGGGAGGTACCGTTATATGGGGGCTATACCAAAACATGGACCTATGTTGACGATGCTTGGTGGAGATGTTTCATGACCACTGAGAACCTCAAATGGCAAATTACAGCTAGTTCGGTTAAAAATTGTAGCTAAAATTCTCTAAATACCGAAAATCGGGAGGTACCGTTATATGGGGACTATACCAAAACATGGACCTATGCCCATATCCTTTGGGATATAAGTTTGTTGATCACTAGGAACCCTAAATCCCTAATTATAGCCAATTCGGTCTGCAAATGTGGCGAAGAACGTCAAAATACCTCAAATCCGGAGGTACCGTTATATGGGGGCTATACCAGAAAGTAGACCGATATAGCCCATCTTCGAACTTGACCTGCCTATGGGAAAAAGACCCTCGGGTGCAAAATTTCAGCCCTCTATCTCAATTATTGTGGACGCTAGAGTGATTACAACAGACGGACAGACGGACAGACGGACATGGCTAGATCGTCTTAGAATTTTATCCTGATCAAGAATATATATTCTTTATAGGGTCGCAAATGATTAGTTCGGTGTGTTACAAACAGAATGACAAACTTAATATACCCTCCATACTATGGTGGAGGGTATAAAAATTTAAATTCGATAAAAAAAATATAAATTCTTAATATTTCGTATAGTATATCTTTTGATTGCACTTATAGTCACCTTGGCTCTTGATTTCCGTTAATTAGACATCTCTTCCGAAGCGAAATGTGTAAAAACATTCTGCCCATCCCTGCAACCTTCGGAGATATATCGGTTCAGATTTTATGTAGCCCCCATATAGATATATCTTTTCCCGATTTTTGTACAACTTGTTCAATTTTGATCGAATAGCCCGCAAATTTAATATGTGTTATTTTCGTGGGTCCCTGAATAGCTACTCCGAGTTTCACAAAAATCGGTTCAGATTTGGATATAGCCCCATATATATCTTTCCCCGATTTTGCTATAACTGCGTCAATGTTAATCAAATAGTCTTCAAATTTTATATGTGATATTTTCTTAGGCCCCTGAATAGATTCACCGATTTGTATGTAGCCCCCATATATATTTTCCCTCGATGTTGCTATAATTCGCTCGATTTTTCATGAATAGCCCTCAAATTTAACATGGGAGGTTCCTCAGGCCCCTGTTCAGTTTTACCGATTTTGATTTGATTTCGCAAAATACGGTACATTTTGGATATAGCCTACTGAGGGGCCTAAGAAAATATTAAATATTAACTTTGAAGGCTATTCGATCAAAATTGACCGAGTTATAGCAAAATCGGGGATAGATATATATGGGGGCTATATCCAAATCTTAACCGATATGGACCAAAGTTCAAATTTCTCATTCTTATTCCCTTATAAGTACCTGTGCACAAATGCATCAACCTCAACTCCTTCTATTTTTTGTCCACTTTTGTATAGAAGAGGCAACACTGTGCGTGGTAAGGTGTAACAAATTTGTATTTAAGTAAGTTATATAATGCTAAAACAACTATATACATACATATTTAACTAGTAAATTATGTTGGATAAATCTGTTGTCATCATTCATGTAAATATCCCTAATCACATTAAATCCTATAATATTTAATTGTTCACAAAAAGTTTTTCATGTTATGTTGTTATCTTATTTGAAACATAATTAGTTCTTGCTATAATGTTGATGACAAACATTATTCCCAAGCTAACACAAATTCAAGCCAGAAATGATTTGTGTGCTAACATTTCATCAGTAATAGTTTAGATTTTTCCATTCAAAAATTGGTTAGTGAACAAAGATTTACCCTTTATATCTTCTCATTATAATAAATGTAAACAAATTAGTTAACAAGGAATGAACAATGTATGCGAAGTTAGTTTTAAAATAAATAGGGATTTATTGTTGTTACAACTAATCGTTTATAATGCCTTTATAAATCATTTAGTGTGTTTAGAATGATAACAAAGTTACAGAAGAATTTTTAAGCTTCGTTGTCATTTGAGCTAGGGAAAAATATAAAAAGGGATACCTCTCATTAGAAAATAGGAAAGTGGTCTGCCACTTCCAAACTAATGGTGACTGCTTAATTTTGCGTGCTTATCACAAATGTATTAGAAGAAGCTATTGCCAGTCAGTGGAGGTACCACGTGCTCCCACACTTCTAAAGTATATGTGCTAATGGATACGTAGTTTGACATCCAAGAAACAAAAACCATGTCGGAACGTCGTCTGTTCTTGGTTAACAGTTTTCTTTTCAGCAAATAACAACCATAGAAAAAAGATATGGCATTAGGATATTTTAATATTGGTGCCATCGTTAAACTGTCTTTTTGTCGCATTGAAATTATACCCTAAATTATCTTTTGTTTGAAACATATTTTTTTCCTCTAACATCTTGGCCAACAATATGGCGATAAAAACTTTTCTAATCCTTGGCCAAAAATATAAGAAGTAGACAATCCATTCCACTTTTTTACCAAACGAAATTCTTAAAAGTTTTCATTTCTCTGTCCATGAAATTGCAAGTCTTACTTTTTAACAAAAGCTTGCAGTGTATGAATATAAAGGGGCGACATTACGACAAACGCCCAAAGTTGTCGCGACTTGAAACGCATCCCACATACACACATACATATATAATGAAAATGGCAAAACCAATAAAAAATGCAGCGAAATCTTTGTGTTGCAATAATGCAATTTTGGATAATGTCTACGAAACTCAGACCCAAGGAAACTGCGTATCTGCAAAGACTTGTCATTAAAAGAATTTAAAGTTTCAACACTGATTTCGTGTGAAAAAGGGAAGGTAATACAGAGGAAGGTATTAAATATTATTATTAGTTCTTCGATGTGGTTTCCATGGTCTACCATGTGACACCCTGCTTTCTTTCATCTGAACTCAAACGTCTCTGAAAGAAGTCCCTTTTACAAGAAAAAATGGTAAAATACTCGTATGTAGAAGATTGGTATGCATAGCTTACGAACAATCTTGATAAGCATTCTGAATCTGTAAGATATCTTTTTTAGAAGTTAAATGGAAAAAATATGTGCTACACACCAATTTTCTGGTCATTTTGAAGAATTTTTTAAGCGTAGAATATAAAATTATAGCTTTCATTCTCCAGCAGACTTTCTACTTATAAAGAATCTGAATTATCTTATGACTAACGGAAATACGAAAAAACGACGCCACCAATGATCTATTTGAGAAACACTGGCACGGTTTGTATGGTTGGTTAGCTACTAACATCATTTTGTAATGATGCCTTCATTAAAAATTAACGACACATAACAGTGGAAAAGGTTTGGTTTGTTTCGCAAACACTTTCGTCGGAGTTGTGTGGGGTTGCCAAAGAAAAACTTCTCATTGAAGTTTTTTTCTTTTTTCACCTTTATACGTCGAGCTGACGATTGATGTTTGGGTACAAACGTTTTTTGTTGAAGAAATTATTGAAAAGTAACTTCGGTGGAGAATATCCACAAACAAGAAACAAGGGAACTGATGAGATCCAGTGGCGTGGATCGAAACTAGTCTTCCCTGCCTTACCCCTTGGGGAACAATGCCAAACTTTTTCCACTAATAAATTAGTTGTTTTAAAATAATAAAACAACAAGACGGGGTTAACCCAGACTATTTTGAAAAAACAAAATCGAGAACACAATCTTTAAGATGATTATAACGGAAAGCCTTGTTCATTTGTGCTACTTCAACTGACACCCATGCTTGAATATACCACTTGAGCCTTCCAAGGAAATTTTGGGTTGCCTCCCAGCAAAAATTCGCATCCGTTAATCATTATGTAACCCATTACAAAGTAATGTAAATAGAAATACTTACTTACTTACTTAGCTGGCCCATTACAGAACATTTGTTCTATAGGCCGAACTAAGAAGAGATCTCCATTCCTCTCTATTTGTTGCTTTGCACTCTGGAATACCGCGCCTTTTCATCTCATCATCCACTTGTTTGCGCCATCTATTCCTTGGCCTGCCAATTCTGCGTGCACCGCCATGTGGCATGTATTCATACGCCTTTTTAGCGGGTTCATCATCGCTCATTCTTATGATATGGCCTAGCCAACGCAATCGCTGCATCTCGATACGTTTAACAATATTGATGTCGTTGTATAGCAGATACAGCTCGTGGTTCATGCGACGTCGATATTCACCGTCAACGCAGATTGGTCCGTAGATCTTTCGAAGAATTTTTCTCTCAAACACACCAAGCACTGCCATGTCTGCTTGCGCAAGTACCCAGGCTTCGGAGCCATACATCAGCACGGGTAGTATCAGTGTTTTGTAGAGCGTTATTTTTGTTTGACGAGATGTGGCTTTGTTTTTAAACTGCTTACTTAATCCAAAGTAGCATCTGTTGGCCAATACAATTCTTCTTTTTATTTCACAACTGATGTCGTTTGTTGTGTTGACGGAGGTGCCGAGGTAGACGAAGTCTTTTACTACCTCAATATTATAGGAACCAACTTCCACAGTCGGTCCGAGCTCAATGGACGCATTGCGCGTCGACACCATCAACTTGGTCTTCTCACCGTTTACCGCCAGACCCACTTTAGCAGATTCTCCTTCGACCTTTATAAAGGTATCAGTTACTTCTTTTACTGATCGACCCATGATGTCTATATCATCAGCATAAGCAAGTAACATGTGACTATTGGTGTAGATTGTGCCACTTCTTTTGACGTTTGCCTCTCGTATAACCTTTTCTAGCAGGATGTTGAAGAGGTCACACGAAAGGCTGTCTCCTTGTCTGAAACCTCTTTTGGTACCAAACTCTTCGGAGAGGTTCTTTCCTATTTTAACTGAGGACCTCGTGTCAGTTAAAGTCATTTTACAAAGCCGGATGAGCTTTGCGGGAATACCAAATTCAGACATGGCTTGGAATACCTTTGAGCGCAGCGGACTGTCGAAGGCTGCTTTATAATCGACAAAAAGGTGGTAGGTGTCGATCTGCATCTCTTGGGTCTTCTCCAGGATTTGCCGCAGGGTAAATATCTGGTCAATGGTGGACTTGCCAGGTCTAAAGCCGCATTGGTATGGTCCAATAATCTCGTTGACCATTGGCTTTAGTCGTTCGCACAATATCCCTGACACGATCTTGTAGGCAATAGGGAGTATACTTATGCCCCTATAGTTAGAGCATACAGTCTTATCTCCCTTCTTGTGGACGGGGCACAGGATAAATAGAAATAACTACTTATATTATTCCTTACTAATTTATGTGGTGGCACAGAGCGTGTATGTCCGACTACTAATCCTAGGGTTGAGTGTTCAACGCTCATCGTCAGAACGCGATTTTTTTGTTGACATTTGGGTTACATTATGAATAACGGATCCGAATATACGTAAGAATAATTTCGAGAAATATTTCACTCCTATTGTCAGCTGTAAGTATTGCACTCAATATTTGTAACTTTCACCCTAGTAAATAAATAATTCCAGATAATTGTACACCAAGTATGGAGCAGTGTATTGTAAGGAGTGATCTCTAGGGTTACCTAATACGTGGTCTTCAAAATGAAGAATAAAAAATTCTGCATATTTGTGGTGCATTGATGTAAAGTAATGCTGTTTATAGTAATACTTGGATCCTTTAAAGGGTTTGCGTTGGGGCTAAATCAATAAATCATCTGAACTCACTAATACCGAGCTAAATACAAACAATTCTGGTATAAAAGTCCGCTTCAATTAAGATTAAGTTGATTTTGCTTTAATGTCGCTAATTAGTTGGCCAGGTTAATATGGACCATTTTTAGATAAGTGGGATGTCATTTCTACATGAAGCGAATTTCAGTACGTTTTGAAATCACTCGATAGTGCCATACCAATACCTTATAAATACGGTGACCAACCGTACTCTAATATAGAGTACAATACTCTACGTCAGAGTAAGGCAATGGGTGTCCAGTGAGCGTAAATTTACTTAAGCTCACGGGAGACCCGTTGCCTTACTCTTCTCTACGTGTCCGTACTCTATTTTGTTAACATACTCTATTTGTCTCTAATTTTATTGCACGAACTATACGTCCTCCATTTCACCGGATACCCTATAAATTATATACATATATTCTTGATCAGGGTAAAATTCTACGTCGATATAACCATGTCCGTCTGTCCGTCCGTCTGTTGAAATCTAGACACATCTCGCAATTTCGAAGATAGAGATTTGTAATTTGGTATATAACTTTCCCCCAGAAATTTCTCGGTACAGGTCCGCGCTTTAATATAGCCCCCATATAGCGGCACCTCTCAATTTTCAGTATAATGAAGGCCTTGGCCTCAATATTCCACCGAATGGCTGAAATTTGGTATTTAGTTTTCGTTATATAGCCCCCATAGAACGGTACCTCCCGTTTTTCGGTATTTTGAAGGAGTGGCCAAAATAACCCATCAAAATGGCTCAAATTTGGTATTTAGTGTTCGTTGGGGGCATTCAACTATCCCCCTAAATTTGTCGGTATAGATCCACACCTTCATATAGCCCCCATAGAACGGTACGGTATATCCCAATATTTTGAAGGTTATGGTCTCAATGTTCCACCGAAATGGCTGAAATTTGATATTTAGTGTTTGTTGGGAGTATGCAATTTTCCCCCAGAAATTTGTCGGTACAGGTTCACGCCATCATGTAGCCCCATAGAATGGTACCTCACTATTTTCGGCATTTTGAAGTTTGTGGCAACAACACCACCGAAATTGCTGAAATTTGGTATTTAGTCTACGTTGAAGGTAAAACCCTTTCCGATTGAAATTCGTCGGTATAGGTACACGTTTCGATATAGCCCCCATAGAACGGGAGATACCGATTTTCGTAATTCTGAAGGTTGTGACGTCAAGATCCCACCGAAATGACTGAAATTTTTCATTTAGTCTTCCATGGGGTTATAAAATATTCCAGAAGAGAATTATCAGTATAGGTTCACGTCTTCCTATATCCCCCATAGAAGCGTACCTCTTGATTTTCGGCATTTTTAAGGTTTTAGGTACATTATCCTACCGAAATATCGGAAATTTGGTATTTTGTATTCTTTCCGCCAGAAATTTGTCGGTATAGATCGACATTGTGATATAGCCCACGTAGAACGGTGCCTCCCGAATTTCGGTATTTTGAAGGTTAGCCACATTGTTTCACGGAAATTGCTGAAATTTGGTATTTAGTCTTCTTTATAAACGAAAGGAAACTAATTGTTCCATTTTACTTCAATACAACTAAAAGTGGAGGCTATAACAATTTCGGCTCGGCCGAACTTAACGCCGTTCTTACTTGTTCAACTTCTAATGACCATAGAATAATTAGTTATTCTAGTGGCAGTAGAATAACTAGCTATTCAGTGAGACATGCCCTTTTAAAATAAAGGATTAATAGGACCTTCTGTAAGTAGTTACGCCTACCAATGAGTACTATAAAAACCCATTATGTAGGGTGGATGTTTTTTTTTTGTTGGGATATAACGGTTTGATAACGGAACTACTGACTAACATATACATAGGTAGGTTCCTTTATCGTTTTGTTTTGTAAAGAACTATATTTACCTTCCATGCTACAAAATGTCGCAATCATGATAGAAAAGTTTTTTAATCAATTTACCCTTTTTTAAGTGTTCAAATAATAATGCTGTACGGGGCTTTGAAATTGTTGTGGTACGTTTGATAAAAAGTAATGTAATACCTCGAAATATTGTTTTTCCAATTATCGATTCGCACGGTGCGCCTGAAATAACTTTAAATAAAAGGTGCTTACACCTGGGAAGTTTTTCTGGATTTTGAAACTACAATGTCCATAGATAAGAAAAATCAAAAAAAAAAAAAAAAATTGCCGTAGGCTTTTTAAATATATCGTAGCTTTTTAAAATTCCTTCAGCTAAATTTTTTGTTGTTTTTGGATTTTTCTCATCTATGAACATTACCGATTCAGAATCCGCAGATGTAAGCGGGTTTCATTTAAATTTAGTTAAGACGCAGGCCGGTGCATTATTTTATAAGGAGACAATTTGAACTTCTATATCTCTCGGTAAAACCTGCGAAAAAATCATAAACGTCAATATTGTATTTTCATTGCTACAAATTTCCCATTTTCATAAAACTTAGGTTTCCAAGCAAAATCGTGAAAATCTAAAAAAAATTCTAAAAATGTGAACCGCGATTTGTTTAAAAAGCCCACCGGCCTTTTTTTCAGTATTCGCAAAAACTTTCCAGGTGTAAGCAATTTTTCATTTAACGTTAGTTCAGGGGCAGGTGTTCGGTAAAAATCACCGAAAGCAAGTTATAATACCTTTGGTAATTTTATTATTTTCCGTCCGTTCCGATCCGTCTGTCCATTATAAAATGATGTGGGAGAAATCGCCCATTTTACTAAAAATGGTCCATTTTGGGTCCGACTTCAGGTATTTTGGGCCCTATAAAGTGATATATAGAAATCCGATATATAGCAATAGCAAAATAGCCACAACAATGAACTGGTAAAATTGTCCATATCGATTGGACCATAAATGAAGCCTTTAGATAGTTTTTTAAAAAAATTCCAACAAAGTCGAGGAGCGTTCAGTTGAGTTATTCAATGTAAGAGTTATTTTATGCTGGATTAGCTAATTTAAGCCGTAAGCCCAACTGGAACGAGTCCAACCAAAACTCTCTGTTTTTTTTGTTTTTTAATTTGTGTCCAGATGGTTATTGCGCTGACTACGGAAATGTATAATTTTCATTGGACTTATATGACATTACTTCTAATGGTAAACCATAGCTCTTCACCAAAATTAACCTTTGTCGAAATTTCTGCTACGAATGTTTATCTTGACTGGGCTTTTCTGCGGATAATGTGGAAAAATATAGTTTGGCCACTAGACAACTACAAAATCTACAGCAGAATTTTTCTTGTTTCATAGCTGCTATAACACAGAGTGTTGTAATGTCGCATTCGCTTGACCTTTCTGTATGAATGGCACTAATATTAGACTTTGCAAATGTGTAGACTGCACCTCTCCAGAAAGATTCACAGATCATTGTTCTTAAAACGTTTAACGTATTAGAAGGTGAACGTGGTATTTGATGTCCATGTTGTTATACCAGGTCATCATATACCTGCCGAAAATGGCAAACTTTGTTCTTTATCTACTAATATCACTGTGAACCGAAATTTTGGGGGGTGGAAAATTTCTTTTGGGAATGATAGCTTTTGGTGAGTATATACAGAACCCAGAAGGACAGATCCGCCGTGAGTCGAACTTTTGAGATATGGCATTATGAATATTTTGCTAGAGACCCTATAAGCCCTCAGATATTAGCGTTATATCTTTGTCCGCTGTTGTCTTAGCTTATTTTTGAGATCACATTTCTTCAGCCAAATCAAATGAGGATTATTTTCGTAATGCATTTTGACCTTCTATCTCGCTTCCTTCAATGTCCTTTTCGTCCTTTATTTTAAGAGCCGCTATAAAAGTACCATAAGATGACGTTTCTCTGCTTCAAAATGTTCTGCAAAAATGTCGCTCAGAAAATTTTAGGTACGGCTCTCATTGACAACAAATCGATTTTGTCGCGTTTTCGTGGTCGTTTTGTGCATTTACCCTGTTTTTGTTCAGAAAAAAGACTATATTTTGTTTTTTGAATATTCGTTACAGAACATACAAAAACACAAAACACAGTTTTTTCTGAGCAAACAGGGGTAAATGTCAAAAATGACTATGAAAACGCGACAAAATCGATTAGTTGTCAATGACAGCCGTACCTAAAATTTTTTGAACGACATTTTTGCAGAACATTTCGAAGCTTAAAAACGTCATCTTGTGGTACTTTTATAGCGGCTCTTAAAACAAAGGACGAAAAGGACATTGAAGGAAGCGAGATAGAAGGTCAAAATGCTCTATGAAAATAATCATCATTTGATTTGGCTGAAGAAATGTGATCTCAAAAATAAGCTAAAACAAAAGCGGACAAAGATATAACGCTAATATCTGCGGTCTTATAGGGTCTCCAGCAAAATATTTATCACGCCATATCTCAAAAGTTCGACTCACGGCGGATCTGTCCTTCTGGGTTCTGTATACACTCACCAAGACCTTTCATCCCCAAAAGGAATTTTCCACCCCCCAGACTTTGAGCTCCATTTTGTTGCACAGTGTATGCAATTCGATCTTTATAATTAAAATCGTTATACAATATTTACAAATAGAGTTGGCCTAATTATCATACTCCCCCTATTGATTCTTCAATGAAATGAGCACTCATTCGACTTGTTGGCCAGCAGCCAAGGTAAAAATAAGTATGGACAAAAAAATAAAAACAAATCTAGGACTTTAATACAAAAGTGTGTATGTATGTAAATATAGAATATTCGTATGCACGAAATGTCAAAGGATTAATTCGTTTATACAATGAGAAACTATTTTAGTCGATTTTTATTCAAGTTCCCTATTTTATATGTTGAATGAAGCCAACGCTCATAAAAAACGACAATTGTTTCAATACGTACAAGAGAGAATTGTATGTATGTTTTTTGTATTTATGTATGCTAGAGTATTGTTATGTTCGTTGAGAATTTTAGTAGTTGAATTTGGCAAAATGCACGCGTATTACGAATTGTTTTTTGTGCTTTGTTGCAATCGAAATTTGCGAAATTTTGTTAGACAATGTATAAATTAAGGCTACAGAAAATACGATTGTTAAATGGAACGATGTAATTTTAATTTAATGGCGAATTTCTAGAATGATGCAGTTATTTGATCGTCGCACAGTTTCTATGTTTAGCATAATAAAATGATGCATTCATTTTGGTCAAGGAATTCTCAATCACTTATATGGCTCCATAATATTTCAAAGAAAACACTCTGAAACGTATTCATAAAATAGTGGAATATCCTGATATTTTTTTGTTTCTGTTTTTTTTTTTTTTTTTTGTTTAATTTAAATAATGTCCTTCACAATGCAGTTTGATTTACAAAAAGTGAAATTCAACTAAAACAAATCTCAAATACATTACAAAAACTTCCCCATTCGTTGTGACTTAATTTTTGCCATGAAACTATTTCAAATATTTGTCCTTCACTGCATGCCAGCTGCAGTTTAACCTCCATCTTAAAGATCAACATTGCTTGCCATCGTCATTAAAGGCATCATCATTAATGCCTTGATTGCAAATACTTTTTTCATTTAATTTTGTACCAACAATTCTTTGCACAATACAATAAACATTTAAATGCATTTTATTTTATATTTATTTCAGTTATTTCCTTTTCAGCTGAGTATTTGTGGGTAAGCATATGAAGGGCAACACAACACCAGCATTGAGTTTGCTGTTCTAGATTTTGCATTTACTGCGTTGTGTTGCTACTACTTCTGTTCCATCATCGCTACATTCAAACATAAACAAAAGGAAACAAAGGATATTAAAATAAGTTGAGCATAAATTTCCAATGTAAATTGTTGGTGTTGATGCGGCTTCTCAGAGCTGTTGCCGCTGGTGCGGTAGAACTCTGAACACACACAATAAGTGTTGCAAATAGCAACCAAGCTTGGCCAAAAACATTTTATTTATTTAGATTGGTAATCGAGTTACAAGTGCTACGTTGACGACGACGACAACAAGTATGGCCATGTCAAGTTGAAAATTACATGGAAATTAACATAATGTAAACTTGTGAAAGCGATAGATTTAATTTGGTTTCGTATTGCTTTTTGGCATTCCACAGGGTTTACTTTGGGGATAATAACCAACCATTACTCGGTTGTAAAACGGAAACCATGAAATTAAACTAGAGAAGTTAGACAGAAAATTTAGTGCTACTAAAACTAAACAAATTTTAAGAAAACAAATGAAATGAGATGAACAAGTAAAATTGCTACGGCAAGAGTAGCTAATCATTTAAACTGATTATATGTACGTATGAACGTGTATGAAAATACAAGTGACAAAATTTGAAAAGAAATCTGTGTTGAAAATACCGAAACACTTTGAAGACGTGTTCGACCTCAGTAATCACTTCAACAAAACGTCATTCAGAGCCATATGGTTATTTTCACTTAAATTTCTCTAGGCAAGATTGTCGTTTTGAACGTTTTTATTCCCTTCTTCATTCCTCGTAATCTTCGGCTGGAAGATGTACAAAGATCATTGTCTTCTTGGCTGAAACTCTTTTTGCATAGTCTGTGCTAATTTCACATATCTGAACGCTGTCAAAATCAGATTTAAAATCCACAAAATGCTGACGATGATAGATTTTCCAGGTCTAAACCTGCATTAATATGACCCAATTATTATACCCTCTACCATAATACGTATTGCCATTCTGTTTCTAACACATCGAAACACCGGGCAACATAATATTAATGTACGATTTGTCCATATATCCATTGCTTCCACCTAAAACAGCCGGATGCGTAACAATATAGTATTCAAAACTCATAATAAAACTTGTGATTTTACATCGTTTAATATATATCTCATGAGTATGCTCCGTTCAGCATCCAAGTAATTGCAGTCCAAAGGCCAAAATTTGATGCGTAAATTTTTTTGAAAACCCTATTTTTCATGCAAAATTTACAAGTGTTATTCAATTTCCTCTGAACTCCACGTAAATTTACTTTTTTACGCGACGGATCTAATGAACCCTTCCGCGTTCGAATCCCCCCACTAAAACGGTGGATATAGATACCTTGAAAATATGAAAATCATCAGAAATATTTTTTATAAATTCGCGTACTAAACCGCGATTTTCTTTGAAAAATTTTACATAAATGGTATACTTTATACGCGATTATAATATTTGGGTCATAAATTACAGAGATACACAAGAAATTTGGGTATTTCACCCAAAATAGAATGTGGAGGCACATCCGCAGTTCTTGAAGAATCTATTTTAAATAGGTGTATATTAACGTATTTTTGATGGGTGCTACTGAAATCGGATGCGCATCAAAATTGTATGCATATTGCGCGACTTTTACACACTTTAAGGTTTTTTGCATAGTGTGATGCAACTGACGGCACACTTGGGCCGCTGAGTGAAACATCGAAATATGCATAGATATTGGAAGAGATTGATTTGCTGTACCCCAGATCGGATGTGCATCAACTAATTTTAATTAGTACGCGAATAACAGGCTTTCTAAGTTTCATATTTTTTGAATGATTGTAAGTTGAAAAACACTCTTAATTTCCTAGCGTTATAAGGTGTCACTGTAAACAACTAAGCTTTCGTAATGGTAAACCATATTTCTTGATGAAGTTTTAGCAGAATACATACATTATTGTATGCGATTTTAGGTCTAAATTCTGTAACATATGAACGGATAAGGATATTTTCATAATTAGTTTTTTTTTCGACAGATAACACAATCAGTTTTCCGGTGAATGAAGAACTGTCAATTCCGGTCTAGTAGGTGCAGAGGAATTCAATGTCAAAGTTAACATTTGGAGTTTTTTTTACCATTTTTCATCAAAGTATTAGTGTTTAAAAAACATTAATTTCGGCGGGCCGAACCTTTTATACCCTCCACCATAAAATATTCTGAACTAAATTAGAATAATTAGTTTCCTCTTTTGTAAAAAAATTTGATCGACCACAGATACCCTAAATGCCTAAATTTGATCAACAAATGTATCTAAACAATTCTTCAATCTGCTGGTACCTTTATATGGGGATATACCAAAACATGGACCTATGTGGACTATTTTGGTGGCGAAGTTTCGTGACCACTCAAGTGTCAAGTTACAGCTAGTTCGTCTAAAAACTGTAGCTAAATTTCTCAAAATATGAAAATCGGGAGGTTCCGTTATATGGGGGCTATTCCAAAATGTGGACCTGTGTTGACGATTTTTGGTGGAGAAGTTTCGGGATCACTGAGAACATCAAATGTAAAATTACAGCTAGTTCGGTCAAAAAATTAACTGCAGTCCCTTATAGCCCCCATATAACGATACCTTAAATCGAGAAGTATCGTTATATGGGAGCTATACCAAAACGTGGACCTGTCTTGATAATTTTTTTTATAGAGAAGTTTTATCGTGGCTGTACCAAAACGTGGACCTGTCTTGATAATTTTTTGTAGAGAAGTTTTCTGGTCTTTGGGAACATAAAATTTCAAATTTCAGCTAATTCGGAAAATGTAGCTAAAAGCCTTAAAATACATCAAATCGGGAGGTACCGTTATGTGGGGGCTATACCCAAACGTGGACCTGTCTCGATAATTTTTTATGGAGAAGTTTTTTGGTCATTAGGAACCTCCAGTATCAAATTTCAGCTAATTCGGTAAGAAAATGCAACTAAAATCCTCAAAATACCTTAAATGGGGTGGTATGGTTTTTGGGGGGCTATTCCAAAACATGGAGCGGTATTGACGATTTTCGGTGGGGAAGTTACGGGACTACTGAGAACCTCAAGTGTCAAATTACAGCTAGTTCGGTTAAAAAATTAGCTAAAATAAACAAAATACCTTATATCGGGAGGTACCGTTATATGAAAAAAAAAAACACTCGGATGGAACATGTTTGCGTTCTATCTCAATTATTGCGGACAGAAAAATAAACTTAAACAAGTAAAAAAGCATTAAGTTCGGCCGGGCCGAACTTTTCATACCCTCCACCATAAAATATTCATTCCTGTCCCCAACTTTAAGTGAGTACGTTAAAATGTCAGATAATGTACATAAAATGCTTCATTCGGGAGGCCCTTTTTGAAATTGGGAGGTACTGTTATATAGGGGTTATAATAAAACATGGGCATATGTTGACAGTTTTTGATGGGAGCCGTTAATGTCAAATAACTCCTAATTCGGTTAAAAAATTTAGCTAGAATCCTCAAAATATCGAAAATCGGTACATAACGTGGGAACTTCAAATGTCATTAACAGCTAGTTCGGAGGTATCTGGGCTATACGAAAATATGAACTTAAATGAACAATTTTTGCTGCAGAATTTTTGTTGACTTTTAAATTTCAAATTACAGAAAGTTCGTCCAAAAAATAAAGCTAAGGTGCGGAAAATCGGGAGGTTTGTTTTTGTGCTATACAAAAACATGGACCTACGTTCGGTTAAACATTTTAAGTAAAATCCTCAAAGTAGCGAAAATCGGGATGTATCGTTATATTGGGGCTATGTTGAAAATTGTTGATGCAGATGTGTGGTGACCACTACAACCTTCAAATGTCCAATTACAGTTAGTTCTGTTAAAAATTGTAGCTAAAATTGCTAAATTACTGAAAATTGGGAGGTACGTTACATGGGAGCTATATTCGAACATGGACCTATGTTGACAATTTTTGATGGAGAGGTGTTGTGACCACTAAGAACTTCAAATGTCAAATTACTGCTAGTTCGGTTTAATATTGTAGCTAAAATCATCAAATTACTGAAAATCGGTAGGTACCGTTATATGGGGGCTTTCTTGACAATTTTTGGTGGAGAGGTGTGGTGACCACTAAGAATTTCAAATGTCAAATGTTCAAATTACAGATAATTCGATTAAAACTTGTTGGTAAAATTCTCAAAATACCTGAAATCGGGCTGCAACGTTATATGGGGGCTATTCCAAAACTTGGACCTATGTCCACTAGTTATATAAGTTTATTGACATTTAAGAACCCTAAATGCCAATTGATATCTAAATCGGTCTGAAAATTTAGCTAAAAACGTCAAAATACCGCAAATCGGCGGGTACCGATGGGGGTTATACCAAAACGTGGACCTATGTCCACAACTTTTGTTATATAAGTTTATTGATGCTTAAGAACCCTAAATGTCAAATTATAGCTAAATCGGTCTGAAAATGTAGCTAAAACCGTTAAAATACCGTAAATCGGGGGGTACCGTTATATGGGGGCTATACCAAAACGTAGACCTATGTCCACAACTTTTGTTATATAAGTTTATTTATATTTAAGAACCCTAAAGGTCAAATTATAGCTACATCGGTCTGAAAATGTAGCTAAAAACGTCAAAATACCGTTAATCGGGGGCTACCGTTATATGGAGGCTATACCAAAACGTGGACCTATGTCCACAAATTTTGTTATATAAGTTTATTGACACTTAAGAACCCTAAATGTCAAATTATAGCTAAATCGGTCTGAAAATGTAGCTACAAACGTCAAAATACCGCAAATCGGGGGGTACCGTTATATGGGGGCTATACCAAAACGTGGACCTATGTCCACAAGTTTTGTCACATAAGTTTATTGACATTTAAGAACTTCAAATGTCAAATTATAGCTTCATCGGTTTGAAAATTTAGCTAAAAACGTCAAAATACCGCAAATCGGCGGGTACCGTTATATGGGGGCTATACCAAAACGTGGACCAATGTCCACAACTTTTGTGATATAAGTTTATTGACACTTAATAACCCTAAATGTCACATTATAGATAAATCGGTCTGAAAATGTAGCTACAACGTCAAAATACCGTAAAAGGGGGTACCGTTATGTGGGGGCTATACCAAAACGTGGACCTATGTCCACAACTTTTGTTATATAAGTTTGTTGACACTTAAGAACCCTAAATGTCAAATTATAGCTACATCGGTCTGAAAATGTAGCTAAAAACGTCAAAATACCGTAAATCGGGGGCTATTGTTATATGGAGGCTATACCAAAACGTGGACCTATGTCCACAAATTTTGTTATATAAGTTTATTGACACTTAAGAACCCTAAATGTCAAATAATAGCTAAATCGGTCTGAAAATGTAGCTACAAACGTAAAATACCGCAAATCGAGGGGTACCGTTATATGGGGGCTATACCAAAACGTGAATCCACAACCTTTGTTATATAAGTTTATTGACATTTAAGAACCCTATATGTCAAAATATAGCTAAGTCGGTCTGAAAATGTGGCTAAAAACGTCAAAATACCGCAAATCGGGGGGTACCGTTATATGGGGGCTATACCAAAACGTGGACCTATGTCCACAACTTCTAATATATAAGTTTATTAACACTTAAGAACCCTTAATGTCAAATTATAGCTACATCGGTCTGATAATGTAGCTAAAAACGTCAAAATACCGTATATCGGGGGGTACCGTTATATGGGGGCTATACCAAAACGTGGACCTATGTCAACAACTTTTGTTATATAAGTTTAGTGATACTTAAGAACCCTAAATGTCAAATTATAGCTAAATCGGTCTAAAAATGTAGCTAAAAACGTCAAAATACCGCAAATCGGGGGTACCGTTGTATGGGGGCTATACCAAAACGCGGACCTATGTCCACAAGTTTTGTTATATATGTTTATTGACACTTAAGAACCCTAAATGTCAAATTATAGCCAAATCGGTCTGAAAATGTATCTAAAAACGTCAAAATACCGTAAATCGGGGGTACCGTTATATGGGGGCTATACCAAAACGTGGACCGATATAGCCCATCATCGAACTTGACCTGCCTGCAAACAAAAGACACATTTTCCCAAAATTTCAGCGTCTTATCTCCATTTTTGTGGATGCTAGAGTGATTACCACAGACGGACGGACGGACGGACGGGCGGGCGTGCTCAGATCGACTTAGAATTTTACCCTGATCAAGAATATATATACTTTATAGGGTCGCAAATGAGTATTTCAATGCGTTACATACGGAAAAACAAACTTAATATACCCTCCATACTACGGTGGAGGGTATAAAAATTACAACAAGTAAAAAAGCGTTAAGTTCGGCCGGGCCGAACTTTTCATACCCTCCACCATAAAATATTTTGAACTAAAATGGAATAATAAGTTTTCATTCCTGTTCCCAACTTTAAGTGGGTACGTTAAAATGTCAGATAATGTACATAAAATGCTTCATTCGGGAGGCACTTTTTTATAGTGCCTATATCTAATTATGTATGTTGACATTGTTGGTGGGCGAGAAATTAGGAGGTACCGTTATATAGGGGTTATAATAAAACATGGACCTATGTTGACAGCTTTTGATGGGAGCCTTTAATGTCAAATAACTCCTAATTCGGTTAAAAATTGTAGCTAGAATCCTCTAAATACCGAAAGTCGGTACATAACTTGGGAAACTTCAAATGTCATTAACAGCTAGTTCGGAGGTATGTGGGCTATACGGACTTAAATGAACAATTTTTGTTGCGGAAGTTTGTTGGCTTTTAAATTTCAAATTGCAGAAAGTTCGTCCAAAAAATAAAGCTAAGGTACGGAAAATCGGGAGGTTTGTTTTGGGGCTATACCAAAACATGGAACTACGTGGTTAAACATTTTAAGTAAAATCCTCAAAGTACCGAAAATCGGGAAGTATCGTTATATTGGGGCTATGTTGAAAATTGTTGATGCAGATGTGTGGTGACCACTACAACCTTCATATGTCAAATTACAGTTAGTTCGGTTAAAAAGTGTAGCTAAAATTGCCAATAACTGAAAATTGGGAGGTACCGTTATATGGGAGCTTTATGGAGAGGTGTTGTGACCACTAAGAACTTCAAATGTCAAACTACTGATAGTTCGGTTTAATATTGTAGCTAAAATCATCAAATTACTAAAAATCAAGAGGTACTTTTATATGGGAGCTTTATCAATACATCGACCTTTCTTGACAATTTTTGGTGGAGAGGTGTGGTGACCACTAAGAATTTCAAATGTCAAATGTTCAAATTACAGATAATTCGGTTAAAACTTGTAGGTAAAATTCTCAAAATACCGAAAATCCGTTATATGGGGATACCGAAATCCGTTATACCGAGGTACCGTTATATGGGGCTATACAGAAACATGGACCTACCTTCATAATTATTTCGAAAATAAGTTTTTTTTTTTGTCACTAAGAACCCTAAATATCAAATTATATCTAATTCGGTCTAGAAATGTGAATTTAAACGTCAAAATACCTGAAATCTGGCGGTAACGTTATATGGGAGCTATTCCAAAACATGGACCTATGTCCACTAGTTATATAAGTTTATTGGCATTTAAGTACCCTAAATGTCATTTTATAGCTAAATCAGTCTGTAAATGTAACTAAAAACGTAAAAATGCCATAAATCGGGGGTACCGTTACGTGGACCTTTGTCCACAACTTTTGTTATATAAGTTTATTTAAATGTCAAATTATAGCTTAATCGACCTGAAAATGTAGCTAAAAACGTCAAAATACCGTAAATCGGTGGTACCGTTATATTGGGGCTAACCAAAACGTGAACCGATATAGCCCATCATCGAACTTGACCTGCCTGCAAACAAAAGACGCATTTTCCTAAAATGTCAGACAATTTTGGTGGAGAGGTGTGGTGACCACTAAGAACTTAAAATGTCAAATGTTCAAATTACAGCTAATTCGGTTAAAACTTGTAGGTAAAAATCTCAAAATACTGAAAATCAGGAGGTACCGTTATATGGGGCTATACCACAACATGTACCTAGATTCATCATTTTTTCGAATATAAGTTTTTTGGTCACTAAGAACCCTAAATATGAAAATTATAGCTAATTCGGTCTAGAAATGCAATTTAAATCGTCAAAATACCTGAAATCGGGCGGTAACGTTATATGGGGGCTATTCCAAAACATTGATCTACGTCCACTAGTTTTGCCATATAAGTTTATTGACACTTAAGAACCCTAAATGTCAATTTATAGCTAAATCGGTCTGAAAATGTAGCTAAAAACGTCAAAATACCGTAAATCGGGGGTACAGTTATATGGGGGCTATACCAAAACGTGGACCTATGTCCACAACTTTTGTTATATAAGTTTATTGACACTCAAAACCCCTAAATGTCAAATTTCAGCTACATCGGTCTGAAAATGTAGCTAAAAAACGTCAAAATACCGTATATCGGGGGTACCGTTATATGAGGGCTATACCAAAACGTGGACCTATGTCCACAACTTTTGTTATATAAGTTTATTGACACCTAAGAACCCTAAATCTCAAATTATAGCTACATCGTAAATCGGGGGGTACCGTTATATGGGGAGTATACCAAAACGTGGACCTATGTCCACAACTTTTGTTACATAAGTTTATTGACACTTAAGAACCCTTAATGTCAAATTATAGCTAAATCGGTCCGAAAATGTAGCAAAAAACGGCAAAATACCGTAAATCGGGGGTACCGTTATATGGGGGCTATACCAAAACGTGGACCGATATAGCCCATCATCGAACTTGACCTGCCTGCAAACAAAAGACGCATTTTCCCAAAATTTCAGCGTTCTATCTCCATTTTTGTGGATGCTAGAGTGATTACCACAGACGGACGAATCAAGAATATATATACTTTATAGGGTCGCAAATGATTATTTCAATGCGTTACAAACGGAAAATCAAACTTAATATACCCTCCATACTATGGTGGAGGGTATAAAAAAATAAAAAAATTTTTAAAATTGTTCCTTGGGTATTCATAAAACACATATACTTAAAAAAATGTCGATTTGTGTAAAAAACTGTAACTAATATGGAGAACGGTATGGGAAAACAAGTAGAAGAGGGCTATAGTCGGACAGGGCCGACCATGTGATACCCTACACCACTTCCCCTGGGCCCTAGTTTTCCGCGGAATTTATTTATATGATTGCAATGTCTCCCTTGTTCCTTGTTTTTGGAATATATGTATGTATGATTGCGACACGTTATATATTATTTTCATTATTTCGTAATGGACAGATAAAAATTTAAAATTTGTATTAAGAAAGTAAAGATAACAAACGTATTTAGAAATTGCTTTTGGTGACTGTATCCGATTCGATCAATGAAAGAGATCAATATTTCGAGGTATTCCCTTACTTATAATCAAAGGTAGCATAACAACTTCAAAACCCCGTACAGCATCGTATATTGCATCAATTAAAAAAACTTGGAATTCTTCTATAATGATTTTAATAAATTTCTATCATGGTTTCAAAGTTTTTTAGCATGGAAGGTAAACGTAGTTCTTTATAAACAAACCAAAACTATAAAGGAAAACGCATTTATATATGTATGTATATGTCATGGTGCGCCTGAACCAACTTTAACTGGAAGGTTCTTACTTCTGGGAAATTTTTGCGGATTCTGAATCAACAAAGTTTATAGATTAGAAAAATCAGAAACACCAATAAAATCGAGGAATTTTGAAATAAATCGCGGTCAAAGGTCGAATTTTTAGGTTTATTTAGGTTTTCAGGATTTTGCTTTGAAACCGCAAGTTCTATCGAAATGTGACTAAAGAAAATATGAACTTCTACCGCGATTTATTTAAAAATCCCTCAAGCGATTTTTTCTTGATTTGGATTTTTCTCATCTATGAAAAATTTTCCATTTGTAAGGGGGTTTCATTTAAAGTTAGTTAGGTAATACAGTCAGTGCATTGTTCCAATTTGAAGTTCTATATCTTAAAAATGGTAAAACCAAATTTAACGTTTGCTCTAATCCCATTTCAATAATACCTGCGGTTTCGAAGCAAAATCGTCAAAACTTAAAAACCTTTAAAATGTGAGCTTTGATCCCGATTAATTTAAAAAGCGCTCCTGTTTTGGTTTCCTTACATTCAATATGTTAACTATCGACTCCCTTACAGAAATTAACAATCGATTCCTGAACCACTGTGCGTCGTGTCTGAGTTCTAAAGAAAATGTAAATTCCAAAAACATTTTGTGAGTTTTGTTCCTGGTAGTTATCTCCGGGCGGCACTCTCCTATGCAGGTTTGGATATAAATCATTTTTGAACTTAAACGTTATATTATTGTTCATGCCGTTCATTATAGAGGTTTAAAATATTCGGCCGAACTTTATTTTGTTAATAAATGAAGAGATGCAGTCGAACATAGAAAAAACTATTTTGGGTCAATATAGTAAGCGCATTGCAATTTAATGTTTACGTTAAATCGTATAGAACCATTTTATTAATGTTGCACATCATCCGCACACATCAGTGCCAACAGTTTGAGTTTCACTTGTAAAAATTTCTTCAACGCATCCTAATCTCAGAAAATGTTTACAAAATCGTAGTATTAACTCACAATCCAATCCAGTTCCGAAAGCAAAACAATATTTTTCTGCCAGAGAGTGAATTATGTTTCTGTTTTCAATTCCAAAATGTCTGAATTCTTCTCTCAATCCAACCATGTGGTGGATTCTATTCAATGTTATTGTTTTGTTATTCGTTCCGCAGGAAAAAAAAGTTTGTTGTGTTTCATTCTATAACGTTTCACTATTCAAAAAACACATTTGTTAGTAAACAAGACATTACCCAGCAAAAAAAGGCATTACTAAGTAATGACTTTATTCAGTAAAATTTCCCAGTAGTAACTACTTACAAATATACCGTAAAAGTCATTATTTTTACATGGGGATGTCATAGGGCGGAAGTACTTCCTTAAATATGTTTTTTAAGTACATACTTAACCACATACCGGCAGTCGAAAAGTAGGTAAAAAGCAACGTTCTATTTTTAGAAAAAATGAGGTGAAATTATATTCAAATCCAACACTACACATTTTTTGTTTTTTTTTTTTCTTTTTCATTCGATACCTACTAGTTTTGAACACACGAACTTCTGATTTGTAGCCAAACACACTACACACTAGGCCACTCGCACAAACAACAAGGGTTGGTTTAACTCATCCATGTACATCAACCTGTTTTTGTAATTTTGTAAACAAAAAACCCCCATGCCGACGCTGAGCTTTGAACACACAACTCTAGAATTTGTAGTCGGACACACTAGCTCTGTGCCACCATACTCATTACTTAGTAAGTAAGTAGCAAGTAAGGAAGTAACTAGTTATGTGTAAACTGTTATATATGTACTGTCTGATAATGCGGAGGGTAATGAGTACTCATTACCTGGTAATGCAGAAAGTAATGACATGTGCCTACCAAATTTTTGCTGGGTAGGGATATTACGTACGGATATGTTGCGTTTATGACATGTTTAAATACTTATTTTAGTAAATTGTTGAGATACTCCTCATGTATGTTGAGATACAAATGAATGTTGAGATACAAATATATCTGCCAGATAATCATGTTTATATGCAAACCATTGACCAAAAACATTTACTCGATTGATTTAATTAACAATGTTGAGATACATTTTGTTTAACAAGATACTTCCTCTGTACATGTTGCTTTTTACTTACTTAATGTTGCTGAAACATTTTTTCAGCAACTTTTCCATTATACAACTGTCAAAATTTGAAACTTTAGTATAGCTATAAGCACTAGCGACTACGGCGATCGGCTATGAATAAAATAAAAATCTCTAGTTTCGTTATTTAATTTCTGTTTATAAACAAAGTTCTAGGCCATTTAGATATGAGTTCATTAGGACATTATCAGGATTTAATTGCTAAACAATAAATCCTCGTATTGCGCTCTGCAGGCCAAACAATAAAAACATAATTTAAAAGAAGGAAATATAAAATCTATATACATAAAAATCTAATGTCGTTCGTTGGTAATGGCATCAGTTGAGAACGGCTGGACCGATTTGGATAATTCTTTATGTGAAATGTTCGCCATAACCCGACTTAGGTTTTTATGAAAAAAAATTGACCACGTCCACTTTTAAGCCCACTTTTGAAATGTTCGCCATAACCCGACTTAGGTTTTTATGTAAAAAAAACTGACCACGTCCACTTTGAAGCCCACTTTTTTCAATTTTCAATTTTTATCCTTTCTACAAAAACCACTGAACCGATTTTTCTGAAATTGTCAGTGAATGTTCGGGGATGGCTCCCGGTTAAAATGGGCTACAAATTTTGTTGAACTTCGGAGGGGGCGGGGTAATTCCCCTATGCCTATTTAAAAAAAAAAATAATCTATATTTACAATAATTACGAATGTGATTTGAAAATTAATTTGCGAGATAATTGTGGTTGTGTCCCCAAACTTACGTACTTATTTGGGATCCAAAAACTCGACAACGCCCATTATTTAAAATATGTTGCATCTAAAACTATGGAACCGATTTTACTGAAAATTTTTAGGGATGTACAGAGATGGGTCTCTGTGAAAATATGCTGCATAGATTGTTTGATATTAAAAAAACGCTACATTTTCAATAATAACGAATGTTTCGGTTTGAAAATTTAGGAATTAATCTAAAATCTAGGTATTTCTTTTGGGCCTAAACCCCGAACCACGTCTACTTTTTGAAATATGTTATATCTTCAAAATCCTGAACCGATTTTCATGAAATTTGCAGCAAATGCTCAAGGTCTGCCGTGGCAATGTGTACTTTATGAATTTCAGAGGAGGTGGGTACCTTCCCACGCATTTCTTTCAAACGCTATATGTATATGCCAAACTTATGATTATATCGGTTTCAGCATTAATTTTGGTCATTGATGTCAACGCCTGCACGTTATCGTAACAACAGAGAATAACGAATTCAAATGAGAGCTATGTCAGCCGTTGTTTAACAAAGGAACATTACTGTCCCATCTATTATCTCTCATTTATTTTGGACATCAATGATTTTGGCAGACAAAGGGGTTGTGTCTTCGACCTTAGGTACATATTTGGAGCCAAAATACCGGACAACACTCACTTTTTTAAATATGTTATGTCTTGAATGCTGTTGACCACGCCCACTCTTTTCAATAATTTTTTTTTAAACTCATGAACATAATTTCATGAAATTTTCAGAAAATGTTCAGGAATGACCCGCTAAACATATGATTGCATCGGCTTGCAAATTAATTTTCGAGACAACGGTGGTTGCACCCCCGATCAAATGTTCTTTCTTGGTGCCCCAAAGCCCGACCACGGCCAGTTTTTAAGTATGTTATATCTCGAAAACTAGAGAAAAACGATTTTCACGAAATTTTTGCGGAATGTACCGTGGTACATGTAGGCATGAATTTCGAAGGTGGCACTGTATATCCATTATTAAGAAAAACGACATATTTACAAATTTTCTTAAATGGTGAAGTTCAACGGTCCATCACCATGAAAAACTAAAAACATATACGTCTCAAAAAGCGGGAGAATTTGACTTATCCATTTGTTATACCCTACACCACCCATAGTTCCTTTTAGGGATATGCATAGAATCACTTTCTGAGTCGATTTACGCATGTCCGTCTGTCTGTCAATGTATTTTTGTAAACAAAGTACAGGTCGCATTTATTGTCCGATTCGCATGAAAATTGGGGAAGGTAGTTTTTTTGGTCAAAGGGCGAACGCTATTTATTTTGGTAATCAACATTTGGATTTAGCTCCCATATATATTTTACATATTCACAGTGGTGTAGGGTATTATATAGTCGGCCCTGCCCGACTTTGATCCCTTCCTTACTGGTTTAACTCTTATTATTAGATCGCTTTAGGACGATAATAAATCCTAGACAGCACCAAGGGGAGAAAAAAAATCCGACAAAGTCCGTAAGAGAAAAGAAAGGTTGCATACATAATCCGTTGATAAATTTAAAATCCTCAATGAATAAATCGGTCTAAAAATAAATGTGAAAAATTATATCAAAATCTGTTCTGATTTGGATTTAGCTCCCATATATATTTTACATAGGGTATTATATAGTCGGCCCCGCCCGACTTTTATCCTTTCCTTACTGGTTTAACTTTTATTATTAGATCGCTTTAGGACGATAATAAATCCTAGACAGCAGCAAAGGGCGAAAAAATCCGACAAAGTCCGCAAGAGAAAAGAAAGGTTGCATACAAAATCTGTTGATAAATTTAAAATCCTCAATGAGTAAATCCGTTTTTGGATATAGCGAATCAACAAAGTGTGCCGCCAGTTGCATCACACAATGCAAAAATCGCGCAATTTGCATACAATTTTGATGCGCATCCGGTTTCAGTAGCACCCATCAAAAATACGTCTCTATACACATATTTCAAACAGATTCTTCAAGAACCGCAGATGTGCCTCCACATTCTATGTTTGGTAAAAAAACCCATATTACTCGCGAATCCCTGCAATTTATGACACACGTTTTCGCAAATATTACAATCGCGTATAAAGGATTCCATTTACGTAAAAAATTTTAAAGAAAATCGCGGTTTAGTACGCGGCTTTGTCAAAATAAATTTTTGCTGATTTTCCTATTTTCAAGGTATCTATATCCGGTTTTAGTGGACAGATTCGATCGCGGATGGGCACATTAGATCCGTCGCGTAAAAAAACTAAATTCACGCGGGGTATAAAAGGAAATTGAATGGCACTAGTAAATTTTAAACGCAAAAAAATAGGGTTTTTAAAAAAAATTCACGCATCAAGTATTGGATTTTAGGCTCCAATTACTATGATGCTGTAAGGAGCACACTCATGAGATATCCATTAAACGACGTAAAATCACGAGTTTATCCTATTATGAGTTTTGAATAATATCTTGTTGCGCTTCCGAATTATAAAAAATCACAAAACCCCGAAATTCCGGCTTTAAAATGTAAGCATCACTAGTATCATATTGCCCATGAAGAATTCTTTGAGTCTTTCTTTGGTCATATTTCTATAAAATGTAAGGTTAAGCCAGAAATCGGAAGGGATCATAAAAAAACTTGTTGGCTTCGACCCATTTTTACCTATTTTTCTACATTGATGCCAACACAGCTTCCACGTAAATTAATTTTTATGTTCGACCTTATGGGATTCCTTCATTTTAAAGAATTTCATGCATACTATATACACTGCCGCTCACTTGAATAGAACCCCCCCTGCAAAATTTTTTTCAACCTCCATTTTTTTCCGAATTATACAAGATATGAAGTTTCTAAGTTTTATTATATTTTGCTTCATGTGTTTGGAGTAAACTTAGTCATTCATTTGTATTCAAATCCAATTTGTGTAAGAATTATGCAAGGAAAACAAAATAAAGTCAAAAATTGAAGAAAAAAATTTGGCTCATTTGAATAGAACCCCCCTTTAAAACTTGGGAATGCAGAAAGATTGTATTAGAATATCGATGCATATTCACTCTGTATTGAAAACAAAGTACTTTCAGTAATATTCAGTAAAAGTATATCCCTCCTGATTAAGGATACACCCGTATATCCTGCTTTGGCAAGGATTCTTTAAATAATCAGGTGTAATGCCCAACAAAGCTTGATTTTTTCATTCATCAAGTTTATTTTTGAAAGCAAGCTGTCTCCTTTAGTCGTATATTTTACACATAAGTCATTTCCATACATTTTAGAGAAAATTTACCACTGTAGAATATGACGGCCCCACAAGGATATCCGCATTTCTTTTAAAAAATTTAAGTTTTGATGGCTCGAAGTGTACGAAAGTTTAT
This sequence comes from Musca autumnalis, assembly GCF_047663935.1. Classification (NCBI taxonomy): domain Eukaryota; kingdom Metazoa; phylum Arthropoda; class Insecta; order Diptera; family Muscidae; genus Musca; species Musca autumnalis. Next base: position 139,842,718 of record NW_027411755.1, on the reverse strand, counting down.
AAAATCAAATGAGCCAAATTTTTACTTCAATTTTTGACTTTATTTTGTTTTCCTTGCATAATTCTTATACAAATTAGATTTGAATGCCAATGAATGACTACGTTTACTTCAAAAACAGGAAGCAAAATATAATACAATTTAAAAAATTCATATCTTGTATAATTCAGAAAAACTTGAGGTTGAAAAAAATTTTGCAGGGGGGTTCTATTCAAGTGAGCGGCAGTGTAGAATTTGTTAACAGTTCGCGAATTCTGAATGGGTGAAACTCGGATTCATCGATTGTAAAATATTTTTAGTTTTCGCCATATACTAGAGTGGTTTTACAAATCGATGTCTGATTCTAAAGTGTTTTGTTTTGTTAGATTTTAATTAAGATTGACAAAATTTGAGCACTATCAGAATATGTTAACACGTGCCACTGGGGCCTCAAAGTTTCCATGGACCCTTTATATAGCTAAAATTAAAATCTGACCCGATTTTCTAAATTTTTTGTAGGATTACTTGTGGCCTTTAGAGCAATTTCGTAAAAATTCACCTTTGGACCTATACAAATTTCTATGGAAACTTTGAGGCCCCAGTGGCACATGTTAACATCTAAAAACTAAACACATTAGGGGGTGCCGCCTAACAAAAAAAACCGACATCGATTTTTTCCCTTTGAGTTAAAACCAGTCTAATATATACTTTATAGGATCTCTGATGAATGATTGAAAATTGACAATTTCAGGAGAATCAGTTCTGTAGTTTTTGTAGAAAAGTTTAAAATTGTATATTCAATCACGCTATTTATGTCCCATTTTGATGAAATTTGACATGGGTGACGGAATTTGGTCGTCAAAAAGTTTGCCAAGTTATATTGAAATCGGTTCATACTTGAATATAGCTGCCATATATATTTTTGACCAATTTGATATTAGGAAAATGCGACGCAATTTGGTCTAGAAAAAAATTGCTCTAAATAATATTGAAATCATTATTGTTTTGCTTCTAAACAAGTTGGACCAAATCCCAAAAAAAAAAAAAACGGTAGCAGCAAAATTAGAGCCTACGAAGAGACGAAAAAAAGCACAACAGCGACTTGCATAGAAATTAAAGAAGGAAAACAATTTTTTTATTTCCGAACAATATCAGTTATAGGAAAAACACTTTCCTTTTATTAATGTCTAATGGTGAAAAATCAAATGCGTCTGCGCGCCACTATAAACAAACCAACTATAGTTATGAAATTGCATTACAACAACAATAAAAATACGGCCAGTGACATCTTTAAAAGGTGTTGCCATATATAAAATAAATCCTTTGACACTGGTAACCCTGGTAACCTGGTTCCGCCGGCCGCTCATCCGAAATTAACGGCACTTCACGAAAGCGAACAGTTATGGGGTATGGTTTACATATTGGTATTTAATGACAATTATTTGGTTGTGTAGCCATTATTCAATCTGTACGTAGATTAGATTTACCGGTAACGACGGTAAAAATTAACTTTACGGCCTCAGCTACTAAAATAGTTTTTGGGCAAAAAATTTAAAATTCCTGGAACATAAACATTCCGTTTGCTCATATTGTAAATGTTCACATTATGAATCACAATGTGATCGAATAAACAATAAAATTTTATTTTCTCATCCGATTTTGTTGAAAATTTTATGATCATAGGACACAACAATAAACATTATTGCGAGTAATGAATTGGCCGAAAGAAGGAAGATTGAAGTAACTCTTAGATACGATTATAAAAAATAATTTCTCAATTATTAAAGCAATTTGGAAATATACGTATTTTTATAGATCATACAGATAAATTCGATTGGTTTTTGCATTTTCCTTCGCCTTTTTTCTATTCTGTGTGAGCTTCAAAAAACTACAATACGAATTACAACTATACTTTTATTGATCCCGAATCCAGATTGATTTATTCAAGACAATTTTGTTTTTTAAACTCTGCTCTGTATAGGCCCATTTAGAGTTCGGTAGACTTCTAATTTTAATTATCTTAAGGCAACAGTAGAAATGTTTCTCAACAAAATTTTAATAACTGGGCCACAGTCAACAAAATTGAACTTCCCCGAGAATAAAATTAGGAACTAAAAGGACAATCTACACTAAAATGGTCACCTGAAATATACCCTATGTACGTCCCTGGATCAATCCACTAATAAACTTCTTCCTAATAGCGAGAATCTTTGCTTGAAAGAACCTACAATTACACTATAATTACGTCTGAAACTATAGGAATAATTGGAGTAAAATGGTATTTAGGATTTTCCGTTTACTCATCCTGATGATCTTTTAAAGGACATTAAAATGTAATAGCAAATCATTTTTTCAAAAAAAATATTTTAAATACTTCATCGCACCATGCTGATGTCGGTGTCTCATTAAATAGGAGAGAATTGGCTTTATATATTATATATTAATTATATCATTCAAAGATAACAAAGACATCAAAAATGTCCTTGAGTAAGTAAATACTAAACATCCTTTGAAAACATCCTGCAATTTTGTTTTCAAAAAAAATGTTAATATCCTGTATGCAGTGCAACACTTCCGGAAATTTCAATATCGTAGCTTTGTAAGTTACACCATAATATGGAGGATATAATTAAATTTGTCATTCCGTTTGTAACACATCGAAATATTCATCAGTATATATATACTTATAGGATCTCCGATGAATATTTCGATGTGTTACAAACGGAATGACAAATTTAATTATATCCTCTATATTATAGTGGATATATATATATATATATATATATATATATATATATATATATATATATATATATATATATATATATATATATAAACAAGAATATTTTTTAAAAGTCATTATTTATTTAAAACCAGGTATAAGAAAACATATATGCAACCGTTTATTATACTAAGTTAAAGGATAATTCACAGGATATTTACTATTCTCTGATGTGTAGTTTATTCATCCCTGTTTTGTTGCGCACATCGAACATGAATTTTCACAAGTTGTTGTAAATTGAATTAATCATCAAAAATATAAAAATATAGAACACTAGCAAAATGCCCGCTACTTCGTATGCGGAAAACAGCGGCAAACATTTTAAATTTCAGTCCATGTTCTATTAGAACGGTATGGGTATTTTGAAAATTTTATCCACATTTTCCAACCGAATTTTGGAATTTGTGATATCAGAATGTAGAAAACCGATCGATTCTCCGGCCAGACAACATCAAATTTTCGACGGTGGCAAAATACCCCACAATAATGTTGGCGACATTTCCTGAGTATTTCAGCCATGTAAAACTTCTCTACAAGTGGTGTCGTAAGCAGCGTTGCCGACAGTTTTTGGTCGGAAATCGTCAAAAAAATCGTCAAATCGTCAACAAAATTTGGAAAATCGTCAAAAAATCGTCATCATGATCCAAAGCTAGGTTCGGTTACCGTTTAATGCGATTTGTTAGCCGATAGGTTTGTCAATGAGACTGACAACATAAAATGTACAACCCACAGTAATAAATATAACCCAATCTCACTTAAAGATTGTCCCTAGTTGGGCAGACCAAAAAAATCATTTTCTTGAATTGTTTTCAAAGAAACTACCAAATTTTGTTTAAAAAGTTCTTTCATCAAGAAAGAAAGAGCACATCTTATACTACTTTTGGTATTTTTGTTGTTGAAAAATATTGCAAAGTCTTGTGGTAAATGGCTATCAGCGAAACCCTTTTTTGTAAAAGCGTTTTGCGATGCCAACGATGACTCGAAAACGGATGGGTCGATCATCGTACATGTTTGTAAGTATTTTAACAACCTTTTAATCTTGCCTTAAGTCGAAAAAGAATTTTAAGCAAACTTTTTAAATAAAAATTAAATGTCAAAGTCATAATTTTTAACGAAAAAATTGAATGTTTTTTTTGTAAAAAAAATCGGGCAAAACTGTTTTAAAAACTGTCTCGCTTAAGGGTTAACCTTTTATTTATTAAATAAGCTCGCCAAACCATGTGGAGATCGGTCGATTCGGTTTCGAGCTATCGTTGGCATCGACTTCAAAAATAAGCCAATAAGCCAATATTTTTTTTTTTTTAAATTGACAAGTAGAGTTAACCCCTTAGGTACCGCTATAAAACAGCTTTCAGAAGATGATAGTTTTCCCCGTGGTTTTCTAGTTTGCAGTAATGCAGCAAGGTAAAGCTGGGTACACATTGCCAATTTTGAATGACAGATTAGCTCAAACATCGCTTGCTTGACAGTGTGCACGTCCATGTTTGTCGGTACACGTACATTTGGTTGATGGGCAGTCGAAAACCGACAAAAACTCTCATTAAAGAGGACATGGGTAGGAAGTATTATATCTCGAAAAATTTTCAAGGAAGATTTTCATTCATTAACAATCCTACATGAAAATTTTCAGCTGATGTAAATCAAAGATGAGGCAAAAACTATGAAAATACCTCTATTCCAGATATGCGCCTAAATAAAGCCAATCCGTCTCGAAATTGTTTAAAAACCTTAAAATAGCTCATGAAACCGAGTTTGGAATATTGCTTTCCTTAAAGACTTTCATGAAATTCTGGTCAAAATATAGTTATCGTGTTTTATTTTATGCAATTCGGGATTACGTGAAAAATCGTCATTTTGGACCATAAAATCGTCAAATCGTCATTTTTCAAATTTAGGCCAAAAAATCGTCAAAATGACTATAAATCGTCAAATTCGGCAACACTGGTCGTAAGGCACGTTGTTCGGAGCTATTATGAATTGGGGTGCACTCTTTGATATGAGAGAAGTCTCCCTTGTCCCGTCTGGGATGTTTGTGGAACAATTATTACATTATTTATAAACCGAATTCGTGTTAATATAGAAACAATAGTACATTATTCATTGCAATTTTTAGAATCCAAAACCTTAGCTCATATGTTACAGTTTTACCTCTACTTGTTCACCCAATGCCATGTGTATTACATGTAGAAACCTTTCATGCATTTAAAGGTGGATTTTAGTAAACATTCTGATCCAATCTGAATAGTGATCCTCACAGCAAATTTCATTTATCGATTTACTCAATACCAGTGCTTCAATATTAAGTATTACTTAATACTTCTTGTACATTTATTATAATTTTAACAATAAACCTGACAAATAAATAATATACCAGAATTCCACTTCTATTCCTAAGCCCACTACCAAATTTATTGCAATTTTGTACTTTTCACACACTAATTATATAATCCCTGCTTCATTGATACACCAACGTCAAATTTAATACCATTCAGTACATTTCGTATTTCTCAATAAGTCAGCCAGCCCTCAGCCTAATTTTCAGAATTTGTATGCATTTCAAAATATCCTTATCTAAACACCAACACCATCCCTCATACAACAATTCGAAATTCCATCTTTATCCCTTCAAGCAACGTAAAACTGGTACCAAATTCAGTACCTATAATATGTATAAGTTAAAAAACTACTGCCTTTTATCCAAAACTAAATCCCAACCGCAATTTAGTATTTTTCGTATACATAATACCGAATTTCACAATTTCAGCTCTACTAATTTACACAATAAAAATTTCTTAGGTATAAACTGCTCAACTCGAAAGAGAATTAATTAAATATCACTATAAATAACCTTCGCCTTAATAAGGGAAAAATAAAAAAATACAACATTTGAACCAAATTCTGTGCCATTTTGTAATTTTCGTACACTTATTGTACGTATATCCACAACTACATCCATACCTCAACCCTACTCATCAAGAGCGTCTATAATACCAAATCTCCGAATTCCATCTCTATTCATAATACCATTAATACTTTTCGTATAAAAGTACGAATTTCAATAACTATCTCCAACAGTAATTCCAAATTTCAGGATTCTACCCTAGCCGTCCATCCAAAAATAAATTGTTCCAAACTTAGTACCATTTATTACTTTTCGTAACCATACGTACGAACTTCCAAAACTATCTCAGTCCTACACTCCAACAGTAGTCTAAATTTCAGGATTCCTGCTGTCTCCGTTCACCCAAATCCAAATTGAACCAAATTTAGTACCATTTAGTACTTTTCGTACCCATAAGTACGAATTTCCAAAACTTCCTTAACCCTACACTCCAACGACAACATTAACTTGAAATTTCTGGATTCCTGCTCTATCCGTTCACCCAAATCCAAGTTGTACCAAATTTAGTACCGTTTAGTACTTTCCGTACCCATAAGTACGAATTTCCAAGACAAACTCAATCCTGCAGTCCAACAGTAATATTAATTCCAAATTTCAGGATTCCAGCTCTATTCGTTTACCCAAATCTAAATCTCAGGATTCAAGCTCCATCTGTTCACCCAAATCCAAATTGTACCAAATTTAGTACATTTAGTACCTTCCGTACCCATAAGTATGAATTTCCGAAACTACCTCAGTTCTTCACTCCATCAGTAACCTTAATTCCAGATTTCAGGATTCCAACTCTATCCGTGCATCCAAATCCAAATTGAGTACCATTTAGTACTTTTCGTATCCCCTAAGTACGAATTTCCAAAACTTGCTCAATCCTACACCCCAACAGAAATCTTAATTCAAAATTTCAGGATTCCAGCTCTGTCCGTTCACCTAAATTTAAATTGTACCAAATTTAGTACCATTGTACCAAATGTAGTACTTTCCGTACCCATATGTACGAATTTCCAAGACAAACTCAATCCTACAGTCCAACAGTAATCTTACTTCCAAATTTCAGGATTCCAGCTCTATCCGTTCACCCAAATCTAAATTATACCAAAGTTAGTACCATTTAGTACTTCCCGTACCCATAAGTACGAATTTCCAAGACTAACTCAATCCTACAGTCCAACAGTAATCTTACCTCCAAATTTCAGGTTTATGTCTATGCAAATCCAAAATTTACCAAATTTAGTACCATTTAGAACTTTCCGTACCCATAAGTACGAATTCTTAAACCTACACTCCAAAAGTAATCTTAGTTCCAAATTTCAGCATTCCAGCTCTATCCGTTCACCCAAATCCAAATTGTACCAAATTTAGTACCGTTTAGTACTTCTCGTACCCATAAGTACGAATTTCCAAAACTACCTCAGTCCTTCACTCCTTCATTCCATCAGTAATCTTAATTCCAAATTTCAGTTTTCCACGCCTATCCAAATCCAAATTTTACCAAATTTACTACCATTAAGTACTTTTCGTACACGTAAGTATGAATTTCCAAAACTACCCCCATATTTCACGACTGTAATCTAAATTCCAAATTTCGGGTTTTCATCTCTATCCGTTCACCCAAATCCAAATTGTACCAAATTTAGTACCATTTATTACTTTTCGTAAACATAAGTACGAACTTCCAAAATCATTTCCTTATATCAACACCACTTCCCAACCTTGATTCCCATACTAAATTTGAAGATTGTAGCTATATCCGCTCAAAATATACAATTGGTACCAAATTTAGTAACTTTCAGTACTTTTCGTACACTTATAGGTGGAATTTCCAAAAACCATACCAAAGGGTTCTCTCTATAACTCTCCATCAGTGACCCTCGTTCCAAATTTCAAATTCTAGTACGAAATAAGTACGAACTTGCTGGGTTCCAGCTCTATTCATTCAACCAAATCCAAATTGTACCAAATTTAGTACCATTTAGTACTTTTCGTAAACGCAAGTACTAAAATTACCACATATATCAATAGTACACTTCAACAGTTATCTTAATTCGAAATTTAAAGTTTCCAGCTCTATCCTTTCACCCAAATCCAAGTTGTACAAAATTTAGTACCATTTAGTATTTGTCGTACACATAAGTACAAATTTCGAAAACTACCCACATATCGCAATCCTATATTCCGTCAGTAATCTTAATTCCAAATGTCAGGTTTCTAGCTCTATCCTTTCACCCAAATCCAAATTGTACTAAATTTAGTACCATTTAGAGCATTTCGTACACATGAGTACGAATTTCACAAACCATTTCCATTTATAAACACAACTTCCCAACCTTCATTTCCATACCAAATTCCAAGTTTCTAGCTTAATCCGTTCAAAATATACAATTGGTACTAAATTTAGTACTTTTCGTACACTTATAGGTCGAATTTCCCAAAACCCTTTGGTACATCTTTTTTACTCTCAATCGGTTACCCTCATTCCAAATTTCAGAATTCTAGCTCTTCCCGTTTGCCTAATACAAAGGGTACCATATTTAGTACCCTTATAGGTCGAATTTCCAAAAACCCAGCCTTATCTCACCCCTACTCACCGACAGCAACCCACAGTCAAAATTTCAGCTTTCTAGCTTCAGCGGTTTCGTCTGGGCGATGATATACATGTCACTCACTCACTCAGTCATCACTAAGCTCTTTTATATATATAGATTACTAGCAAAGTGCCCGCTACTTCGTATGCGGAAAGGATATAAAAAACAAATAAACAATAATATAATGGAAATGGCGAACACTGAAAATTTTATTGTACTTATACCAATTTTAATCAATATTTATTGTTTAATATTTTAGTACTGTTCGTACCGCTTTAGTTCGATTGAGTACCATTTAGTACTTTTCGTATCCCCTAAGTACGAATTTCCAAAACTTGCTCAATCCTACACCCCAACAGAAATCTTAATTCAAAATTTCAGGATTCCAGCTCTGTCCGTTCACCTAAATTTAAATTGTACCAAATTTAGTACCATTGTACCAAATGTAGTACTTTCCGTACCCATATGTACGAATTTCCAAGACAAACTCAATCCTACAGTCCAACAGTAATCTTACTTCCAAATTTCAGGATTCCAGCTCTATCCGTTCACCCAAATCTAAATTATACCAAAGTTAGTACCATTTAGTACTTCCCGTACCCATAAGTACGAATTTCCAAGACTAACTCAATCCTACAGTCCAACAGTAATCTTACCTCCAAATTTCAGGTTTATGTCTATGCAAATCCAAAATTTACCAAATTTAGTACCATTTAGAACTTTCCGTACCCATAAGTACGAATTCTTAAACCTACACTCCAAAAGTAATCTTAGTTCCAAATTTCAGCATTCCAGCTCTATCCGTTCACCCAAATCCAAATTGTACCAAATTTAGTACCGTTTAGTACTTCTCGTACCCATAAGTACGAATTTCCAAAACTACCTCAGTCCTTCACTCCTTCATTCCATCAGTAATCTTAATTCCAAATTTCAGTTTTCCACGCCTATCCAAATCCAAATTTTACCAAATTTACTACCATTAAGTACTTTTCGTACACGTAAGTATGAATTTCCAAAACTACCCCCATATTTCACGACTGTAATCTAAATTCCAAATTTCGGGTTTTCATCTCTATCCGTTCACCCAAATCCAAATTGTACCAAATTTAGTACCATTTATTACTTTTCGTAAACATAAGTACGAACTTCCAAAATCATTTCCTTATATCAACACCACTTCCCAACCTTGATTCCCATACTAAATTTGAAGATTGTAGCTATATCCGCTCAAAATATACAATTGGTACCAAATTTAGTAACTTTCAGTACTTTTCGTACACTTATAGGTGGAATTTCCAAAAACCATACCAAAGGGTTCTCTCTATAACTCTCCATCAGTGACCCTCGTTCCAAATTTCAAATTCTAGTACGAAATAAGTACGAACTTGCTGGGTTCCAGCTCTATTCATTCAACCAAATCCAAATTGTACCAAATTTAGTACCATTTAGTACTTTTCGTAAACGCAAGTACTAAAATTACCACATATATCAATAGTACACTTCAACAGTTATCTTAATTCGAAATTTAAAGTTTCCAGCTCTATCCTTTCACCCAAATCCAAGTTGTACAAAATTTAGTACCATTTAGTATTTGTCGTACACATAAGTACAAATTTCGAAAACTACCCACATATCGCAATCCTATATTCCGTCAGTAATCTTAATTCCAAATGTCAGGTTTCTAGCTCTATCCTTTCACCCAAATCCAAATTGTACTAAATTTAGTACCATTTAGAGCATTTCGTACACATGAGTACGAATTTCACAAACCATTTCCATTTATAAACACAACTTCCCAACCTTCATTTCCATACCAAATTCCAAGTTTCTAGCTTAATCCGTTCAAAATATACAATTGGTACTAAATTTAGTACTTTTCGTACACTTATAGGTCGAATTTCCCAAAACCCTTTGGTACATCTTTTTTACTCTCAATCGGTTACCCTCATTCCAAATTTCAGAATTCTAGCTCTTCCCGTTTGCCTAATACAAAGGGTACCATATTTAGTACCCTTATAGGTCGAATTTCCAAAAACCCAGCCTTATCTCACCCCTACTCACCGACAGCAACCCACAGTCAAAATTTCAGCTTTCTAGCTTCAGCGGTTTCGTCTGGGCGATGATATACATGTCACTCACTCACTCAGTCATCACTAAGCTCTTTTATATATATAGATTACTAGCAAAGTGCCCGCTACTTCGTATGCGGAAAGGATATAAAAAACAAATAAACAATAATATAATGGAAATGGCGAACACTGAAAATTTTATTGTACTTATACCAATTTTAATCAATATTTATTGTTTAATATTTTAGTACTGTTCGTACCGCTTTAGTTCGATTTTCAAAAAGATCAGCCATATCTCACCCTTACATGTTAACAGCGAGACCAACATTGCACACCAATACTCACACTAAATCCAAAAAAAAAAAAAAAAACAGATTCCAGAACTGTCCCTACACCCAACAACAAATTGAGTGCCATTAAGTACTCTTTGTACCCGTAAGAACGATTTTCCAAAACTACCTTAATCCTTCACTTCACCAGTAAACTTAATTTCAAAGAACAGGATTCCAGCGCTGTCAGTGCACTCAAATTCAAGTTGTACCATTTGGTGTATTTCGTACCCATAAGTACGAACTTCAAAAACTACCTGCATGTCTCAATCCTACACTCCATCCGTAGTCTTACCAAATTTCAGGATTCCAGCTCTATCCGTTCCCCCAAATACCCACTGTACCAAATTTAGTACCATTTAGTACTTTCCGTACCCATAAGTACGAATTTCCAAAACTACCTTAATCCTAGACTTCAACTATAATCTCAATTCCAAATTTCAGGATTCTAGATTCCAAATCCCAATTGTACCAAATTTATTACTTTTCGTTCCCATAATACGAATTTCCAAAACTACCACAATCCTACACTCCAACAGAAATCTCAATTCCACATTTCAGGATTCTAGGTCTATCCGTTGACCCAAATCCAAATTATACTAAATTTAGTGATTTTCGTATTCATAAGTACGAATTTCCAAAACTACCTCAATTCTGCACTTCAACATTAATCTCAATTATGAATTTAAGGTTTCCAGCTCTATTCGTTCACCCAAATCCAAACTGTACAAAATTTAGTATTTTTCTTACCCGTAAGTAAGAATTTGCAAAACTAACTCCATCTTACACCCCAACAGCAAGTTTAATTCTAAATTGCATTATTCCATCTCTGTTCGTTCACCCAAATCCAAATTTGGTACTTTTTGTACTAATTTTCAAAACTACTTTCATTTTACACTCCAAATGTAGCCTGCGAAGTACTAATTTCACCCTAAATTCAAATTGTACCAAATTTAGTACCACTTAGTACTTTTCGTAACCAATTTCAAAACAACTCCATTCTACAATCCAACAGTAGCCATTCTTATAATCCAGCAGCAAGTTTTATTCCCAATTTCAGAAATTCAGCTCTATCCGATGACCCAAATCTTAATTGTACCAAATTTATTACTTTTCGTAACCCATAAGTACGAATTTCCAAATTATCTCCATCCCATACTACAACATCAATCTTAATTCAAAATTTCAGGATTCCAGGTCTATCCGTTCAACCTAAATCCAAATTGTAAAAAATTTAGTACCATATAGTACTTGTCGTACCCATATGTACTAATTTTGAAAACTACTTCCATTCTACTCTCTAATAGTAGCCTTAATTCAAAATTTCAGGATTCCAGCTCTATCCGTTCGCCAAGTCATAATTGTACCAAATTTAGTATCATTTAGTACATTTCGTACCCATAAGCACGAATTTTCAAAACTACTTCCATTCTACTCTCCAACAGTAGCCTTAGTACAAAATTTCAGGATTCCAGCTCTATCCGTTCGCCCAAATCGTAAATGTACCAAATTTAGTACCATTTAGTACCATTCGTACCCATAAGTACGCATTTTTAAATTTACTTCTATCCTACCCTGCAACTGCAGCCTTAATTCTATCCGTTTCCTCAAATCGTAATTGTACCAAATTTTTTACTATTCGTACCCATAAGTACGAATTTTCAAATCTGCTTCCATACCATGCTCCAACTGCAGCCTTAATTCAAAAATTTCAGGATTCCAGCTCTATCCGTTCAACATAAATCCAAATTGTAAAAAATTTAGTATGTACCACTTAGTACTTGTTGTACCCATAAGTACGAATTTTCAAAACTGCTTCCATTTTACTCTCTAACGGCAGCCTAAATTCAAAATTTCAGGATTCCAGCTCTATCCGTTCAACCTAAATCCTAACTGTACCAAATTTGGCACCATTTAGTACTTTTCGTACCCATAAGTACGAATTTTTAAAACTACTTCTATTCTACTATCTAACATCAGCCTTAATTCAAATTTCGGGATTCCAGCTCTATCCGTTCGTCTAACTCATAATTGTACCAAATTTAGTACCTTTTAGTACTTTTCGTACCCATAAGTACGAATTTTCAAAACTACTTCCATTTTACTCTCCAACAGTAGCCTTAGTTCAAAATTTCAGGATTCCAGCTCTATCCGTTCGCCCAAATCATAATTGCACCAAATTTAGTACCATTTAGTACTTTTCGTACACATGTGTACACTTTCCCTAAACCACCTCCTTATGTCAACCGTACCTTTTAACCTTGAATCTCACACAAAATTTCAATCTTTTATTTTTATCCATTCACAAAATACGAATTGGTACCAAATTTAGTACACTTTAGTACTTTTCATACACTTATAGTTCGAATTTCCAAAAACTCTTTAGCACATCTTTCCTACACTCCATCAGTGACCTTCATTCCAAATTGCAATGTTCTAGCTCTAACGGTTCGCCAAATACAAACGGTACCATATTTAGTACCTTTTAGTACTTTTCGCACCCTTCCAGTTCGAATTTCCAAAAACCCAGCCTTATCTGACCCCTTCGGACCAAGAGTGATCCACACCCAAAATTTCAGGATTCTAGCTTCAGCCGTTTCGTCTGGGCGTTGATGAATCAATCAGTCAGTCAGTGAGTCAATCACTTTACTCTTTTATTAATATAGATTTATTATTTATGATTTATTATTTACTATTTATTATAATTTTCGGATTCCAGCGCTATCTCTCCATCCAAAGGCAATTTATACCAAATTTAGTATTTTCCGTACTTAAAAGTACGAATTTCAGAATTACCTCAATCCTACACTTCAAAAGTAGTTTTAATTGCAAATTTCAGTATTCCATCTCTATGCGTTCAATCACATCCAAATTGTACCAAATTTAGTACTTTCCGTTTCTATAAGTATGAATTTCCAAAACTACCTCTATCCTACATTCCATCAGTAAACTTAATTCGAAATTTCAGGATTCCAACTCTATCCGTTCAACTAAATTTAAATTGTACCAAATTTAGTACCATTTAGTACTTTCCGTACCCATAAGTATACATTTCCAAGACTAACTCAATCCTACACTCCAAAAGTAATTAAATTCCAAATTTCAGGATTCCAGCTCTAACCGTTCACCTAAATAGAAATTGTACCAAATTTAGTACCGTTTACTACTTTTCGTACCCATAAGTAAGAATTTCCAAAACTACCTAATTCCTTTACTCCATCAGTAATCTTAATTCCAAATTTCAGGTTTCCATGTCTATCTAAATCCAAATTGTACCAAATTTTGTACCATTTAGTACTTTTCGTACACATAAGTATGAATTTCCAAAAGTACACCCATATCTCAATCGTACGCTTCAACGGTAATCTAAATTCCAAATTTCAGGTTTTCAGCTCTATCCGTACATCTTTCTAATCTCCATCAGTTACCCTCATTCCAAATTTCAGAATTCTAGCTCTTCCCGTTTGCCCACAAAGGGTACCATATTTAGTACCTTTTAGTACTTTTCGTACCCTTCTAGGTCGAATTTCCAAAAACCGAGCCTTATCTCACCCCTACACACCGACAGCAACCCACAGTCAAAATTTCAGCTTTTTAGCTTCAGCGGTTTCGTCTGGGCGATGATATACATGTCACTCACTCACTCACTCACTCAGTCATCACTAAGCTCTTTTATATATATAGATAACAACTTTATTTGGAAAATTATCGTAAAATTATCTATATATCGTATTAATCAAAAAAATTATTTTATCGTTGAGACATCATAATAATACATTTTGATAGATAAAAGTTGTGCTCAGAACCTGCATAATATTAATACTTGCAGGAGTTTTCCCGTTTAGCGCTAAAAATGCGTTCCCGTACTCCAAAATCTAGCAAGACTTGCACTTCTCTTTAAGCAAAAATAGCGCCGTAAAACACCTTCTTCTCCTCTTTTCTGCCATACAATTTTGGACTAGTAGAAACTAGCAGCAAGTATTTTCACTGGCATCTAATATGATAGCTGCTACGTTGATTTTGACATTTATGCACAAGTTTCTGCAATTTCCGTAATTTTTCCGGTCCCTTAATTTTTTAGGAAATTTGTATGGGGAAGCAATTTTTGACAATTAGCTCTTTTTTCTACCATTAACAAAAACAGGGTTGTATATCATGTGTACTGTGATTTCCATGTTGATTTCGCTGAAATCACGAAATGAGATTATTTCATTTTTGTTTGCGAAATCATGATAAATTTTGCTTGATTCCGCTCGAAATCCCGAAACGCCTTCGAAATCAGGAAACGACGCCGAATGTAAACTAAGCATTACTGGTCTTCTCAAAAAGGTCTATTAGTACCCAGCAAAATGTTCGATGCCAAAGATGACATTCAATCATGGGTGCAAGTGATCTAGCATGTCATCTTTTTAGCATCTTCATCGATGAATTTTATATGAGCGTGGACCCCAAAAGATGACGTTCTTTTCTGGATCCTAAGCATGTCATTTTAACCAATGCGTTGACATGTCATTTCCACCAATGCTTTGGCATGTCATTTCCACCAATGATTTGACATGTCATTTTCACCAATGCTTTGACACGTCATTTTCACCCATGCTTTGACATGTCATTTTAACCAATGCTTTGGCATGTCATTTTCACCAACCCCTTGGCATGAAATTTTCATGTCTTGTTTGGAAAATGGAAATGCTGTATTGAAATATGGTTTTCATGAAAAACAAAACTCTTTATTAATTCAAACGAATTCATGAAATAGCTACAATTAATTTATCAGTTTAGTTTTTCAAAAGTTTACATCCAAAATTGCAATGTAATCACCACCGCTGCAACGCAAAAGATTACTTGCTCCGTTCTCCGCAACTGATATTCTTTCATCTTACAAAAGGTTTTTCTCAATTATCTTCCCATCACCAGTTCAGATTTCAACATGGACTCCAAATGCACTCCTTTAAGTATTTTTATTTCGTAAATTACTTTTATTTTATAATTTTGTTATTTTATAACAACATTTTGGTAATTTATACTCTTTTGTTTAGTGACGGAAATATGTAGGGATCTACAACCCGGCTTGCTTTAGGGATTTCTAAGAACAAAATGTAACGAACGGGGAGGAGAACTTTTTATGGAAAATACCATTTATGCTTAATTAATTTATTTTTAATTGTTTCGTTCCAAAAGTAGTTTCTTCTTTATTTTCAGATTCTTGTTCCTTTTCGTTTCAGACTTTTTTTCAAATTCCAAGAAGCGAGATTTGATTGATTTCATTCTATGTCAGATTTAGAACAGACAAGGGAACTTTTAAAATAGCAATGTGTGCAGTCCGATTCTATTTTTAGCTCGATGGTTGGGACTTCATATAATACCAATTGTTTAGAAGTTTTAGTTGTTTGATATGCAGGAAATGTAAGACAACATCACGACGACAGTTCTAACAACTTTGGTCTGTTCCAGAAACTGCAAGAATCTACTTATTTTTACTACGATAACAATTTTTCCTTTATGTTATCGGAAAAAATAGTAAAAATTAGTAGATTTTTGCAGTACTGGAACATACCAAAATGAAAATAAACAGGTGTGTAAATAAAAACACAAACATCTCTATTGGATCGATGGAATGGGTACAAATGCTGATGAAAAGATCGGATCTATCACGACTTCCTTTGCATTGGTTCAAATCCTAATGAAAAGTTCGGATCTTTCACGACTTCCTTTGAACCAATGCAAAAGATGACATGAAATCACGTCATCGCAAAGAACCCATTCCGTCAAATTTTGCTGGGTATTCTTATCTTGTTTTTTTTATGAGAAGTCACCCTTGTCTTTTATTGAAGACATTGTGGTCACTATGGGAAATCTTACTGGATACCCTGTGACACAAAATGGAAGTCAAGATCTGGGGGTGAAAAAATCCCTTTTCAGAATGAAAGCCCCAATTGAGAACCGAAAGGATCCCATAGCTGAAATTTCTGAGTTATGATCCCAGAAAAATGTTCGATGCCAAAGATGCCATTCATGGGTGAAAGTGATCTGGCATGTCATCTTTCTAGCATCTTCATCGATGAATTTTATATGAGCGTGGACCCCAAAAGATGCTATTCATTTTTGGATCGAAAGAATGTCATTTACACCAATGCTTTGACATGTCATTTTCACCAATGCTTTGGCATGTCATTTCCACCAATGCTTTGACATGTCACTTTCACCAACCCTTTGCAATGACATTATCATTCCGAATAGAGTTTTAAAAACGTTGGTTGTGATTTCGAGTCTCCGACAACATTAAGCCTATTGTAAATAATTTAGAAAATATATTTAGGAAAATGTGTATAAATAAAAACACAAAATTCAACTCTATTGGATCGATGAAATGGGTTCAAATGCTCATGAAAAGACCGGATCTTTCACGACTTCCTTTGCATTGGTTCAAATGCTAATGAAAATATCGGATCTTTCACGACTTCGTTTGATCCAATGCAAAAGATGCCATGAAATAACGTCATCGCATGAAACCCCTTCCTTAAAATTTTGCTGGGATATAATGAATATTTTGATTGATCCCCATCAATCACAGAGAAAATAGCTTTGTATCTCTGTTTGGAGATATTGTTTCATCATTTTTAGATGACTTGTTTTCTGTTAAATAGAATGAGGAAACTTTCTATCGAATATGCTGTCCTTCTAGATCAATTCCTTCCATGCCCTTTTTGTTCTTGAACTCAAAAAGTAAAACAAAATGACATTTTCTACAAAAATTCCACCGAAAATTATATGTAGGTTTCCCATATCCAAGAAATCGATATTGTCACGTTTTCATTGTCTTTTATCAGTTTTACCCGTTACTTTCTCAAAAAAAAAAAAAAAAAACAGTATGTTTCGGTAAATTTCGAATAATCTATTAACTATATATGAAGTTCGGATGGTTACGCTTCTGAATTAGGGGATCATCAATTCGTTGTTGGTCAACGACAGATTCATCCTTCTAGGATTTAATATATACTCAAAACTTAAACAATTTTGGTAAAATTTTCATGTTTGATGAATATTTTCCCATTATATTTTATCGACATTCAACAAAAATATGGTGATGAAGTTTTTAATCAAAATTTTCGGGGTGTCTTTTTTCTGTGTATATAGGCCAAAATATAGGAACAAATTAAAAATTTGTGCACATTTTATTCATTTTTAGTGGTATAGGAATTCACTCGGAGCCGGAGTCGTGAAAATAAACTCGTTTGGAGTCGGAGTCGAGCCAAGAATTCCATGCCCGTCTGTTGAAATCAAGATACAGCTCGCAATTTTTAAGATAGAGCTTTGTCTTCGTTGGTGGTATTCAACTTTCCCCTCAAAATTTGTCGGTATAGGTCCACGCCTTCATATAGCCCCCATGAAACGGTACCTCCTGATTTTTGGTATTTGGAGGGTTGTGCCACAAAAACCTACCGATATGGCTGAAATTTGGGGAATTCGTTGGGGAAATTCAACTTTCCCCAAAGAACGGTACCTCCCGATTTCCAGTATTTTGAAGGTGGTGGCTTCCATATAGCACTGAATTTACTGAAATTTGGTTTAGTCTTCGTTGGTGGTATAAAACTTTCCCCCAGAAATTTGTCGGTACAAGTCCTCGCTTTCATATAGCCCCCATAGAACGATACCCCACGACTTTCCTAAATTCTGAAGTTTTTATTTTTAAAGTAAGCCCAGCTTAATCACAGATTTGTTGTTTCTAAATTTTAAAAACAACAAGTTTTTAAAGTGTTTGTAGTAAAATTGATTTACTTTAGGGAAGGGCAGAGAATACTAGTTTCGTTCAACGCCACTTGGACTCATCAGTTCCCTTAGTTCTTTGTATTGAAACAAAGAACTCTTGCCCAATTTCATGACGACTCGAGCTCAAAAATAAAGCTGAGTACACATTGCCAGTTTTGAATGACTGCTTTGTTGGTACTAGTGTGGCCGTTCATTTTTGTCATTCATCATGCAACCACAAAATGTTTTGACAGTTATCGATAACTGCGAAATATCGACATTCAAAATTGACAATGTGTACTGCTCGTAAATGTGACGGACGAATTCATTTAAATGCGAATTCAACAGAAACTTTCAAAAACTTTCGTAGCCGCATAGTCGAGTCGTCATAAAATTGGGGAAGAGTTCTTTGTTTCAACACAAAGAACTAAGGGAACTGATGAGTCCAAGTGGCGTTGGACGAAACTAGTCTTCTCTGCCCTTCCCTAAAGTAAATCAATTTTAACTACAACGACTTTAAAAACTTGTTGTTTTTAAAATTTGAAAACAACAAATCTGTGATTAAGATGGGCTTACTTTAAAAATAAATTGTAAACACACATCACAACAAAACTGCCAAAGTGAATGTAAATTCTGAAGGTTATGACGTCAATATCCCACCGAATTGACTGAAATTTGTTGTTTAGTCTTCCATTGGGTTATAAAATATTCCAGAATTATCAGTAAAGGTCTACGTCTTCCTATATCCGCCATAGAAGTGTACGTCTTGATTTTCGGTATTTTGAAGGTTTTAGAAACATTATCTTACCGAATTATCGGAAATTTGGTATTTAGTCTGCTTTCAGTCTACAATTTTCCGTCAGAAATTTGTCGGTATAGATCGACGTTTTGATATATCCCCTATAGAACGGTACCTCCCGAATTTCGGTATTTTGAAGGTTGGCCACATTGTTTTGCCGAAATTGCTGAAATTTTGTATTTAGTCTTCTTCATAAACAAAAGAAAACTAAGTTTACCTCAATACAACTCGTGGTGGAACGGTATAACAAGATCGGCGCGGCCGAACTTAACGCCGTTCTTACTTGTTAAATATATTTATACATGAATTTATACAGCTGCCCCCCTAGATATTCCTGGCTACGCCCATGTAATCGTATATTTTCAGACCTTTTAGAAGAGGTGTACGACCATTCAAAGTTTCTCTGCATGAATATTTGCATTTAGTTCGTCAAATTTTATGGGTATATAATGACTAATGTGATCACCGTCACAATTTGTCTGTCGATGATGTTTCTATCCTTCCTATGTATGTCCATTGTGTAAAACTCGACATGGTTCTGAATGCTGAAGCCTGAAACCAGCCCTAGATGTTTGGAACTCAATCAAAGGTACAGAGTTTGGAAATTCAATATACTGAAGAGTATTTTTTGTTCCCACCGGAGATCAGAATTGTCGTAGCCTAAAATGATGACTTCCATCGTTGGTAATTACCACCAATTTTAGTCGCAACCCTTCTCCGGGCATTGTCAAGGTGCTCGTATTCAAAAATTGTATATGAGAGTATCTCACGATGGCCAAGCAATAAACACTATTCCCTTCCAGGACATTGCCTAGCTTGATGTACCAAAATTACTATCAGCAAATATTTGCCAAAATGATTACCAAAAAATTATTGTATAACTAAGACTGCAGAGCATGTCCTAGCAACAACAATAATAAACTACATGCAAGCACATCGACAAATAAATAAGACAACAGACTTTTCGTGTTGCATGACGAGCTCTTTATTCGTCTAATAACAAAATCAAACAATTTTAACACACGACTGATTTTGACTTCATGGTTGACAATGTAACCCACCGAGCTATGTACACAGAGGCAAAGCGGAATCCCATTCAATATCTCTGCCAAAAATAGAAGGACTATCCAATTGGACTGGTCGAACCAAGTGGAAGTACATTGATGTTGCATGACGTGCAAATACACACTGTATGACTTGAATTGTGGTATTTCCGCACAAACACAAGGCAGTGTGTGTGCAATGGTTATACGAGCGTAATCATACCAAACTCAAGCGTGTGTTGAACATTTATTGTAATGACATTTACAAAGGATTAGAGCTATTCTCTCTTTTGCAGTATCATCATCAACAACAACGACAACAACAATGCATTTGAATTTGTGCTCGAGTAGCACCAGCAGCAAATGAATGTTTAAAACGATTATCAACTAGAACATGCAACAATGTCCGCTTGTATTGTCCATTCATTCATCCCTCCATTTGGATTAAATAATACCAACGATATATGTACATACATCCAACATGTCCATGTGAAGAACATTCATTATTTGGCTTTCGAATGTCCCCAACACGGACAATGACTTACATACATTCGTTTGACTGTTGTGATGTGATTTGGTGTTAAACTTCATCGCTGTTGGTGTTACTTCTCTTATTGCCACAACGGAGGTATTTGCATTTGAGATTATGACTTTAAGAGGCTTAATAAATACGAAATACTTCATCCATCATTCGAAATGACACAATGTCGTCAACTAATGTGAGAAAACTAAATAATTTTCTTAGTCATGTCTATGATTGTGGATAATATGAAATTCTTGAATATGCTGATGACTGACTTGTCGTCACCAGACGAAGTTTTAATTGCTTAATTCGGAATGTATCCATGAATAGAGTGATGTGAACATGGAGAGCTGCAGCTGATAAGTGTTTTTTATTCAAACATGTTAGAGGATACGTTTTAAGCGCAAGGAAAAAGTTCAAACTCTAGAGATATTTTCGGTAAATACTGACTAAATACACATTTTGGGTGATATTTTGGTATTTACTAAACTGAATCACAAATACATCACTCGTTAGATACGTGGGTTGCCAAAAAAGACTCAGGTTTTGGTGTAGACCCCATATAATGGTACCTCAAAATTTATTGTATCTGGAAGGTGGTCAGTTAACACCAACTGATAAGAATTTTCCACCTCATATAATGGAATAAGTAATCAAATAAAAAAATTAATATGTCCAATTCCTAGAAAATTCATTCCAAAGACGACTCAAGAGAAGCAGAGAAGATAGCAAAAATGTTATGGATAGGGCGACTCAAGAATTGAACTTTTTATACCCTCACTTATCCACGAAACTGAACACATCGGATAACTAAAACAGGTCGACATGGTATTTCGTGACTCAATGATTCCGCCACATTTCATTTGTTTCTTCTACAGGGGTTTAGTATTACGATCTCAACTTTTAATTAAATGTTGTTCATTAAAATACAAATAAATTTCCCTTTCAAATCCAAATATGTCAATATTTTCCTTAGGCTTAACAGAACGCCTTAAATTTTAAAGCCAATGAAGATAAAGTGTCAGAAATATAACCACAACTGGTGATGCAAAGAAAACAAAAAATATAAGTTTTACAAAAAAAAGGATAATTGCAAAAATTGTTTAGACAAGTGTCGCTCGCTAGTCACCACCATTTTTACCATCCACCATGACTGCACAAGGTCGTCCAGGGAAAGGGAATATTGTTTGGTTGCATCATGATGAGAAAATAACCAATCTTAATTTCCACCCACTCACAGCGACTGCTGGGTCGAGGACGATGAGGAAACAAAAACACGGTCACATTGTTACAACAAAGGACACCAATGCAAATATTTACATTGACGTGATGACAAAGAGGGGATGTTAATGACACTGAAATCTAAAAAGGCTTTGAGAAGCCAAGCGAACCCGACTAATGCCGCTTGCACTGATGACAATTTAAAATTATGGTAACATTTGTTTGGAAAGAAGGAGGAAGTCGGAGGAGGAGTTATTGCATGAAACGCATTTCTTTCAAAGAACAACAGCAGCAGCGAAAGCGCAGACAGTGAAATACAATTTCAATTTCTTTTGCAAAAGAAGACGAAGTGGTAATTAATTCCAGCAGCTACTTAGCGTTCATGCATGGTGATATAACGCAAATACGTATGTGTGTATGGAGAGATGCTGTTCGGTTGGATGGATGACTGAATGAATGGCTAAATATTAAAAAGGCATTAGATGAACAAAAGGGGTGCGTACTGACCTGCCGGCTTCCACTTTTTTTCACTTTTCAATGTCATGACTGCCAGCATACACTTGATGAATAAGGCTATGAGCAGTGCGGTGGACGCTTATCGTTTGGAATTTCTGATGGGTATGTTGTTTTGTTTGGATGAATGGTAGGTAGATAGCTTTATGTTTGTTAATATAACAGATGATTTGTTGTTTCTCTACTAATGCAAAATATATTTTAAAGTTTTCAATTCCTGTTACCCATTCTGAAAAACCAGTACGAAAAAGATCAATGTCGGGTGGAACCGGCTATATGATACCATGGCTTATTATTCGGAGCACAATGGTTCAAGAATAGATTTTCCTGGCCAAAAATCAAAATTTTGTTTTGTCACAGATATTTAATTTCTATATGGGATTCGATAATAAACATACTGAAACTAAGGAAACAAAAAATTAGGTAAAACTATTGGAAGGTGCGGGCGTAGGGTGCCCCTAAAGACGAACATTTTTCCCATGTTTGAGAAATATGTAATTTTTGAAAACTTCTGGAAAAAGAAATAGCTATTTCTCGGAAACTAACATATATTGCGTTCGCTATTTTTTGTTTTAGTAGGTCGGCTTGTGGCCTTTAAAAGTAGGTTTAATAAATTACAGTAGCGTTTACACAACATGAGCTATTTTATTTTTACTCAGGTACTAAATTTTATGAAATTCTAAATTCAGTGGACTAGAACTTTTGTGGAACAATGTTCTGTTTTCACAGAAATATGTCCGAGAGTCTCCTCTTTCAGCCCATATATACTTTTATTCCCGTCCCGTTCCGTCCGTTTAACACTTTTTTAAATTTATTGAAATTACATGGGTTAAAATGTTTCGTGTGTGTTTTTCCATACCATTTCCACATGAATTACAGCTTTTTTACACAAATTAAATTTTTTTGGAGTATATGAGTTTTTATATGAGTTATATAAGTTTTACGAAAACACAAGAAGCATTTTATTTGAATTTTTGAACAAATTTAAATTTTTTGTACTTTTTTTCTCGTGAAAAATTTTTGAAAAAAATGTTTAAATTTTTTTTTTCGAAATTTTTTTTTTTATTTTTTTTTGGTATTTTTATAATTTATTAATTGGCGTTTGAACATCTTTAATATATACGAAGATATAAAAAACACAAAAAACACTGATATTTTGATGAAAAATAGTAAACAAATTCAAAAGTTTAACTTTGACCTTGAATTCCTCTGCAACTAACAGACCGAATTTAATTAACCGGAAAGCTGATTGTGTTATCTGTCTAACAAAAAAAGAATTGTGAAAATATCTCTATCCGTTCAAAAGTTATAGAATTTTGACCAGGAAAAAACGATTCTGAACCACTGTGCGGAGGAGAAAAAACTATAGATTTATTGGACGCCTTTCAAGATTCCGGTATATATAACGGCTTATGAGCTTGTTAAATGTGCATCTTCACATGAAATCGGACCGATTTATATCTTCATTTATTTATATCTTAAAAATTTTAATAGGTCAGTACTGCTGTAGACCGCTCGCTATCTATCCGAATTTCATAATGAAATATATATGGGAGCTATATTTAGCTCCGAACCGCTCTGCGGTCTCTCGTCAGAAGAGACATTACTTAAATTTGTTTATTCAAAAATATAATCCTGACGTAATGCTATTAGCTGAGCATAAGCTCTCTAATAGGCACAAACTCCAAATAAAACATTACACCATATTTAGGCAAAATAGGATGGATGGCCGCGGAGGGGGGACAGCGGTGTTGGTAAAGGACTGGATTAAGGCCGAACGAATCGAAGCCAACTTAGGAGAGATAGAGGGAACCGTAGTTGAACTTAAGGGACTCTGTAACAACATGCTGGTCATGTCGCTTTACAAGAGACCTCAAGGAACAATTGCTGAAGCCGATCTAATGAACATTGGCAACTTAATAGGAAACAAGGAGGCAGTAATTGGTGCCGATTTAAATGCTAAGAATCCGCTTTGGGGGGGAATCAAATACAATGCAAGTGGCAGGGTATTGGCTGAATGGCTCGACACATCACCCAATATCTTAATAAGACCTACAAATCAACCAACTAGATGTACATTTAATACTCAATCATTTATAGATATATTCATGACAACAACTAATATAGGAATATCGGCTAATGACCCAACCAGATGTGTCGAGACGCTGGACTATAATTCGGATCATAAGGCCATAATGATAAATGTTGTATCTAGTACACTAGAAAGGAGAATAGAAGAAGAATTCTTTGACTTTAAAAGTTTTAATAAAAATGTATTCAATAATTCAATGGACGAACATAAGCATAGACTATGTCTTCCTACAAATAGAAATGCAACTTTGGAAGAAATTGATAATGATGTAGATATATTGTCAGAAATAATTAGGGGTGCTATGGATAATAGTATGAAAAAATTTAAAGCTAAACATGGTATGCTTGCAGAATTACCACAAGACATATTGGAATTAATAAAGCAGAAAAAAACTTTGAGAAGAAGAAGATATAGAGTCCTTGACATAAATGAATACAACACTCTTAGTACTATTTTAAAGTGTTTGGATAAAATAATACAGGAAAAGATCAGTATTTTCGAAGAAAGATATTATACAGACAAGTTGGTCAGTATTCGATGCAATGGTGACATGTATAAAAAGGTAAAACAATTTTGCAGTTCAGAAAGAAGAAAGATGCATGATTTAGTGGATGAACATGGTGTCAATAAAACAAATAATTTAGACAAGGCCTGCCTAATAGCGGATGAATTTTCCAAGGTACAAGCGAATTGTAACTTACCTGAAATAGAAATCAACACAGAACAGCATACGCCGATCTATAATTTTAGTGACTACATTTTAGCTGATGGCAGTTCGTCATACATCGAAAGAGAAGGTACCAAATTAATAACAAGTAATGATATAGGCTCAGCCTTAAAGAATCTAAAAAATAAAAAAAGTAGTGGTGGCGATGGCATACCAAATTTTATTCTCAAAAAAATTAATAGCAATTTTTGGAATAGGATTGCTATTATTTTTAACCAGTGTATCAACATAGGTTATTTTCCAAGAAAATGGAAGCATGCTAGGGTTGTACCTGTGCTAAAACCTGGAAAAGATCCTACGAAACCAAATAGCTACAGACCAATATCACTGTTAGCAAATTTAGGCAAATTATTAGAAATATTTATCTTAGAAAAAATAAAAGAACATATAGATAATAATAATGTATTAAGAGATTGTCAGTTTGGGTTCCGCAAGGGACATTCAACGACGCATGCACTTATTGCATTATCCAATAAAGTTTCAAATGGTTTTAATAATAGAAGCGCCACCATTGCGGTAAGCCTGGATTTTCAAAAGGCTTTTGACACCGTATGGCAAGCCGGCATAATAACAAAAATGACTGACAAATTTGGATTCAATCCAACTATAGTTAGACTAATAAAGAACTATTTATGTAACAGAACATTTTCAGTTTCCATAGAAAATGCAAATTCTAGTATACATAATATATGTTCAGGAGTTCCGCAGGGCTCGGTACTTGGACCGGTCCTTTATAACCTTTACTTAGCTGACATCCCTCAGCCTGAAAATGACATATTACTATTGATATTTGCTGATGATATATTAATAGCGGCCACCCATCCTAAGGCAAAACTTGCACAAACTAAATTAAATAATTACTTAGAAGAACTTAATGAATATTTTATGACATGGAAGCTTAATCTAAATATTAATAAATGTAAAACAATAATAATTAAAGGTAAAAAATCTAGTTTATATAATAATGGTAGAAAATTTGCTCCAAAAGTTAAAATTAATAATAACCAAATTGAAAACGTTAAAGAACTAAAATATTTGGGGGTAACATTTGATGAACAATATTCATTTATCACACATGTAGATAACACATTAAGAAAAGCAAAAGTGGCATTTAATAATGTAATGCAAGTTTTAAGTCGTAAAAGAGGCTTGAGCACTAAAATTAAGTTGTGTCTATATAAACAATTAATACGACCGATAATGGCTTACTCATTCCCTATCTGGTATGGCATATCTTCCAGACAAATGGAAAGAATTAGAGTGTTCGAACGAAGAATGCTTGGGTATTGTCTAAATATGAGGACTAAAAAGACAGAGGACGGAAGATTTAAATCGCCATCCAGAAGAGCATTATATCTTGCCAGTAAACTTGAACGGATAGACAAGTTCATGATGAATTTAGCACTTAAATTCATAGAAAGTTGTACAACTCATATCAATACATTAGTTGAAAGCTGTAAAATTGAAGAAACAGACTTTGTGCGTTACATGCAAAATGATGGACATCTTTCTCCTATG
The DNA here is from genome assembly GCF_047663935.1 of Musca autumnalis. Classification (NCBI taxonomy): domain Eukaryota; kingdom Metazoa; phylum Arthropoda; class Insecta; order Diptera; family Muscidae; genus Musca; species Musca autumnalis. The sequence goes on along the minus strand of NW_027411755.1, from coordinate 139,815,893 downwards.
TGCTTGATGCATTTAAAAAATAATGAAATGATTTTTAATAATAATGGAAAAATTGTCTTCTATAATAGAAGATATGGAACACTAAATATGGATGAAAATAATTTAGTATATAGTACTGAACAATATTAATGTAGTAAAAATGACTTGATTTAAAACCTTTGTAAATATGTATATATGTAAATAGTAGACTGTAAGATTATATTTGAATTCTTTTAGTTTTCTTAGTTTGTAAGATCATACATGTAACCAAAACAGAATAGAAAGTTTTTATTCCCTTTTCTTTCTAAATTAATACGAAAATGAATGACATAGTCAAATTTAAATTGATTAAATATATGGGCTGACCTACCTTAAATTTCAACTAAATATTCCTAGAAAAAGAGTAAATCTGTTAGGAGCAATTATTAAAATAAGATAGTCTTAAGTTACTAAACTTTGTAAATAATTATATGGGAAATAAAATCTTGAATCTTGAATCTTGAATCTAGCTCCGAACCGATTTAAATTAAATTTTTATACCCTCCACCATAGTATGGAGGGTATATTAAGTTTGTTTTTCCGTTTGTAACGCATTGAAATACTCATTTGCGACCCTATAAAGTATATATATTCTTGATCAGGGTAAAATTCTGATTCAATCTGTGCACGTCCGTCCGTCCGTCTGTGGTAATCACTCTAGCATCCACAAAAATAGAGATAGGACGTTGAAATTTTGGGAAAAGGCTTCTTTTGTTTGCAGGCAGGTCAAGTTCGATGATGGGCTATATCGGTCCATGTTTTGGTATAGCCCCCATATAACGGTACCCCCCGATTTACGGTATTTTGACGTTTTTAGCTACATTTTCAGACCGATTTAGCTATAATTTGACATTTAGGGTTCCTAAGTGTCAATAAACTAATATAAGAAAACTTGTGGACATAGGTCCACGTTTTGGTACAGCCCCCATATAACGGTACCCCCCGATTTACGGTATTTTGACGTTTTTAGCTACATTTTCAGACCGATTTAGCTATAATTTGGCATTTAGGGTTCTTAAGTGTCAATAAATTTATACAACAAAACTTGTGGACATAGGTCCACGTTTTGGTATAGCCCCATATAACGGTACCTTCCCGATTTTCGGTATTTTGAGAATTTTACCTACAAGTTTTAACCGAATTAGCTGTAATTTGAAGATTTGACATTTGAAGTTCTTAGTGGTCACCACACCTCTCCACCAAAAATTGTCAAGAAAGGTCCATGTATGGATAAAGCCCCCATATAACGGTACCTCCCGATTTTCAGTAATTTGATAACTTTAGCTACAATATTAAACCGAACTAGCAGTTTTTTGACATTTGAAGTTCTTAGTGGTCACAACACCTCTCCATCAAAAATTCTCCATGTTTGGATATAGCTCCCATATAACGGTACCTCCCGATTTTCAGTAATTTGGCAATTTTAGCTAAAATTTTTAACCGAACTAACTGTAATTTGACATTTGAAGGTTGTAGTGGTCACCACACATCTGCATCAACAATTTTCAACATAGCCCCAAGATAACGATACCTCCCGATTTTCGGTACTTTGAGGATTTTACTTAAAATGTTTAACCGAACGTAGGTCCAAGTTTTGGTATAGCCCCAAAACAAACCTCCCGATTTTCCGTACCTTAGCTTTAGTTTTTGGACGAACTTTCTGTAATTTGAAATTTAAGAGCCAACAAAAGTTCTGCAACAAAAACTGTTCATTTAAGTTCATATTTTAGCTAGCTGTTAATGGCATTTGAAGTTCCCACTTTATGTACCGATTTTTTTGAGGATTTTAGCTACAATTTTTTACCGAGTTAGGAGTTATTTGACATCAAAGACTCCCATCAAAAACTGTCAACATAGGTCCATGTTTTATTATAACCCCTATATAACGGTACCTCCCAATTTCTAGCCCACCAAAAATTGTCAACATACATAGTTACATATAGGCACCATAAAAAGGGCCTCCCAAATGAAGCATTTTATGTACATTATCTGACATTTTAACGTACCCACGTAAAGTTGGGGACAGGAATGAAAACTAATTATTCCATTTTAGTTCAGAATATTTTATGGTGGAGGGTATGAAAAGTTCGGCCCGGCCGAACTTAACGCTTTTTTACTTGTTATATTCTACACCACTATGTGGAAAGGGTACTATAAGTACCCAGCAAAATTTGACGGAAGGGGTTCTTTGCGATGACGTGATTTCATGTCATCTTTTGCATTGGTTCAAAGGAAGTCGTGAAAGATCCGATCTTTTCATTAGGATTTGAACCAATGCAAAGGAAGTCGTGAACGATCCGATCTTTTCATCAGCATTTGTACCCATTCCATCGATCCAATAGAGATTATGTTTGTGTTTTTATTTACACACCTGTTTATTTTCATTTCGGTATGTTCCAGTACTGCAAAAATCTACTAATTTTTACTATTTTTTCCGATAACATAAAGGAAAAATTGTTATCGTAGTAAAAATAAGTAGATTCTTGCAGTTTCTGGAACAGACCAAAGTTGTTAGAACTGTCGTCGTGATGTTGTCTTACATTTCCTGCATATCAAACAACTAAAACTTCTAAACAATTGGTATTATATGAAGTCCCAACCATCGAGCTAAAAATAGAATCGGACTGCACACATTGCTATTTTAAAAGTTCCCTAGTCTGTTCTAAATCTGACATAGAATGAAATCAATCTCGCTTCTTGGAATTTGAAAAAAAAAGTCCGAAACGAAAAGGAACAAGAATCTGAAAATAAAGAAGAAACTACTTTTGGAAAGAAACAATTAAAAATAAATTAATTAAGCATAAATGGTATTTTCCATAAAAAGTCTCTCCTCCCCGTTCGTTACATTTTGTTCTTAGAGATCCCTAAAGCAAGCCGGGTTGTAGATCCCTACATATTTCCGTCACTAAACAAAAAATATAAATTACCAAAATGTTGTTATAAAATAACAAAATTATAAAATAAAAGTAATTTACGAAATAAAAATACCTAAAGGAGTGCATTTGGAGTCCATGTTGAAATCTGAACTGGTGATGGGAAGATAATTGAAAAAACCTTTTGTAAGATGAAAGAATATCAGTTGCGGAGAACGGAGGAAGTAATCTTTTGCGTTGCAGCGGTGGTGATTACATTGCAATTTTGGATGTAAACTTTTGAAAAACTAAACTGATAAATTAATTGTAGCTATTTCATGAATTCGTTTGAATTAATAAAGAGTTTTGTTTTTCATGAAAACCATATTTCAATACAGCATTTCCATTTTCCAAACAAGACATGAAAATTTCATGCCAAAGCATTGGTTAAAATGACATGTCAAAGCATGGGTGAAAATGACGTGTCAAATCATTGGTGGAAATGACATGCCAAAGCATTGGTGGAAATGACATGTCAACGCATTGGTTAAAATGACATGCTTAGGATCCAGAAAAGAACGTCATCTTTTGGGGTCCACGCTCATATAAAATTCATCGATGAAGATGCTAAAAAGATGACATGCTAGATCACTTGCACCCATGATTGAATGTCATCTTTGGCATCGAACATTTTGCTGGGTATGTTTTGACAAAAATTCAAGTAACACCACGAAATATTCATCGGAGACCTCCATTGTGGTATACCAATCTTCATATCTCGACGAGATAAAGCAACTTTGGGATGTGTGTCAGTCTGTCCATTGTAAATTATTATCAAACTCCAGGCCGCAATTATGGATCGATCGTCACGAAATTTGGTATGGAGGTCAGTTTCACATCAGAATAGATCGCTATTGTTATTGGTCCAAAAACATAATTTTTATCCAATTTTGTAGCGACTCTGTAGGTCGCAATAATAATTCGATTGCCTTGAAATTTTAAATAAGGTAAGAGTATATGACAAAGAAGAAGCTTGCAAATTGAGATGGTGATCAGGTAATATTTAGAGGGTTAAATGGATCACAACTTTTGTGTGAAAATTTTTAATATACAGGTTAACAGCCTGTTTCTGTATGTCGAAACGAAAAAGTGTGCGAATGAAACACGTCCAAACTTTAGTTTTCGAAGTATTTTTACCTTTGCTTTGCTTCAAAACAAAAAACAAATTTGCCAATTGTATTGGTGTACATGGTCAGATAACAGTGTTACAGTTGTTTGATTGTAGTGTAATCATAAACACGCTAGAGGTCGCAATTGTAGCGCAATAGTCACGAAATTTTGAACGAGGTAAGAGTTTAGGTAGAAGAAGTTGCATACAATTTTGGATGATATGATGAGATGAGCCATTACTTTTGTATAAAAAAATATAAATTTTTTCGTCCATATTTGAATTCTTGGAGGGCATATACCGCCAAAGTAGCCTAAAATGAACTACTGACTTTTCCCCTGATGCAAATTGCAATAATATGCCTTCTGCCTAATACATGTACATATAATGGGTTTTGTGTAGAGAACCACATTTTCCTCACATGCTACAAATTGTCCATATCATGATAGAGAAGTCCGTTTTTGCATTATTGCAAATTACGGGGAGCCATAGCGTATTAATTAACCAATTGGAAAAGAAACACATAAAATCAAAATGTCAGCATCATTAAAAGGTGGATGCAGTGTAAATTTTGAAAAGTGATACTTCAGAAGTGTAATCTTCACTTTCCATAACATAACTTCCACGCAAATTGTTTGTTTTGTCAAATTTTTGAGCTGCGTTCAAAAACACTTAATTTGATCAAGCAATAGTATTATAATAGTGCAAACCTTGGCTTCATAAAAACTAAATTTTTTGTTTGTATTTCACTCATTTATAAGTTTATATCACAATGATATCACCCTGAAAAGCACAAAACCGTGTGCATTATCAAACATAAGTGTTGCACGAGTCCACAAATTTTGGACGATAAATCCTCAATAATTTCACAATTTTCCCTTTGAAAATTTTTATTTAGCATTTGTAGTGTTCAATAAATTGGAGAAATGCCATTGTAACTGGGAATATTTGTATTCCAAAATGGAAATGGAATCAAAGACAATGTAATCAGCTAAACAATGTCAATTTTCCAATTTTAGAATATTTATTAGAAATGTATGATTTTGCACAAACATTTCCTGGCCAGGCAACATCAGTAATGTTGGCGAAATTTTCTGAGTATTTCAGCCATATAAAACTTCTCTAAAAGTGGTATCTTAGGACACGCCGTTCGTACTCGGCGATAAACTTTAGGTCCCATATCATTGAACCAATATGAATCGGGGTGCACTCATTGATATGAGAGAAGAGAATTTGTTCCATAAAGGAATTTTGATTTGTTGAAAGCTAATTCCAAGGGGTGGTGGTGTAGGCTATCCCATGTTCGGCCCCGTCCGACTTTAACCTTTGCTTACTTTTTTTATACCCTCAGCATTTATGCTAACGAGGGTATATACAGTTTCATACGGGCAAAATGTGCCTCATCGAAATAATGGTTTTAGACCCCAAGTATGTTTGGACGAAATGTGTTTCAGACAATTTGGAGTCTATTTAGCAATGTCCGTCTGTCTGTCTTGCTGGCTGGTGCGCACGATAACTCTCGAACGGATGAACCGATTTGGTCCAAAATTTGGCTTTCGCAATATTTTGTCCAAGCTTAGTTTAAGTTCGAAAATGGGTTATATCGGTCCACTCCTTCCGGCACCTCCCCCACAAAAGTTCGAAAATGTTCGAAAATTTGTGCCCACGATAACTCTTGAAGGAAGTATCCGATTTGATCCATACTTTGCACATCGTGAAATATTTACTAGACTTAGATGAGGTTCCAATATGGACTCTATCGGTTCACTCATTCGGGTACCTCCCACACAAAATTTCGGATAAGTTCAGATTAGGGCCTGCTCCCGAATCGCTTTGGTTTTTCTTGCAACAAATTGTATTAATTGCCTCCTATACGACGGTACAAGTTTCATCAGGGGCAAGTCAATACTTCCCGAGAAATTAGCCTGAAAGATGCAAAAAGCCCCTATGACACCGTGTGCAGTGGATGGAGCGCACAGTGTCACGACCGTGGCCAAAAATGGTAAAAACTAAATACTTCGTTGACCAAATTTATTGATGGGGAGTGATAGAAAACATATTAATTAAGAAGAATCTGAAGTTTGGTACTGATACGTGAAGTAGTTTTTGCTATATGAGGATTTAAAACCGACAATTTTAGTTAATACGTATTTTTGTGTTTTTTTTTCTAAAATTAATAAATTATATTATGCGCTAATATTTAAAATTTAAAAGTAACGGTCGCTGCAAAAATTGTTCCTAAGTTCTCTTGGGATATATTAAACTTAGCTACACTTTTGTTTGCATGTAAATATTAATCATATGGTGTTTACATTTACCCAAACATGTATTACTAAGTTTATTAATTTTCTGAAGCAAATTTTAAATTGAGTGGAGTGGGAAAAAAAATTGTATAAAAGTGTATATCGATATTTTTTGAGGTATGAGTAGTAAAAAGTGAGTACTTCAAATATATAAAGGTCCCAGCTGCAGAGGTTTGCAGACGAATATGTCATTTCTCTTTTTCAGCGACCACCTCACTGAGAGGATACCCCCTTTTTTAACAAATCGTTTTGCGGTGTTGGCTGTAGCGCGAAAACGAATGAACCGATCATCATATATTTTTGTGGGCTTGTTAAGTACGTAATAATCTTGCTTTAAAACGAGAGAATTTTAAAAATATCAATTGTGGACAGCGAAAATAAAAAAACCGATTTTTTACAAAAAATTGCCCGTTTTTTGACCACTAATAGGTCAAAAAAAAATTTTAAAGGAAATTTCTCATATATAAAGACAAGAGTTTGATATATTCAATATGCTCACAAACAATATGAAGACTAAACACCAACTTTCAGTCATATCGGGTGGATATTGAGGCCACAACACTCAAAATACCGAAAATGAGGAGGCACGGTCCTATGGGGGCTATAGGAAGACGAGGACCTATACCGACATATTTCTGGTGGAAGGTTATAAGTCCCCCAACGGAGACTTAATACCAATTTTCAGCCACTTCGGTGTGATAATCAGGCTAAAACCTCCAAAAGACCGAAAATCGGGAGGTACCGCCCTATGGGGGCTATATAAAGGCGTGGACCTATGGAGACAAATTTCAAGGTGAAGGTATAATGCCCCCTACGAAGACAAAATACCAAATTACAGCAATTTCGGTGTAATAATGAGGCTAAAAACTTCAAAATACTGATAATCGGGAGGTACCGTTGTATGGGGGCTATATCAAAACGTGGACCTAAGACCACAATTCTCTGTTGGATTGTTTGATACCCATGCCGAAGACTAACCACAAAACTTGAATACTTTCGGTTGGTCATTGAGTCTAAAATATTCAAAATACCGAAAATCGGGAGGTACGGTTCTATGGGGGCTATATCAAAACGTGGACCGACCAACCCAATTTTTTGTCCTGAATATTGTAAGTCAATAATAGGTACGTGTACCAAAATTGATGCACCTACGACAACTCCTTCTATTTTTGGCCACAGTTAATATGAACTCGCGACATTGTGGAGCGCAAGATAACTCTCGAACGGATCTGCCGATTCGGTCCAAAATTTGGCCTTCGCAATATGTTGTCCAAACATAGTTTAAATTCGAAGATAAGCCATATCGGTCCACTCCTTCGGGTACCTCCTCCACAAAAGTTCAAAAATGTTCGCACGATAACTCTTGAAGGGACTGACCGATGTAATCCATACTTTGCACATCTGAATATATCTACCTGATATAGATCAGGTTCGAATGTGGACTATATTTGTCTACTACTTCTGGTACCTCTCACACAAAATTTCGGATAAGTTCACTTTAAGACCTGCTCTTGAATCACTTTGATTTTTGTTGAAGCGATTTGGATTCGCTACCTCCATTACGACGGCAAAAGTTTTTTCAGGGGCAAGTCCATATTTCTTAGGAAAACAGCCCGAAGGGTTTAAAAACTCCCTATGTCACCATATGTGGCGGTCGGAGAGCACGATAACTCTCGAACTGTTCAACCGATTCGGTCCAACATTTGGTCTTCGTCATATTATATCCAAACATAGTTTCATGGGGCAATACCGGTCCACATCTTCCAGTACTTCTCCCCAATATTTAAAAAATTTCAATAAAATGCTAGGACGATATCACTTGAATGGGGCAACCAATTTGGTCCAAACTTTGGATCTCCAAATATTTTGTCAAAATTTAGTTTAACTTCTTAAATGGCCCATATAGGTCTTCCCACAAAAGTTCAACATTTGTGTTTTAGTGCAGTTAATTCCTGATCCACATTTTTGTCGGCAAGTTCAAATGTCCCAAAAGGGCCACAAAATTCTGAAGAGACCTTAAATACATTCGATCTGTCCGTAGGCGAAAGTTTCACTTCACATTGGCTGAGGGTATATGTATATCTGTCGGCAAAGCCGACTGACACTTTTTTACTTGTTTATGTATATTTTAATATATATCTTAAAAATTTTAATAGGTCAGTATTGCTATAGACCGCTCGCTATCTGTCCGAATTTATATTTGAAAATACACTCCGTTTCATGTCAATAGCACATTTCAAATTGCTTTTTGTTACTTCATTTTAGTCGATATCCGTGGAATAGAGAATGTGCTATTCCGATGAAACACTTTAAACCGTAACAATTTTGGGCTTTGTGAAATAAAATTAAAAAAAAAATTATAACGGTGCGTTATAGAATCCAAACTTTTTGTTGAAAGATACTTCATAAGATTACAAACCGTGATATCGACGCCTCCAAACAATAGTATGCTAAGTCGACTTAGCATGTTTTCAAGTTCTTTACATTTTTATATTTAACGTCCTTTAACTTAAATTCTGTCAAATTTTGGTAATGATCGGACAATCCGAACAGAAGTTATAAACAAATATTGACTTATCATAGTACTGAAGTTCAAAAAAAATTTCCAAACTTTGAGAGCTTCTCCTGCAAAACTCACTTTTTAGACTTAGCATACTATTATTTGGAGGTGTCGATATATAAACATTTCCGAGGTTATTCCACGGATATCGACTAAAATGAAGTAACAAAAAGCAATTTTAAATGTGCTATTGACATGAAACGGAGTGTATATATGGCAGCTATATAGCTCCGAACCGACTTAAATAAAATTTTGTTTGTCTTTAGTCACAATTCTGTCACACAATCCAATTTTAATCAGAATTGGGGATACCTACATTGCGTGATCGTTGCATAAAATATGTTTAACCGGGCGAAAATATATGGGAGCTATATCCAAATTAAAACCGATTTCAATATAACTTGGCTAACTTATTTCAAGACCAAATTAGTTCACACGTTTCAAATTTCATCAAAATCGGACAGAATTTGCGTGTTTTATGCACAAAATACCTCAAATCGGGTGAAAATATATATGGGAGCTATATTAAAATCTGTAAAGATTTGCGTGTTTAATGCCCAAATGCCTGAAATCGGGAGAAAGTATATATGGGAGCTATATCCAAATCTGATTTTAATATAATTTTGCAAACTTATTTCTAGACCGAATTCCATCAAACATTTCAAATTTCAACAAAATTGGACATACGTATTGTGATTGATGCACCAGATACCTAAAATTGGAGCTATGTCCAAATCTGAATCGATTTCAATATAATTTGGCAAACATATTTATAGACCAACAAATTTGTTGAAAAAATACATCAAAAATTTTTTTCCACAAAAAAAAAAAAAAATTAGGCTGGTTGGCGTTTTTTTGTTTGGGATGACGACTTCTATTTTGTTTTTCAAAATAGTCAGGCTTAATCCCATAGTCGTTGTTTTAATATTTTATTAAAACAACTCTAATTTATTAGTGGAAAAAAATTGGCGATGTTTACCAAGGGGTAAGGCAGGGAATACTATAGTTTCAGATCTCGCCACAGATCTTCATCAGTTCCCTTATTTCTTGTTTTTCAACAAGAAACTTTTTATACCCAAGTGTCAATTGCTAGCTCAAATAGATACGTGCGCAAAGAAACACTCTGATCGAGAATTTCTTTGGCACTACCTAAACTCTAGCAACTTCACTTGCAAACAAAACCAAATTTTTCCACTGCTATGCGTTCGTCGATTCTCGACGAAAAAGCACATAACTGATTTGTTGGTATTGCATACTACAGCAATAAACAACATTTTGACGGTGCCCGGTCTCACAATTAGGAGGGTTGGCGTTTTTTTGTTTGGGATGACGACTTTTATTTTGTTTCTCAAAATAGTCAGGCTTAATCCCATAGTCGTTGTTTTAATATTTTATTAAAACAACTTTAATTTATTAGTGCAAAAAAATTGGCGATGTTTACCAAGGGGTAAGGCAGGGAATACTATAGTTTCAGATCTCGCCACAGATCTTCATCAGTTCCCTTATTTCTTGTTTTTCAACAAGAAACTTTTTATACCCAAGTGTCAATTGCTAGCTCAAATAGATACGTGCGCAAAGAAACACTCTGATCGAGAATTTAAAACAACGACTATGGGATTAAGCCTGACTATTTTGAAAAACAAAATAGAAGTCGTCATCCCAAACAAAAAAACGCCAACCCTCCTAATTGTGAGACCGGGCACCGTCAAAATGTTGTTTATTGCTGTAGTATGCAATACCAACAAATTAGTTATGTGCTTTTTCGTCGAGAATTGACGAACGCATAGCAGTGGAAAAATTTGGTTTTGTTTGCAAGTGAAGTTGCTAGAGTTTAGGTAGTGCCAAAGAAATTTTCGATCAGAGTGTTTCTTTGCGCACGTATCTATTTGAGCTAGCAATTGACACTTGGGTATAAAAAGTTTCTTGTTGAAAAACAAGAAATAAGGGAACTGATGAAGATCTGTGGCGAGATCTGAAACTATAGTATTCCCTGCCTTACCCCTTGGTAAACATCGCCAATTTTTTTCCACTAATAAATTAAAGTTGTTTTAATAAAATATTAAAACAACGACTATGGGATTAAGCCTGACTATTTTGAAAAACAAAATAAAAAAAAAAAATTTTGTATTTTTGTTGCCTGTTTATTGGGGTTTGAACTTTTTTAAATAGTTAGAACATATGATAAAATTAAAAGCACTCATACATATTTTGATGCAAAATATGAAAAAAAATAAAATTTTTAATTTTGACCTTGAATTCTATTCGTTCAAAAGTTACAGAGTTTTGACCACGAAAAACTGTTCTGAACCGCTGTGCGTCGTATGTTTCAAATTTCATTAAAATCGGACAGAATTTGCGTGTTTGGTGCACCAAATACCAAATCTGAACCGATTTTTTTCCAAAAGAAATTATCTTCCCCATGGGCGTAGCCATGAGTGCTTGTTATTTTCGTTCTAGTGATATTTATAATTTTTTACATACAAATGAATTTTTTGTAGGATCTAGGTTGCTATGTACATTAATTAACCAAATGTCATATCGTTCTTTCGGCTAAATATGTTGCGCAGCACATATTAATTATAAACCAGTGCTAAAACTTACTTCACCAGATATACCAAGTTCAGGATAGATTTCCTCTGAACTGAAAGGGAGATCAATGCATGTTCTTGACTTTGCCCTGCTAAACTTTACCATTGCTGGATGGCTTTCATTTTCGGGATCAAGTTTTATTTTTACTATGCCCTACAATCGTTTATTTTTACAAAAACATAATCCACTCAATTTAACCTTAACAGAAGTACCAGCTGAGTCAACATTTATCACATACGGGTTTTTAAATTATTTTTCTCTGACAAAGTTGTACTTGAGACTTTGAAGTGGGACGCGTGTTTCCTCTTTGGTAATACTGCTTCACTTAAACCATTTTAAATAATTTAATGCTTTGATGTAGGCTTCAATTTGCACACTTTTGATTTGCAACCATTCGGCTTTTTTTATTTGTTTCACTTGATTGTGCAAATCAAACATAATCATCAAAGTTTACCCGTAATTGGCCCATTGACGATGAAGGGAATGTTTAAACAAGTGTGTTTTTAATCAATCGCCATTTTTTGTGCTTGTATAAACTTTGTTATGAACATAAAAATTTATTTTATTAAATGCTGAAATTTTAAGTGCATACACAACAGTAAATATCCGCTGTTCAGTTTTAATTAGCTAAATGGTGTTAGATGTGAGTAGTATATAAATTGTTTTTATTTTATTTTTTTTTTGAATTTCAAGCGTATTCATTAATATATTTTATCTCTTACACTGGTCAACACGAATTTTGTTTCAACCGAATTTTTTATCGTTTCTAACTGAAGTCGGCGTATTATTTTCAAATCCGGTCTCGGTTTTTCTCCACCAGCTCTTGTTCTTGAGATATAGCTGAAAATCGTTTTTTACGAGTTTTACCAAGAATTTCGTTATTTTCGGATACACAAAAATATTTTTTGTGGATTTTTCGACACTAATACATCAAGGAGATGTTGTACCATCCATAAAAAAAGTTTTTGAAATAATTATGGTGAATATATCAGAACAATATAGAAATCATATAACGGCCCTTGTAAAAATTGCATATTTCGAGTAGTTTAATGTGCTCTTTACATTAGCACGAAAAACAGGGTTTAGGGCTGTTTCGTCATTTATTTTCTAAAACAGGCAACATTTTGCGTCATTTACCATACAAAAATAAATGACGATAGCTGCGTCATTTATTCTAAACAACGCACGAAAACACCATACTATTATACGCAACCCTGCTTTTTCGTCATAAACTACCAAAAAATGCAACTATTTTACGATGTCTTTGTTTGTTTGTGTGTGTTGTAGAAAAACAAAAATACTCAATAGATGACAAAAGTGTAAATAAATGGTTAAAAAACTTGCAAAAGTTATATTTTTTAATTTTAAATTAAGTCATGTTATTTGGTAAACATTAGTGTTGTGAAATTCTTATTTTTCGTAATTAAAATTATTGTGTGCGTGTGTATGTGTTATTGTATCCGTGTGTATGTGCGATTGTGTGCGTAAGCAAATGACAAAAAAAAACAGATGTAAATACACATCATTTGTTTCTAGGATTTCGTAAAACGAAATCATTTAATGTGCATATGTAAATTGGATTTAAGCTGTAATTGCGTCATCGGGGGAAGTCATAGGATCTTCATAGCCCAGTATTCAAATATATAATATAAAGTTCATAGCGCCCACGATTAGGCCATAGCCTAAAAATCGTCAAGAACAAGAGCTGATGGAAAAAAAACGCGACCGTAGTTGAAAATAACCCGTTTATTTCTGTTAGAAGCAAAAAAAAAATCGGTTCAAACATTTAACTTTTTCAAATTTGTTGAGCAGTGTTATTAATCATTAATTAATTTAATTTATTATTATCTATTAATTAATTAATCTATTTTATCTATATAAGAGAAGATACATTTCAGTTGCGCTTACTATTTCGGTTATTTTATAATAGTAATAAACATTCTGCAAAAACACTTTCAATTAGTCTCAAAATAGTCCCATGTTTTTCTCTGCTTTGAATTGTACTACTACGATTACTAAAAAAGATTTGAAAATGATATACATATCACCAATATTTTTGAAAATTTAACATAGCTGAAGCCAAGGTTTACCCTTTTAGAATACGCGACTTGTGATTCTATATTATACAAATTAAATATTTTTGGATAAAATGAAATGTTTTTGGACGTGGCAAAAAATATTGGCCTTAAAAGATAATTTGCGTGGAAGCTGTGGCTATATTTATGTTAAAAAATGGGTAAAAATGGGTTGAAGCCAACATGTCTTTTTTGGTTTTCTCTCGATTTGTGAGTAAACCACACTTCTCTCGATTTTCTTGTCAAAGTAAAAGTAGAAGCAAAGTAAATAGGGATCATCGCTCCAATGTATTACTTTTCAAAATTTGAACTGCTTCTACCATTAAATGATGCTGACATTTTGAAGCCAGATTTACAGTGTTTTTTGAAATTTTCTTCTAATTTCATTCCGCAAACATGTTTTACAAAAAATCATATATAGGATTGTAGTACTTGCGATTCTTAGTTATTTGAAACGTATATTGTGAATGTAGTCTGCACAGCTTCATAGAAATCTGCATCCAAATACGGAAATTTTGTGCGAACATTTTTCTAAAAATCATATTTTTCGGGCCTAATTTTTACAATTGTCATTCGAATTTCTCGTACTTGATTGTACATTTTGAATGTCTGACGGAATTTCTTCTAGAAATAAATGTGCCAAATTATATCGAGATTGGTTCAGATTTGGATATAGCTCCCATATACATATATTTTCGGCCGATTTCCTTATTTTATGCACCAAACACGCTATATATGTCCAATTTCGCAGAAATTAAAATGTGTGATGGATATTGGCCTCGAAATATACATATGTGCCAATTTATACCAAAATCGGTTCAGATTTAAATATAGCTCCCATATATATTTTCGGCCGATTTCCTGCATTTTGTGCACCAAACACGTTATGTATGTTCAATTTCATTGCAATTTGGAATGTGAGACGGGATTTAGTGTAAAAATGAATGTGCAAAATTGATATCGAGATCTGTTGAGATCGGAATATAGCTCCCATATATATTTTCACGTGTTTGTTACCTATGTCCAATTTCAATGAAATTTTGAAGATACTTAGAAGTCATCATTATATACACAAGAATTTATAGTTGAGAAGGAATTGACCAAGGCTACAGCTTTAAATATTATATCTTTGAGAGACTTCTTAAGAATGATGTTTTAATATGATATAACTAAATCATTATTTGAGTAAAAATTATTAATACGAGTGGGAGTTATCCTAAGAGTAATTTAAGATATCACAATATGTTAATATGTATATGAACTGGAAATGATAAGTTTCATTTATAAAATAAATTACAACTATCTTCAAACCTAAGGTTCTCAACCCTGGTTCTATTCTTAATTTTATTCACTCCAAATCCAATCTGTACAAATAAAGAGAAATTAATACTGTAAGAGTATATAACTACCGTAGAAATACTTATATTCGAAAAGGCTTCAGGAGGCTTCTCCTGAAACATACAAAAATACCATAGCAGCTCCAAAACAGCCCTGAATGGGTAGAGAACGCCTTCATATCTCTTATATTTATACGTTAAAATATTAAAAAAGCATTCCATTATATTTTATCTAAGACGGTGTAGCAAAGCGCACCGGGTTCAGCTAGTAAAGTATATATCACAAATATTGTCAAATATTTCATATTCCATTTCAAAGAAAATGTTAAATTTTTTTCGCGCTATATCAAAGATTTTGGTACATAGGTTAAGAAACAAATTCCCAGTACGAATTTGCTCTCGAGCCAGTTTCTTGTTGATGCGGACAAAAGTTATGCCGGTTTTATTTTCGTTTTAAAGAAAAAATTATTATAAAAACGCTACTTATTTTACCGCGAGCAATTGCTACTAAAAAGTTATCTGGAAGTGGCTTGAGTTAGTAGATTGTATAATATTTGTTAAATGTTACTCAGTACTCGCGAAATGTATAATAAATTGATAAATTATTGAATGTAAGTCAACATTTTTCAAAATAAAGGTCCATTTACCCGCTATAAAATTACGAAAAAATTCGTGTAGAAGCAAAACTTTAGCCAAAAACATTTAATTTGTATAATATACAATCACAAGTCGCGTGTTCTAAAGGGGTAAACCATGGCTTCAACTATGTTAAATTTTCAAAAATATTGGTGATATATTCTTGATATGGGTAAAATTCTGAGTCGATCTGTGCATGTCCGTCCGTCCGTCTGTGGAAATCACTCTAGCATTCACAAAAATGGACATAGGATACTAAAATTTTGGGAAGAAGCGTCTTTTGTTTGCAGTCAGATCAAGTTCGTTTTAGTATAGCCCCCATACAACGGTACCCCCCGAATTCAGGTTTCTTGACGTTTTAAGTCAAATTTTTAAACCGAATTAGCTATAATTTGACATTTGGGGTTACTAGTGATCATCAAACTTATATTCCAAAAATTATGGAATTATGGAAAGCCCCCATATAACGGTACCTCCCGATTTTCGGTGTTTTGAGGATTTTAGCTACAATGCTTAACCGAACTAGCTGTAATTTCACATTTGAGGTTCTTTAAGGCCACGAAACTTCTCCACCAAAAATCGTTAACATATGTCCATGTTTTGGTATAGCCCCCATATAAACGATTTTCGGTATTTTGAGGATTTTAGCTTCAATTTCTAACCCAACTAGCTGTAATTTGACATTTGAGATTCTCTGTGGTCACGAAACTTCTCCACCAAAAATCGTTAACATATGTCCATGTTTTGGTATAGCCCCCATGTAATTGAACCTCCCATTTTTCGGTATTTTGAGGATTTTAGCTACAATTTCTAACCGAACTAGCTGTAATTTGACATTTCAGGTACTCTGTGGTCACTCAACTTCTCCACGAAAAATCGTCAGTATAGGTTCTTGTTTTGGTATAGTGCCCATATAGCGGTACCTCACGAGTTTCGGCATTTTGAGGTTTTTAGCTACAATTTTTAACCAAACTAGCTGTAATTCACTGTTGAAGTTTTCAGTGGTCACGAAACTTCTTTACTAAAAATCGTCATCCATGTTT
The DNA here is from genome assembly GCF_047663935.1 of Musca autumnalis. Taxonomy (NCBI): domain Eukaryota; kingdom Metazoa; phylum Arthropoda; class Insecta; order Diptera; family Muscidae; genus Musca; species Musca autumnalis. The sequence continues at coordinate 139,799,312 of NW_027411755.1, read as the reverse complement.
TGGTATAGCTCCCATATAACGATACCTCCCGATTGTTGGTATTGTGAGGGTCTTGGATACATTGTTTGACGGAAGTACCCGTAATTTGACTTTTGAGCTCCCCTGCTGATATAACACTTTTCCACCATAAATTGTAAAGGTAGGTCCACACTTTGATAACGCCCCGTAGGTGGTGTCTTTTACCTGCCTGAACACGTCCTTTGATTAGATTAGATAATTTATGCGTTTGTAGTATCCGTGGTCGAAGAATTTGTTCGGCTCGGTCGAACTTGATCACTTTTTACTTGTTCGTTTTAATTTTACCGATTTTTGTACGCAACACAAAAATTAGTTAGAGAATCGCACTACTGGCCAGGTCATTTTGGGATATTTTGTTAAACACTGTTTTCTAGGGTACCAATTTACAGGTATGAAGTAATAGTTTAATTTCGGATTCTGTGTACGTATAACTTTTTTATACCATTCTCGATAGTATGTAGAGTATTCAAAGGCCCGAAACGTGGGCTTATGTTGAAAAATTTTTGGTGGAGTAGTTTTGTAAATCGGGAAGTAACGTAATATGGGGGCTATACCTAAACATGGGCCTATATTGCAATTTTTTGGTGGATATACTGGGAACTCAAAATTCAAATTACATTTGTTCGGCTCAAATCTAAATATTGCTATAATTCTTAAAATACCGATAATCGGGAGGTACCATTGTATGAGGTCTATACCGAGGCATGGACCTATGTTGACATTTTTGGTAGAGATATTTTTTGACCACAGGGATCATAATGTTAAATTGCAATTAGTTCGGTCCAATAAAGTAGCTAACATCTTTAAAATACCGAAAATCCAGAGGTACCGTTATATGGGGGCTTTACCAAAAGGTGAGCCGATATAGCCCATCTGCCTATGGAAAACGACACTAGGGTCCAAAAATAAATATATTGCGAACGCTAGAGTGATTACAACAGACGGACAGACGGATATGGCTATATCGACTCAGAATTTTATGCTGATCAAGAATAACTTTATATGGTCGCAAATGATTATTTCAATGTGTTTGTTACAAACGGAAAAACAAACTTAATATACCCTCCATACTATGGTGGAGGGTATAAAAAATCAGTATAATCCTTTCCACTTGTTAGATACCTTCATCGAGGTAGAATTAAAATATACTTGTTATTCAACTTTTGGCTTTTTCATTATGTTGGAGGACAACATAAGCGTTAAGCAACGTCAGGCCTTTGCTTCTTTCCACATTGTTTCTCTGCGTAGAACATTTCAATTTCTATCTGATCTGCTCACTTCAGGATTCGGCTTTTAGAACAAAACTACTACACGTCTAGTAACAGTGCCTAAGAAGGTGTGATTTTTGTTCGAATAGAGGGACTGCCTAATAAGTGCAAGGCAACATTTATTTTTATTGCTTTTTCTCCTCCTTTTTACACACATTTTGCTGCAAATTTTTTTTTGTAAACTTTCCACCGCAAAGTCAGCTATTACAGCCTTTCAATTGCTTAATACTTTCTATTAAAAATACATTTTGGGGACAAGGACCAGTGGCCGATAGGAACTGGACATAGTGAGTTTAACAAGCAGTGGCCAAATGTTTGGTATTATTAATCAACAACATCCCTCACATGCGTATTGTCAATAAATTGATGATTGCATCTGTCAATTTTTAAATTTATACCAACCCTTTTGGTTTAGTTTTTAAAATCTATATATGAAGAAAAGACAAAAAATTTTTTAGTTTTCCATAAAAAAAAATTAAAATTTTTTTTAAGCTACATGAAAGATTTTTGGTACATAGATTGGGGAAAAAATCCCATTCTTAAAACTGTTCGAGATACTAATTTTGGTTGTTGCGCGCAAAAGTTATGGCGGTTTCAATTCTGATAAAAAGAAAAAAATCTTTAAAAGACTCTAATCATTATATTGAGAAACTCTCTTAATTAGGGGCTCCCTACATACTATATGTTTACTGAGGTCCCATAACTTTAGTGAAAAAGTTGTAAATTTTCGCGGAAATTAGGAAAGCATTCAAAACAATTGGTAGTTTACAACTTGTTCTAATAAAATTCAAGCTGTTTATGCATCTGAAAAATATATAAAAAATATGTACGTAATCTAAACATCGCGAAGATTCAAATGAAACCAAAATTATACAAATCCGTTTAGCGGTTTGCATATTATAGCAAAAAACAAAAAATATATTGAGGAAATTTACAAATTTTTTGTAAGAGAAAATATTTATTAAAATTTATTTTGTGAGTTAGTTGAACAAAATGTAAGAAAAATAGGTCGGAGTTTTTTTCTATTTTAGTTAAATTTCACGCAATAAATCACATTTTTATACCCTCCACCATAGTATGGAGGGTATATTAAGTTTGTTTTTCCGTTTGTAACGCATTGAAATACTCATTTGCGACCCTATAAAGTATATATATTCTTGATCAGGGTAAAATTCTGAGTCGATCTGTGCACGTCCGTCCGTCCGTCCGTCCGTCTGTGGTAATCACTCTAGCAACCACAAAAATGGAGATAGGTCGCTGAAATTTTGGGAAAATGCGTCTTTTGTTTGCAGGCAGGTCAAGTTCGATGATGGGCTATATCGGTCCACGTTTTGGTATAGTCCCCATATAACGGTACCCCCCGATTTACGGTATTTTGACGTTTTTAGCAACATTTTCAGACCGATTTAGCTATAATTCGACATTTAGGGTTCTTAGGTGTCAATAAACTTATATAACAAAAGTTGTGGACATAGGTCCACGTTTTGGTATAGCCCCCATATAACGGTACCCCTCGATTTACGGTATTTTGACGTTTTTAGCTACATTTGCAGACCGATGTAGCTATAATTTGACATTTAGGGTTCTTAGGTGTCAATAAACTTATATAACAAAAGTTGTGGACATAGGTCCACGTTTTGGTATAGCCCCCATATAACGGTACCCCCCCATTTAAGGTATTTTGAAGTTTTTAGCTACATTTTCAGACCGATTTAGCTATAATTTAACATTTAGGGTTCTTAAGTGCCAAAAAACTTATATAAGAAAACTTGTTGACATAGGTCCACGTTTTGGTATAGCCCCCATATAACGTTACCCCCCATTTACGGTATTTTGACGTTTTTAGCTAAATTTTCAGACCGAAGTAGCTATAATTTGACATTTAGGGCTCTTAAGCGTCGCTAAACATATATAACAAAACTTGTGGACATAGGTCCACGTTTTGGTATAGCCCCCATATAACGATACCCCCGATTTACGGTATTTTGAAGTTTTTAGCTACATTTTCAGACCGATTTAGCTATAATTTAACATTTAGGGTTCTTAAGTACCAAAAAACTTATATAAGTAAACTTGTGGAAATAGGTCCACGTTTTGGTATATCCCCCAAATAACGGTACCCCCCGATTTACGGTATTTTGACGTTTTTAGCTACATTTTCAGACCGATTTATATAATGTGACATTTAGGGTTATTACGTGTCAATAAACTTATATAACAAAACTAGTGGATATAGATCAATGTTTTGGAATAGCCCCCATATAGCGTTACCGCCCGATTTCAGGTATTTTGACGATTTAAGTCGCATTTCTAGACCGAATTAGCTATAATTTGGTATTTAGGGTTCTTAGTGACCAAAAGACTTATATTCGAAAAAATTATAAACATAGGTACATGTTTTGGTATAGCCCCATATAACGGTACATCCTGATTTTCGGTATTTTGAGATTTTTACCTACAAGTTTTAACCGAATTAACTGTAATTTGAACATTTGACATTTGAAGTTCTTAGTAGTCACCACACCTCTCCACCAAAATTGTCTGAAATTTTGGAAAAATTCGTCTTTTGTTTGCAGGTAGGTCAAGTTCGATGATGGGCTATATCGGTCCACGTTTTGGTATAGCCCCCATAAACGGTACCGATGTAGCTATAATTTGACATTTAGGGTTCTTAAATGTCAATAAACTTATATAACAAAACTTGTGGACATAGGTCCACGTTTTGGTATAGCCCCCATATAACGGTGCCCCCCGTTTTACGGTATTTTGACGTTTTTAGCTACATTTACAGACCGATTTAGCTATAAATTGGCATTTAGGGTTCTTAAACGTCAATAAACTTATATAACTAGTGGACATAGGTCCATGTTTTGGAATAGCCCCCATATAACGTTACCGCCGGATTTCAGGTATTTTGACGTTTAAATTCACATTTCTAGACCGATCTAGCTATAATTTGATATTTAGGGTTCTTAGTGCCCAAAAACTTATATTCGAAATAATTATGAACGTAGGTCCATGTTTTGGTATAGCCCCATATAACGGTACCTCGGTATAACGGATTTAGGTATCCCCATATAACGGATTTTCGGTATTTTGAGAATTTTTGCCTACAAGTTTTAACCGAATTATCTGTAATTTGAATATTTGGCATTTGAAATTCTTAGTGGTCACCACACCTCTCCACCAAAAATTGTCAAGAAAGGTCGATGTATTGATAAAGCTCCCATATAAATGTACCTCCCGATTTTCAGTAATTTGACATTTGAAGTTCTTAGTGGTCACAACACCTCTCCATAAAAAATTGTCAATATAGGTCCATGTTCGGATATAGCTCCCATATATCGCTACCTCCCAATTTTAAGTAATTGGCAATTTTAGCTAAAATTTTTAACCGAACTAACTGTAATTTGACATTTGAAGGTTGTAGTGGTCACCCATCTGCATCAACAATTTTCAACATAGACCCAATATAACGATACTTCCCGATTTTCGGTACTTTTAGGATTTTACTTAAAATGTTTAACCGAACGTAGGTCCATGTTTTGGTATAGCCCCAAAACAAACCTCCCGATTTTCCGTAACTTAGCTTTATTTTTTGGACGAACTTTCTGTAATTTGAAATTTAAAAGCCAACAAAAATTTTTCATTTAAGTTCATATATTCGTATAGCCCACATACCTCCGAACAAGCTGTTAGTGACATATGAAGTTCCCACGTTATGTACCGATTTTCGGTATTTTGAGGATTCTAGCTACAATTTTAACCGAATTAGGAGATATTTGACATTAAAGGCTCCCATCAAAAACTGCCAACATAGGTCCATGTTTTATTATAACCCCTATATAACGGTACCTCCCAATTTCTAGCCCACCAAAAATTTTCAACATATATAGTTAGATATAGGCACCATAAAAAAGGGGCTACCGAATGAAACATTTTATGTACATTATCTGACATTTTAACGTACCCACTTAAAGTAGGGGACAGGAATGAAAAATAATTATTCCAATTTAGTTCAGAATATTTTATGGTGGAGGGTATAAAAAGTTCGGCCCGGCCGAACTTTACGCTTTTTTACTTGTTTATTCTAATCACTTCTCGAAAACACGCTAACATCTAGCAGAAGATATGGATATCTTTCAAATATATGTTGGGTTCCTTTAAATGGGGTATAATCTTGAAATAAAATTGTATCGGGTAATGTTAATTTTGAAATGCGTGTAAATCGCGAAATCCTCAAAATCACTTGATGCGCATGCGGTTTACCAATACAGCGAATTATTCTCTTTTAATTTGTACATATTTGCCAGGATTTACTTTGGCCGCTAAGATGTAGCATCGTCTGCAGTTTAGTGTGCAACAAACTGTATAACGCTTATATTTTGCACAAAGTGCATACACTTTTTATGCGCATCCGATTTCACTATCAACCGTGAAAAAACACATCGATCTAAACATATTTCAATAAAATCCATCAAGAACCGTGGATGTAGCATCACACAGTATTTTTTGGATAAATCGGATACAGCTCCCATGCCACTAAATTTTTCAAACCGCTGTTTTCGCACAAACGCGAATGATGATTCACTTTCTTCATTGAAATGGAAACGATCCACATAAAACGCGAATTAGTCAGCGATATTTTGAAAAACATTTTTCGCAAATTTTTCAATTTTTGCAGTAGCCATTCCGCCGTTCTAGTAGATGGATTTTTACGATCTGTGATTCATACGATCCGGATCGTCGAAAAACTAAAATATCGCGGGGTACCAGCACACTCAAAACGATATTGTAAATACTGTACCCAAAAAATAGGTTTTTTAGAAAAAATATCGCACTAAATTTTGGCCTTTGGCAGTAGATTACTCTGCTGCTGTGTGGGCTACATACTCAATATACATATCAGATTATGCGAAATCGCGAGTTCTTTAATCCTATAATTGTTTTTTCGAAATATCCGAATGCGCGTCCCAGTTACATAAAATATACAAAAAACACCTGAAATCCGGCTTCAAAATGTCAGCATCCATAAAAGGTGGATGCAGTGGAAATTTTGGAAAGTGATACATTAGAAGTGTAATCTTCATTTTGTATTCTCCTACTTTTGCTTGGGACAGATGTCCGTCATTTGAATGGTTTAATCAGAAATCGAATAGCAATGTAAAAAACCTGTTTAGCTTCAACGTGTTTTACCTATGTTTTTTCCTTTAAGCGGTCGTAACTACCACGTAAATTAAATTTTTTTGCTAAATTTTTGAGCTTTGTACAAAAACATCTAAATTAATCCAGCAATAGTCATAGTTACTGGTAAACTACAATAGTTCGCGTATTATAATAGAGCAAACCTTGGCTTCATGGAAACTAAAAAATTTTGACTTTTCCTCATATATAAACAAGTGAGCAAAGGCTATAGTCGGGATGGGGCCGACCATGTGATACCCTACACCACTACCCCTTTGCATAAGCTTTTCACTGCTAAACATTTCTTTTAGGGAATCCGACTACCACCAAAAATAATATGCCTCTTTCTCTCTGGGACCCCCATAAGCAACTAAAATTTCGTGACAATTCGATCAAAATTACGACCTGTAGCTTGATTGCAAAAAATGGAAGAATTCGATGCATTATCGACTATTGTGGTATCTCCCTTGTTTGACCACCTTCGCCAACCTGCTTTACACCAATGTAAAGGAAATATTTTCTTCTTCCTCGATTTACAGGCTTTGCCGTTGGAATACCACTACTAGAAGCCGATATATTCACAAAGAATAAAACTTTGAATTTGTCTCCAAATGAGTTTTTCCCCATTCCGACCCCTAAATATTATCCGACTATCACCAAAATCAATAGCTTCTTTCTCTGTGGGGCCCCCATCTACCCCAAAAATTACGTCACCATCCGATCAAAATTCCAACTTGAAGCGTGATTACAAAAAATGAAAAAATTGGGTTTATTACTGAATTTTGCAATATCTCGGTTTGCTCACTTACGCCAACATACTTTGCATCAATATAAACGAGATCTTTTCTTCTTCCATTGACGGGTATTCCTGTTGGAATACTCCAACCAGAAGCGGAGATATTCGCAAAGAAAAAAACGTTGACTTTGCTCCACATAAGCTTTTCGCTTTATCCGACTCCTGAATATTATCCGACCATCACCAAACTAAATAGGCTTCTTCCTCTGTGGGACCCGCATCCACTCCCAAACAATTCGTGACGATCCGATCAAAATTGCGACCTGTAACGTGACTACAAGCAAATCAGAAAATGGGATGCATTACCGACTATTGCGATATCTCTGCTATTTGACCACCTACGACAACCTACTTTACATCGTTGTAAAGGTGATATTTTCTACTTTCCTTGCTAGGTTTTGCTTTAGATATACCTCTAAAAGAAACAGAGATATTGGCTTTGAAATAAAACGTTGACCTTTCTCCAAATAAGTGTTTTGCCCATTCCGACCCCTGAATATTATCCGACCATCATCAAAATCAATAGGCTTCTTTCTCTTTGGGACCCCCATTAACCCCCAAAATTTCGTGACGATCCGATCAAAATTGTGACCTGTAGCGTGATTACAAAAATATCGGAAAATGGGATGCATTATCGACTATTGCCATATCTCTGCTATTTGACCAACTACGACAACCTACTTTACATCGTTGTAAAGGTGATATTTTCTACTTTCCTTACCTAGTTTTGCTTTTGATATAGCTCTTAAAGAAACAGAGATATTGGCTTTGAAATAAAACGTTGACCTTTCTCCAAATAAGTGTTTGCCCATTCCGACCCCTAAATATTATCCGACCATCACTAAAATCAATAGGCTTCTTCATCTGTGAGACCCCCAATAACCCTCAAATTTTCGTAACGATCCGATCAAAATTGCGACCTGTAGCGTGATTTCCAAAAAAATAGAAAGATGGGATGTATTACCGACTATTGCGATATCTCCGTCATTTGGTTACCTACACCGACCTAGGTTGCATCATTGTAAAGACGGGATCTTCTACTTTCATAGTCAAGCTTTGCTTTTGGAAATTTTACAACTAAGGCTGTGATATTCGTCAATATAATTAAAATCGCAAAAATGAAAATTGGGGTTTTATTTGTTACTATTGTGATATCTTCGTTGTTTGATCACCTACGAGCACCTGCTTTACATCGTTAGAAAGGTGATATTTTCTACTTTAATTGTCAGGTTTTGCTTTTGGTATACCCCATATAGAAGCTGAGATATTCGCTTTGGAAAAAAACGTTGTCTTTTTATCCACCTAAGTTTTTTGCCCTTTCCGACCCCTAAATATTATCCGACCATCACCAAAATCAATAGGCTTCTTCCCCTCCGGGACCCCCATCAACATGCAAAATTTCGTGACGATCCGATCAAAATTGCGACCTGTAGCTTGATTACAAGGTTTAGATGGACAGACGGACAGACGGACGGACGGACTGACGGACGGACACACATAGCCAGATCGACTCATTCGAGACATTCATTTTGGTATATATAAGTATGGGTCTATGACCATTATTTCGATGCGTTACAAACTTTTTGGCCAAAACCAACTTATAATACCCTCCCCACATAGTGGTGTAGGGTATAAAAAGGTTGATGTTAGTTACTACGCTTATAACTCAAGAACGACTGAACAGATTTTGACAATTCGCACCAATTCGGAATGGTCTCATGGCAGAAAAGGATAAAACCTAAAAAAATCGCGAAAATTTTCGAAAAATATTTTTTCATGAATGTCAAATTTTCCACAAATTTCTGTCGAGATTCGCGTTTGGAGTATACCTTGACTCTTATTTGGACAGTTTTTGGCGAAAATTGTATATGCACCAACTGTGAGGGTCCATTGTTTGTAAATTTTTGAAAGTTGTATAGAATTTTTGGAAGTGAGGTTGTGGCATATATGTATACTTTTAAACTGTAAGTAAAAACATCTTCGAAAGATCAACTTCCGATTTATGCGGTATAAAATTTACGCTGTACCAGATATATATTGATACTGTTCAGATCCTGTCATGATACTAAAACATGATATCCGCACTGAAAAGGTGTATAAATTCAATCAGTTTAGTTCCCGCAGAGCTGGAAGGCTGTATGTATGTACATCGATGATATTCAAAATTGGAAAGAAAAAAAAAACAAGAAATCGAAGGTACTGGTCGAATTATCTGACAAATATTCTTTATCGAGCGACATAAGTAGGTAAATACTTATTAAACGTTAATAAGTTTGTGATATTAATTTGACTATGTTATATAAGTCGAAATTAAATATAGGGTGACCAAGTAATCGACAACAGTCACGTGTTAGTGTGACAAGACTTTAAGCATCCGAAACACACAGAGAACGGGAACTAATAGAATTGCTCTGCTAACAAGGATCAATGTACCAAGTAATGGATAGTACAGTCTCAGTCAAAATTCAATTACCGCATTTGTCCGAGTTACCAGAGCCATTGCATATAATTCCGAACTTGCAATGCAAGCAGAATTCGGGAGATCACGTTAAACAGAGAAGTCAGAAAAAAGCTGACGAAGGTGGTTACCTGATAACGATCGGATCTTTCTGCTCAAAATAGGTTAATTGATTAAAACGATAATTTAAATAAGAACTATATTCAGCATTAAATTCATATTCGTACGATCGCATTCCTTTCTACGAATTCAATTACTTGAGTGAAATATCGTATTCAGTGGTGAAAACAAGAATTGTAGAAAACCATCGATTATGAAACGAATAGGGGCGTTATGATATTATTTTGCTTCAACTATGCTACCGAATAGTTTTATTTAAATCGCAAAATGTGTTATTTGCTTAAAAATATATATCTTTGGCCAGATTTACAGTTGCTCATTTTCTCGCAGCTATTGTCAGTTTATAGGAGAGAGAGTCGAAGAAAACAGAAACACTTTACCTCTCAGTACCTTCTCTCTTCGTCAAACTGACAATTGTCGAAAGTACAATTATCTAATGTGCATCTGATTCAAAGATCATCCTAAACAGTTCAAAAGAAATAAATATTTGCCACTGAACAAGGTGATAGCAATAATAGTATTATAGGTTTGAATCAAAGCCATCAAGTTCTGTGAGACGAAGTTCGCCGGGTCTCCTAGTGTATTTATAAATATTTAATTTAATATTATATTTAAATAAAATATTATACCACCCAGTAATGATGGGTATTATAATAATTGCTTCACATACACACAACATCAAACACAAATTCCCCCATGGAATTTGTCACTCTAAAGCGGAGTTTATATCGAAGTTAAATGTTATCTGATGGTTGGCCATGCCATTAAGTGATAAAATTTAATGATATAAATTAGTCACTGTTTCACTTACACGCGTTCGTTCTTGCTTAAGATGATGATGCTGCTGCTACTAGCAGCTATCTAGTCAACCGTATAACCCCCTCAAGCAATGCAACACATAAATATCATTATCATTGTCATTGTCACTTTAAGCATTCGCCTCATCAGAAACGCTGAACGCTGAAGCATGGATATGGAAACGCCAAAAGGAAGAAAATGAAGTTACCCTTGCTTCATGAACGTTGGGACACTTTTTTTGTCTCGCAAACCATTGCTGCTGTAGTTTAAGATTAATAGCTGCCCAACATTGCTTAAGATAATTTAGAGATTCCAACGAAAGATATGTGAACTTGAAAATGCGTTACAATGCACACCACTGTGGGGTTGCATGCCATCAGAGCAGAGCCCATGAGGTGTAAGAAGGGATATTCTGTGTGTGCTGCACAAGACAAAGGGTCTACACAGGGACATTTGTGCACGCTTACCATGACTTATGTGAGCGCAAGTGTTAAAGGTATCGTAATTGCCCCCAAGGAACGGAGACAAACGTTAGCGTGCGTATAAGAAATTTCAATTTGCTAAAATGTTTCTACTTTTTTCTTTCAAACAAAATAATGATGACTTGTCAAAGCAAGAAGTTAAGAAACTATTATTAGTTATGTGAATACTGTGACAGATGTTGCCACTGAAATAATAAAACATTGGTCTTACTAATGGAGTAATGTAATAAAAATGAATATTATGGGAAAATGTAAAGAAATATCAGTAATTCTAGCAAAAGAAACAATACCCGCTCTTCCTTAATAATCATGTTGATATGTTGACACCTCATTGTCACGTCGAAAAGGATTTTTCCTCGTTTTCAATCCAATCGATGGACATTGGTGGGCAACATAACGTACTTATTTACTTGAAATTGAATTGCGTTGATGAGATAATACACCCAATAACTTCGGAGAATATACAGACTTAGAAAAAGTACACAACATACACGGTATTTAATGAGGAAAAGAGATCAAAACAGCAGTAAGCCGGCTAAATTATGATATGACAGTAGAAGCCGATTACCAGTTCCAGATTGCGTTAGAAACTCCAAACGTTTATAAATTAATTATTTCCAACATCTGTCCAGAGGAACATTAACCAATGATAGGAAGGAACTCCTGAAGGCGTCAATTACAAAATGCATACTAACCACGACCAACAGAGATAGTTGGAGACTGCAATACCGACGTGGTTTCGTCGATCTAGTCATATCCGTCTGTTGTAATCACTCTAGGGTCCACAATAATTGAGTCAGCACGCTATTGTCGATATAGGTCTATGTTTTGGTATAGTCCTTTATAGCGGTTCCACCCGATTTACGGTATTTTAAAGATTTTACCTAAATTTTTAAACAAACTAGTAGTAATGATCCTAGCGTTCACAACACTTCTCCACCAATATATGTAAGTCTACGTTTAAGTATAGCACTTATTGAACGGTTCCTCCAGATTGTCGATATTTTGAAGATTTTACTTACATTTTTGACTGAACTACCTGTAATCTGACATTTAAAAATTTTCAACATAGGTTCATGTTTTCGTAGAGTTCCCATATAATGGTACCTAACGATATTCGATATTTTGAGGATTTTACTCCCCATTATTCCCCATATAGCGGTATCTCCTAATTTTAGTTGTTTATTGACCGATGTATCTGTAATTTGACATTACAGGTTCCCAGAGTCAAAAAAACTTCTTCACCAAAAATTGTTAACATAAATCCATGTTTTGGTATACCTCCCTACTTTAGGTGTTTTGCGGATTTTAGCAAAATTTATTGAACAAAATATATGTATTTTGATATTGACATTTGATAAAAATGTTCCTCTAAAAATTGTCAACATAGGTCAACAATATAGGTCCAATCTAGCTGTAAATTGATACAAATCGGTTCAAATTTATATAGTCCTTTATATATCCATTTGATTTTTTATTTCTTTGTTATCGACTACCGCGATATCTCCGCTGTTTGACCACCAGCGCCTACCTACTTTGTATCATTGTGAAGATGAGATTTTTTACTTTCATTGTTATGCTTTGATTTTGGAGGTTCGTCAACCAAAGCTGTGATATTCGTCATTATAATTGTAATTCTATATATACGATACATTTTTTGTGCTACTTTAAGAAATTATTACGTCTTTTCTCTAAAATAATTTTTATTTGTTTGTTTTGTTATTGTTGAAGATTCAAACTTATGATTGATTAGGTCTGCAGTATTCCCCCTTTGCACAGTGGTCCCACTTGTATGGAAAGGAGTGCCAAAAATAGTTATAATCGAGCTACTGCCTCGAAATTTTAAACATAGTTTTATAATGAGCCCAAAAGAGAGAAAAACAATTTTAATGAATGTACGTCCACGTTTAGGTATAGCTCCCATATAAACGTACCTCCCGATATTCGGTATTTTGGCGATTTTAGCAAAATTTTCCAATCGATTTGGCTGTAATTTTGCATTTTGTGTTTTGAGGGAACAACATACCTCCTTGCAACAAATGTTCATTATAAGTCCAAGTTTATATATATGTAGGTCCCATATAAACGTACCTCCCGATATTCGGTATTTTGACGATTTTAGCCAAATTTTCTAACCGAGTTGGCTGTAATTTTGTATTTTGACTTCGGAGGGAACACTATACCTCCGTGCAAAAAATGTTCAATATAGGTCCACGTTTAGGTATAGCTCCCATATAAACGTACCTCCCGATATTCGGTATTTTGACGATTTTAGCCAAATTTTCCAACCGATTTGGCTGTAATTTTGCATTTTGAGTTCTGAGGGAGCAACATAGATCCTTGCAAAAAAAATATAAACGTAGATCTCCATTTTCGGAATTTGGCGATTTTACAGACGTGGTATAATGGGAATAACTTACAGGGTGGCAGCTGGGGGCAGCTGGATCTCGTTTTATCGTAAACTTTCCCCTGTATTTTAAAAAATATATGGATTTGCCCTTACGGGGCCAACATTAGTAAAACTCAACATAAATTTATAGTAATGATATTAAAAATAGCACAAAAAGTCATTTACAAAGAATTTATTTTTAAGGAAGTTAGAAAACGAATTTTCAATATTTTTTTCACAAACATAGTCAATTCCATCACCTATAAGTTTCATTTTGGAAACTGCACATTTTCCTCTTAAATTTTTTTTTAATTTCACTCATAAACTACAAACATACAAGTCTCAACTTCTTCGATTTAACTTGACATATTACCGCTGTAAATTGGCAAAAATAATGTTGGATATTAAAAATTTAATGTGTTTAGAGAATATTTCTTTCAATCGCAATAAAATTTGTCGCTATAAAATTTTCGATTTTTGTCCACTGGCCGAACCACAGTGCATTGGCTTAACTTCATCATTACTTTCTTTACAGAGAGTAATGTATACAAAACGCACCTGCAAAATATCTACATGATTTCATCCCGGCGAAGGGAAGCAAATTGATAATTAAAACATTATATTGGTAGCGATCAGTTACTTTTGCAGGCTGTCAGTGCGTTTTGTAAACATTACTCTCTTTAAAGAAAGTAATGCTGAAGTTAAGCCAATGGGGGAATACTCCAGACTTAAGCAATCTTATGCCCTGTTTCTCTAAGACGATTCGAATTCAAATTCATTCGAATTACTACCAAACTCCTATTGTTGTAGGAAATGTTTGTTTTATTGAAAATAAAAAGAATTCAAATATTTTTCATAAAACTGAATTGTGGTAGTAGTTCGAACGAACAATGTTTTCAGAGAAACTTCCAGTAAAATCTGAATTACTTCTTTATGTCATGTCATTACCAAACAATAAAATATCTTATGGCTTTAAACTCAATCTGTATTAAACAAATTACGAGATCAGTATTGTGCGGATTAGAAGTGCATGAAATGTCATGTCTGTTCGACAAAATGTACGATATATCAAGAGTTTTCCGTGGAGTATATCTCGAAAATCAATTAGAAACTAGTTTTACTGTCTTAATCAAAATGTTGTATTCCCATTTTAGATAAATTTGTTGCTAAATAGTAGGATAAAATATTGGAGACAAATTTATTGTTATGAGTCATAAACTGCTAATATCTGTTATTAGTATCATACCCATCTAAATTTTTTCCTATCATTAACAAAGGTGTGGCTGAAAGCAACCGTAAAAGAAAACAATTCTCAAAGATTGGTTGTATGAAATTAAAATCTGCTGTATTTTACCCTCCGCCTAAAGGAGTCGTTTTAGTCCAGTACATCCATTTGCCTAGCTCGAGCGCATGATAACTCTCGAACGGATATACCGATTTGGTCCAATTTTTGGATTTGGCAATATTTTGTCCAAACTTTATGCCATATCGATCCGGGTACTTCCCCACAAGACATCAAAATGTTTCGCTAAAATAGTGCGCACAATAACTCTCGAATGTCCTAATCGATTTCTTCGAGATATAGATTAGGTTCGAAATTGGATTATAAAGGTTCGCTCCGTCATTCAGGTACCTCACTTTGAACATTCCAAAATTACTTCCAGACGTACATATATCAAGTGTCATGATGGTCTTAAGATACATCCCTCACAAAAGTTCAATATAAATGCAGGTTATGGGCTGTTCGAGAATCCATTTGACATTTTGACCAATGGTACTCCATACGGTCTTGTTTACAGCGATATTCTACTTCAATATTTTTGTCGGAAAGTTTATACGTCGATAAAGGCCACTCTGAAACTCCCTGTCTACATAATTTTTTGGAAAAATATATTGGTTATGTAGCTCGAATTTGACCTGTCTATAGATAAAAGACTCAACTCACGCGGTTGTTTTCCACAAAACAAAAGTTAGAAAATTTCATAAGTTTACCTCCACTGTGCCGACAGAAGTGAATAATCTCTGGGCATAGTTCTTAGAAAATTTTTAATGTCATCGATCCATAAATATCTGCTCGTACAATTATGATAGAAATAAGCCGGAAAACCCATTGAGGTATCAGATGGAATGTTTTCGACTTAACAAGTTTTGTCAGGACTTTGCAAAAATTTTTCCCAGTTTTTCAAAGATATTTTTTGCCAGAGATATTTTTTGGCCAGATATGGATTTCGAAGTCTCAAGCATTACTGCAAGTAGAATACGGAGTCCATGAGTCGTAGTTTGTATGGCCCGAATCCTGATAAAAATGTTTTCTTTTTTTTTGTTTCTTAATGTAATGTTTTAATTTTTTACTTGGCTTGCACGGACTCTATCACTTCTGGTTAAATAGTAAAGTTTATGTGTTTTTATATTTTTCTTACAATAGCTGGATATACAATCAATTTTGAAAAAAGTCTAATATAAGTCTAATTTGCACTCGCGGATTCGAGTTATTCTTCTATTTGGGGTTATTTATTTCAATTAATTAGTGGTACCCAAATAACATTAAAATAGATTTTCTTATCAAAATCTGTCCTCGTGGTCAAAAGGGTGTTCAATTGAAAACTTAATAAGGCAAAAATGACGCAAAACTTTTTTAATGGGACTGAAGAAGAAATGGCGTTACGTTCGAGCCGAACATAACACATTAAAACACTGTATATCTCTATTCGACATACTCGCAAACAATATTTTTGAAAATTCGGATAATAGCTTCGATATACTGAAAATCTTTCGATAGCGTAAACGTGGCCCTATGTATATTAGTAATTCTCTGTGGGTATTAGAACTCAAAAAAGCCAAAAAACAGCTAATGTGGTTGAAAATTCTGGGATACACCAAAACGTAAACCTGTATGTGTAATATTCATTTGAAAGATTTTCTAGTTATTGCGTTAATTCTGTTGTAGACGTTGGGTAAAAACTTCAAAATACCGGGCGGAACTTTTGTATGTGGACCATACTGAACGTGGTTTGATATGGTTAAATTTCAATTCTAAACATCCAAGGACTAATAAATATATTATACTGTGTTCCAAAATTCAAACTTATAGAAAAGCAAGTAAGCAAAGGCTATAGTCGGACGGGCCAACCATGTAATACCCTACACCACAACCTGTAGGAATTAGCTATGTGCAACCGCCTCGCACGCTTAATTTCCGGGTTTCGATTCCCATCAAATTGCCTACGGTGGCAAAATACAACTTAGTAATGTTGGCGATATTTCCTGAGTATTTCTATACAAGTGGCAACTTAGGACACGCCGCACAGTGTTGCTTCAGTGGACAAAAATCCAAAAATGTGTTCTTGACTTTTTTATAATTTTATGGTTTTATTTTATTGAGAACACTTCAAATAGGACAAACCTCAAAGATGTTGTCGATATTTGGTGTTACTATAAAGTTATAGCTCGTTAAACATAGAAGATTTTTCATATGTGACATTTACTAAAATGTATTTAAAAAAGAAACCCATGTTCATGGAAATTTTTTAAAGATGTTATTGACATATTCCACAACTTTTGAATAGGGAATTAAAGAGTGGTCGATAGTCTTGCAATTTATGAAAAAATGTTTACATATAATGTGTATACATAAAGTACCGTTATGTTGATTGAAACAGTAACGTGTTATACAAAACTCACGAATTTCGATTCTTTCATGGAGTGTATCTAAAAATTGCAGCAAATTGCAGTTTCGACCATTTGGCACATGAAACAGACATCCCTTTCGAATTAAAAAAATGCAAAGTTTACATCCCATAAAATCCGATTCTCGGAGCCACAACCATATCATCATAAACAATTTGTACGAAAGGAGCAAGAATCCTTGTTTTGCCTCAGTGGATAAATTCACTTTTTTTTACTGCTTCGTTTTATTTTGATTAAAACGCTTTTACGTTGGCGAAAACACGTCAAAAAGCTCGAATTTGAAATAATTTTGCCGATAGTAGATGTCACTGTTGGGATAGAAGTGGTTCATTTAAAATTGGCTGAGTTATAGCAAAATCGGGGAAATATATATATGTGGGGGCTATATCGAAATCTGATCCGATTTTTAACGAAATCGGTAAAACTGATCAGAGGCCCAAGCAAATATCGCATATTATTGAAGGCGATTCAATTAAAATTGGCTGAGTTATAGCAGAATCGGAGAAATATATATATATGGGGGATATATCCAAATCTGAACCGATATGGACCAAAATGGGAATTTTTCATTCCTATGCCCGCATAAGTACTTGTATAAAAATGCATCGACCTAGGTCAACTCCTTCTATTTTTGTCCACGTTTACAAGGAAGCGGCAACACTGTGCGCCGTTCGGACTCGGCGATAAAAAATAGGTCACATATCAATAATTAATTATGAATCCATTGATATAAGTGAAGCCTCCCTTGTCTTTACTGGGATGTTTGTGGGAAAAAAATATATAAATTATACAAAATATTCGAAAATTGGAAAAATCACATTGATTAGCCCCTCCTGCTACATTTCAAATTGTCTTTGAATATCAGGTTTCTTTTTGGAATACAGCTAAAATAAATAAATATATGTATATACCATGCAATTTGTAGTGTTGGGCAATCTCGTTCATTGAGCGGTTCGATCTTTTTCACCAAAAAGATCCGGGTCGTTCACTTCGTTCGTTGGCTCTTTTTAATTCAATAAAACATTTTAGTCCATAATTTTTTTTGAATATCGTTCATGGTTCCTCTTCTCTACATTGATTGTTTTGTGTGTGTCAGTTTGTATGGGGCTATACCAAATCAATTTTAGTAAGCAAACTTCTGAGTTTAGGAAAAGTTTGAGAATTATTTTTTCAAATTTGTAATTTTAGTTGGAGCCGGCAGGGGTTTTTGGAACTTCTGGACTATTATTTCAGGAAGTATGACTTACCTAGGAAATGCGACCAGAATAGGGACTGCGAAAAAAATAATCAAATAGACCCGATAAGGGTCCTCAAGCTCCATTTTTCCCAAATTTTGTGAGGGGGTACTCGAACTACGGACCGATATAGTTCATATTCCAACCTAATACACGACTGAATGAAATAATACGATGTGTAAAGCTTCGACCAATCAACATATCCCTTTGAGAGTTATCTTGCGGATTTGCGGCGCAAGTACAATCTGCTGAAAACAATTCAAAACGATTCAAGAGGATTCTTAAATTTCCCTTTTCCGAATATTGTGTAGTGGGTACCCTAAGGTGTGGACCGATATAGTGTTATCCGATCTATATCTGGAAGGAATAATAATATATGGAAAGTTTGGAGCAAATCGATTGCTCACTTCGCCAGTTATCGTTCACACAATTTTTCAAAAACAATTTTGAACTTTTTTGCGCACCGGCCACCTAGACATTAAGAGAGACAGATGAACGGACAGGGCTAAATAGACTCCAAATTATCTGAAACGAATTTCATCCAAACATACTTGGGGTCTAAAACCAATATTTTGATGAGACACATTGTTTAAGTTAGAATCGATTCTACAACTTTAAATTGGACCTATGAATTGCATAGGTGTATTCGTTGAAATCTCCTCATGCCCATTTATTACACTCCTGTAATAGTATGAGAGATTTCAACGAATATTGATTTGACAACCGCCACTTTTAAACATCTATGCAGATGTCAACACAACACTAATAACAAACAAATAAAAACAAAAGATCGATCGACAGCTTGAATCGCAAGCAACACCCGCGCTTTATCGTAAGCCTTTGTACATATCGTTGTGCATTAATTAGTAAAGGTAATATTGTTTACCAATAATAAACACCGGCAGTTGAGCCAAACCTTTTATTAAAACTATCGTGTTTTATTTTCTTATTCTATTTTCATTGTTACCGACGGCCAAACGCACGCATTGGGCGTACTGGCTCCATTGGGGAGTCTTGCTGCACTTGTTTTCCCCCAAGTCCATATAGTGCGGACTAAACATTTGGTCCTTCGAGCCGGATAAACATTTGATCCAATCGAGCCGGATATTCCAGTTGGCATAATTTTGGAATTAAAATACAGTCCACAACATAATTGCAGCTTTCAACTACCATCGGTACGTATAGTGCAAAGTGAGCAATAAATAAAAACAAGTGTTCGTTCGTTTGTTTGTGGCCATCTCGTTTTGCAACGTCACATAATCCCTTTTTTGTTAATCGGTCAAAGTCCAAATCGTGGACAGACGTACATACATACGGGAATAAGAAACCAAAACAAAATTAATATTTTTCGTTTTAAAAATTTCGCATTGTTTTTTCTTCTTCTAAATTGTCATTTACTTTTCTTTTGTTGTTGCAAAAAGTGTAGAAAATATTCCCTAAAATATTCCTAATCTACATTGATTTCGTTTTGGTTATCATTAGCAGTGTAAATATACAAACATATGTATATTCATAAAAATACACTGATTACATATTTACCCTGCACGGCCTATTCGTGGTCCCTTCTGTGCTGGTACACACACGTTTGTATTGATACATACTCCAGCATCGTCGTTCTGTTGATCTGTCCAGTCGGTCAGCCAGTCAGTTGCATGCGAATGTATACACAGACGCATGTACGCATAAATATTGCATTTTGGTAATTCCGCTTTCTGTCGTGTGCGTTTTTATTGCACAGTCTCCCGCCGGTGTATTATTACACAGTACCCGGTCAGTAAATTAGTACTGTGACACATATTATATTTTATAGTAAATATAAAAAATCGGTTTCAGGGAACTTTTTAATAATCTTTTTGGAATTACGTGCACCCTACAATCGGTCAATTGGACCTTTTCTTGTGTAGGGAGTTATTTAAACATATTTATTGCGATTTGTGTAATTTTTTGGCATTTCAATATAGTTTGAAATTTTCCTTGCATTTTTGGACACAAATGCGCTACATTCGGTGGCTATTTGTATAAATTCGATATTGCACCCACCCTACAGTCGCTCAATTGGATTTGTTCTTGTGTAGGGAGTTGTTTACTTGAATTTCGTGATTTTTTCGGAATTTTGATATTGTTCGAATTTACTGTTTAAATTGACGCAAATACTCTACATTCGGTGGTTATTTGTATAAATTTGATATTGCTTGCACCCTACAATTGGTCTTTTTCTTGTGTAGGGCATTTTGTACACACATTTTTACGAATTTTATAATTTTTTTGGAATTCTGGTATTGTTCGAATTCCCAGTTATATTTTTTGGCACAAATACACTACAATCGGTAGTTAGTTCGTGTCATTTTGGTCGAAAGCCGATATTTATTATTGGCTTTGAATGCAAATTAATATCGCCTCGTACCGTTTTTGGTAATAATCTTGTAAATTAAATGGTAATTTACAAATTATACATAATTTTTGGATCTTAAATTTGCTATTGTTATTCTTAGACAAATTTGTTGCTCATAGACAATTGTCAATTGTATTTTTGGTTGCTTTTAATTTGCAAAATTTATAGATTTTTTGGAATTTTGAATATTGTTTTAAACTTCAGATTGCAATTTTTAATTAGCACGCTACAATTGGTAGCTTAAAAATGTCTCTTTTTGTTGAAAATAGTATAGTTTAGTGTACATTTTACCGATTTAAATATAGTTTTAAATATTCTTTCTGAAAGTTTCGCTTTGTGGCTTTATATTTTTGTACTTTTGTGTCATTCGCCATTTTGTTGGTTTGTTTTTCCTAGTTTTCACTAATATGGCTTTCACTCCTCCACATTTATTAATTCGGGCTTCCAAGTCTATCGTGACATTCGCTGAACACTTCAGTACATTAAAGGAAGACGAACTTGACTTTTATGGCCTCGAAGTTTATTGTGAGGAAATTGAGAAATTGTGGAAGAACTTTCAGGGAACTTTTCAAAAATGTCTCTCTCGTATAGAAAAACCGGAAATTCTTCATTCGATTTATGAGGAGTCGTATCAACCATATGTTAATTGTTCTTCAAAGATAAATAGTTTGTTGTCAAAATTTAATAGTTCTGCTAAAATGTCCCCGAACACAATGGGTAGTTCGGAAGATTCGTTAACAAAACGTCCAGGCGATATTTTTTCGGAAAGACAGTCTTGTGATGTAGATGTTAAAACCGTGAGTTTGTCTGCCCATCATTCTCGTGATGTGGGCACACAGGCATCTAGCTCTACAATATTTAGTATTGAGAGTCCTAGAGTAGGACCAAACTTCGTTGCTAATCCCACAAATTTTGATAACATTCATAAGCTTGCGTTACCTCCTTTGGATATAGAGGTGTTTGATGGAAATTTTCTTAATTGGCCCACTTTTAGAGACTTGTTTAGTGCGGTTTATATAAATAACTCCCACGTGACAGATATTGAACGCTTGTGTCATTTGGTGAGTAAAACTAGTGGTGAGGCTCGAGAAATTGTCTCGAAGTATCCTTTGACTCATCGGAGTTTTAATCTTGCGTGGAATGAATTAAATTCCACCTATGATAATCCACGATTACTTGTTCATAGCCACTTAAAATCGTTGTTTTCGCTTCCAGTACTAGATCAGGAAACTAGTTTGGGACTTAAGTCTATTCAACGCGGGATCAATAGTTGCCTTTCGGCAATGGCAATTTATGAAATACCTACGGATAATTGGGATCCGATCGTGGTTTTCATTTGTTTACAAAAATTGCCTAAGATCACACACGCTTTATGGGAGCAAAGTGTGACAAATAAGTCTCGTCTTTCAACTTGGAAAGAATTAGATGCATTCTTGACAGAGAGAATTCGAACTCTTCTGTGTTTGCATGAAATGAGAAGTGTTGGCACTTTGTGTAATTCGACTTGTAAAGTGTCTCCTAAATCTTGTACTTCTTCTCCTCACTCTTCTCCCAGTCCTAAACACTTTTCGACACCTCTTCGTTCGTCTCCTAGTACTTGTTGCGTTCTTTGCACAGAGCAACAACACAAATTAAATGTTTGCCAGCAGTTCGTAAATTGTACGCCGTTGGAAAGATTTAAATTGGCCAAAAAGCATCGTTTGTGTGTGAATTGCCTACGGAAGGGACACGAAGTCAAAAATTGTGCTAGTCGTTCTTGTCGCAAGTGCAATCAGAGCCATAACACTCTATTGCACAGAGATCGCTCTATGGTGAGCAGTCCGAGTCATATTGTGACTCCCAGAAGTTCGAAGTTGTCAGCTATAGCTTCCACCTTTCGGCCTAGAACCTTAAATTGTACCACAAGTTCGTCTACATCTAGCACTCCGTCGACATCGGTCGATAATTTAGTTCGAAAATCTTTCCACGTTACGCAAGAAAGAAAAGTTCTATTGGGAACAGCGCTGGTGAATATCGTTCACCAAGGTGCTTCATTTCCTGTTAGGGCGCTTATCGACCCGGCTTCTGAGTCGTCTTTAATTTCGGAAAGACTTCAGAAGGATCTGAAACTCCAGGTTCAATCCACGAAATCGACAATCATTGGAGTTAATAGTACTGTCGCAGCTACATGTCGTAAAAGCTGCTCATTGAAACTTTGCAGTCGTGGTGACAGGTCGTCTACTTTTGAGACTTCGGCGTTGGTAGTAGATTCCATATCGAGAAAACTTCCAACCTTTTCGGTCACTTCGGACCTTAAGTCGGATTTGTCGAATATAGTTTTGGCAGATCCTCAATTCGGCGAATCGCGCCCAGTAGATATTTTGATAGGAGCAGATTTGTACCCGAAGATAATTAAAAATCATTCTCTTCGGCTTTCGTCTGGTTCGCTGCTCACTCAAAACACATCGTTTGGATGGATTGTTACGGGTCCTGTCACTTAAATTTGCTTTTTCGTAAATCGTACGGAAAAATAGTTGTAAAGTGGCCCCAACCAAACATAACGAATAGCTCACGTTGCACTATCGTTCGCGGGGTCCCTAATGGCTCTTTCGTTAGCCAGGTCTATAGTGATCTGCACAACAGCTGGGTCCCTAATGGCCCAGTTGCTTGTTTGGTCCCTCATGACCATATTTACCGCGGGGTCCCTAATGGCCCAATCGTTTAGTTTGTAAGCCTATCACATGGTCCCTAATGGCCATATTTACCGCGGGGTCCCTAATGGCCCGGGGTCCCTCATGGCCCATCGTTTAGCATGTAAGAATGTTTTTGAAAAAAATGAAATGCTAAAAACAAAAAAAAAATCAAAATCGTTTGAAAGAAAAAATGTAAAAGGTTATGCTCACGCCTGCACTATACATACTAATGCTGAATACTTACATATATACACATACTTTTCTATCGTATTTGTTAAAACATCTGGATGTTTCAAGGGAGGCGGCAAATGTTTAAGTTAGAATCGATTCTACAACTTTAAATTGGACCTATGATTTGCATAGGTGTATTCGTTGAAATCTCCTCATGCCCATTTATTACACTCCTGTAATAGTATGAGAGATTTCAACGAATATTGATTTGACAACCGCCACTTTTAAACATCTATGCAGATGTCAACACAACACTAATAACAAACAAATAAAAACAAAAGATCGATCGACAGCTTGAATCGCAAGCAACACCCGCGCTTTATCGTAAGCCTTTGTACATATCGTTGTGCATTAATTAGTAAAGGTAATATTGTTTACCAATAATAAACACCGGCAGTTGAGCCAAACCTTTTATTAAAACTATCGTGTTTTATTTTCTTATTCTATTTTCATTGTTACCGACGGCCAAACGCACGCATTGGGCGTACTGGCTCCATTGGGGAGTCTTGCTGCACTTGTTTTCCCCCAAGTCCATATAGTGCGGACTAAACACACATCTTTTGTCGTATTTTGTTTTTATCCCCTTTAACCTAAATCCTGAGGTATAAAATAGGTGGCGAGGCGACCCCATGTTGCAATATTTGTATAAAAACTCAAATTTGACAACTTAACTGAAAAGTGGTTCTCTACACAAAACCCATTATATATTAGGCAGTAGGCCCGTTATCTAGCAGACACTTTATCGCAATTTGCATCAGGGGAAAGGTCAGTAGTTTTTTTTATTATTTTTTTATTTTTATTTAAAATATTTATTTTAATAACAAATTATTAAAAAATTTAGTAATAAAGCACTAGCAACACAGGTTATCGGCTTATCAGTAGTTATTATTCCATATGTAGGCTACTTTGCCGATATATGCCCTCCAAGAATTAAAATATGGACCAAAAAAAAATTGTATATTTTTCATACAAAAGTAATGGTCTATGTCACCCGCTTATTATTTCGATTTGTTACAAAAGGCAAAAGAAACTAAATATATCCTCCATACTATGGTGGAACGTATAAAATATAACCTAATCTACTTCTATGAAATGGTGAATTAAAGGCTTGCTCAATTAACAGTAACTAATTTAGAAATTTTATATATTTTCAAATTTTCATTTAGATCAATTAGAGCTCATAAAAACTATAATTCTAAATCCTTTAGAGGTCAATTCAAGCACATTAATTACACAAAATTACTCTTAGTAAAAATAACATAAATACTCAAAATGAAAACAAAGTTTTTTTTATTTTGTTGTGACATTTACGTGAGAATAGACAAAATTACTTCAAAATTTGTCCCAACTTCGGAGTGGGAGAATGAAGAAAAAATCTTAATAGTCTTGTTGTGAGTTTGTTTGACTTATTGAAATTACATTGGCGTTTAACATAATTCCAAACAGACGTTCAGTCAATAAGAAATGCATAAATATAAAATTTTTGGTTGCCAAGCATCATCGTGGTGCCACCATCAGAACACAAACACAAGAGCCAACCAACCGACAGCCAGACAGACAAACACAGGAATAAAATGTGTTTCCTTCACACAGCCACACACAAAAGTAAAAGTGTCAAAGATAAATGGAAATTTATCAATAAAAATCGCTATTTTCATTTTGTTGCCGCCGTTGTTGTTAATCGTCTGCCATGAAATGGAAATGCAATTTTAATGGAACCAATGTGACCAAATTAGAATGGAATCTTATGTTTTTTGTTGGGTGGAAAGAGGCAATAAAAATTCCAGAAGTTACTTTCACTTAAATGTTTATTAATACTTCGACTACATGTTAATCGCATTAGAATTTTTTGTTTTGTAAAAAAATCTCTGAAATGGTCACGACTTTCAGTAAAGTGGGCCAATAAGATATGTAAACATTTAGTAAAATATTTTTTTTTTTTTCAGATAATTTATGGTTTGGTATGAATATTGTGGACGATTTTGTTAAATGACTCAAATCGATTAGTAGATGTCATCAAACATCGACAATAATTTGTCAGACGGGAGAAATTTTAAAACATACATACTTCAGGTATGTTAAACGAAAAATAAAATACCTTGGAATATAAAAGTGGCTTGCCTTTCGATTTCCTTATGTTTGATGCTTCACATTGTGTCCAAAACAATCGGACTCTTTCTTTTCCTCTTCACTAGCATAACTTCAGTTTGAAATATTTGAAAGCATAGTGGATATTGTAAGTGGGAGAGAAACATAACTTGGTTTTGCCCCAAAAGTTTGTAACTTACCAAAATAATGAACGTATATAAGGGTTATGACTTTTTTACAACCTCATATCCCTGTATCATATTTTGATTTGATGTGATATTTAGATAAAATCCTAATTATATGGTGATTCGATAAGAAAATGCTCACGCACATTCTATTATTCTTTGAAAGTTTTCCTATATCAGCTTTATGACAAAATTTTAAAGTCACTATAAGTAGATATATAACTGAAAATAAGTTTCAGACCGATTTAGCTATAATTTGACATTTAGGGTTCTTAAGTGTCAATAAACTTATATAACAAAACTTGTGGACATAAGTCCACTTTTTTGTATAGCCCCCATATAACGGTACCCCCCGATTTACGGTATTTTGACGTTTTTAGCTACATTTTCAGACCGATTTAGCTATAATTTGACATTTAGGGTTCTTAAGTGCCAATAAACTTATATAACATAAGTTGTGGAAATAGATCAACGTTTTGGTATAGCCCCCATATAACGGTACCCCCCGATTTACGGTATTTTGACGTTTTTAGCTACATTTTCAGACCGATGTAGGTATAATTTGACATTTAGGGTTCTTAAGTGTCAATAAACTTATATAACAAAAGTTGTGGACATAGGTCCACGTTTTGGTATAGCCCCCATATAACGGTACCCCCCGATTAACGGTATTTGACATTTTGGGTTCTTAAGTGTAAATAAACTTATATAACAAAAGTTGTGGACATAGGTCCACGTTTTGGTATAGCCCCCATATAACGGTACCCCCGATTTACGGCATTTTGACGTTTTTAGCTACATTTTCAGACCGATTTACCTATAAATTGATATTTAGGGTTCTTAAATGTCAATAAACTTTTATAACTAGTGGACATAGGTCCATGTTTTGGAATAGCCCCCATATAACGTTACCGCCTGATTTCAGGTATTTTGACGTTTTAAGTCGCATTTCTAGACCGAATTAGCTATAATTTGATATTTAGGGTTCTTAGTGACCAAAAAACTTATATTCGAAAAAATTATGAACCTAGGTACATGTTTTGGTATAGCCCCATATAACGGTTCCTTCCGATTTTCGGTATTTTGAGAATTTTAACTACAAGTTTTAACGGAATTATCTGTAATTTGAACATTTGACATTTGAAATTCGTAGTGGTTACCACACATCTCCACCAAAAATTGTCAAGAAAGGACGATGTATTGATAAAAAAACCCCCATATAACGGTACCTCCCGATTTTCAGTAATTTGATGATTTTAGCTACAATATTAAACCGAACTAGCAGTAATTTGACATTTGAAGTTCTTAGTGGTCACAACACCTCTCCATCAAAAATTGTCAACATAGGTCCATGTTCGGATATAGCTCCCATATAACGGTACCTCCCAATTTTCAGTAATTTTTCAATTTTAGCTACAATTTTTAACCGAACTAACTGTAATTTGACATTTGAAGGTTGTAGTGGTCACCACACATCTGCATCAACAATTTTCAACATAGCCCCAATATAACGATACTTCCCGATTTTCGGTACTTTGAGGATTTTACTTAAAATGTTTAACTGAACGTAGGTCCATGGTTTGGTACAGCCCCAAAACAAACCTCCCGATTTTCCGTACCTTAGCTTTATTTTTTGGACGAACTTTCTGTAATTTGAAATTTAAAAGCCAACAAAAATTGTTCATTTAAGTTAATATTTGCGTATAGCCCACATACCTCCGAACTAGCTGTTAATGACATTTGAAGTTCACACGTTATGTACCGATTTTCGGTATTTTGAGGATTTTAGCTGCAATTTTTAACCGAATTAGGAGTTATTTGACATTAATGGCTCCCATCAAAAACTGTCAACATAGGTCAATGTTTTATTGTAACCCCTATATAACGGTACCTTACAAATTCTAGCCCACCACATACATAGTTAGATATAGGCACCATAAAAAAGGGCCTCCCGAATGAAGCATTTTATGTACATTATCTGACATGTTAACGTAGCCACTTAAAGTTGGGGACAGGAATGAAAACTAATTATTCCATTTTAGCTCAGAATTTTTATGGTGGAGGGTATGAAAAGTTTTTTAACTTGTTCAGTATTTAAATGGAATAAAACTTGTTTTAGTCAGTAAAAGTCAAAAGGTCATTCATTCGTGCAGCAAGAAATAATTTTTTGAGAAAAAAAAACGGTCAACGTTTTGGTATAGCCCCTATTAACGGTATTTCCCGATTTTCGGTATTTGGAGGATTTTAGCTAAAATTTTTAACCGAACTAGCTGTAATTTGACATTTGAGATTCTGTGTTGCACGAAACTTCTCTATCAAAAATTGTCCGTAGGTCCGTGTTTTGTTATAGCTCCCATATATCTGTACCTCCCGATTTTCTTTTGAAGGTTTTAGATACAATTTTTAACCGAACTACCTGTAATTCGATATTTAAGTTTTTCTGTAGTCCCGAAACTTCTCCATCAAAAATCGTCCCCATAGCTCCATGTTTTGATATAGCCCCCATATAACGGTACCTCCTGATTTTCGGTATTTTGAGAATTGTAGCTAACATTTTTAACCATTAATTTAAAATTTGAGGTTTTCTACGGTGATGAAACTTATTCAGTACAAATCGTCAACTTAGGTCCATGTTTTCGTATAGCCGCAAATAATATACCTCCCCATTTTCGGTATTTTAAAGATTTCTAGCCATGTCCGTCTGTTTTAGTCTTTCTAGTGTTCGCAATAATGATGTGCGACTCGAAAATTGTTAACCACATTCTGGCACTGCAGCACGATAGGAGACCAAAAAAGAGAACACACGTGTGTTTTTCCCTCTCACATCAAAATTCGTGGTTAATGGCCTCAAAAGATTTGTCAGGCTCATATCTTCTAAACTGCTAGATATTTTAATATGCTTTCGTAGGAATGGTTGTAGCTCTTGTCATAAAGAACAAAAATTGTGAACACAAAAAACCCATCAAACTTCATCTTGAAGGTCGAAGTCGCTAAGGTATAATTTCTTCTAAAATTTATGCAAACAACGACCCAGCAAAAAAAGTCATTACTTACAAATATACCGTAAAAGTCATTATTTTTACATGGGGATGTCATAGGGCGGAAGTACTTCCTTAAATATTTTTTTTAAGTACATACTTAACCACATACCGGCAGTCGAAAAGAAGCTAAAAAGCATAGTTCTATTTTTAGAAAAAAT
Organism: Musca autumnalis; assembly: GCF_047663935.1. Lineage (NCBI taxonomy): Eukaryota > Metazoa > Arthropoda > Insecta > Diptera > Muscidae > Musca > Musca autumnalis. Next base: position 139,770,110 of record NW_027411755.1, on the reverse strand, counting down.
TGAGGTGAAATTATATTCAAATTCAACACTACACATTTTTTGTTTTTTTCTTTTTCATTCGATACATGCTAGTTTTGAACACACGAACTTCTGATGTGTAGCCAAACACACTACACACTAGGCCACTCGCTCGAACAGCAAGGGTTGGTTTAACTCATCCATGTACATCAACATGTTTTTGTAATTTTGTAAACAAAAAACACACATGCCGACGCTGAGCTTTGAACACACAACTCTAGAATTTGTAGTCGGACACACTAGCTCTGTGCCACCATACTCATTACTTAGTAAGTAAGGATGTAACTAGTTATGTGTTAACTGTTATATATGTACTGCGTGATAATGCGGAGGGTAATGAGTACTCATTACCTGGTAATGCAGAAAGTAATGACATGTGCCTACCAAATTGTTGCTGGGGAACAACAAAAATGTACCTTAGATCTCAATAAACAACTTTTTAAAACATGCAATCGCAGGACAAATGATTCCAGTAGGGCCATTCTGTAACTTTTTAACAATCCGACAATCGACAACGTTGTCGACATTAAAAATTGTTTGTAGTAACGATTGTGCTATTCTGTAAAAATGTAGACAAATTGACAACAAACATTCAAAAGCTTTCAATGTATTCCTAAACAAAACTTACACACACACCAAAGGCAAATCCAATATTGAACATGTTTGTCGATTTTTAAACTAAAACAAAAGTTGTCAAAATTTGTTTACAGAATACTTTGGTAATTATGTTGTTGAAACGAATTTTCGAAAAAATAACAATATGGACTGTCGTTAAGAAGTTACAGAATAAGCCAACTGAAAGACAAATGCGATTTTTATATTTTTTTCTGCTGTTCTGACATTTGAAGTTTCCAGTGGTTAAAAAACTTCTTCCCCCAAAAGTGTTTAGGTATAGCCCCCATATAACGGTATCTTAGGATTTTAGGTATTTACAAGGTTTGGTATGTTTTTTACGAAACTACCTGTAATTTTGTGAGCAAAGTGGATGCGACCAACAACAAAAATTAAAAAATTCGTGTCATAATATAAAAAATGTAAAGATGCAAATTGCTTCTAAACATTCCAAAATTTTCGAAACTTAATTTAGTTTTGCCATTTTTTGCAGAACTCAAGCAGAAAAAGGCTTACCAACATGTCAAATTTTGTAGAAAAAAACTCATTTTAAAATGAGAAAAAATGGTTATATTATAAGCGAGTTTTTGAAATAAAGGACTATTATTCACGCCTTAACTTAAGCTGAATAATTTAGGAAATTTCCTAAGCTCATTTTTCCTACTTCAAACAATTCATCTAATTAGCAAGGGTTACCAAATATTTTACTTATAATATTGGTCAATTTTCCTTAAAGATTTAGGTACCTTCCAAGCATCCGCAAAATTTGCCACAAGTACTAATATGAAGCCAAGGTTCTGTGGATTTCAAAACTGTTTAGACTTTTTGTGGACATCTGCTCTTTGGGCAGTTATGACCAAAAGCTTATATCGGTTTTTGGATGCTGAATTTATATTTTATGGATATTTTTCAAGTATTTTTATTATCCTTTCTTATATTTATGTTCAATACAATGTTTTTTGTGTTATTAATTATTTCTCTTTATTCATTATAATAAATAATTTTCCTTTGCTGGACCACGCCAAAACCGGGGCATTCTCCCCACAATGAGAACCAAAAATACTTTATTACACATAAGTCTGCAGAAAAAATAGATTAAATCTTATAAAGTACTGAAAAATATATGGTAACCCTATATGATAAGGTGGTGTTGTGAACTCTGAGTTGATTATTAAAACCCATTCGGTTTGAATATATGGTTAACATCTGCCGAAATAAATCGAAATATAAATATTTTTGTTGCACTTTTTTTAGGCCACCAGGAACCATTGATAAAAACTTTAGTTGATATATTATCTAGAAGTATTTTTGTCACACCTTCCCATGTAAGGACCACCACTGTGCGTGGTGCAGTGGTGAGCACGTCCGCTTTGTACTCAGAAAATCTGCGGTTCAATCCCTGACCAGAGCATCAAAATTTTCGGCGGTGGCAAATTCCCTCAGCATAATGACAGCCACATTTAACGGCATCGTTTACGTATTTTGTGGAGTTTCCCTACATTTTTTACTAAGGTATCTATAATTTAACATTTGAGGTTCCCAGTGGTCACAAAACCTTTAAAACAACAAGTAAGAACGGCGTTAAGTTCGACGCAGCCGAACTTGTTATACCCTCCACCACGAGTTGTATTAAAGTAAAACTGAACAATTAGTTTCCTTTCGTTTATGAAGAAGACTTAATACCAAATTCCAGCAATTTCGGTAAAACAATGTGGCTAACTTTCAAATTACCGAAATTCGGGAGGTGCCGTTCTATGGGCGCTACATGAAGGCGTGGACCTGTACGGACAAATTTCGGGGGGAAAGTTTAATACTACCAACGAAGACTAAATACGAAATTTCAGCCATTACGATGGACCTTTTTCGAAACATTTGTGGTGGGAACGTTTTATACCTCTAACGAAGACGAAATACACATTTTCAGCCATTTCGGAGGAATATTGAGGCCACAACCTTCAAAATACAAAAAACCGGGAGGTACCGTTTTATGGGGAGTGACCATATACCGACAAATTTCATATGGAAAGTTCTATACCCCAAATGAAGACGAAATGCCAAATTTCAGCCGTTTCGGAGGAATATTGAGGCCACAAACCTCAAAATACCGCAAATCGGGAGGCACCATTCTATGTGGGCTATATGATGGCGTGGGCCTATACAGACAAAATTCCGGGGAAAAGTTGTATACCCCCAACGAATATTAAATACCAAATTTCAGCCATTTCGGTGAATTTTTGTGGCCACAACCTTCAGAATACAAATTTGTACAAACTTTTACAAAATGTTGCAAATACTTTTCACTTGTGAAGTTATCGAACAGGCCTAATGTTACATTCATATAAAGTCAGGGATTCGTTAGGAATATATTAAGAGTATTTTCTCAATCTAGGCATGTAAGAATACACCTATATTACCCTTCAAAATCTTCGGCACTTTTAAAAGAAGGTCCGATTGCAGGAATACTAAACGTTTTAGAGAAAAAAGTTGTTTATTTTTAAATTAATTTTTAAAAGTCTCAAAAATATCATTGTCATAAAAAATGTTAAGTTTTCTCTTACAAAAATTCGCGGCTGTAATTGGGTTAATTATAACCCCCATATTATGATGGAGGGTATAATTAGGTCCATGTTTGTGTATAGGCCCCATAAGGTGGCACATCCCGATTTTACGTATTTTAATGATTTTTGATAAATTTTTTGACCGATCTACCTACATTTTGACCTATCTACCCGTAATATAACATTTTATGTTCCCCGTGGTCTCAAAACTTATCCACCAATGATTGTCAGTAATATAAAGGGTGTTTTTTAAGCTAGATAGAACTTTAAATTGTAAAAAGTAACACAAAAAATTAAATTTTGATGAAACTTTTTTTTTTTATTTGTTTCAGTATACTCTGACAAATCATCATGAATAGACTCACGCTTGAACAACACTACGAAATTATCCAAATTTACTTTGAAAATCAGTCGTCGATTCGCGCAACGCAGTTGGCAAATGACCCGTTGTTTTTTCGCAAAATTGTGTTCAGCGATGAGGCGCATTTTTGGCTTAACGGGTTTGTTAATAAGCAAAATTGCCGCATATGGAGTGAAATTTGGCGATAAGTTGATTTCGAGAAGTGGACCTGTCAATTGGCCTCCAAGGTCGTGCGATTTGACACCTCTCGATTATTTCCTGTGGGGCTACGTGAAGTCACTGGTTTATGCTGATAAAACAGCAACAATTGATGCCTTGGAGGCCAGCATTGTTCGTGTTATTCGTGACATACGGCCAGCAGTGCTCGAAAAAGTGGCCAAAAATTGGACGTCCAGAATGCACTTCGTCAAGAACAGCCGCGGTGCCCATATGCCCGAAGTCATTTTCAATTGTTAATGTCACGTATTGATCTTTCGAATAAAAAAAATTTTTGATTATAATTTAATTTTTTGTGTTATTTTTTACAATTTCAAGTTCTATCGGGCTTAAAAAAACACCCGGCCCCCTAGAACGGTACCGCCCGATTTTCGGTATTTGTTTAGTTTTAGCCCCATAATCCGGAATAAAAAGTTGGGCTTGGCCGAAATTAAGACCGTATCATCTTCCTGCCTTTATTCAATAGCATATTTTGGGATTGGATCTGTGGTATCTTCGTCGTCTTCGCTAGTAGTGGATACCAATAGTTTGGAAAAATGCTCTTTCCGTGTCCTGAGCGCACTATCTGTATCTGTTACCAGATTAGCTTGCTCGTCTCTATGTGATGTTTCTCTTTATGATAGAATTTTCTGACTTCATTCTTGCTCCAATACATCTAGATTTTTGTCACACTCCCGATTTTCCATTTCAATGTTTTTCCTGAGGAAAGGACGTTTCTCCTCTCTCTCCTTTTCTCTCTCGTGCGCTACGCGTTGCTAATGTTGGTAGATTAGCCCTTTATATGCCGCATTCTTCTCTTCGATTGCAGCACGGCACTCCTGGTCATACCATGGGTTCCTTGGTGGAAGTCTCTGGTGTCCCAATATAGATTTTGTAGATGTTTGCATGGGGCGAGCGATGCTTTGCCTCTAAGCTGCATTGTCATCGGGTGGAGGATTGCCTGATTAAGCAACTGGGTCAATTGAGTGGAATATGCTGTGGCTATCTGTTGTGATTGCTGCTTATCGATGTCGATGTTTGCTCCTCGGAGCGATCGCACATACAACAAGTTCTATGAACGTTCTCCATCTATCACAACGTGATCAATCGGATCTGGTGACAATCATGTGCAGTATGAATGTCGAGAAACTTAAATCTGGTACTTCTAAATACCCTGTTTTTTACCGCAGGGAAATCTCTGAACCTCATTTCATTGTCAAAGGTTTCACTATGGAGATTAAATTTCCCTAGTGTTTGGCCAAAGATATTCTCTTTTCCAATTTTGGCATTGAAGTCTAGGCGACTTTATTTTTAATATCATGGACAGCATAACGGTCATAAGTTTCTTTTAAGCGCTCGTAAAATACATCTTTGGTCCGCTCGTCCATTTCTTCAGTGGGAGCATGAGCGCAAATAAAACTGATGTTGAAAAATTTATGTTTTATCTAGCAAGTCTTTTAATCACCGGTGTGAAGCTGGAGACAAAAAGTTTTAACCTCTGCAAGTACATCTGCCAGTCCAAATATTACAGATTCGCGTGCATTACTTAGCTTCTTTATCCGATTGGAAGCATCGTGGACCAATTGGATGTGTAGAGTAAAGTGTACTGTAGCTGTATTTTGCAGTTTCAGTTTACAGTGTTGTATCAATCCCCCTTTATTTATGGATTGTATCAATATTATAAGTCCAGTTTAGATTTTAGGACGCGCGACTGCAATTAGTGTAGCCACTCCATTCGGCGAACAAACGTCCATAGTCATCCTGTAAGTAGACAAGAAAATAGAAAATAGAATAAAAGTATAAAAGGGATTTTTTTCTATTAAGCTTAAGGACGCTCGGAGTTCCTTCCCCGTAGCCATTTAAGACTTCTTGAGAAAAGGACAATAACTAAAGGCTAAATGCTAAATAGATATGAGGCAGAAGAGAACTCATAGTGGCCGAAGAGTCTGTGTCTAATGTTGTTTAACATTGGATAATGACATAGAAGTTGTTGTATGTTTTCCGTCTCCTCCTCTTCCTCGCACAGCCTACATTAATCGAAACTATTGTCTCAAGTTCTGTATCTTACGTAGCAGTAACCCCGTCATGACCCCCACAGCAATTCTGATCTCAGCCTTGTTAAGGAGTAACAGGTAAGAAATTCTACGACTCGATATAACCGGCTAGATAAGCATCGAGATCCTACAACCGGGCTTTTTCTGCCATTTGCGAGCAGATAGATCTGTGTAGAAGTTGTTGAGTTTATTGGTTAAGTGAATACAAAGTTTCCTCAATTTCAATATTTGTAGAGTCGATCTTGCACGTCCCAGCTCATAGGCAATTTCATTTCCAATAATGTCACGGTGTTCCGGTACCCAGCAGAAAGTGATTTCGTTCTTCAGCCTTCCTAAAAAATCTCTACACGTGTTAACAATCATGGACTTGATATAGCAGGATTTGAGTGCCTGGAGTGCCACCTGGCTGTCCATAAACACCATTATCGTTCCCTCAGAACCACGCAAGTTGACATGAATCAATTCTAAGACCTTCACAATGGCTAAAATCTCCGGTTGAAAGACGCTACAGAATTAATTCAATTTATAAGACCGGCTTAGATCCAGTTCATTGCAGAAGAGTCCGGCTCCTGTGCTCTCTTGCCCAAGCTTTGTGGAAGTCATCTTCCATGAGTCCAGTCATTTCTAGTTGGAATCAAGATCTTTGACGTTTTGAAATTCATTATTGGCAAGAGGGTAAGTGATTACCTCTCTTGCCAGTAATGAATTTCAAAACGTCAAAGATCGTGATTCCAAATGTAGAATGAGAGTTTAAGTGATTCAAAACGTCAAAGATCTTAATTCCAAGTGTAGAAACGTGTCCAGAACGCGACTCACTCCAACACTTCATCTCCCTGAGCCTAAAAGCACTTCTGGCTGCGATGGTTTCAACTAGAATAATTAGTGGCTTAATATCCAGCATTGAGTTTAGCGCAGCCTGCTGTGTGCTTTTGACGGCGTCGGTGATGAGGATTGATGCTGCGCCTTGTACTTTATCCCTCTTTGACTAGTTTGACTTGCTACAAAGTACATGCCACCACACAAGACATTCATATGTTAAGACGTGACAGACCACAGTTTTATACATCCAATGTATAACCTGAGGTGTTAACCCCTAACTCTTGCCTATTGAATTCTTACAGGAGTAAAGTGCGATTAAACCTTTCTTTGCGCCTTTCTCAATGTTCACATTCCATCGTAGTTGATGGTCAGGGACTACAACGAGATATTTTGCTTCCGTTGAAAGACTTAATTCTATGCCATCCAAAACCGATTGTTGGCCCAGTTTATCCTAAAATGAATTTTGATCCATGAAAAGCTTTTGTAGACAAGTGAGGTATCACGTAATGGACCTAATCCGGACTATAGCCTTTGCTTACTTGTTTAGATGGAAACAATTCCTGAAATTTAGCCCTAATACAACCAGTAGACACGCCCTAGCTATGTATATACATATAAATTCTATGCAATGTGTATTTTTCTATAAGTTACACTAAATAGGACACAGTGCCCTTGGTGTATTATTTTATTTTATTTGTTGCCTTTTTCGTTATCCTCCACCCCACCACTGACAAATGGTTTACCATCCCAGGTATTTAATAAAGCTCCTTAAGTAGCCATCATAAAATTTAACTTTTTATAGAATTTTCATTAAAAAGTTATAAAAAAAACCAAGTATTTTTATGTAGAATGGACTTAAAAATCAATAAAAAAAATTACTTAACACGACTTTTAAATTTATTTCAGTGACCCTTAAACAGTCGAATGCTATGTTCTTATGCACAAAGGTACTTCTGTCATCAAGTGTATCCAAATTACAAAAACACACACTCATTTCGGATACGCCCAAATTCAAAAGTTAAGCCTGTAAGATTAGTGGGTTTTTTTAATATCTCATGGAAACGGTCATAAAAATAAAACTTATTTATTTACGGAAAATAAAAACAGCGAATGTCTGCCACCGGCAACACCATTAATGTAAAAACGATAATCGCAAATAAATTAAGAAAGGTGTTCTCTGTATGTATTTTTTATATTTGGAGATACGATGTAATAAAGGTGAAATAAGAGGTGGTGGAAAGCGATAATATTTTGTTGTTTTATTACTTGTTTAGATGATTTTTATAGTCAGAAATTGTTTTGTTTTTTTCTGTTTTTATGTGTTAAACAAATTGTTTGGAAATTGTTGGAAATTCAAAATTAAGATTAATCTATAGTATGGAATAAAATCTACTTCACACTGAAAAGAATGTCCATGCGCATATTTTATGTAAAACTTATATGTTGGGTCAAGGTGGTAAATTTTAAAGGGTAATTAATTGATATTGGACACAATTTGTTTTCGTTTCGGGCCATTCTATGTTAATTTACCTAAAAAATAAAACAATCACAAACCTCGGTGTAAAATGCCAATAAAATTCCTAAGAACAAGTTTCCCGTAAACATAATTCCCCTTTCTTTAATCATTTTTCAACAGATTCAATATAAACTGTTCTTTTTATTTCTTTAAAAAAATTTCCAATAAATTCCTTGGCATTAATAAAGTCATAAATAACCATCAGAGAAGAATTTTACAGCGCAAATAACGAACGTGTTTGCTCTTTCTTCGTTATATCCTTTTTCGTGATACGGTCCTAGAGATTTTTTTTCTCCCCATTTAAGAAACTTTGTAGACAAATCGGAATCTAAAATGTAAATTGATTTATAAATAAATTTCTGTGTTTTTCCACTTTTTACAACAATAATTTCTTGAATGTTGTTGGATTTGTTTTAATTTGTTAAAGTTCCTTTAAGTGAGTGTGGGGTTTGCTGCTTTGGGCCGGATAGAATAAAAGTAGAATGTTTGGTTCATTAACACTTATTCCGCTTTAGCTATGAATAATTAAAATCCATTAGGAGTTGTTATACTATTTTTCTTATTTTCTCTTTTTTGTCCTGTTTATTGTGTTATTTTTTTAAAGAATGGTTCCCAATTATTTCTAATGTATAAATACTGTGGACAAGTGTCTTTGGTGCTACTGTCAATGTTAAATATTTATGCCCAAAAACAAGATGTGGTGGGTGAAAAAAGTTTATTTTTGTCCACAAATTATGTTATACCTCACTTGTGATACACTACATTTTGATATACCATTTTTCAGATTTCAAGACAAGATAAAGCAGTTTTAATCAAACTGAAGAGAGCATTCGTGGACCAATCGCCAAAAAGGTCGGGTTCAGACTATTATAGATAACGATAGTCTTTCGTGATGATTATAAACTATAGACCAAAACATATTTTATCCGATATTTGAACAATAGTCCGATCGGCGGGAATTTGTAAACAAAAGGTTTTAATGGAATGTGCTTAAACCTGGGAAGTTTTTGCGGATTCTGAATTTATAATCAAGGTTTATAGATGAGAAAATCAAAAACAAACAAGTAAAAAAGCGTTAAGTTTGGCCGGACCGAATATACCAATACCAAACATTCTAGGAGTAATAGAAACATCTATACCAAATTACAAATATCTATCTTAAAAATTGCGAGCTGTATCTCGATTTCAACAGACGGACGGACGGACAGACGGACATTGTTATATCGACTTAGAATTTTACCCTGATCAAGGTGACATAACCATGTCTAGCGAACTGTGACACTCTCCGCTAATTCGGGTAGGGGCGTCCTCATTGACCGTGCATAACGTAAAGCTATCAATTTTCTCAGCCAGCACTGTACCCCTCTGGTCGTTTTCGTGGACCGAATGCCGCAACTCATGAGGTGCATTAAAGTCTCCCAAGACCAGACGGTTATGACGTACCAAAAGCGGGCTAATGTTAGGCTTGTAACCTGACATACAGTAATTTATCGACGGGATGTATACGTTCAGCAACTGCACCTCGACAGTTCCACACCTGACTGCTACTTCCATACCTTATTCCATGAACGGGTATGGTCCCCGACCAGCGTTGTCGACAGTTTTTGATCGGAAATCATCAAATCGTCAAAAATCGTCAACACGGTCCAAAACTATGTTTGGTTACAATTTAGTGGGACTTTTTCGCTTACAGTTTTGTCAATAAGACTAACAACATTATCCCATAGCAATACATCTAACCCAATCTCACTTAAATGTCTCTATAAAAACAGCTTTCACAAGATGATAGTTTTGCCTATGGTTATCGAGTTTGCAGTAACGCAGCAAGGTAAAGCTGGGTACACACTGTCAGTTTTGAAAGGCAGATTTGGTGAAATAATCGGATGTAACCACAAATTATTTTGTGGTTGTTGGGCGGTTGGGCAATTATCGATAATTGCGAAAAATCGACAGTCAAAACTGACAATGTGTACTGCACTTAAAAGAGAGCATTAGTAGGAAGTAAGAAATCTGGACTCATACTTTTTTCACAGCGAAATAGATACAATTCCAATTTTATCTCGAAAACTTTTCAAGGAAGATTTTCATCCTCTAGTCCCGGTACAGGTTAAAGCGAGTTTAATGAAATAATTTCATTCATAAAATTAGGAGTTTTTAGATCGAGTTCTATACTAGAGTAATTTTAAGAATTTACTGTAGTGGGGAACTCGATCTAATAACGCCTAATTTCATGAAATTATTTCAATGAAATCGCTCTAGTGTGGATCGGGACTTAATAATCCTAAAGAAAATTTTCAGCGGATGTAATTCGAAGGTGAGACAAAAACTATGAAAATACTGTATTCTCGATGTCTGCCTAAATATAGCCAACCCGTCTGGAAATTGCTATAAAACATTAAAAAGCTCATAAAATAAAGCATTGTTCTCCTTAAAGTCTCTCGTGAAATTTTGGTCAAAATATAGTTACCGTCTTTTATTTCATGCAATTTTTGCTTACGGGAAAAATCGTCATTTTGGACCAAAAAATTGTCAAAATGTTGATAAATCGTCAAATTCGGCAACACTGTCCCCGACCCGAAGTTCCCGTACAGCGAGTTCTCAGATTTATGTGCCACCGTAATGCAATAGTAAGCACGATCGTGTTTTGTTATTTCGGATTTATAATGGTTAGAAAACCATCACGCAACAATATATTTACAAGGTTAATATTTTTGTATATACCCCATATGACGGTACCTCCTATACCCATGTCAACAGTTTAAGGTGTAGACATTGCTTATCAATGGCAATATCTGTATCCACAGTTTTTGTTGGAGAAGTTTCCCCTGGGAATTCAGAATGAAAATTACATCCATTTTGGGCCAGAAATGTCGTTAAAACAAAAAAATTTCTGACAACTAAACGTGACCTTATATGGGGGCTATACCAAAACGTGGACACCATTTCTTGTGGACACACTAAGTGCCAAATTATAAGCTGAAAGAGTCAAAATACCTCAAATACTGTGGTATATAAGGGTGATATACCAAAAGGTTAAACTGTAGATAAAAACTTCAAAATACATGGAATCGGACGGTACCGTTTAGAGGACAGATTTCTTGGCAGTTAGAACGCTAAAACCAAATTTTAGCCACTTTAAACCGAAAGTATTGACAATGTTTCATCTAAAAATAGATGAAATATGGAGGTACCGCTACATGGGGGCTATTTTCAAAACGTGTATATTAGGCCGGGGCGATTTGAAATCCTTAATGGGCCCTTCCTGGGATTGAACTGAGCAAAAAAAGTCCACTAGACCATAGGTCTACGGTGAAAATCGAGCCTCCCGATTTTGACTTTAAGTTGTTTATCAACGTTTTTTGACATTTTGGCATACAACGGCCAAACCGTTGAGATTTTCGACCCAACACAAAGACAAAAATTGTAGCCAAGACAGTAATTAATACATCGCAAATGCATTGGAATGCTTCTTGAGGCCTTGAGAAGGTGCAAACTTTTCGGAATATGTCGGTGAATGGCACTGTGCTACAAAAGTTGACCAGAAAAAAATTCAAGCGTTCTGATGCAAAATTCTATCGTGTTGGGATCTATGGAGAACGAAAATGCCTTTAGTTCGTTTGGGTCACTTCGTTTTATTTTATTATAACGGTAAAAGTAGTGAAAATCTGGGTTTCTTACATTTTCAAATTTAAACGGGCATATCTTCTTTTTCACAACGGATTTCTATTGATCCTTCTTCCTTTTAAAGGGATCGAAAATCTCAATGGTTTGGCCGTTATATGCCAAAATGTCAAAAAACGTGGATAAAAAACTTAAAGTTAAAATCGGGAGGCGCGTTTTTCACCGTAGACCTATGGCCTAGTGGACTCTTTTGATCAGTTCAATCCCAGGAATCAGAAACGCGAAGGGCCCATTAAGGGTTTTTCCCTCCATACAAATCGCCCCGGCCTAGTGTATATATATCAACAATTCTTGTTTTTTAAGTTTTCGGGACTAAATTCCCTTCTTTCACTGTTTTTATGTAATAACATGAAACTAAGGGTGCTTCTTTTCATAAAAGTCAATTTTGAATAAGATACCACCTTGAGTATTCTTTAATGCCATTTAAATCTCAATGAACACACCACTTAGTCATTGCATAAACAACCGCCTGCAGTGTTGCACTCTAAAGTCAAACCTTAATAAAACTACTGCCATACACACCCAGGAGACGAGTAACAATTCCAAGGCTAACTATTCCAACATGTGTTCCATAACAACAAAAAAACGAAACATTTGCCTTTGGCTATTTACGGGGATTAACCAAACAACTGTCACCAAAACACAACAAAAAACTCTTATTGAGCGGTATGTTAGGATGGTGTTGTGTACGGTCGGTCCTTATAGTTTTAAAATTTTATCAAATTACTATTATTAGCATATTTTTTGAAAACAAAAGATGAATGTGGCGCAGAAAACAAGTATAAAACGTAATGAAGGGAAATTATTTAAAGTGGTGGTTTTCATTGTTTTCAGTAACAATAGACGACGTTTTTGGGAGGGTGGGTGCACATTATCCACTGCGCACATATTTTGCCTTCGGTTATGAGTTGAAGCAGTCAACGCTTGATTAGTTCAATAGGAAATCAGATTACAATTTAAATGTTGAGGGTTACTTGGCATAGATTATTGCGAAGTTTGAAATTGTTAAAAATGTGAAGGGATGTTTGGTGTGATAGAAATTTGCGCTGATTTGTAACTAATTAAATTTTCGAAAACTATGGTTACCTACTGCTTTTCTAATATTTTTCTCAAAAACTAAGAAATTCAAAAATCTAACGCAAGTGCCAAATTATTTATTCTGAAAATATGGAATTTCGTTTTTTCAAGATTTTACATCAATCTAAGTTGTTAATAACAACTTCCATTATAAAAGTTATCACCCCAAGTCCATTTTTCATTAAAAACTCATCTAAAACACAATCATATTTCAATTGAATACAATGAACGATATTGAATTACATCCCACCTAACCAGAAAAAATGTCACACACAACATTTTGTTATAATTAGCCACAAGTTTCTATGTCGTTTTTAGAAAAAGGAAAAACAGCATTAACCACAATTTGTTAAAAAGTTTGAAAAGAAAATCTGTAATGAAAAAAAGTTTTACATTTTATCATGTTCATGGTTATTTGATTATATGTGGATTATGTATAACCAAGTTAACTCTTTGCTAAACCACATTTTGCAATTTTACTTTATGGCTTTTTATGTTAAAATGTGAAAACATACTCTATTGAAAATTATAGACCATTCAAGTAATCGCAACGTCCTGCAATATTCTGGCTTTACGGTAATGCATCACAGTAGCAGTAAACATACTACACGTCTGCTTTTCATCATCGACATCATCCTATGGTGGCTTTTAACCTAATTTGTTTTGAGAAAGTTTCATAACAGAGCACCAGTTTAATAGTATTATCCGGCAATATTTCATAATGTATGAAGCAGGGTTTCGGAGTCGGAGTTGAAATCGGAGACTGGAGTAGGGGGCTATCAAATTTTGCTGGAGTCGGAGCCGGAGTCGTTAAAAAAAGCTAGACTCCGTACAACATTTATTAAATTTTTTATTTTATTTTTCTTTATTCATGTTATAAGAAAACTATGAAAAAAGTTGGAAGCAAAAGTTGTTAAAGGTCTATCTTTTAAACACTAGCGTTTAATCTTTTATTTTGATCATAAAATGCATATCGGAAATATTTTTGATTCCTTTAGTATACCGTTTGAAATAATGGTTTCAGAACCCATACATTCATTGGGGTTAGTCAGTTGGCCGACAGAGATATATTCTCAACCAATATGGCTCATTTAATTCCGTACGAAAATGCACTAAATTTGGTTCCACTTTGTATTATGTGAACGGATAGAGCTAAAAGCTTGAAATTTGGAATGAGAATTAAGGCTGAGATGTAGATTTGATATTAGGGGCTGATTTTGGAAATGTATACACATGTGTACAAAAAGTACTAAATGGTACTAAATTTGGTACGACTTGAATTTGGATGAACGGATAGAGCTGGGATTCTGAAATTTTGAATTAAGATAGCTGTTGGAGCGTAGGATTGATATATAGAGGTAGTTTTGGAAATTCATATCTATGTGTAAGGAAAGTACTAAATGTTACTAATTTTGGTACAATTTGGTTTGGGCGAACGGCTATAGCAAGAATTCTGAAATTTGGAATTGAGATTACAGTTGGAGTATTGGATTGAGGTGGTTTTGGAAATTGGTACTTATGGGTACGAAAAGTGCCAAATGGTACTAAATTCGGTACCAGTCTGGTTTAGGTGAACGGATAGAGCTGGTATTCTGAGATTTGGAATTAAGATTACTGTTGGAATGCAGATTTGAGATATAGAGGTAGTTTTGAAAATTCGTACGTATGGGTACGAAAAGTGCTAAACAGTACTACATTTGGAACAATTAGGATTTGGTTCAATGGATATAGCTGGAATTCTGAATTTTGGAATTAAAAGTACTGTTGGATTGCAGGTTTGAGGTAGTTTTGGAAATTCTTAATTATGGATACGAAAAGTGCAACATGGTAAATTTGGTACAATTTTGATTTGGGTGAACAGATAGAGCTGGAATCCTGAGATTTGGAAGTAAGATTACTGTTGTAGTGTAGGTTACAGATATTTAGGTAATTTTGGAAATTCGCACGAAGAGTACTAAATGGTACTAAATTTGGTACAATTTGGATTTGGGTGAACGGATGGATGACGCTGGTATTCTGGGATTTGGAATTAAGACTACTGTTGGATTGTAGGTTTGAGGTAGTTTTGGGAATTCGTACTTACGTATACGAAAATTACAAATGATACTAATTTTGGTCAAATTTGGGTTTGAGCGAACGAGTAGAGCTGGAATTCTGAGATTTGGAATTAAGATTACTGTTGGATTGTAGGTTTTAAGTAGTTTTGGAAATTTGGGTAAAGGGATGAAGGTGGAATTTTGAAATTTGGAAATAAGATTACTGTTGGAATTTAGGACTGAGGAAGTTTGGGATATTCGTACTTATGTGCACGAAAAGTACTAAATGGTGTCAAATTTAGTACAATTTCAATGAATGGATTGAACTAAAATCCTGAAATTAGGAATTTAGATTACTGTTGGAGTTATACTAAATTTTGTAAAATTGGAATAGAGCTAGAATCCTGAAATTTGAAATTAAAATTGGAGTTTGGGGTTGAAATATGGAAGTAATTTTGGAAATTCCTACTTATATGTACGGAAAGTACTAAAGGGTACTACATTTGGCATTGGTGGGAAGAAACTACATTTTGCGTATGGAGGAGGTCTTGGAAATACGTACAGAAAATATACGAACAGTACTATCTGATACTAATTTTCGTATAGGTTGTAGAAATAGAGTTGTAATTCTGACATTTGAAATGAAGTTCGCTTGCGTAGGGTTGATATGTGGAGATGGTTCTACGAAAAGTACTAAATGGTATTATATTGGATTTAAGTACAGAAGAGATTTTCTGAAATTTGGCACTAGGGTCCCTGTTTGTGTGTAGGTTTGTGATATGAAGTCGGTTTTGGTAATACATTCTATAAGAGTACGTAAGGTACCAAATTTGGTATTGGGGATATGGATAGAGTTAATATTCTGAATTTCGAAGGCAAAATAAAAATGTTAAAAAAGATTAAAGCTCAGAGCTGAATT
The DNA here is from genome assembly GCF_047663935.1 of Musca autumnalis. Lineage (NCBI taxonomy): Eukaryota > Metazoa > Arthropoda > Insecta > Diptera > Muscidae > Musca > Musca autumnalis. Next base: position 139,754,264 of record NW_027411755.1, on the reverse strand, counting down.
GAAACTCAATTTGTAAGAGTTTGATAATGTACTTTCTGTTTTAACAAATAATTTTCTTCAAAATGTTTGTTACAGCAGAAAAAATCGTAATATAGGATACAACCTAAGAATTTTGTTTGTTACAAAATTGTAGTTTTATATTATAGACTTTTACAAAATTTTCCTACTTTTTTTTGAAATTCTGCCACCGGGAATATCTTCACCAAAGGGTTCTAAACCAACTACATAATAATTACCAAGGTGCGATTTTTTGGTTTTTTTGAATTATATCACTTTTTTGAAGGTGCGCTCCTTGCAGAAAAAATATATTAATATGAAAGAAATATTAAACACAAAAAGCATCCGATTTAAACTAAAAATACATTTTGTTCAAAGAAATATTCACCACGTGTTGTAAAAATTGACAGACGTGCTGGGGTCAACATTTTTGTTAATTATGGCCGTAATACGTTCTAACTAGGGATCATGATTGCGTGATTTATTTGGTCCTTTAAAAAATAATATTTATAAATATCTCTTCGCGAATCAATATTTTAAACATATCAATGTTTATAAAAATCTTTTGGGGAATCAGTATTTTAGTTCATTATAAACTGTTGCAATAAAATCAAAAACAACGTGAGAGGAGGTCATAAACTGCACTTTTCTGAAAAGTTTCGTTGGAAGTACCCGAAGGAGATTTATGTATGGTATTGGTTACTCCCTTCGAGAGTTATCAAGCACACCATTTTAACGAAGAATTTTTAACTTATGTGAGAGATCTTCGATCTTAATTTAAGGTTGGACAAAATATTAAGACAGTCAAATTTTTGACCGAATCGGTTGATCCGTTCGAGAGTGTCATGCGCTCCAGCCAGACTGACGAACATGGCTAAATCGACTGCAAATTGTCTGAAACGAATTTCGTACAAACATACTTGGTGTGTAAAAGCATTATTTCGATGAGGAGTTTTGGTCGTGTGAAAGCTAAAAGTCTGAGGATATAATATACACTAGAGTTTCTATAAGATGACCTTCCTGTCACCTTTAAGGGAAGACCTTTTGATATAATATAAGATATTATATTATATCAAAAGGTACCTCTTTCAATGTGCCTCTTTCAAATTCGTCTCTTTGACCTATTTTGAAAGATTAATTTTATTTACGGGAAATGATATACAAAGTTTGGACCAGTCGTATTCAACGTAGGGTTAACTTTATTATGATTTTTATAGTGGTAGAGTAAAATGTCTACCAGTTTTTTTTTTTACTTTTCTATGTATTGCTCTTTTGCTCTTTTTTCTGAATAACACATTATGAAAAATCCAATATTTTATGAATTTAAAGCGGTGGAGTTTATTATCGGAGTCGACATCGGAGTAGGTGTCGGAGTCGAAAAACAAAATTGGGCTGGAGTCGGAGTCTGACCAAAAATTCCCCTACTCCGAAGCCCTGGTATGAAGAAGAGTTGTTACTAAATGATGGCTGATTCTTTCTGATGCTTTTATTTGGAAGTTTCGTCCAGATAAGGCTACAAACATTCTAATTTCTGATATTAGCCTGAAAATGTTTTTCCATTTAGAAGGCTAATATCATTACTACTGCATGCAAAATTTTATGTTTATAAAAATAAAACTACACATGCCAATGTAGTATGTAATCATCTTTTACTAATGTTGCAGGTGAGTATTTGACGAATTTTTATTCTAAATCTCTTTGGTTTTACAATATAATAAAAAATAACATATCGATGCCTTGTATTTAAAAACGATTGCCATTTTTGTGTGTTATTACTGCAACCACTTCCCAGCAAAATGTCCAATGACAAATCATGAGTTGAACCATGGGTGCAAGTGACATGTCATCAGTGAAAATTCGGGTGAATCACCGATGACATTTACAAGGGAGTGACACACGCTTTAACCAATTCATTGTCATGGCATTTTGCACCAATTCAGTGTCATGGCATTTTGCACCAGTTCTTTGTCATAACATCTTGAGCCAGTCCTTTGTCCTGACATCTTGCACCAGTTCATTGTCATGGCATTTTGCACCGGTTCATTTTCATGGCATCTTGCACCAGTTCTTTGTCATAGTATTTTGCACCAGTTCTTTGTCATGGCATTTTGCATCGATGCTTAGGATCCGGATGTTCACCAATCAGGAATAAAATTAGCAGTTCAATTATGTAATATGTCGAACTAATAAGAATACAATGCACAGATGATTTCTATTACCAGATGTTATTTTTGTATTTTTTATGTTATTTTCAAAACTATATATTATATTGATCTGCCAAAATCATATTTATCTCTTCCGATGGCTGCAACTTGGGTTCCGTTTTTTCAATATTCGGTGAATTATGTGCAAATCACTGCACCAGTCTCATCATTTGAGAAATCTAGTGTAAATTTGTATTCTGTTATGTTATTTTTAGGCGACTTATTCTGTAATATTTACCACAGTTTGGTAGCCTCATTTATACTTACTTAGATTGATTTTATTGTAAACAAAGCCGAACTAAGAATATGTTTCCAAACACACCGATCTTCTACATTGTTTCTCCAATTTTGGATGCCATGTGTTGTGATATCATATTCAACTTGGCCTTTCCATTGGAGTTTTGTCCGCCCCTCGGGTCATATAACGTCAAATAGCTCGTATTCATCCATCCTGTTGGCATGGCCCAGCCAACACAATCGCTGCAGCTCGATACGTTTTACTATATCGGTGTCGGTCGGCTGGTATAGCTATTTATCACCACCAATAAAAGTCAAATGAAAGTGACAGATACTTTAATCTGACTTTTATTTTCATTTTAGCAATTACTTTTGCAAGTAAACAATTATTCGGGTATATGATTATTTGATCATTTATTGTACGGGTACTTGTCAATTTATTTGGACTCGTGAAAATATTAAGACAAAGATCGGATCTGTCACGACTGTACGAGAGCGGTTCGGAAACTTCTTAGTCTATCAATGAAAGACAATAGTTAGTTTTCCAAAAATATTTTTATTTTTCAATATAATCTCCTGAAACTTCAATACACTTAGTCCAACGCTTTTCCAGCAATTCTATCCCTTGATTAAAATAGTTTTCCTCGAGGTCTTAAAAATAGTGGTTTAAAACTGTAATTGCATCTTCATTTGAGGTAAAACGCTTGTCAGCAAGGAATTTTTTTAGATTTGGGAACAAGTAAAAGTCACTGGGAACTAAATCAGGAGAATAAGGTGGGTGTTCAAGCAACTCGTACTTTAATTCGTTGATTTTAACCATTGTTAAAACACTCTTGTGCGCTGGTGCGTTGTCTTGATGAAAAATTATTTTTTTGTGTTGTAAGCCAGGACGTTTTTCTCGAATTTGTACATTTAATTGATCCAAAAGGTTGCAATAGTACTCTGAATTTATTGTTTTACCCTTTTGCAGATAGTCAATCAAAAAAATACCTTTAAAGTCCCAAAAAACCGTTGCCATAACCTTACCAGCCGATTGAATTGTTTTTGCCTTCTTTGGGGCACTTCCTCCAGCTTCAGTCCATTGTTTGGATTGTTCTTTTGTCTCTGGAGTATAGTGGTGGATCCATGTCTCCTTAACAGTTATGAAACAAGCTTGAGAAATGTTTATTCTTATGCGTTTGTTAGGAAATACTGTTAAGAAATGCGGCACCCATCTTGCAGAAAGCTGTTTCATCTGTAGTTCTTCATGCAAAATTAAATGGACTCGATCATTTTAGATGCCCATGATATTAGCAATTTCACGCACTTTTATTCGTCGATCATTTAATACCATATCATGCACCTTGGCTAAAATTTCTGTTGTTGGTGCTGTTTTTGGACGTCCACTACGTGGTTCATCTTCAATGCTTGTACGACCACGTTTAAATTCAGCAACCCAATTTTTTACTGTTGCATATGAAGGAGCACTTTCACCTAACACATTCACCATATCATTATGAATTTCTTGTCCCGATAAACCTTTTTTATGTAAATATTTAATGACAGCACGCATTTCTAATTTTTCCATTGTAAAAAAATTGCGGATGCGTCTTTTTTGAACACCTGGTTCTAAATGAAGGAGTTGCCAGATCGAAACAAAATTTAACATGTGTTCATAACAGAGATGGAAGTTTCCAAAACACTTAACTTTTTTTCTGCTTATACCGCGCTTTTTGTGCTAGGCTAAGAAGTTTCCGAACTGCCCTCGTAAGTGTTACTGAGTTCAGAACAAGACGTTTATTTGTATTTATTAAATGTTTGTAGCATATTACGTCCAATACTTTGTCTTATAAACAACATCTAGAAAAAACATTCTTGCGATCTTTTGTTTTTGAAATTTTTGATAAGATCAATAAGTATATAGTCTCTAACACGTTTTTGTGATGAACTATTTTGAACATCATAACAATTACAAATTCTTTATTATGTTTGAAATTTGCAAAAAAAAATCTATATCAACCATTTTTTATGATATGATTTCTATTTTACCGCAGTGTCGTCCGTTGAGATTATTTCAAACTAGCGTCTTTCTACAAATTAGTAAATGTCTATTGTACAAAAAAGGATTTTTCTGTCGTATTTTTACATTTTGTTCGATCTTTAGAATGTTAAAAAAATCAAGATTATTGAGATTGAGATCAATGTTTATATTTTATTTATTGCATATTACTTCCAATATTTCGAAATTACATCGAATTTCATCTTCAGGGATTTTTCTGTCGATTTCTTTTCGAATTGTATTGTGGGAAGTACTTTCAGTGGATGTACATTTCTAGAATTGTTCCTTTATCCTTCTTCGGCAAAGGACTTTATAACGACAAACGAAATAACAAAAAACTGATAGACCGAAAATCACCATGTACGAACTTTATATAAGGCTCGCAAAAATATAGCTATAAACAATGTTTGGACCGACGCAGTATCCGGTTCGAAAGTTGTCGTGCGCTCCAGCCACTACACATGATGGCCGTAGGTGCACCATACAGCTTTCTGGCCATTTTCTTTAGAAGTATGGACTTGTCCCTGAAAAAAACTTATTTCAAAAAAGCAAAGCTCTTCCAGAGAGGTATTTTAATTTATTTATTATTTATTATTATTAATTATTTATTTTTACTTATAACAAAATTATTAGCATAAACGAAGTGAAGCCAAAAATTTTTGAAATACTCTGTGGAAGGTTATCGAAAGGGTGGATAGATATTTGGACAAAATATAACGAAGGCCAACAGCCACCCAGACGGACGAATATACATTGCTAAGTCGACTCCAAACTTTCTGAAACAGATTTCTTCCAAACACACTTTTGCCTTAAAACCGTTATTTCGATGAGGCACATTTTGACTAAAGGCTGAGAGTATAAAAAATGTAGATTGAGAAAAATTTTGTTTATGGATTTTTGCTAAAATTCTGGCCGCCAGAATTTCATTTTAAAAGTATTCAAGACTGACAAGGCAAGAGTTTTCCTAGTCCCTGATCAATTTATGAGAAAATCCACGATAGGAAACCAGCATTTCTATAAGAGAAGTCCGACGATTGGATAGACTCACTATTGCTCAGCATTTGTTCTCTATCAAGAAAACCACTACGCTGTGCAACACTGAAAATGCAAACAATTCCCTTATGCATTTTTTGAAAGTACATATTGAGATAACAAAAACCCTAGTTGGGTTTTGTTCTGATTCAGATTTAGTTCCTGCCTTTATCTCAGAAACGAAAAGGAATTGGGCCTCGATATCTTTAGAAATATTGTAGCCCTAAATAAGTAGAACTTATCTGGTTAACAGAGAGTGCAAGAAAAGCTCCATCTAGGGCATCAAAATCGATAAAATATAGAAAATTTTACATAATTTCTGTAATTCTGCTCAGTAGCTACTAAACTATTGGGAGTTGCAGAAATGTTCCAAATAATGTTTTTAACAATTCTTCAGAACGTTCTGAAAATCTAAAATGCTTATTTCATGTTGTTTCAGCGGTATTTTGCATCATATATTTTACAACCCGTATTTCAAACACAGTTCACACCAAAAGTTTTTCAAGCATTTCAGATTTCACCACATTTTTTGAAAAAAATCGTCGTTGAAAAATATAATAAAAACAACGTGATAGAGGCATTTTACAACAATGGAATGTTCTGAAGAGTTATGTATTACATTCCAGTGAATATTTTTCTCAAAGTTAACATTACGGAAAATTTAGCAGTTTTGAAGATATGGTGCGAAATGTATACAGATTATGGATTTTTTGGATATATTATAAAATTTGAGGCAGTAAATGTAGTTTTTCGAGTTAATTATTTCTCCAAATATTTTATTCTTGTCCTTATCTATAAATTTGCTTCAGAGGTCAGAAGAAGATTCGCATTGGTTTAGAGATATAGCCCCGAATTTCTCTAAAAAGTCAATATTTAACCATTTTTATATGGGGCCATAAAATCCAAGCTGGATCTGACACAACAAAAACCAACTAGGTTTTGTCGTTTGGGGTGTGCTTTCAAAAAATCCTCAGTTCAAATTGTTTGCACAAGATTGCCTTAAAAATTTTGCATAGTGCTATCGACCTTCAGAAATTCTTTGTGATAAGATGTACGATTGGACAGCAAAATATCTTTAGGGGACTACAATGACAGTAACTGTAATAACGATTGCACACCTGAATTTCCGAAATTGAAAAACTGACCATATTCTCTACTAATCCCATTTTCCTTCCATAAATTACTCAATAAAATTTGAGAGGAAAATTGAAGCCGTGATTTTGAACTTTTGTGAAGTAGGAAAAAAAGGAAGGGTCCTCAACGTTCCATGTAAACAACAAAATTAAATGTTAAGATATTTCTAAGGTTTTCCGATTGTGTACTCTTTCTTTTGGTCTTACCGAAGTGATATCACTGAATTATATTACATAAATGATACACCCAAAAGTATATGCGTTTATTAATATATCCATTGTTTTGAACATATATTATTGTCAAAAAAAGTTCTGAAAACAAGGGGAAAGGGGTCTTACGTCATTTTAATTAAAAAATTGTAATGAAAATTATTTAAGGTTTACATCATTGCTAAATAAGAGATTTTCGCTAACATGAACTTTCAAAATTTTGGTCAGGTGGGCCCACCCGAAATGAAATTCTGGCTACGTCCCTGACGACTTCAATTGCACTCATGAAAATTCGATGAAAAATATCGGATATTTCACGACTCCATTAGAACTCATGACATTTCGATGAATAAGATCGGGTCTTTCACGACTTTATTTGAACTCATGCAAAACAACCTGTGAAATCATGATTACTCATGGAACCACTTCTTGCATCTTAATACCAACTAATGTCCAGGCAAAGGGCGAGGGTTAGTTTTGGGGCGTAGGTTATCAATATTGCTGGGTTTTTGAAAATTGTGAACAAATGTATATGAAAAGTACCAAATGGTGCAAAATTTATTACTTTTGGCATTGAGTGAGCGGATAGAGATGGAATAATGACATTTGTTTGTACTAAGTGGTATTAAATTTGGTGCCTGGTGTAAAATATTAAAACGACAACAATAGGATTAATACCCTAGACAGACGGCAGCGTTAATTTGCATTAAAAAATCCTTAATTTGAATTAACTTTACCATGACAGACGATAGTTTCTGCATTTATGAAACAGCTGTTTGTGTACTTTCAACCATTGACCTTTTCACCACGATAATGCAAAAACGTGGACGAATATAGCCCATTTTTGAACTTGACCTGCCTATGGCAAAGAGACACTCGGTTGCAAAAATATAGCGGCCTAGTTCAGTTATTGCGGACGCTAGAGTGATTAGAATTTTATCCTGAGGGTATAAAACCCGTTATTTTAAAGTAAGTTTTAGGAAGAGGAAAAAGTCAGCGGAGACCAATTTCTCCGAATATGGTGTTTAAGGCATGTTTTGTTTTGGTAAAAAATCATGGTGTTCTTTTTTCGAATTTTTCCGAAGACTTCAGATAAACAAAATGTTGTGTTCCACTCAGAATTGACCGACCTATATTGCCAAGCGGAATACCCTTCATATTCCCAGTTTTGCTTCGGAATGTTTCTTCCATGAACAATCTTCGTTGGATTTGGTTCGTCTTCGACAGTCGATTGCTGTTTTGTTTCGGTCTCATACGCATAGATCCATAATTCGTCACCTGTGTGGATCTTAAAAACGTCCTTTAAAGCTCTGCGATCGTAAACTAGTACGTTTTCGATATTCTGCGATCTCAAAATTCCAATTAACTACTAATTCGGTAGAAAAATTTAAACTAAAATCTTCAATCTTATATGGCGGTCACCGACATAGCCAGGGGGGAGGGCCGGGGGGAAGCACACCACCTTCCCCCCACCCCACGGAATGGTAATTTTTTAGACAATTTTTGTATATTGTACTCACAAAACACCAAATGTTGTCCGTTATGGTAATTTTTTCGCAACACCAACGAAGATTAAATACGAAATGTCAGTCATTTCGGTGGGCTATTGGATCCAAAAACTTGAAAATACCGAAAATTGGGGAGACAGTTCTATGGGGGCTATATGAAGCCGTAGAGCAATACCGAAAAAATTCAGGTGGAAAGTTGTATACGCCCAACGAAAAATAAAGAGCAAATTTCCGCCGTTTCGGTGGGATTTTGAGGGCACAACCTTGAAAATACCGAAAATCGGGAGGTATCGGTATGCGGGTTATATAAAGGCGTAGACCTATACCAACAAATTTCAGTTGGAAACTTTTATACCCCGACGAAGACTAAATGCCAAATTTCAGCCATTTTGGTGTGACAATAAGGCTTCCACATTATGTTATAGGGTATAATATCGCTCATTTACTCAAAGAGTGACATAACTCAAAAAATGCGTTTTCTGAGTTAGCAATTTCTATTTTTTCTACGACTTCTACTTTATCTTGTGTCAAATTTTCATAACGATATCTCTAAAACTCAACGAGCTACAGTTCATTTACTACGAGTTTCGAATAATTCAACACAAAAGTTATTTGAGTTTATGAAGCACTAAAACACCTCAAATCATGTTTGGTCTTGCACAGAAATTTTACACTGATATCTAGTTAGCTGTTTGCAAAATATGGGCAAATTAGTTATTTTAGTTTTTGTGTAATAATCTTTTTAATTTGGGAAGTCAAATTTCAATAGCCAACTTAAAACGCGTTTTTTCTCGAAACTAAATTTTTTGAGATGTGTCACTCTTTTAGTAAATGAGCGATATGTGGATGTACGTACTCGTAGTTGTCGACAAAATTAGAAGTTATTACAAACAAATTACTAAACTATCTTGTCTTGCTACCGTGAATTTTGCCATTTTCTATATACATATATATGTAGTATTTATGAACAACACAGATATTCCCTTAGTTCATTGAAAAGACTTTAAACGAATTTAAAATTTCAATTCCATTGAATTTATAACAAATTCCATATAAACGTATGTGATTAATCGCCAATTGTAAGAAAAACTTAAACTTTACAGAACATCTCGTCTGAAAACAAATGTTTCCACATATACTCGAAACCTTTACATAAAAATCAAACTTTCTTGTATTATTTATTAGTGCTCCCTTTTTGAAATAAAACAAAAAGTTTTAAATTTTATAGTTATCATTGAATTCAATTGTCTCTTTGGGTGTCACTAATCATAAATGTTCATTCTGTATGTTATTTTCTTTTTCGTCTATGCCGCACAAGTGTGTTTTACAATCAATCGGTCATAAAAATCCCAAATTTTCTACAATGCCTAAACAATGTCTCAGTGTGGTGCTAGAAACCAATTAGAGTCGTTTTTCGTAGAAATGAAGTATGTGACCATAAAATTGAAAACCCCTTTCTCTAATTGTATCTAAGCAATGGTGCCCAGAGATCAAAGTTGTTTTGTTATTTTGACAAGGCGACATACGTACAATGGATACCATATGTGAATAAAAAGTTTTGGAAACGTTGTTTCAACAATAACAATATATTTATTTAAGTAACTTTTTAGTATCGACACAATAAATGCGGCAATGTTTTGGATTTGGTGATTGTCGAGGAGTTTGCTTAATCACAGAAAGAAAAGTCTCATTAAAAACTCTCTATGAATGGGACCTGCGTACAATAAAAGTTGGTCCACTTTTTTCCAGGGTCGAAAGTTTGACACGCGATCTCCTTGGGATTTCGTATATCAAATAATGTTCGATTTCCTTTACTTATTAACTGTGCTGGTTAAACAAAATCGTTTGAAAATATATATCCTGATTTTAGTTCGTCAGAGCTGTAAAGAGATTTCTAATATAGAGAGACGCCGCATAGTGATATCGCTGGCCAAAACTTCGACCTTTTGTCACCGCTGATTTTAAGATATGTATTTTATTCAATTTTAAATATGTATATTAAAACTAATTTAGCTTACCAATTAGGTGAACGTTTTTGTAAATGTAAACTTAATGGGCTCCTGAAGATGAATATTTTAGGAACATTTATAGATTGACATATTTTTAGTAAGGTCGTCGTCTTTAAAATTGTGAAATAAATTAATGCACTGTTGATGCGGGTGCACTATGGTCTCTAATCCAACATTTCTGGCCAAAACTATTTTAGCGTCCATTTGTATTGAAATTTATTATTATTTATAATGAATGTGTAAAAACAGCAATTTTATCTACCAAAATTACCAAATCTGTCTAAATGCATTGAACAGGGCGGTGTCGTTGTATGGGGTCTAAACCAAAAAGAGAAAGAGATCGAAATACCAACTTTCAGACGAATCGGTTAAAAAGCGTCCCTAAAATCGCCAAAATATTTCAAATCGGGCGTTACATGGTGGCTACGACAAAATGTGGTCCTTTTCAAAAAATTATATATATGGTAAAAACCTAAAATTAGGAGGTTTGGCGTTTTCATTTGGGATGACGACTTCCATTTTGGTTTTCAAAATAGTCAGGCTTAATCCCATAGTCGTTGTTTTAATAATTTATTAAAACTTTAATTTATTAGTGGGAAAAATTGGCGATGTTTACCAAGGGGTAAGGCAGGGAAGGCTATAGTTTCGGATCTCGCCACAGATCCTCATCAGTTCCCTTGTTTTTCGTTTTTCAACAAGAAATTTTTTATACCCAAGTGTCATTTGCTCGCTCAAATAGATACGTGTCCAAAGAAACACTCTGATCGAGAATTTCTTTGACACTACCTAAACTCGAGCAACTGCACTTGCAAACAAAAACAAATCTTTCCCACAGCTATGCGTTCGTCGAGTCTCAACGAAAAACACATAACTAATTTGTTGGAATTGCTTATGACACCAATAATCCATACTTTTGACGGTGCCCGGGTATAAAAAATTTCTTGTTGAAAAACGAACAAGTAAAAAAGTATCAGTCTGCTTTGCCGACAGAGATATACCCTCAGCATGTGTATATTGAAAACATTTTTTCCCAAAAAATGTATGTATTTAGTGGGTTTTAAAAATGTTGGGCGATTGAACCGACAAAAATGTTGATTAGGATTAAAGATCAAAAGTTTTGCGGAGGAGATACTAAAAGGAATGGATCGACATTGACCGTTATGGAAGTGGATCTCCAGCCACAACATATGGTGCCATAGGGGGTTTTTACACTCTTCGGGCTGTTTGCTCAAGAAGTATGGACTTGCCCCTAAAAAAACTTTTCCCTATGTAATTGAGGCAGCGAATGCAAGTTGCTTCAACAAAAATCAAACTGATTCGATATTAGGTCTTAAAGTGAACTTATCCGAAATTTTGTGTGGGAGGTACCGGATGGAGTGGACAAATATAGTCCATATTTGAACCTGATCTATATCTGGTAGATATATTAGGATGTGTAAAGTATAGACCAATTCGGCCACTCCCTTCAATAGTTACCGTACTAAAAATTTTCCGAACATTTTGAACTTTTGTGGGGGGAACTTCAAACTTAAACTATGTTTGGACAAAATATTACTAAGGCCATATTTTGGACCGAATCGGCAGATCCGTTCGAGAGTTATCTTGAGCTCCAACCACCTCACACGGTGTCATACACGCAGAGAAAAAAATATGTTTGATCCAACAATATTCCAAGAGCAAAATATGTATTGTTAACATAATGTTGGATTCCTCATGTAGTATTGTAAATCCAAAAATAGTTTGTGTCAACTGAACAATATTTCTCTCTTTTCTTCGAAAATTTGTTTCTCTTCTCTCGCTATGCGATGCCGTGTTGAAAAAACAATTTTGGGGAGTTGTGGTGTGTTTGTATGACATGCTGCCTTTACCTTTGTTTTTGTGTGTATGTACTTGTGAGACTCTTGTTTTTATTTGTTTCTGTTTTGTTTCAATCTTCTTTCCTTTTCATGTTTGTTATGGTGTTTAATTATTCCTTATGTTGTGGTGGGTTCTTGTGGCTTTTTGTTTGTCTTTGTTGTCAGCCAATGCAGCAAACCATGTATTGTGTTCATCAATGATTGCAATATTATACGCGACATTTATATCCAAGTTATGCGAAAAGTGTATATGAGAAGTATATGCACTCAAATCAAAAATTTCTGGACTGGTTTTCTGTATTGACAATACTTTTTGTAAACAAAATTAGATTATGATAGTTCCTACAATCGGTATTGTTAACGATTTTAACAATATTGCGGAAATTCGAAAGGTGTTTTTGTTTTCTATGTTTGGAACAAAAGATGGTATTTTTGGATTTGGATTACAATGTTTGAACAAAACAAATACATTTTTGGAACCAAAACATATATTTTTGTTCCAACAAAAGCGAAAAATATTTTTTCTCTGCGTGTAGGGGTTTTTTGCAACTTTAAAGCTATTTTCTCAGGAAGTATGGACTTGCCCCTGATGGAACTTGTACCGTCGTATGGAGGGCAGTGAATACAAGTTGCTAAAACAAAAATCAAAGCGATTCGAGAGATGGCCCTAAACTGAACTTTTCCGAAATTTTGTGTGGGAGGTACCCGAAGGAGTGGAACTATTGAGACCATATTGGAACCTCATATTACCCTGGTAGAAAGTTTACGCTATACTTGGGGTCTAAAACCATTATTTCGATGAGGCACATTTTCATCGTATCAAAGTGTATATACCCTCCATAGCCTAAAGGCTAAGGGTATAAAAACAAGGGAATTGATGAGGATCTGTGGCGAGATCCGAAACTATAGTCTTCCCTGCCTTACCCCTTGGTAAACATCGCCAATTTTTCCCAATAATAAATTAAAGTTGTTTTAATTAAATAATAAAACAACGACTATTGGATTAAGCCTGGCAATTTTGAAAACAAAAAAAAAACAAGTAAGAAAAGGCTATTGTCGGACGGGGCCGACCATGTGATACCCTACACCACAACCTCTAGGAATCAGCCATGTGCAACCGCCTTGCACGCTGAATCCAAGTTTTAACGGTGGCAAAATACCCCTTGATAATGTTGGCGATATTTCCTGAGTATTTCAGTCATGAAAAACGTCTCTACAAGTGGCAGCTTAGGACACGCCGCACAGAGGGGAAACTTGTGTTAAAAGTTGATCAAAAGCCCTAGAAAGCTCATTTATAGTCGGATTGAAATAAAATTTTGCACAAAGCATATCTTCTGTACAAGGATTAATCCTATAGAAAATAATGAAAATCGGTCCAGATTTGGATGCAGCTTCCATATATATTCCCATCTGATATGAGATAAAAATGCACCAAAATCACTGAAATTTGACACATGCAACCTGAACTAGCCTAAAAAAACATTGAGCCAATTTTCAAACAAATCGGTACAGATGTATATGTAGTCCCATATACATATATTTCATTCCAAATTTTATTTTTTGAAACTTACTTAAATTAAATTTTTCTCAATTCACATGAGAAAAGCCGTCAATGTTTCTGAATAATGCAAACATATTTGATAGGTGTTGGTTTTGTCTGATAAATAAGAGTCCCGGTTATAAGGCGGAACAAAATTTTATGTGAGTAAACCTTGCAATTCCACATAAAAATATTTAATATGTTAAGTTGAGAAAAATTAGATTTTTTCGGAATGGCGCAAATATGCGCAATTTTTTATGATTGAATCTGATATTTGAGACTCAGGCGCATAAAACATTAGAAGAAACTATGGTCGGGAAACGACGGGGAAATAGACTTTTTCGCTATTGAAATTGTTGTAATCTTAAAAATTATCATAAAAAATTTTCATAAAGAGGATATGTATCACCATTATCAAAGAGCAAAAATGTAAAATCAACCTGAAAATTTTAAATGCTAATCTTGTTCGGAGACTGTACAAAAACAATAAATCTTGAAAAATATAAATTTTAGCGAAAATAACGTCATTTTAATGTTCACCTAATTTCTTAGTTTTCGAAAATTTACTTTTTGTTTTCAGTATGTCTGAGTTCGATCGACTGCTGCATTGGATTGCTTTATCTTGCAAAGTCGAGGATGGTTATAGCAAATGTAGAAAGGTATCTGGTTGCGGTTTATCAACATTTTTTCATAAAAAAACGACTTTCATATTTTGAGTTTTGAGCAACTTTAGGCCTACGTTTCCCCTCTGGGCGCCGTTCGGACTCGGCGATAAAAACTTGGTCACATATCAATAACATAATATGAATCCATTGATATAAGCCTCCCTTGTTCCTACTGGGATGTTTGTGGAAAATATATTCAAAAATTGGAATATTCACATTGATTAGCCTCTCCTGCTAAATCTTCAAATTGTCTTTGAATATCAGGCTCCTTTTTGGAATAACCTAAAATAAATAAATATACATATATACAATGCAATTTGCTACATCTCTGATATTTGATATTTCGGAAAATTGTGAGTTTATTGAAAATCTATCGTTCTCACGTAGTTTTATGCTTTTCAGGGTATTTCGAAAATAGTTCATTGTGGGTATATATTGTGATTTCAAAAATATATTTTATACAGGTAGAAATAACTACTAATGAATAGAAATTCAAATATTTTGCATGCAAACAAATGTACAAATCCCAAAATTATTCATATTCAATTACACACCAAAGAAGATAGTACAAGTCAGCTGCGTTAACGGTGACATACCCTCTACCTCAGGTTTCTTGCCTGTTTTTCAGGGTTTCTTGGAGCTTTTCGGCCATAATCTCAGGAAATATGGACTTGCTATTGCAATTGTACCATCGAAAAGGGGACCGCAAGGACAATCTGCTGAAAAAATTCAAAACGATTCGATAGGACTCTTAAATGTCACTTTTCCGAATTTTGTATATAGTCTTACCCAATCTATCGATCGATTGCTCACTTCGCCAGTTATCGTTCACACAATTTTTCGAAAAAAATTTGAACTTTTGTGGGAGTGGACCTATATAGCCTATATTCGAACTTAAACTAAGTTTGGGCAAAATATTTCGAAGTATACAATTTTCGTACCCACCAGCCAGAGACAGAGAGTCAGATGAACGGACTGGGCTAAATAGACTCCAAATTGTCTAAAACAAATTTCGTCCAAACATACTTGGGGTCTAAAACCATTATTTCGATGAGACACATCTTTGGTCATATTTTGTATGTATCCCCTTTACTGTTAATCCTGAGATATAAAATAAGTGGCGAGGCGACCCAATTTGTATAAAACATCCAATTGGACAATTTTCTCTGTCATGATATCGACAATATGTAGCACGGGAGGAAATTGTGATTCTCTACAGAAACCCCATTACATATTATGCAGTAGGCCCGTTATCTAGCAGACAAATTATTGCAATTTGGATCAATTGAAAGGTCAGTAGTTCTTTTTCCATATGTACGCTACTTTGCCGGTATATGCCCTCCAGGAATAAAAATATGGACCAAAAATAAAATTTGTAAATTTTTCATACAAAAGTAATGGTCTATGTCACCCGCTAAATAATATCAGATCATCATGCAACATTATAGGAATTTTCATCAACCAAAACTCCTACCTCGTGCGAAATTTCGTGACTATTGAGCTATAATTGCTTCCTCTAGCGTGTTTATGATTACACTACCAACAAAAAACTGGATGTATAAGGCTGTAACTCTGTTATCTGATCACGTACATCAACATAATTGACATCAGTGGAAAGGTCAAGAGATCGTCTTCCAAGTGTAGCTTACTTGCCCGGAATGTGTCTTTCAGGAACAAAGATATAACCGGTATATTAAAAATTTTCACAATTTTCACACAAAAGTTGTGGTCCATTTAACCCTCTAAATATTATCTGATCGCCATCTCAAGTTGCAAATTTTTTCTTTGTCATATACTCTTACCTTATTTAAAATTTCGAGGCGATCGGACTATTATTGCAACCTACAGAGCAGCTACAAAATCGGATAAAAATTATGTTTTTGATCCATTTCAGCCGCTAAATATTTCACGATCATCACCAATTAAAATAGCGATCTATTCTGATGTGAAACCGACCTCCATACCAAATTTCGTGACGATCGGTACATAATTGCGGCCTGTAGTTTGATTACAATTTATAATGGACAGACGGACACACGGACGGACGGACGGACGGACACACATCTCAAAATCGCTTTATCTCGCCGAGATATGAAGATTGGTATACCACATTGGGGGTCTCAGACGAATATTTCGCGGTGTTACATGAATTTTTACCAAAACAAAGTTATAATACCCTTTCCACATAGTGGTGTAGGGTATAAAAACCAAAAATGTTTTACAATCGATGAATCAATCCGAGTTTCACCCATAGTATGACAGAAATTCTCTAAAATGAAGTGTTTTGTCGACCATTTAAAATAAATAATCGTGGAGGCTGTGTTGGCGTCAATGTAGAAAAATGGTTTGAAGCCAATAAGTTATTTTTATGTTCCCCTCCGATTTCTGGCATAACCTTACAATTTTATAGACCTATGCCCAAAGAAGGAATCACAGAATACTCCATGGGCAACATGATAATAGTGTATGATTTTCCGATATATCCACTGCAGCCACCTAAAAAGGATGCTGACTTTTGAAGCCAGAATTTCGGGGTTTTTTGATTTTTTTTTTAATAATGCGGACGCGCAACAAGATAATATTCCAAACTCATAATAGGATTAAAGAAATCGTCATTTTATGTCATTTAATGTATATCTCATGAGCGTGCTCCTTACAGTATCCTAGTAATTGGAGTCTAAAGACCAACATTTGATGCGAGAATTTTCTTATAAAAACTATTTTTTGCGTTTGAAATTTACAAGTGTCATTCAATTTCCTTTGAAACCCGCTTGAATTTAGTTTTTTTACGCGACGGATCTAATGAGCCCTTCCGCGACCGAATCCATCCACTAAAACCGCGGATATAGATACCTTGGAAATAGGAAAATCAGCAAAAATATATTTTGACAAATCCGCGTACTAAACCGCGATTTTCTTTAAAATTGTTTACAAAAATGGAATCCTTTATATGCGATTATAATATTTGCGAAAACGCGTGTCATTAATTACAGAGATACGCGAGTAATATGGGTCTTTTACGCAAAATAGAATGTGGAGGCACATCCGCGGTTCTTGAAAAATCTATATAGAATAGGTGTATATTGACGTATTTTTCATGGACGCTAATGAAACCGGATGTGCATCAAAATCGTATGCACATTGCGCGACTTTTACCCACTTCAAGGTTTTTGGTATTGTGAGATGCAACTGACGGCACACAATGGCCGCTGAGTGAAATGTCGAAATATACATATATATTGAAAGAGATTGATTGCTGTATCCAAAATCGGATGCGAATCAACCGACTTTAGCTTATTCGCGAATAACATGCTTTTTAATTTTCATATTTTTTGAATGATTGTAATTTCATTATTACTCTTAATTTCCTATCCTTATAAGTTATAACAGTAAGCAGTTAAGCTTTCGCGATGGTAAACCATATTTGTTGATGAAGTTTTAGCATTATACATTAATTATTGTGTGGGATTTTAGTGAACAACAATAAGTTTTTTCTCTTTTGTTATTGCTATAAGATGCAATCTATAAAGCCAATGTTTATAATTTTGATTTCATATTTTTTACGCGTTGTCTAGATTCTGTAGGTATTTTTATACCCTCAGCCTTTAGGCTAGGGAGGGTATATGGTAACATGGGGCGCCTTCGCCACTTTTTTTCTCATATCGACATCATTAAAGTTTTTCCAAATATTATTTTTGGTAAGAATATTAGCATGTCTTGACTATAAGTTTTGATATATAAATGATTATAATTTTGTTTTTAAAATATTATTTTTGAGAATTTACAAAATGTCTAAAAAGTGGCGAAGCCTCCCCACCCATGGGGTAGCTTCGCCATCGACATAGGATATATATCAACGGACTCTAAAACTGGAATTTACCATACTTCCTTCCCAAATATCAACATAATGCATAAAAGGAACATATTTTCTATTTAATAATCAAAAATGATTCTAAAATTTACAAAAAGAAACATATTCTAGCCGTTAATTGAAGTAGGTACTTTGAATTTAGGCATAAAAATTAAATTTTTGCCAAATTAGATAGGTTTAGCACAATATTTGATTTCAACTTCACATTATAGCGTGGTATATCAATAGCATAAACAATTTAAGTTAAACCTGATATATTTCTCACATTAATCCACAACACCCCTATCATGGCGTAGCCGCCCCACCCCCTACATAGTTCATAATATGAATATATTGACATTTATAATTACTTTTATCATGCAAATTATTTGGATTTATATTCTTCAGTAGTTGTCTATTAACGGTATACAATATAATTTTGATATCACCAAAGGTATACAAGATATCACAAAATATACCTACCATGAATATTTTTCGCAATACCCCAAAAACATGAAACCGCGTGCATCAGCAATCATATATTTAAAAGAAATGCCAGTTTTTGGGAGATGAAAGATCTTCGTTAAACTCACAATTTTCCCTTTAACGGCATTTCTGTAGCAGTTATAATTATCAAGAAAATCGGTGCTGGCGAAGGCGCCCCAGTGGCGAAGCCGCCCCTGTTACCATATACACTTTGATACGATGAAAATGTGTCTTATCGAAATAATGGTTTTAGACCCCAAGTATGTTTTGACGAAATGTGTTTCAGACAATTTGGAGTCGATCTAGCCATGTCCGTCCGTCTGTCTGTCTGTCCTGCTGGCTGGAGTGCACGATAACTCTCGAACGGATGAACCGATTCGGTTCAAATTTTGGCTTTCGTAATATTTTGCCCAAACTTAGTTTAAGTTCGAAGATGGGCTATATCGGTCCAGTCCTTCCGGTACCTTCCCCACAAAAGTTCGAAAATGTTCGGAAAATTTGTGCGCACGATAACTCTAAAAGGGGGTAACCGATGTGGTTCATACTTTCTTTTCATTACTTTCATTACTTTGCCATCGTGAAATATGTACCAGACTAAGATGTGGTTCCAATATGGACTCAATCGGTCCACTCCTTCTGGTACCTTCCACACAAAATTTCGGATAAGTTCAGTTTAGGACCATCTCTCGAATCGCTTTGATTTTTGTTTTAGCAACTTGTATTCACCACCCCCTACACGACGGTAAAAGTTTCATCAGGGGCACGTCCATACTTCCTGAGAAAATAGCCTAAAAGTTGCAAAAAACCCCTATGACACGGTGTGAGGTGGTTGGAGCGCAAGATAACTCTCGAACGGATCTGCCGATTCGGTCCAAAATTTAACCTTAGTAATATTTTGTCCAAACATAGTTTGAGTTCGAAGCTAAGCCATATCGGTCCACTCCTTCAGGTACATCCCCCACAAAGTTTCAAAAATATTCGGAAAAATTGTTCGTACGGTAACTTTTGAAGGGAGTGGCCGAATTGGTCCATACTTTACACATCCGAATATATCTACCAGATATACATCAGGTTCAAATATGGACTATATTAGTCCACTTCATGCAGTACCTCCCAAACAAAATTTCGGATATGTTCACTTTAAGACTTGTTACTGCATTGCATTCGCTGCCTCACTTACGATGGTAAAAGTTTTTTTCAGGGGCAAATCCACACTTCTTAAGCAAACAGCCCGAAGGGAGTAAAACCCCCCTATGGCACCATATGTAGTGGCTGGAGATCGACTTCCATAATGGTCAATGTTGATCCATTCCTTTAAGTATTTCCTCTGCACTTTAATCTAATAATCATTTTTGTCGTAATAAATACGTTTTTTGGGAAAAAATAGTTTCAATATATCATTGAGCTAATATGAATCGGGGTGCACTCATTGATATGAGAGAAGTCTCCCCTTGTCCCGTATGGGATGTTTGTGTTTGTGGAACAATTATAGTTTCAATATACACATGCTGAGGGTATATCTCTGCCGGCCAAGCCGACTGATACTTTTTTTACTTGTTAATTTATGTTTTAGAGGTTTATACGGACTCTGATGTAGTATAATTTAGATTTGCTCCCAGATTTTTTTCATTTTTTGGATTTTCCGCGAAAATAAAAACAAATTTTAGAAATTATGGTGCATCTACGGATGGATATCAAATGATGTTACTACATATGCATACATTTCCTCAATACAACAAATAAAAAATTTTAAAATATTTAAGGGAATAAAAACCGCTATAACATTTGCGCGCTTCGGCCAATTTTGTGAACGCGAACAGATTTGAAACCAGAATTTTTTCGTTAGCCTCTGTACCAAAAATCGAAGATGTGCTCGCAATTTATTTTTTCAAATGGAATTGTAAGGGAAATGTGGTTTTTACCATATGTATGTGGGTATTACAGGTGCCCTGACATTGTAAATAATTTTTTGTACGAAAGAGATCGAAATACCAACTTTCATACGAATCGGGTTTTAAGTGTCCTAAAATCCCCAAAATATCTCAAATTGGGCGGTAACGGTAAATGGGGCCAAAGACAAAAGGTGGACTTTTTCAAAAAAAAAAAAAATTATACATACGTATTTCCTACACTATGAACCCCTCAATTATGAAATTTAAAGAAAATCGGTTAATAAATGTGGGTATTACCGGTGCCCGGACATAACTACTACGGATGTAACTCCCAAAATTACTTTTGCTTTACAAAGCGGACATAACTCCAAACAAAACAAAAAACTATTTTTTTAATGGAATTTTAAAATTATTTTTTTTGCATAACACGGTGCTCTTGAATCAAATTTAAATGGAATGTGCTTACACCTGGGAAGTTTTTGCCGATTCTGAAACTACAATGTTCGTAGATGAGAAAAATCAAAAAAACTAAAAAATAGGCGGAGCGCTTTTTAAATAAATCGCGATTCAAGTTGACATTTTTAAGGGTTTTTTAGTTTTTCATGATTTTGCTTGGAAACCGCAAGTGCTTACGAAATGGGACTAAAGGAAATGTTGTAGCTATGAAAATTCTCAACAATATTGATATTTATGATATCTTCGTAGTTTTTACCGTTATTGAGATATAGAAGCTCAAATTAGGACAATGGATTGACTGTATCGCCTCCTTATAAAACAATGTCATGACTGCAATTTCCCAATTAAAACTTATATATTTCAAAAGCCTAGGAAAAAATTACGAAATCCAATCTTGTAGAGAATTTCTACAGCAACAACATATTCTTTAGTCCCATTTCGAAAGGATTTGCAAGTTTCAAGCTAAATCCTGATGACCTATGAAAAAAATCTGAAACAGAATTTAAAAAAATCGATTTAAAAAAATTGTTAGCTGTCAAAATCAAATTTTCGAATTTTAACTAAAAAAATTGACAGTTTTTGTCCAAAATTCGGGCAAAAAAAGTTAAAAAAATCTGTGTCGCTTAAAGACAAGCTTTTTATGTATATAATAAGCTCACCAAACTATATGAAGAAAGGTCAATTTGTTTTCGACTTCAAAAATGCCATTTCGAGAAACACGCGTTTAAAGTTTCCACGCTACATACAAATCACAATAAATTGTTCCCTTCTAATGCTCATATCTCAGGCAAGTTTGCTCCGATCGTGTTGAATTTGCGGCATACTCTATACTACCGGTACTTCAAAATAAGCCAATAATATTTTTTTCGATTTTTTGAAAGTAACAAGTAGTACGAAATGCCTTATATTGTTGAACAAAATTATTATTAACTCTTTGAGAAGCTGCAATTTGGTAAATTAAATCAATCTAAATGATGAAGGAAATTAATTCCCCTTAGGCGACGAAGTCTTATCTCTCAAATAAAGTTTTATATGGGAACCCTACTCTACCTTGGTATACTCTTCCTAAAAAAATTATCCTTAGATTTTTTGAAATCAATAATTTTATTTCTATTGTCTAAAGTTTTACACATTTTTTTCATATTTTAACTTATATTAATATTTATAGTTCAATTTTGTTTTTACCAATTTGATTTTTTGTTAGTCATATTTATATTCTTTTGCTACCTTTTTTAACTCGGATACTTGTTAATCATATATAAATGTACACTCTAACTGAGGCGTTCAGCGCCAAAACGGCCTAACCCACATGCCCGAAAAAATCAGACTGTCTATAAAGATTTAAGCGGAACCTTTTGAAATAAATACTAAAAAACTCCATATTGCATTATTCTAACAGTCAGTTTAACCTTGTGTTATACAATGCAATGCGCATTCTTTTGTATTTATTTCAAAAGGTTCCGGTTAGATCTTTATAGTCAGTTTGATTTTTTGGACATAAGGGTTAGGCCGTTTTGGCGCTGAGCGCCTCAATTATAAAATTGTATATCTGGTTGTGTATATAACAATCGTACCGACATCGTAACGAAATCGAAACAAAATTCGGACGCTACGTCCGATGTCGGATCCGAATCGCAAGAAAGTTGTACGAAGTGTTTGGCATAATTTCGGAACGAAATCTCGGAGCGAAATCGGATAGATTTAAGTCAGAATTCGGAACGAAATCGGAAGAAAATCCTTGGGAAATTCACAAGGCGATTTTTTTTCTCCGAAATGTCGTACATTTGAACGATTTTACGATTACGATTCCACTGAAACACTGATTTTTTTAAAAAAAAATTTAAAACATCAGAACAAAGGATTATAGTTGCAAATTTTTGAACAGCACTTTCCCACACATTCTAAATCTATAGGCGTTAAATAAGTAGTGCATACATACATGTACTAATTAACAATTCTTTGAAATTCTAAATAAAACGTGAATTGGCAATTATTGTTAACATGGAATTTTTTCCCACATCATCAGACAGCAGAATTGCTCTATTGCAAGAAGCTAGTTGTCATTTACTACAAAACGAGTACCAGAAGTGCAAACTGAGATGCACTGTAATTTAAGATGTGTAAAACAAATTGCTTTAATGGATCATCATAATCACTTAAACGCGGGGCACTCATTCCACTCTTCCAAGCCTGACGCTAACTAGCTATTCCACTTCAGTATTTTGTTCTCACTTCAGTTTTATGATCTGCTAAATGCACTACAGCCTCAGCACACAAATTCAGTCATGTGTAAATGATCGTGAAAATCAAGTTCAATATACGCCATACACCAAGCAATGTTCTAATTGATGGAATCGAAACAATTTAATGACTCATTGATGGTTTTATGAAGGACCGGTTAAGATGTTTTGGTATTTTTAAGAGAATACAACACTTATCCATTGCGGTGGACAACACATTTAAGCTTAGCCAATCCATTATGTTTTGTCAGCCCATTAACTGCGGTACAGTGTTTTACAAAATGAACGTAAAGCGGAGCTGGCTTTATTTAGGGTTTGTGTTACTGTTTTATTATTTGTAACACTGTGCATCAAATGACAAATTACCTCCTTCGTGTAGTAGCCTTACTCACTAGACAAAGTGAAAGAGCAAACATATAACACAATTTTCCAATTAAAATTCTATTTGATTAGAGGATAATGTACCACTAGGCGCCGCATAGGTTCCTCTTTTTATGGACGAATGAATCAAAGAACTCAAAACATAAATGTTTTTATTGCCACTTAAAGATTGAGAAGGCAATGAAGATGAATTGTGTTGCTATCCACAAAGCAGAGTGAAATAAACTTGTGTGTAAGAATAGTAGACAATTTTACAGCCATTGCATTTGAATGATTAGAATTTGCACACTCATGTCTAAATGAGGAGAGGTCACTTTTTAAAGCCATAATGGATAACATGGAAATACGACTTAATTTCAAATGGAGGTATTTTAGCTAGTTTCACTAACACATCAATGAATATTTGTTTATAATATCGTTGAACATGGTTTTAACGCTATGCCGAAAATATTGACAAGAAACATATTTTGGCAGTTGATGGGGTGGTCTCAGCACCAAACATTTGAATGTTATATTTCCATTAGCGTCAAATACTTTTTTGCTCCTTCCGCCTCTGATCACTTTTGTCTTGCTCCTGCTCTGTTCTTTATAACAGTGTTTGACTGTACAATTCAAGGTAAACATTTGTGAAAACATTTTTGAACAAATTGATCTTGTAAATGTGTTTTTTCTTCGCTGTAATAAAATGAGTTTTTCTCCTGTTATTTTTATTGTTGTATGCTGTTGTAGCAACATCGCACAATCGTTATAAAAGCAATTTACATAAAACCGTTTTATGATTCCATTTGAATCCATTATGACGTGGACTTTGATGTGTGCAGGAGATATACCGATTTCCGTATGCCTCCCACATGGATTTGTTAAAGTAAAAATTTTGTTTGCTTAGAGTTTTTGAGTTTACAACATTTGTGTTGGGCAGTTTTAGGAAGAAAACAATTGTATTTGGTATTGTGTCTCTGACTGATGGATTTTATAGCACATTTTTAAAGCCTTTCCACATAAAATTATTTTATTGCAATTCTTATATTTGTGTATGCATATATGACAATGCAGGTTTATAGTTGGGTTATGAAATGTCTTTGGACAATCCATTTTCAACCGCTGGGACTTATCAGTATATTTATGTATCAGAACATGTGTGACAAGGTAACATATTGTGAAATAACAAGTAAGTGGTCGAACTTGTTATACTCTCCCCCACGTTTGGACCCAAATCGCGGGTAGACCTTCGGCTAGATGTGGAGTTGCATTATCAACCGGGTGCTGCGACCCATAGAGCAGCAGAGGTGTACGATAGTCCTCAACCCCTTACCAAGAGGGAAGTGAAGCCCATAATTGTGGATCTCCGAATTGGTACCTGCGAGATAGATCTGGGGACTCTGTGGAGAGCTACCACTCTCTAAGAGTACTCTGGGTAATTCCAAAGGGGCGCTGGCCGACGCATTGTATCGCGAGCCCCCGGTGCAATGGTGCACCATGGTTAGAGCCGTCAAGGCGAGAATCATGTAAAACCCCCCGACTTTACACTCTCCACCACGAACTGCATTGAAGAAAAAAGGAACAATTAGTTTCCTTTCGTTTATGAAGAAGACTAATACCAAATTCCAGCAAATTCTGTAAAATAATGTGGCTAACCTTGAAAATACCGAAATTCAGGAGGTACGGTTCCAAGGGGGCTGTATCAAGACGTTGATCTATACCTACAAATTTCTGGTGGAAAGTTTTTAGACTCAAAGAAAATTAAATACCAACTTCCGATATTTCGGTAAAACCTCTAAAATACCGAAAATCAAGAAGTAGGCTTCTATGGGAGATATATGAACCCGCGGACCTATACTGATAATACTCTTCTGGAATATTTTATAACCCTATGGAAGTCTACCGGTGTGATATTGACGTCACAACTTTCAGAATTACGAAAATCGGCAGGTACCGTCCTATGGGGGCTATATCGAAACGTGGACCTATACCGACGAATTTCAGTCAGAAAGGCTTTTAACACCAACATAGACTAAATACCGAATTTCGGTGGGTTGATGTGGCCACAACCTTCAAAACACCGAAAATCGGGAGGTACTGTTATATGGCGGTTTTTGAAGGCGTGGATTTATACCGACAAATTTCTGGGAGAAAGTAACCATTTTCAGCCATTTCGGTGTGATAATGAGGATAAAACTTTGAAAATACCGAAAATCGAGAGGTACCGTTCTATATGAAGGCATGGACCTATAGCAACAAATTTCATATGGAACGTTTTTCAGCCATTTCTGAGGAATATTGAGGCCACAACCTTCAAAACACCGAAAATCAGGAGGTACGTTCTATTGGGGCTATATCAAGGCGTGGACCTATACCGAAAAATTTCATATGGAACCTTTAATAGCCCAATCTAAGATCAAATACCAAATTTCAGTAATTTCTGTGGATTATTGTGGCCAGAACCTTCAAAATACCGAAAATCGGGAGGTACCGTACTATGAGGATAAAACCTTCAAAATACCGAAAATCGGGAGGTACCGTTCTATATGAAGGCATGGACCTATACCAACAAATTTTGTATGGAACGTTTTTCAGCCATTTCTGAGGAATATTGAAGCCACAACCTTCAAAACACCGAAAATCAGGAGGTACGTTCTATTGGGGCTATATCAAGGCGTGGACCTATACCGAAAAATTTCATATGGAACCTTTAATAGCCCAATCTAAGATCAAATACCAAATTTCAGTAATTTCTGTGGATTATTGTGGCCAGAACCTTCAAAATACCGAAAATCGGGAGGTACCGTACTATGAGGATAAAACCTTCAAAATACCGAAAATCGGGAGGTACCGTTCTATATGAAGGCATGGACCTATACCAACAAATTTCATATGGAACGTTTTTCAGCCATTTCTGAGGAATATTGAGGTCACAACCTTCAAAACACCGAAAATGAGGAGGTACGTTCTATTGGGGCTATATCAAGGCGTGGACCTATACCGAAAAAATTTCATATGGAACCTTTAATAGCCCAACCTAAGATCAAATACCAAATTTCAGTAATTTCTCTGGATTATTGTGGCCAGAACCTTCAAAATACCGAAAATCGGAAGGTACCGTACTATGAGGGCTATATGAAGGCATAGACCTATACCTAAAAATTTCATATGTAACGTTTAATACCCCAAATAAAAATCAAATACAAAATTTCAGTCATTTCGGTGGATTATTGTCGCCCCCTATGGGGGCTATATGAAGGCGTGGACCTATACCAACAAATTTCTGGGGTAAAGTTTTGTACCAGCAACTAAGGCTAAGTACCAAATTTCAGCCATTTCGGTGTGACAATGAGAATAAAACCTTCAAAATACCAAAAATCGAGTAGTACAGTTCTAGGGGGGTTATATCAAAACGTGGACCAATAAAGACCATTTGCAATACCAAACATCCTAGGAGTAATAGAAACTTCTATACCAAATTACAAAGCAAAACACATCATTTTGTAAGTTTAAATCATTAGTAGCGGACGTTTAATATTTAATAACCTGATATCATTTTAAGCAAAAATCACGGGCTGCGACCATTTTAAGAATGGTAGCCGCTTTCCTGTCTACCACATTTCTTTCTTATATTCCTCCAGTGTAAGTTAGGTGTCATTTCCTATCTATTTTTGTCAGTTCCGGTGTCTCTATACAATTAATTCAAAATGTTTATTTTTAATGTTTATTTTTTCAAGGATATAAACTTCGTAACCCATGTGTATACATTGATTGCACGTGTCCGTGGAATATACGACTTGCGATAGGGCTTCACAATTTAAATACACTCATCTCATTATGGTGAATATATTTTAACCATTTCCATGAACATCTGCAAATGACTTTATCTCGTCGTCCAAGCCTAAAGGATATATTGAACTGGAATTTAAATTTATTGGTTTCATAATTGCGCGAGTACAATACAACGATCCCTGTGGTTTTTAATGTCAAAGAAAGAAAGTTATAGGAGTCATACTAATTTTTTAATAATTAATTGAAATTCTATACAAGATCTCTACTTGTTTCCTCTTTCAGCTTTAAATCTAAATAAAAACAAGTAAGCAAAGGCTATAGTCGGACGGGGCCGACCATGTGATACCCTACACTACAACCTCTAGGAATTAGCTATGTGCAACCGCCTTGCACGCTGAATGTCTGGGTTCGATTCCCAGGCCTGGCCACATCAAATTTTCAACGGTGGCAAAATACCCCTTAGCAATGTTGTCCATATTTCCCGAGCATTTCTCTACAAGTGACAACTTAGGACAGGCCTTTCGGACTCGGCGATAAATGGTCACATGTCAATGACCTGATATGAATCCATTATATAATAGAAGCCTCTGTTGACCCTACTGGGATGTTTGTGGAACAATTATATAAATTATACATTTCTAAAAAATATGCCAAAATTGGAAAATTCACTTTGAGTAGCATCTCCTGCTACACCTTTAAATTGATTTTAAATATCAGGTTCCTTTTTCAAATACACCTAATATAAATAAATATATATAGAATGTAATTTGTCATATCTCTGAAATTTGATAATTGGGAAAAAATGTGAGTTTATTGAAGATCTATCGTCCAAAAATTGTGCACTTGTACTTCACATATGCTTGATAATGCACGCAGTTTTGTGATTTTCAGGGCATTTCGAAACTAATTCATTGTGGTTTTATATTGTGATCTCAAACATGTATTTTATACCGGTAGAAATAACTAATAATGGATAGAAATTCAAATAATTTGCATGCAAACAAATTTATAAATCCCAAAATCATTGTTTAAACTACGTTAAAACTTATAATATGATTGATTATGTGTATAAGAATTTCCAACCCTGCAATTTTACTTAAATTTGGCATCATTGATTGTATTCTTATTCTGTCAATTTTGTAAAACGTCAAATGTAAATTAATAAAATTCGGCCTCTTTTATCCACGGCCACCGAAGGAACCACATCTCAGCTCTAAGGAAAGTAATAAAACTCTATCTAAAACTTACTTGGTATTTCTTTTGTTTATCCCCGCTAAGGTAATCATTAGCCACACTTCGATGGCTTTTGTAGTGATTCTCCTATCTCTGGAAATTGCGTGCCTACTCTTCTCTCTACCAGGTTTTAAAGTTTTCAAACAGTACCAGAAAGTGCCCTGTAACTTTCTCCATGGTCCATTCGAGCCCTCCTTGAAACAGCCCGTGGGGACACATCCTTCTAAAAAAGGTGCTGTGGTGGGTAATTGAGCAAAACCCCAAAGTATTTACATCAATTCTTGTAAATATCTCAAAAAAATACAGTCCACTCTCAACTCTGTGCAAAAATTCAAACAAAAAAGTGCAAAACAAATTAATCAAAAAGTGCAGTGCTAAAAATAACTAAACTTTTCTCTAATTTATTTAAACCCGTATACATAAATCTCAAAAACCACAAATTGCAATGGTATTACTCACCGCATACGTAAGCCGGTGGTGCAGTGCAAGCATCTTGGATTCCCAGTCATAAGTACCGGGGTTCAATTCCTATCTGCGCTCAATTTTTTCAAATATTATTTTTTCCCTTAAAACAATGCAAAAAATGCAATAAGGACCGCGGTTCGACTCCCGTCTCCATCAAGTTTTTTCTTTTTTCGACAAATATTTTTTTTTCTTTTTTCAAAAAAGTCAAAAAATACTTAACCAAACACAAGCCCAATTTTTATACAAAACAATCACAAATATCTCTCAAAATTACAAATGCAACAGATTCAGTTCTCACGTGCTTAAGTGGTAGCTCCAAGCAAGCGTTCCCGATGTGTAAGCGTAAGGACCGGGGTTCAATTCCCGTGCGCATCAGTTTTTTTTTCTTTCACAAAAAAAAAAAAAAAAAAATAAAAACAATTTTTTTCTTTTTCTTTGCAAATATTTTCCTTTTTTAGGAAAAAGCAATAATAGTGCTACCAATTCGGATATATGGTGGTAGCCTAAAGGATGTGTTTCAGGTTTCCGTAACCGAGGTTCGTGGTTCAACCCCTGCAGCTATCGAAACTCGCTTTGAACTTTTTCTCTGAAAAAATGTTAATATAATTCGAAGAAAACTTAAGGTTCTAAAATTAGAACAAAATAATAATACCCAGCCTAATAATTACAAAAGTGAATCATCATCACATCCTCCCTCTCTCTGTATCCTATCTTTCCTCACACGAAAGATCCCGTCTTATTCAAAATGCAAACAAACCCATCTCTCTCGTCTCATTCAACTCTGCAATTGCTTATAACGCTGCTTCCTCATTACAAGTCACTCCCTAGACTTTCATCAATGCATTTGAGTACTTCAAGCCGCAAAATTTTGTGGCCCCCGGAGGGTTTGCTGTATTTCACACAGCAAAATTTCTAATTGTGGCAATATTTAGAGATCAATTAATAAAACACAAACGAAATATGTCTCTCTTCTCGTTTATCTCTCAGCACCATACCTAGGAAACCAAACCACCGTGGACTCCCATTTGTGATCCTGTCTATACATCTGCAACAAAACAACAATAAAATTTGAGTGAAGTGATGCGGATGGCTGCTCTACATCAACTGTGATCTTGTGATCTGATTCGGATATTGAAGTAACACTCGGCTCCATCAACTTCAGCACTGGAAATTCATTCTATTTCATGCACCTACTACATCATACATTGTCCATTCTGGCCAAGGCGGGGAGCATGTTTAAACTACGTTACAACTTATAATATGATTGATTATGTGTATAAGAATTTCCAACCCTGCAATTTTACTTAAATTTGGCATCATTGATTGTATTCTTATTCTGTCAATTTTGTAAAACGTCAAATGTAAATTAATAAAATTCGGCCTCTTTTATCCACGGCCACCGAAGGAACCACATCTCAGCTCTAAGGAAAGTAATAAAACTCTATCTAAAACTTACTTGGTATTTCTTTTGTTTATCCCCGCTAAGGTAATCATTAGCCACACTTCGATGGCTTTTGTAGTGATTCTCCTATCTCTGGAAATTGCGTGCCTACTCTTCTCTCTACCAGGTTTTAAAGTTTTCAAACAGTACCAGAAAGTGCCCTGTAACTTTCTCCAATCATTCATATCCAATTACACACCAAGTAAGATAGGAAGATAGTAATTTAGCTGCGCTAACGGTGATATACCCTCAGCATCTGACAAAAAAAAACAACAAAAAAAACACAATAATTATGCCATATAAAAACAAGTAAGAACGGCGTTAAATTCGGCCGGGCCGAACTTGTTATACCCTCCACCACAAGTTGTATTGAAGTAAAATGGAATAATTAGTTTCCTTTCGTGTATGAAGAAGACTTAATACTAAATTTCAGCAATTTCGGTAAAACAATGTGAGGCACCATTCTATGGGAGCTATTTCAAAACGTCGATCTATACCGACAAATTTCTGACGGAAAGTTTTTAGGCTCAAAGAAGACTTAATACCAAATTTCCTATATTTCGGTAAGAGAATGTGGCTAAAACTTAAAAGATACAGAAAATCAAGAAGTATGCTTCTATGGGGATATAGGAAGAGGTGGACCTATACTGATAATACTCTTCTGGAATATTTTATAACTCTTGGAAGACGAAATAACGAATTTCAGCCATTTCGGTTGGATATTGACGTCACAATCATTAGTATTACTAAAATCGGGAGGTACCGTTCTATGGGGTCTATATCGAAACGTGGACCTATACCGACGAATTTTAGTCAGAAATGGGGCAATATGAAAGCATGGACCTGTACAGACATATTTCTGGCGAACAGTTTTATATCACATTGAAGACTAAATACCAAATTTCAGCCATTTTGGTGGAATATTGAAGACACAACCTTCAAAATACGAAAAATCGGGAGGTACTTTTCCATGGGGGCTATATGAAGGCGTGGACCTATACCGACAAATTTACAGGGGAAGTTTATACCACCAACGTAGACTAAGTACCAAATTTCAGCCATTTCGGTGTGATAATGAAGCTAAAACCTTCAAAATACCGAGAATCGGAGGTACTGTTCTATGGGGCTATATGAAGGTGTGGACCGATACAGACAAAATTCTGGGGGAAAGTTTTACACCCCTAAAGAGGACTACGTACCAAATTTCAGCCATTTTGGTAGGATAATGAAGCTAAACCCTTAAAAATACCGAAAATCGGGAGGTACCGTTCTATGGGGGCCATATGAAGGTGTGGACCGATACAGACAAAATTCTGGGGGAAAGTTTTACACCCCTACAGAGGACTACGTACCAAATTTCAGCCATTTTGGTAGGATAATGAAGCTAAACCCTTAAAAATACCGAAAATCGGGAGGTACCGTTCTATGGGGGCCATATGAAGGTGTGGACCGATACCGACAAAATTCTGGAGGAAAGTTTTATACCCCTAAAGAAGACTACGTACCAAATTTCAGCCATTTTGGTAGGATAATGAAGCTAAAACCTTAAAAATACCGAAAATCGGGATGTACCGTTCTATGGGGGCTATATCAAAACGTGGACCGATATATCCCATTTTCAATACCAACCATCCTGCAAGTAATAAAAACTTCTGTACCAAATTTTGACTCTCTATCTTTAAAATTGCGAGCTGTATCTTGATTTCAACAGACAGACGGACGGACGGACATGGTCAAATCGACATAGAATTTTATGCTGATCAATAATATATATACTTTATAGGGTATCCGACGAATATTTCGATGTGTTACAAACGGAGTGACAAATTTAATTATACCCTCCATATGGTGGAGGGTATAACAAGTAAGCAAAGGCTATAGTCGGACGGGGCCGACCATGTGATACCCTACACCACAACCTCTAGGAATTAGCTATGTGCAACCGCCTTGCACGCTGAATGTCTGGGTTCGATTCCCAGGCCTGGCCACATCAAATTTTCAACGGTGGCAAAATACCCCTTAGCAATGTTGCCATATTTCCCGAGCATTTCTCTACAAGTGGCAACTTAGGACAGGCCTTTCGGATTCGGCGATAAATGGTCACATATCAGTGATTTGATATGAATCCATTATATAAGAGAAGCCTCCCTTGTCCCTACTAGGATGTTTGTGGAACAATTATATAAATTATACATTTCTAAAAAATATGCCAAAATTGGAAAATTTACTTTGAGTAGCATCTCCTGCTACACCTTTAAGTTGTTTTTAAATATCAGGTTCCTATTTCAAATACACCTAATATAAATAAATATATATAGAATGCAATTTGTAATATCTCTGAAATTTGATAATTGGGAAAAAATGTGAGTTTATTGAAGATCTATCGTCCAAAAATTGTGCACCTTTACTTCACATATGCTTGATAATGCACGCAGTTTTGTGATTTTCAGGGCATTTCGAAAATAATTCATTGTGGTTTTATATTGTGATCTCAAACATGTATTTTATACCGGTAGAAACAACTAATAATGAATAGAAATTCAAATAATTTGCATGCAAACAAATTTATAAATCCCAAAATCATTCATATCCAATTACACGCCAGGTAAGATAGGGAGATAGTATGTCAGCTGCGCTAACGGTGATATATCCTCAGCATCTGACCAAAAAAAGAAAACAAAACACAATAATTATGCCATATAAAAACAAGTAAGAACGGCGTTAAGTTCGGCCGGGCCGAACTTGTTATACCCTCCACCACAAGTTGTATTGAAGTAAAATGGAATAATTAGTTTCCTCTCGTATATGAAGAAGACTTAATACTAAATTTCAGCAATTTCGGTAAAACAATGTGAGGCACCATTCTATGGGAGCTATTTCAAAACGTCGATCTATACCGACAAATATCTGACGGAAAGTTGTTGGGCTCAAAGAAGACTTAATACCAAATTTCCTATATTTCGGTAAGAGAATGTGGCTAAAACTTAAAAGATACCGAAAATCAAGAAGTATGCTTCTATGGGGATATAGGAAGAGGTGGACCTATACTGATAATGCTCTTCTGGAATATTTTATAACTCTTGGAAGACGAAATAACGAATTTCAGCCATTTCGGTTGGATATTGACGTCACAATCTTCAGTATTACGAAAATCCGGAGGTACCGTTCTATGGGGGCTATATCGAAACGTGGACCTATACCGACGAATTTTAGTCAGAAATGGGGCATTATGAAAGCGTGGACCTGTACAGACATATTTCTGGCGAACCGTTTTATATCACATTGAAGACCAAATACCAAATTTCAGCCACAACCTTCAAAATACGAAAAATCGGGAGGTACTTTTCCATGGGGGCTATATGGACGTGGACCTATACCGACAAATTTACAGGGGAAGTTTATGCCACCAACGTAGACTAAGTACCAAATTTCAGCCATTTCGGTGTGATAATGAAGCTAAAACCTTCAAAATACCGAAAATCGGGAGGTACCGTTCTATGGGGGATATATAAAGGTGTGGACCGATACCGACAAAATTCTGCGGGAAAGTTGTATACCCCTAAAGAAGACTACGTACCAAATTTCAGCCATTTTGGTAGGATAATGAAGCTAAAACCTTCAAAATACCGAAAATCGGGAGGTACCGTTATATGGGGGCTATATGAAGGTGTAGACCGATACCGACAAAATTCTGGGGGAAAGTTTTATACCCCTAAAGAAGATTACGTACCAAATTTCAGCCATTTTGGTAGGATAATGAAGCTAAAACCTTAAAAATACCGAAAATCGGGAGGTACCGTTCTATGGGGGCTATATCAAAACGTGGACCGATATATCCCATTTTCAATACCAATCATCCTGCACGTAATAAAAACTTCTGTACCAAATTTTGACTCTCTATCTTTAAAATTGCGAGCTGTATCTTGATTTCAACAGACAGACAGACGGACAGACGGACATGGTCAAATCGACATAGAATTTTATGCTGATCAATAATATATATACTTTATAGGGTCTCCGGCAAATATTTCGATGTGTTACAAACGGAATGACAAATTCCACCATATGGAGGGTATAAATATATTGATTTTGATTGACTTCTGATTTTTGAAAAAGTTTGAGAATTATTTTTTGGAAGTATGGACTTACTCCGGAAAAATTGTACTGTTGCAATAGGGAACGTGGAAGGAACCTTCTTCAAAAAAAAAAATCAAATAGATCCGAGACGGGTCATCAAACTGCACTTTTCCCGAATTTTGTGTGGGAGGTACTCGAAGGACGGGACCGACATAGTCCATACTCCAACCTGATACATGACTGGATGAAATAATAGGATGTACAAAGTTCGGACCAATCAGAAAATTCCCTTGGGAGTAGTCTTGCGGATTTGCCATTTTAGTTAGGTTTCTTGTTTGTTTGTCAGGGTTTTTTGGAGCTTTTCGGCCATAATGTCAGGAAGTATGGACTTGCCATTGCAATTGTACCATCGTAAAGGGAACAGCAAGGATAATCTGCTAAAAAAAAATCAAAACGATTCGAGAGAACTCGTTAATTTCACTTTTTCGAAGTTTGTGTGGGAGGTCCTCGAAGGTTTGTAGCGATATAGTCTTACCCGATCTATATCTGGAAGGAAAAATAATATTTGGTAAGCTTGGAACAAATCGATTGCTCACTTCAACAGCTATCGTTCAGACAAATTTTCAGAAAAATTTTGAATTTTTGTGGGGGAGGTGCCCGAAGGAGTGAAACGATATAGTCCATATTCGAAATTAAACTAAGTTTGGGCAAAATATTACGAAGTGGAAAAATTGGTTCGAATCGGTAGATCCGTTCGGGTGTTATCGTGCGCACCAGCCAGCTAGACAGTAAGAGAGACAGATGAACGTACAGGGCTAAACCGACTCCAAATTGTCTTAAACGAATTTCGTCCAAACATACTTGGGGTCTGAAACCATTTTTTCGATAAGGCACATCTTTGGTCGTATTTTGTATATATTCCCCTTACCCTAAAGGCTGAGGGTATAGAATAGGTGGCGAGGCGACCCCATGCTGCAATATTTTTATAAAAATCACATCGGACAACTGAACTGAAAATTTCTCTGTCATGATAGAGATAATTTGTAGTATGTGAGGAAATTGTTGTTCTCCACACAAAACCCATTGTATATTAGGCAGTAATCCCGTTATCTAGCATACACATTGTTGCAATTTTCATCAGGGGAAATGTCAGTAGTTATTTTTCCATATGTAAGCTACTTTAACGGTATATGCCCTCCAGGAATTAAAATATGGAATAAAATATGAAATAAAATGTGTATATTTTTCATACAAAAGTAATGGTCTATGTCACCCGCTAAATAATATCAGATCACCATGCAAAATCATAAGCATTTTCTTCAACCTGAACTCTTACCTCGTGCAAAATTTCGTGACTATTGAGCTGTAATTGCGTGTTTATGGTAATTCCACAAACAAAAAGTCCATAATTGCGACCTTGAGTTTGATTACAATTTATAATGGACAGACGGACGGACGGAAGGACGGACGGACACACATATCAAAA
The DNA here is from genome assembly GCF_047663935.1 of Musca autumnalis. NCBI lineage: Eukaryota > Metazoa > Arthropoda > Insecta > Diptera > Muscidae > Musca > Musca autumnalis. The sequence continues at coordinate 139,718,057 of NW_027411755.1, read as the reverse complement.
TCGCTTTATCTCGTCGAGATATGAAGATTGGTATACCACATTGGGGGGTCTCCGACGAATATTTCGCGGTGTTACATGAATTTTTCCCAAAACAAACTTATAATACCATTTCCACATAGTGGTGCAGGGTATAACTACTATATGAGAGCCAACTTTTTCAATGTTTTAAATGTTTAGGTAAAATGCCCTTGGAGCACATTACATGTTCCTAGGGCAGATTCACACTAACCGGAGGGCTAATGAACTAATTCCTTTAGTGGAGAGGAACACCCAACATCGAGTTTTCAGGGAACTAGGCTACCCAACACTTGGTTTTAAATACTGTTGCTTACATAGTCAGCCATCAATGGTTGAACGGTACAAAAATTATTCGACAGATTCAGACAATTATTTCTATACACTGTGCAACATTTTTAAGGTGATCTTGTGCAAACACTTCAAACTGAGGATTTTTTGAAAGTACAGACCAAAACGACAAGAAACGCCAATTGGGTTTTATTGTGTCAGATCCAGTTCTGATTTTATGGCCCCACCTAAACATGGTTAAATATTGAGTTTTTAAAGAAATTTGGGGCTATATCTCTGAAACAAATGCGAATCTTCTTCTGACCTCTGAAGCAAATTTGTAGATATATGAGAAAATTCCAAAATTTTTATAAATTTCGCACCGTATCTCCAAAACTTTTAATTTTTTCTGAATATTTTCTTCTGGAAAAATATTCCCTGAAATGTAATACACAACTCTTCAGAACATGTCATTGTTGTAAAATGCCTCTATACCGTTGTTTTCAGTACATTTTCAACGACGATTTAAAAAAAATTTCATTATTTGTAGTGAAATCCGAAATGCGAGAATAAACTGTTGGTGTGAACTGTGTTTGAAATACGTGTTGTAAAACATATGATGCAAAATACCGCTGAAACAACATGAAGTAAGCATTTTATAGTTTCAGAATGTTCTAGAGAATTGTTGAGAACTTTATTTGGAAGATTTGTGCCAAAGGTTACTTGGTTCAACTCCCAATAGTTTAGCCTATACTGACCAGAATTTCAGCAATTATGTAAATTTTTCTATATTTTATAGATTTTGATGACCTAGATGGAGTTTTTCTTATGTGGTTTTTTCAAAAGATAAATTCTGAGATAAAGGAGTTTCTAAGATAAAGGCCTGATAAGTGCAAAAAAGTGTAGATTTAGCCCGGTTTAGATGAGGCCATAAAATCCGAACTGGATCTGACAGGACAAAACCCTACTAGGGTTTTTGTAGTCTAAATACGTACTTTCAAAAAATGCATACTAGAAATTGTTTGCATTTTCAGTGTTGCATAGTGATATTGACTGTATTGGCTGTATCAACAGTGGCTAGCTAGTAAGTCGAGATTTGGACCGAAAACTTATTTTTTCTTATTTATACTCGAATTGTTATGGCTAAAAACGAAAACGTTACTGAAATGAATAAGAATCTAATGGAAAAATTCTGATGTCCAGATTACCGAGGATTATTCTTACGTCGATAATGTCATGTGATGTCCGGATTACAGGGTCTCTTATGTAAAAAATTCTGGTGTCCGGATTACCGCGTTTTCGGGATTAACGATTGTCCGCATTATTGAGACTATACTGTACATGAATAGTTTTTTGCGAGTAAGTTTTTCTATATTCTGGGAACAAAATATTCCAGTTAACAGCAATATGGTAGAATAATGTGACAAAAAATCTTAAATGCCCCCATCTTTATACCGGGCTATACCAAAACGTGGGTCTGATTTTTTGCAAGGGATAAAAATGTTTTTTCCTTTAGCGAATACTAAATACCAGTTTAAAATATGGCTAAAACTTTCAAAATAATGAAAATCGAGGGTACCGTTTAATTGCGGGCTATATGAAGACATGGGCTATACCGACAAATTTCTGGTGGAAACTTTTATACCCTCAACGAAGACCAAATATTAAATTTCACCCATTTCGGTGGGATATTGCAGTCAACATCCTCAAAATACCGAAAATTAGAGGGATCGTTCCATGAGGCCATATATGAAGACGTGGATCTAAACCGAGAAATTTCAGGTGGAAAGTTTTATACACCCTACGAAGAAATACTACAAAATTCCTGTTGTTGTAAAAAAGTGTTTGATTGAAAACACAATTTGAATTCCTGCTGTCCCGGCTGAGGTTTGAACCTGGGTCCTTTCCAACTTCCTACCTGCTAATTTGCAATAATGTCCGTAAAAATAGAAGTTATTAAAACTCCATCTTTGTCTTCTAGCCATTATTCACATATGATATTCCTGCTGAGCTGACTAACCCCCAGCGCAACTCTCATAGCATATTGGTTGGGTGTGTGGGACTTCGCAAGAATTTACCTTTTCAATACAAACTCCTTAGTTCATGTTAGATCGATTAAGAAGAAATTTAAATCAAATATTTAACAGAAATATTTTCAGTTTGGTAGAGCTTCAAACGAGTTTGAATTCGACTCGGCTTAGTAAAACAGGCAACGAATACCAAATTTTAGTCGTTTCAGTGGGACATTGAGACCGAAATCTTCAAATTACATACCGAAAATCGGGAGGTACTCTTGTATGGGGGATATATATGACAAATTTCAGGTGGAAAGTTTTATACCCCCAATTAAGATTAACTATGAAATTTCAGTCATTTCGGTGGGATATTGAGGACACAACATTCAAAATACCGAAAATCCGCAGGTACCGTTCTATGGGGGCTATATGAAGATGTGGACAAATTTCAGATGGAATATTTTGTACCCCCAACGAAGACTAAATAACGAAGTTTTACACCCTACTATAACTAAGTACCAAATTTGTACTGTACTGTTCTATGGGGGCTACTTGAAGTAGTGGACCTACAATGGAGTGGATATTCAATGCTTCAACGAGTGTTTTAAGCGCATGCAGAATTATATAAATATTGCTGCAGGATTCTTTACAATCAGTAAAACTATTTTTTATGATGATTATTCATGATTTTATTATTAGGCCAGAAACATGTCTAGTAGCCCTCGTAATTTGGTAGAGGGTATAAAACCCATAACGTGGTGTTCCAAAACTTCAATAAAGCGTTTCGAAATGCAAATAGGTTTTTAAATAACGCTCTAGCTTCTTTAAAATAGATAAACTTTATTTTCGAAAAAATACCCTATCGGTAACATTTGTAATACAAAACGCTTTGTTAGCCTCTGTTTATAGTCAGGTGGGTGGGTACCGGAACGCTATTGATCATCACTTTCTAAAGCATAAAAATTAGAATTTGACATTTATGTGAGAGATTTCTTAAGTGCGGGTAATAAAAGAGAAAAAAGCCTAACTGACTATAACTCATGAAAACCATGGGATACTGACATAATGGTCACTATAAATGTTTTGTTTCCTTCACTTTTCCCTTATAAAGTTTATGTTCTTCCAGAAATCACAAAGTGGTTTGATTGATTTTTAATAAATGTCACTAATTTATTTGTTTTGTATAGATGTAACAAACGAAGCATAACGCTTGTTCCAATTAACGAAACCGACCAATAACAACGATTAAACATGAAACTAGAAAGCGCCACCCAAAAAGTGTGGCTAAGATACACACTTGAACGACATCAAAAACTTTTCTTTATGGTTAATGACCAATCCAATTAACATGTGCGCCAACACATGTTTTTACATAAATTATTGCTTTGAATTGAGGAAGAGAGGTGACTGCAGACCTCCCTCCATGATAACCAGTGAGTTTGTGGGTATTATGGAGGGAGGTCTACTACTACCTCTCTTCCTTATCCAATTGACAAAGATGAAAATGAAACAAATGCGGCAATGTTGCTGTGTGATTGTGAATATTTGTTTATAAGCCACTCTAATCTTCTTCCAAATGTTAAGAAATTAGATTTGATTTGAACAGATTTATCCTTAAGTAAAGTTTTCATCGACTCGTGTAGCTGTACTACTTTCTTTATTGATTGCCTTCATTTATTTCACTTTTCTTAAGCATGACAACAAACGGCTTAGAACACTACAATATTTGTATGTCGTGCTCTCATTTACAGCTTGAAAATAAATGGACCATCACTGCCAATGAGAAATAATTCCGTAGGTGGTCTTTAACGTTGTTAATATGTGAATACTTTCCATTTGAACGCCTTTCATCTATTTTCCTCAGTGCGTCACTAGAGCAAACAGGTTTTATTGATTCTGTACCATTTTATTCAATATTGTTCAATAAATCATTCAAATGAGACCCATTTGACTGATAAATGTGTGACAATTTGATCACAAATTGAGCTTACATGCGCCTTGATTTCTGTATTGAATACGTTTTTGTAAAAGGGGTTAGAGGCGTTTTTGGCATATATTTGATTGAACGAATCTAATATTGAACAGCGTTAAGTTCAGACTGGCAGAGTTGTATTGAAGTAAAATAGAAAATTGGAATGAGGAGTATCTCTTTCTTTTAAAATTGGTTTAATACCAATGAGACATCGATGTTTTCTATCCGTTCAAAATCCTGAATACAATGTAAGGCCATGTTTATATTATAGCCTTTTGCAGGGTTAACCTTCATAATGAGGATTTATTTGACGTATACGCAAAAGGAATTGACATTTGAAATCCAGTGGGTTTGTTAAATCCAGTTATATATAAACGTACTATAACAGTCATTAGTCATTAGTGGTCACCACACCTATCCTCAAAAATTTTCAACATAGGTCTATGTTTGGATATAGCCCCATATAACAATACCTCCCGATTTTCGGTATTTTTAGGATTTAAGCTACAATTTTTAACCGAACTAAAACTTATTTGACATTTAAGGTTCCCAGTGTTTGCAAAACTTCCCCACTAAAAATTGTCAACATATGTAGGTCCGTGTTTTGGTACTGACCAATATAACGGCACCTCCCGAGTTTCGGTATTTTGAGACTTTAGCTACTATTTTTTACCGAACTAACAAGATATTGTCCTACATTTTGCAACCAAACTACCAGAAATTTGACATTGGAGATTCCCAGTGGTCACCACACCTCTCCACAAAAAATTTTCAACATATGTAGGTCCGTATTTTTTATAATACGTATGTTTTATTACTTACTTACTTAGCTGGCCCATTACAGAACATTTGTTCTATAGGCAGTGCTAAGAAAAGATCTCCAATTCTCTCTATTTGTTGCTTCGCTTCTGCGTGCACCGCCAAGCGGTCCGCGTTTATACACCTTTTTAGCGGGGTCATCATCGCTCATTCTTATGATATGGCCTAGCCAACGCAATCACTGCATCTCGATACGTTTAACAATATTGATGTCGTTGTACAGCAGATACAGCTCGTGGTTCATGCGACGTCGATATTCACCGTCAACGCAGATTGGTCCGTAGATCTTTCGAAGAATTTTTTCTCTCAAACACACCAAGCACTGCCATGTCTGCTTGCGAAAGTAACCAGGCTTCGGAGCCATACATCAGCACGGGTAGTATCAGTGTTTTGTAGAGCGTTATTTTTGTTTGACGAGATGTGGCTTTGTTTTTGAACTGCTTAATTAAACTAAAGTAGCATCTGTTGACCAATCAATATAATTCTTCTTTTTATTTCACAACTGATGTCGTTTCTTGTGTTTACGGAGGTGCCGAGGTAGACGAAGTCATTTACTACCTCAATATTATAGGAACCAACTTCCACAGTCGGTCTGAGCTCAATGGACGCATTGCGCGTTGACACCATCAACTTGGTCTTCTCACCGTTTACCGCCAGACCCACTTTAGCAGATTCTCCTTCGACCTTCATAAAGGTGTCAGTTACTTCTTTTACTGATCGGCCTATGATGTCTATATCATCAGCATAAGCAAGTAACATGTGACTATTGGTGTAGATTGTGCCACTTCTTTTGACGTTTGTCTCTCGTATAACCTTTTCCAGCAGGATGTTAAAGAGATCACACGAAAGGCTGTCTCCTTGTCTGAAACCTCTTTTGGTACCAAACTCTTCGGAGAGGTTCTTTCCTATTTTAACTGAGGACCTCGTGTCAGTTAAAGTCATTTTGCAAAGACGGATGAGCTTTGCGGGGATACCAAATTCAGACATGGCTTGGAAAACCTTTGAACGCAGCGGGCTGTCGAAGGCTGCTTTATAATCGACAAAAAGGTGGTAGGTGTCGATCTGCATCTCTTGAGTCTTCTCCAGGATTTGCCGCAGGGTAAATATCTGGTCAATGGTGGACTTGCCAGGTCTAAAGCCGCATTGGTATGGTCCAATTATCTCGTTGACCATAGGCTTTAGTCGTTCGCACAATATCCCTGACACGATCTTGTAGGCAATAGGGAGTAGACTTATGCCCCTATAGTTAGAGCATACAGTCTTATCTCCCTTCTTGTAGACGAGGCACAGGATACTCAGGTTCCAATCGTCGGGTACTCGTTCTTCCTGCCAGATGGTGCTAACTAGCTGATGAATACACCTTTTCAGCGTGTCGCCTCCGGTTTTGAACAGCTCGGCTGGTAAGCCATCGGCTCCTGCTGCCTTATTATTCTTCAGCTGATTTATTGCTGTCTTTACCTCATCTTGGCTGGGCGGTATACATTCAATACCATCTTCTGGGATTGGGACTGTGGTATCTTCGTCGTCTTCGCTGCTATTGGATACCAAGAGTTTTGAAAAATTTTCTTTCCATATCCTGAGTACACTATCTGTATCAGTTACCAAATTACCTTGCTGGTCTCTACAGGAGGATGTGCCTGTACCAAAGCCATCAGTTTGATGCTTGACTCTTTGGTAGAATTTTCGGACTTCATTCTGGCTCCTGTACATCTCGATTTTTTCAGCCTCCCGCTTTTCCATCTCTCTCTTTTTCCTGCGGAAAAGACGTTTCTCCTCTCTCCTTTTCTCCCTGTATCTCTCTCGTGCGCTACGCGTTGCTACGGATTGTAAAGTAGCCCTATATGCCGCATTTTTCTCTTCAGTGGCAGCACGACACTCCTGATCATACCATGGATTCCTTGGTGGAGGCCTCTGGTATCCAAGTATGGATTTTGCGGCTGTTTGCATGGAGTGGGCAATGCTTTGCCATTGCGCTGATATGTTATCCGGATGAGGAGAGCTTTGATTAAGCAGTTGGGCTAGTTGAGAGGAATATGCTGTGGCTATCTGTTGTGATTGCAGCTTACCGATGTCTAACTTTCGTGTTGTGTCTGTTCGTACTTTGTTTGCTACGTTTAAGCGGGTGCGTACCTTTGCTGCAACAAGGTAGTGGTCCGAATCAATGTTTGCGCCTCGGAACGATCGTACATCCAACACGCTCGATGAATGTCTTCCATCTATCACAACATGATCAATTTGATTTCTTGTTTTCTGATCTGGAGACAGCCAGGTGCCCTTATGAATATCGAGATGATTAAATCTGGTACTGCTAACTACCATGTTTTTTGCAGCTGCAAAGTCTATCAGCCCCATACCATTGTCAGATGTTGTACTGTGGAGGCTGAATTTCCCGACTGTTGGGCCAAAAATATTCTCCTTTCTAATTTTGGCATTAAAATCGCCTAGAATGATTTTAATGTTATGGGCAGGGCAACTGTCATATGTTTCTTCTAAGCGCTCGTAAAATATATCTTTGGTCTGTTCGTCCTTTTCTTCAGTGGGAGCATGAGCGCAAATAAAGCTGATGTTGAAGAATTTAGCTTTTATTCGATTTGCAGCAAGTCTTTCATTCACTGGAGTAAAGCTGTATACCAGATGTTTTAGTCTCCGACTAACTACAAATCCGCAACCAAACTCATGCTTTACGTCATGGCAGCTATAACACAGTGCGTCACCTTTAGGTGCTGTTGTGACGCCTTTCCCAATCCATCGTATTTCCTGTATGGTAGTAATATCGGCCTTGTACTTTTCAAGTACCTCTGCCAATGCGAAGACTGCACCTTCTCTATAAAGAGTGCGAACATTCCAGGTGCAGATTCGCAGATCATGGTCCTTAAAACGTTTGCGGGGTTCGTCAACTTTAGAGGGGGTTGTTTTTCTTTTCTTTCGTTTTTTTCATAGTATTCTGTTTTTTCTAGGGGAGGGTTACTAACCCGACGCCCAAACCCAAGTTTTAACGTTCTTATGGGACATGTTAGCTCACTTTAACGGGTGTTAAAGGCAGCTCCCCAGGTGACACTAAGGGGAGGTCAGTGTCCACTTTAGATGAAAGAGGGTCCAAGATAAATCCTGGGCTTTGCAATGTTAAAACCGGTCAGGACCGTTGCTTGGTATCTTCCATCCCCTACGTCACCCACGTATGTTTTATAGTAGATTTTTTTAGAAGAATTTTTTGTAGAAATTTTTAGCTGAACCAGATGTAATTTGTCATTTTCGGTTCCCAGTTGTCACAAAGCTCCTCCGCCATAGGCTCCTTTCTTTCAGTTCAGAATATCTTATGGTGGTGGGTATGAAAAGTTCGGCCCGAACTTTACGCTTTACTTGTTAATACTTGTACTCATCACACGAGCTGGTGCTATATTAAAGAAGTGAATAAATATTGGCTTTATATAATAATTTTCATTTATTGCATTCAGGGAGCCTTTTAAACATCCTACAATTTTTTTTTCAAAAAAATATATTTCAATATCCCTTATGTAGTGCAACACATCCCGAAATTTCAATATCCTAGCTTTGTAAGTTATTTTTTAATAAATGTTAATATGAAATTCTTCAATGAAAACAAAACATTTTATTCTATATAACTGTGCGACGAAGAACCTTAAATGGCATTTTACTCCATTTTGCCTAAAGTTTCAGACGTATATAGTCCAGTTCAGTCCGGTGAAATAAATACCAAGTTGCAGCACTTCAGTAGGAAAATACTTTAATAGACTTTACATCGGGCGGTATTGTTTACCTTCTAATTTGAGAGTCCGCTGGACTATATTACAGCAACTTCAGGGGGAAGAACGATTATATGGGGGTTATACAAAAATGTGGACCTATGACTAAAATGTTTGTGGAAAAGTTTTTTAACCACTACCAACCGCAAATGGCAAATTGGAGGAGGCCTTTTGGTCGGAAAAGTTCTCAAAGTAGCTATAATCGTGAGATACCGAGATATGGGGGTTACACTAATATGTGGATGTGTGGCAACCATTTTTCGCAAAGAAGTTTTCTGAATTCAAACAACCTTAAATGTCGAATTGCACCTATCATTGTATGAAAAATTTGCAAATATCTTAAAAATACCAAAAATCAAGATGTTTTACCAAAAGGTGGACCTGTATAAATTTTTTTTCGCGGAGTTTTCTGACCACATGGAATACCAATCATCTTAATACTACCAGAAATGAGTACAAAAAATGTAATTAATTACTTTCGAGTTCTATTTTCATTTCAACCAACAAACAAACAGGCGGACATAGTTAAATCAACTTCAAAATATCCAATATTGATAGGTGCCTCCTATGCGGGCTTTAACAAAACTTGGAGCTATACCAAAAATTCTCTGCAGGAATATTGTATATCCCAAACGAATACCATACACCGATTTCTATAGGAAATATCGAAATTCAGGCGGTACCGTTCTAAGGGGGCTATACAATTTTGGGGGCTGACAAATTTTTGGAAATAAATTCGAAGACAAAGAAGTCAAAATAATTAATTTCAGATATTTCGATGTTGTAATGAGGCTAAAACCGGAAAACATGCACCTGTACTGACAACTTTCTGGGAGAAAGTTGTGTAGCTTAAAGGAGGGCTAAGTACCAATTTTAACCATAACCTTCAAAATACCGAAATTAGGGTACTTTCTATTCGGACTATATAAAACATGGATCTGTGTGACAAATTTATGGAGAAAAGTTTTGAAAATACCGAAAATCGGCGATACCGTTCTACGGTGTCTATAACAAAACAGGGACCTATACTGGCGAATTTTGGGGAAAAGTTGTATGGCTCCTAGTTTTATGACTCCTATGATGTGATAATGAGGTTAAATCTATAAAAATACCGAAAATCGGAAGGTCCCTTTCTATAGGGGCTTCAATAAAACGTGGGCATGTTCTGACAAATTTCTGGGGATAAGTTTTGTATCCCCAAAGAAGACTAAATACTAATCAATTGTTTACTTGTTTACCAAGGTGTAAGGCATTTTTGGCGATGTTTTCCCACTAATAAATTAAAGTTGTTTTAATAAAATATTAAAACAACGACTATGGGATTAAGCCTGACTATTTTGAAAAGCAAAATAGAAGTAGTCATCCCAAATAAAAAACGTCAACCCTCCTAAATATTTCGAGCTGTAAATATTTTGCTGATCAAGGATATACATAAATATGGTAATATTCAAAAAAGTTTTGTAATCGTTGATTTTGAGATTCACCATTTAATAAGTAGCGAACTGCAAATATATTTTATACAATACGAACATATCTATATTAATTGGAGTATTAAAGACACCATCTCATAATAACAAATAATATACCCCTACCTCTCCGCTTAACTGCCTTTCCCGTTGAATTGCCTAACAATCTAGATCCTCAAAGTTTTTTAATATAAATGAGTAACTGTAACTACTTTTCTATAAGTACCCAATTCAAATATTTGCCCGTCAAATATTTTCCCCAAAAAGAACATTTAATAATACTTTTCTCGGTTTATCACCCGCACTGTTGTATTTCTGAGACAATCAATATCGATGACTACGTGAACTGTGATGAAGATGCCCAGTGTTATGTTATGGTATTATGCTCACTGATAACAAAAATTTTAATCGATTAAATAATAACTTATATATATCGCCAATATTTTTGAAAATTTAACATAGCTGAAGCCAAGGTTTACTCTTTTAGAACACGCGAATTGTGATTGTATATTATACAAATTAAATATTTTTGGATAAAATGAAATGTCTTTGGACGTGGCAAAAAATATTGGCCTTAAAAGATAATTTGGGTGGAAGCTGTGACTATATTTATGTTAAAAAAAGGTTTAAGCCAACATGTCTTTTTTTGTTTTCTCTCGATTTGTGAGTAAACCACACTTCCCTCGATTTTCCTGTCAAAGTAAAAGTAGAAGCAAACTAAATAAGGATCATCTCACTAATGTATTACTTTTCAAAATTTGAACTGCTTCTACCTTTAAATGATGCTGACATTTTGAAGCCAGATTTACAGTGTTTTTTTAAATTTTCTTCTAATTTCATTCCGCAAATAGGTTTTTCAAAAAATCATATATAGGATTGTAGTACTTGCGATTCTGAGTTATTTGATATGACTATTGTGAATGTAGTCTGCACAGCTTGATAGAAATCTGCATCCAAATCCGGAAATTTTGTGCGAACAGTTTTCTAAAAATCATATTTTTCGGGTCTAATATTTGCATTTGTCCCTAGAACACCTCGTACTCCATTGCACATTTTAGTGTTTTACGTTCCGGTTCCAATAAATCCTCATTCCTCGTGAAAATCCATCTACTCAAACGCGAGTTACGAGAAATTCCAAAGTAGAAAAATCACCTAAAATTGTTTTTGAAAATATCGCGTATTTTATCGCGTTTTCTGCGGATCGTTTCCACTGCAATGAAAAAACTAGTGCACCGTCTTTGTTTTAGCGGAAACAGAGATTTGAAAACTTCACTGATAATGAAGCTACATTCAGTTTATCCCAAAAAATAGTGTGTGATGCTACATCCACGGTTCTTTATTGATCGCCTTGAAATAGATATATATCGATGTAGATTTTCATGGTGGACACTGAAATCGGATGCGGACAAAAATTGTATGCACTTTGCGCAAATTAGCGATATTTTATAGGTTTTCCAAATTATATTTCGAAAAATATATACAACATAATAGATATGGTCTTGCTGTACATGAAAATCACATGCGGACAAAATGATTTTGATAATTACGCGATTTACACGTATTTTAAAATGCATATAAATTAAAATGGGTTATTTGACCTCTATTTCCATTTCAGAAGCTTCGAGATATATCCTCATCAACCCAATTACCTTCCCTAATTGGAAAGCTTTAATATGAATAATATTAATGAAATGCCAATAAAGCAAAATCCGTCTATTTTATTGGGAGATTTAAGCAAAATGAAGGAAGTATTGCTATAGATATTTCCAATATTGTCTACTACATAATGCATGTGAAAAACTATTTTTTCAAAAAAAAAAAAAATTATTTCTTTTACCAAAATATGTGCTTATTTTGGCTATAACATCGAAACTATAACACTAATCTGTATGATTATTGTCTCATTTGATTCGCCGTAAAATTTTGATCCACAACAAATTTGTATGTAATTTTATGACCACTAAATGGGCCTTAATTTTAAAAAAGTTGACTTTTATTCAATAATTTATCAATTTATGTACATTCCGCGAATTCTGTGCAACATTTTGCAGGTATTATGCAATCTACTCGATGAAGTCACTTCGAGACAACTTTTTTGTAACAATTGTGCTCATTAAAATAATTAGCGTTTTTATAATATTTTCTATCTTAAAAAGCGAAATAAAAGCGCAATAACTTTTGTCCGCAACAACCAAAAATTGACTCGCGACCAGATTCGTACTGGGATTTTTTTTCTTAACCTACATATCAAAAATCGTTGATGTAGCGCGAAAAAAATGGATCCTTTTTTCTGAAATGGAATATGAAATAATTGACAGTATTCGTGATATGTTTTTGGACTTGAAATTAACTATTCTACTATACAACATATCGCACGGTGCTCTTGAATCAAATTTAAATGAAAGGTGCTTACACCTGGGAAGTTTTTGCGGATTCTGAAACTACAATCTTCATACATGAGAAAAATCAAAAAACAAAAAAAATCGTCGGAGCGCTTTTTAAATAAATCGCGATTCAATTTGAAATTCTTAGGGGTTGTTTAGGTTTTCACGATTTTGCTTAGAAACCTCAAGTCCTGTCTAAATGAGACTGAAGAAAATGTTGTAGCTATGAAAATTCTCTACCAGATTGACATTCACGTTATTTTCGTAGGTTTTACCATTTTTGAGATATTGAAGTTCAAATTGGGACAATGCACTGGCTGTATCGCCACCTTATAAAGCAATGTAATGAACGGGGCGCCTTAACTAATTTTTAATGAAAACCGCTTACACAGGGGAAGTTTTTGTGAATTCTGAAACAGCAATGTTCATAGATGAGAAAAATCCAAAAAGAAGAAAAAATCGCTGTAGGGATTTTTAAATAAATCGCGGTCAAAATTCACATTTTTTAGGTGTTTTTTAGGTTTTCACGATTTTGCTAGGAAACCGCAAGTCCAATAGAAATGGAGCTAAGGACAATCTTGTAGCTGTGAAAATTCTCTACAGGATTGACGCTTATGATTTGTTCTCAGGCTATACCATTTTTGAGATAAAGAAGCTCAGTTTACATTTTTAGGTTTTGTTTGTTAGGGTTTCGCGATTTTGCTTGAATACGGCAAGTCTTATCGGCATGGGACGTGAGCAAATCTTATAGCTGTGAAAATTCTCTACAAGACTGGCTTATGTAATTTTTCCTAGGTTGTACCATTTTTTTTAGATATACAAGTTTAAGTTGGGAAATTGCAGTCATGACATTGTTTTATAAGGAGACGATACAGAATTGAATTGAATTTGTATTGTCCCAATTTCAACTTCTATATCTCAAAAGTTGTAAAACCTACGAAAATATCATTAATGTCAATCTTGTAGAGAATTTTGACAGCTACAATATTTTCTTTATTCCCATTTTGATGGGACTTGCGGTTTCCAAGCAAAATCGCAAAAACCTAAACAACCCCTAAAAATGTTAACTTGAATCGCGATTTATTTAAAAAGCGCTCCGGCGATTTTTTTTGTTTTTTGATTTTTCTCATCTATGAACATTGTAGTTTCAGAATCCGCGAAAATTTCCCAGGTGTAAGCACCTTCCATTTAAATTTGATTCAAGAGCACCGTGATCGTTTTTTGACGATTATTTTCCATCTGTTGTCATTCTTTGTAAGGTTGAGATGAGCTCTTGGTACCTACCCACATGAGGTAGCTATGCGAGATTTTCATAACTGCCTAAAATAGAAGCTGACATTATGAAGTTTTGAGCAACTAGATAATAATATGATTCCATGTCGATTGATGTATATATCTTGAGTGTGCTCTGTGGAGCTTCGTAGTAATAGGAGTTCAAATCGTAAATTTTCATAAAAAAATATTTTTTAGCTTTAAAATTTATAACTGTCCTACAGGTACCGTTGAATCACGCGTGATTTTAGTTTTTTTACGCGCCGGATTTAATGAGCCCTTCCGCGCTTGCATTCAGCCACTAAAACGGCGGAAATATATAGTTTGAAAGTCGGAAAATCTGCAAAAATATACTTTGATTATTTTTACATAAATGTAATCATTTATACTCGATTATAACATTTGCCAAAAGGTATGTCATAAATTACAGAGATTCTGGAGTAATATCCGTATTTAACCCAAAATAGAATGTGGTGGTACATTCGTAAGCAAATATACGTTCCCGATGACAAACTATTTTCCTTGAAGACGCTTTAGCAAAGTATTGCATTTTTAATATCGAAATTTGGTGACTCCCAAAATTTGTTCTCCAATTTTTCGTATAAAAAATACATTATTTGAAACATTATTATTCCAACAATGAGTTTTCCTTTTTGTTGTTGCTGTAGTATGCAAGTTATCAACCAATCCCTATAATTTAAATCCCACATTTTTCTACGCATTGTCTAGATTCTGTACGTATTTTATACATTTCACCATATTATGGAGGGTATAATTAAATTTGTCATTCATCGGAGATCCTATAAAGTATATATATTCTCTATCAGGGTAAAATTCTAAGTTGATATAACCATGTCCGTCCGTCCGTCTGTTGCAATCAAGATACAGCTCGCAATCTTGAAGACACAGGTTTGTAATTTGGGATAGAAGTTTCTACTACTCCTAGGATGTTTAGTATTTCAAATGGGCTATATCGGTCCACGTTTTGATATAGCTCCCATATAACGCTGCAACCCGATTTTCGGTATTTGGAAGGTTTTAGCCTAATTATCACACCGAAATGGCTGAGATTTGGTACTTAGTCTTCGTTGGGGTTACACAACTTTTCACCAGAATTTTGATGGCACAGGTCCACGCCTTAATATAGCCCCCCCTAGAACGGTACCTTCCGATTTTCGGTATTTTGAAGGCTGTGGCCACAATAACCTATAGAAATTACTGAAATTTGGTATTGATTGTTTTTTGGGGGTATACAACTTTCCCCAGAAATTTCTCGGTACAGCTCCACGCCTTAATATAGCCCCCATAGAACGGTACCTCCCGATTTTCGGTATTTTGAAGGCCTCGGCCTCAATATTCCACCAAAATGGCTGACATTTGCTATTTAGTCTTCGTTGTAAATATAAAAGTTTCCACCAGAAATTTGAAATTAATATAACCTCCCGATTTTTGGTATTTTGAATGTTGTAGCCACAATAACCCTTCGAAATGGCTGAAATTTAGTATTTAGTCTTCGTTGGGGGTATTCGACTTTCTCCCTATATTTGTCGGTATAGGTCCACGCCTTCATATAGCCCCAATAGAACGATACCTCCAAATATTCGGTATTTTGAAGGTTATGGCCTCGATATTCCACAGAAATGGCTGAAATTTGGTATTTAGTCTTCGTTGGGGGTATTCAAATTTTCCTCTAAATTTGTCGGTATTGGCACACGCCTTCATATAGTCCCAACAGAACGGTACCTCCCAATATTCGGTATTTTGAAGGTTGTGGCGTCAATGACTCACCGAAATGACTGAAATTTTTAATTTAGTCTTCCATGGGGCTATAAAATATTCCAGTAAAAAAGGTAAAAGCGTAAATTTGACGGTATAGGTCAGTGTTAATCACCACTGGGCTCGCGAGCCGTGTCTGTGTGAACACACACTATCTCAATTGCGGTGAGTTTGAACGTTACTCTCACCACCGATCATCTGTTTATCTAGAGAGGGATAGATAATCTCGTGTGTGTGCCCAACACAAACGCAGCGGTTGAATTTGTTGTTGCTGGTGAACACTGGTATAGGTCGACGTTGTTATATAGCCCCCATAGAACGGCACTTCCTGAATTTCGGTATTTTGAAGGATATGTGGCTAACCTTATGATTTACCGAAATTGCTGAAATTTGGTATTTAGTCTTCTTGATAAACGAAAGGAAACTAATTGTTCCATTTTACTGCAAAACTTTGAATTTATACACAGAAGGAAAAAATCGATTCAAAATCAACACCGTATGGTGTCAACATGAGCTCATGCGTGCTCAATTTTTAATATTTCGACCACAACCGTGCTCACTTTGATCCAGGGACGTACGCAGGAGGTGGGCCAGGACCCGAAATGATTTGGTCCAACAAAATTTTTTGAGCTACTTTTACAAATTATTACGTTTTTCTCTAAAGTAAAGGTTCTGTACTGAAAATGTACTTTATTACGAAATGTTTAAATTTTTTTGCCTTGAATACTCTTTTTAAGAGAACATTTTGAATTACTTCTTTATGCCATGTCAGTGTTTTGGAATTCTGCAATGAATATAAATTTCTTGAGGCTTTAAACTCATTCTGTATTGAAAAAGATTATAAGTTCAGTATTGTGCGGATTAGAAGCAGGGATGCCAACTTTGTGGTTTTCCCGCTACTTGTGGTGATTTTTGACGTGCAAAAACCACTGTTTACTAGTTGTAGCGATTTCTTCTAAAAAATCGCTAAGGTAGCGATTTTGGCTGTTTAAGATAGCGGTTGCAGCGATTTTTACCAAAATTGTTTGTTGTCATCACTTTTAAAGCAAACGAAAAAGAGTATATTGTGCAACGAGTGAATTATTATTCCTACATTTAGATGGCAGATCGTGTTCAAAAATATATATATGAAGAAAAGACAAAATTTTTTAGTTTTCCATAAAAAAAAAATTAAAATTTTTTTTTAAGCTACATGAAAGATTTTTGGTACATAGATTGGGAAAAAAATGTCATTCTTAAATCTGTTCGTGATACTAATTTTGGTTGTTGCGCGCAAAAGTTATGACGGTTTCAATTCTGATAAAAAGAAAAAAATCTTTAAAAGACTCTAATCATTATATTGAGAAACTCTCTTAATTAGGGGCTCCCTACATACTATATGTTTACTGAGGTCCCATAACTTTAGTGAAAAAGTTGTGCATTTTCGCGGAAATTAGGAAAGAATTCCAAACAATTGGTAGTTTGCAACTTATTTTAATAAAATTCAACCTGCTTATGCCTCTGAAAAATATATAAAAAATACGTACGTAATCTATACATCGCGAAGATTCAAATGAAACCAAAACTATACAAATCCGTTTAGTGGTTTTCATATTATAGCGAAAACAAAAAAATATATTGAGGAAATTTATAAAATTTTTGTAAGAGAAAATATCTATTAAAATTTATTTTGAACAAAATGTAAGAAAAATAGGTCGGATTTTTTCTTCTATTTAAGTTAAATTTCACGCAATAAATCACATTTTTTATTCTAATCACTTCTCGAAAACACGCTAACATCTAGCAGAAGATATGGATATCTTTCAAATAAATGTTGGGTTCCTTTAAATGGGGTACAATCTTGAAATAAAATTGTATCGGGTAATGTTCATTTTGAAATGCGTGTAAATCGCGAAATCCTCAAAATCACTTGATGCGCATGCGGTTTACCAATACAGCGAATTCTTCTCTTTTTATTTGTACACATTTGCCAGGATTTACTTTGGCCGCTAAGATGTAGCATCGTCTGCAGTTTAGTGTGCAACAAACTGTATAACGCTTATATTTTGCACAAAGTGCATACACTTTTTATGCGCATCCGATTTCACTATCAACCGTGAAAAAATACATCGATCTAAACATATTTCAATAAAATCCATCAAGAACCGTGGATGTAGCATCACACAGTATTTTTTGGATAAATCGGATACAGCTCCCACGCCACTAAATTTTTCAAACCGCTGTTTTCGCACAAACGCGAGTGATGATTCACTTTCTTCATTGAAATGGAAACGATCCACATAAAACGCGAATTAGTCAGCGATATTTTGAAAAACATTTTTTGCAAATTTTTCAATTTTTGCAGTAGCCATTTCCGCCGTTCTAGTAGATGGATTTTTATGATCTGTGATTCATATGATCCGGATCGTCGAAAAACTAAAATATCGCGGGGTACCAGCACACTCAAAACGATATTGTAAATACTGTACCCAAAAAATAGGTTTTTTAAAAAAAATATCACACTAAATTTTGGCCTTTGGCAGTAGATTACTCTGCTGCTGTGTGGGCTACATACTCAATATACATATCAGATTATGCGAAATCGCGAGTTCTTTAATCCTATAATTGGTTATTCGAAATATCCGAATGCGCGTCCCAGTTACATAAAAAATACAAAAAACACCTGAAATCCGGCTTCAAAATGTCAGCATCCATAAAAGGAGGATGCAGTGGAAATTTTGGAAAGTGATACATTAGAAGTGTAATCTTCATTTTGTATTCTCCTACTTTTACTTTGGACAGAGGTCCATCATTTGAATGGTTTAATCAGAAATCGAATAGCAATGTATAAAACCTGTTTAGCTTCAACGTGTTTTTACCTATGTTTTTTCCTGTACGCGGTCGTAACTACCACGTAAATTAAATTTGTTTGCTAAATTTTTGAGCTTTGTACAAAAACATCTAAAATAATCCAGCAATAGTCATAGTTACTGGTAAACTACAATAGTTCGCGTATTATAATAGTGCAAACCTTGGCTTCATGGAAACTAAAAAATTTTGACTTTTCCTCATATATGGCAATCGGAAATTTTCTTAAAGAAATGGATGAAAACATGTATGTTCGATATTTTAAACTTCTCTCTTTCTGTGTAACAATTGACAATCTCTGCCGTGTTTACACATTTTCGTAGTGTTTTTTGGTCTTAGTCAGTAGAGATCTATGGTGGTTTTTAACACAACTTGTCTGTAGCCATTTATACGTCGGAACAGTTGGCATCCCTGATTAGAAGTACATTAAATACACTGTACAACAAAATCGAACTTTTTTTAAAATTACAAGAAACCCCGCACAGATTAAAAAAGAGGAACGAAAAAAAGAAGACATGTGTATCGGCGTTTTGAAAGTTTACGTCGGAGAGTAACCCAAATAGGTGTGGCAATTCTCGCCCATTTCTACAGTTTTTGAAACATTAGACATCAGATTCCTTGGAATCCTTGCATTGTAGGTTTAAAGTGTCTTTGGCAATATTATTGACAACAGTGCGGGGTATCTTTTTATGAAAAAAATTAACCCTCATGCGAGTCACTAAAGGGGTCTTTTTGGTCCTTTTTTCAAAAAAGTTTAAAAACTCTTTTAAAATGTGATCGTATCAGATCAAAATATTCTACATAATTATTTGTCGTAAAATTTTACTATAGGTCCCCGAATACACCAAAACTCTAAATCGCACCAAAACGCCAGGAATCTACCAAAAGTAAAATCACGTTTTAGAGTTAATGTTGTACTTTATCTGAGTTTATTAAGTTTTTTCCCACAAAACTTCATTCTAGATAGAAGGTGTCAAAGACAAAAAAAACCTCCATCAAATTTTAATATAATTCGCCGAATAAATGAAATATGTATTTGCAATATATATCAAGAAAATATATACATAAAATTTGTCAACAAAACACCAAAATATTTTTTGAATAAACTTGTTTTGTTATTTTTTTGAATTTATGCATGAAAGTAACACGAAAGTTAGTTTAGACGAAAGGTGTTAAAAGAAGAAATATTCTACACAAAATTTCACTGCATGTCTCAGAACAAACTAGATACCTAAGTAAAACACTTTGTTAAGAAACTGACGTTACAAAATTAGATATTATATGTAGAAATTATTTGTTAAACTTTTAGACTCTTAATTAAAATACTGAGTCAAAATCTTCTAAAATACCACACTTTTTGGTGGTGGTGTCAAAGGCAGAAATGTTCCAAATCAAATTTCATTATAAGTCTCTGAACGAAAGAAATTTGTAGCTATAACATTTAACATCTCTAGAAGCTTTCGCTTTTTATATATGATTTAGGACCATATTCTACTGTTTTTATTCACATGTTCGTTATCTGTGGTCACAAAATACATTTTATTGATCTTTTTTAAAAATAAATTCTTTCAGAAGATTATGTGTGCTCGATGCAAACTGTTTTTGAAATATCTATTGAGAATATATAGGGAAAATATTGATAACCCAGATCATACTTTGAAAAATTACGTATTTTAGTACTATAAACTAAAATAACGTCATCAGGATAAGTCATATGTTCCTGATATTGTATGTGAAAATGCGGGGATAGTCTACGGCTATTGTCCAGTGAATATATACATATCTGTCAAACGAGTCCTAACATCCATGGTTTTGGCATGGTCCTAAATATTCTAATGATGGCAGCTACTCCTGCTCTGGCAAAATTGACTGAAACTAAAATGCAAGGATTCCAAGGAAACTGATGTCGAATATTTCAAAAACTGTAGAAATTGGCGGAAATTGCCACACCTATTTAGGTTACTTCCCGACGTAAACTTTCAAAACGCTGATAACCGTGTCTTCTTTTTTTTGGTCCTCTTTCATAATCTGGTCGAATTATCTTGTAATTATTTTTTGGGTTGTACAGTGATATCTATTGGACAATATGTACGGGATATCAAGGGGGTTTCGTGGAGTATATCTCGAAAACCAATTAGAAAATTGTTTTACTGCATTAATCAAAATTTTGTATTCCTATTTTTGATCAACATGTTGCTTATAGTAGGAGAATATAATGGAAAAAAATTTATTGTTGTGCATCATAAACTCTGAATTTTTTCGAATATTTCAAAAACTGTAGAAATTGGCGGAAATTGCCACACCTATTTAGGTTACTTCCCGACGTAAACTTTCAAAACGCTGATAACCGTGTCTTCTTTTTTTTGGTCCTCTTTCATAATCTGGTCGAATTATCTTGTAATTATTTTTTGGGTTGTACAGTGATATCTATTGGACAATATGTACGGGATATCAAGGGGGTTTCGTGGAGTATATCTCGAAAACCAATTAGAAAATTGTTTTACTGCATTAATCAAAATTTTGTATTCCTATTTTTGATCAACATGTTGCTTATAGTAGGAGAATATAATGGAAAAAAATTTATTGTTGTGCATCATAAACTCTGAATTTTTTCCTATCAGTAACAAATTTGTAGCAAAAACATCGAAAACGAAATTAATGCTGAAACATTGGTTATATGGTACTAACATTTGCTCTAATTTGTATTGTATGTTATATCCGTTAGCTGTTAAGCTTATGGTAAAAATGTAGCTCAATAAAATAATGGTCTTAGACAATCATATGTTTTAACGAAATCCATAGGGATAGGTAAGTCTAATTTCGATTAATCGATTAATCTACTTTTTGTAGTCGACTTTTGTCTGGAGGGAAAATCACATAATCGATTATCTTTTGATCGATATTCGAGTTTGCTCATAGATTGTTGACTTGTCGGTTTTACGCTTTTGCCGGTTTTACATATTTAAAAGAAAACTTGAAAATCGACGAATCGTCGATTATAATCTATTTTCTGCGGTTATGTTTTTAGTTTTAGACCAAAATCGAAAAGTCGAAAAATCGATTATTGCTTTCCATTACCTATTCCTACTTTCACATACGACCATGTGTTGATTTGTTTAAAGTGACTTTAAGAAATCACTTTGCAAAAAAAATGGAATTTACTTGTGAACATTGTCGTCCGATAATTTTTCACAAATTCCGACTTGAATAATCACGGCAAGAGTGCACCGATCAAATTAAATCTTTGTATGACGATAAAGTACCATCCTATAGCACTATGAAAAAATGGTGTAATGAATTTAATTGTGGCCGACACTCGCGAAAAGCGAAGTCCGTGAGGGTCGTCCAAAAACGGCCGTTGTGCCAGAAAAAATTAAGCCGCGAACGGATAATACAAGAACACAGTGCTATATACCGTGAGATATAGGCATCCGTGGGCATTTATTGCACCAAATAACATTTGATATTGCATGAACACTTGGCGGCAAAAATGGGTGTTTTTTCTTGTTGGATCCCCTGTTGTTCGGTACATGAAATTTCGAAAATATACAATCGCGACGCTTCAAAAGACGTTTTTAAGATGGATCCAGGTGACGACTCACGGAACTATGCGTTCGTCAGAAGATGCTGTAAAAATGCTCAAAAACAATGTTTTGGAGGTGTCTTAATCAAGCCACTGTCAACAACCCAGCACATGGTCGTATGTCGTACTGTCATGAGTACTTTTAGGCTAAAAACTGTCAAACTTTCAAAAAAAAAAAAAAAAAAAATGTTAAACGACGCCTTGGGACACTGCGTATTGCCTAGGTCAGAAGGTTTTTTATCGTGTCTATCAAATAAAACTATTTGTTGTTTTCAATAAGTTATAGTGTTTTTTATCCCTAATACATTTTGGTTTCAATGTTGCATACTATATTTTGCGACAGACTCTATAACATTACTTTTTATCAAAGTTACCACAAAAATTGCAAGACCCCGTTCGGGTTTGTAATTTGCACAATTAAAAACAAGTGAGCAAAGGCTATAGTTGGGATGGGGCCGACCATGTGATACCCTACACCACTACCCCTGTGCATAAGCTTTTCACTGGTAAACATTTCTTTTAGGGAATATAATCCGACTACCACCAAAAATAATATGCCTCTTTCTCTCTGGGACCCCCATAAGCAACCAAAATTTCGTGACCATCCGATCAAAATTAAAGTCGCGATATCTAGAAAATTGGAAAAGAGATTATTTTTATACAAAATTCTAGTTCAACTTAATTTTTATAAAAGTCGGGATATCTCCGAAACTAGAAGAGATAGAGCAAATTTGGCAAAAATTCGAGTTCATTTTTATAAAAGTCGCGATATCTCCGCAACTAGAAGAAATAGAGCAAATCTGGCACAAATTCGGGATCATTTTTATAAAGTCGCGATATCTCCGAAACTAGAAGAGATAGAGCAAATCTGGCAAAAATTCGAGTTCATTTTTATAAAACTCGAGTTCATTTTTATAAAAGTCGCGATATCTCCGAAACTAGAAGAAATAGAGCAAATCTGGCAAAAATTCGAGGTCATTTTTATAAAAGTCGCGATATCTCCGAAACTAGAAGAGATAGAGCAAATCTGGCACAAATTCGGGATAATTTTTATAAAGTCGCGATATCTCCGAAACTAGAGGAGATAGAGCAAATCTGGCAAAAATTCTAGTTCATTTTTATAAAAGTCGCGATGTCTCCGAAACTAGAAGAGGTAGTACAAATCTGACAAAAATTCGAGATCATTTTTATAAAATTCGCGATATCTCCGAAACTAGAAGAGAAAGAGCAAATGTGGCAAAAATTCGAGATCATTTTTATAAAATTCGCGATATCTCCGAAACTAGAAGAGATAGAGCAAATCTGGCAAAAATTCGAGTTCATTTTTATTGTATTGTATATCAATAACTTTGTCTGATTTCCAATGGATCTTTCGTTTTTTAGGCATGCTTACAAAATTATGTATATTATCTGAAATAATAAACGTTTGCAAATTTTGTGATGACCGCGATATTTCACTTTTCGCGATATTTCACTTCCGCGAAGACCATTCAGGGTCAAGACAGTATTTACAGTAGTATTGCAAACAATCTGTAAACAATACGTTCAAAAATATCATGGACTTCAGATCTAAAAAAAAAAATTGAAGGAGAACCTCCGGTCACTACTCTCAGCCGTATTAAAATAGCTCACGACCGCGCTATCCTACTTGTTCAAGCTAGTGTTTATATCATTTTTGTGTCACGCTTACTAAAATTATGTATATTAATTGAAATAATACATTTTTGAAATCTTTGTGATGACCGCGATCATTCAGGGAAAACAATCTGTAAACAATACGTTCAAAAATATCAAAGATTTCAGATTTTCTTAAAAACATTGTGGGGTAGGACCACCGGTCACTATAAAAACAGCTTACGACAGTTCTAATTAATTGAAATAACACATTTTTGAAAATTTTGGGATGACCGCGATTTTCACTTCCGCGACGAATGGTCGTCAAAACTGTAATTACCATAGCATTGCAAACAATTTGTAAACAATATATTAAAAAGTATATTGAATTTCGCGGTTTTCTTAAAAAAATTGTGGGGAGGACCACCGGTCACTACACTTAGCGGGATAAAAAATAGATTACGACCTATTCTCAGACCTGAAAACTCCACATACAAAATTTCATAAGATTTCCCAATCGATTTTTCGGAATTTCTATATAGTTATCTCAAGTTATCGGGATTTTACAGTATTCCAGAATATGGCGTTGACCGCGTTGTCACACATATTGAATCCAGTGTTATAGCGGTTTTGTAGTCACGCTTACTAAAATTAGGTATATTATCTGAAATAATACATTTTTGAATAATTTGGGATGACCGCGATATTTCACTTCCGCGACGACCATTCAAAAAAATATATAGCCTATTTTCACCACCGGTGTTCCCAGTTCATTATCTGAAATTTTCAAGAAAATCTATTCAGCCGTTTTTGAGTCTATTCGGAACATACAAACATACAAACAAACAAACATACTAACATACACACATTGCCTTTTATATATTAGAAGATTCAAGTTCAACTTAATTTTTATAAAAGTCGCGATATCTCCGAAACTAGAAGAGATAGAGCAAATCTGGCAAAAATTCGAAATCATTTTTATAACATGGCGATATCTCCGAAAGTAGAAGAGATAGAGCAAATCTGGCAAAAATTCGACATCATTTATATGAAAGTCGCGATATCTCCGAAACTAGAAGAGATAGAGAAAATCTGGCAAAAATTCGAGATCATTTTTATAAAAGTCGCGATATCTTCGAAACTAGAGGAGATAGAACAAATCTGGCAAAAATTCGAGTTCATTTTTATAAAAGTCGCGATATCTCCGAAACTATAAGAGATAGAGCAAATCTGAAAAAACTCGAGATCATTTTTATAAAAGTCGCGATATCTCCGAAAATAGAAGAGATAGAGCAAATCTGACAAAAATTCGAGATCATTTTTATAAAACTCGCGATATCTTCGAAACTAGAAGAGATAGAGCAAATCTGGCAAAAATTCGAGATCATCTTTATAAAAGTCGCGATATCTCCGTAACTAGAAGAGATAGAGCAAATCTGGCAATTTCCGAAACTAGAAGAGACAGAGCAAACCTGGCAAAAAATCGATATCATTTTTATAAAAGTCCCAATATCTCCGAAACTAGAAGAGATAGAGCAAATCTGGCAAAAATTCGAGATCATTTTTATAAAAGTCGCGATATCTCCGAAACTAGAAGAGATAGAGCAAATCTGGCAAAAATTTGAGATCATTTTTATAAAAGTCGCGATATCTCCGAAACTTGAAGAGATAGAGCAAATCTGGCAAAAATTCGAGTTCATTTTTATAAAAGTCGCGATATCTCCGAAACTAGAAGAGATAGAGCAAATCTGAAAAAAAACTCGAGATCATTTTTATAAAAGTCGCGATATCTCCGAAACTAGAAGAGATAGAGCAAACCTGGCAAAAAATCGATATCATTTTTATAAAAGTCCCAATATCTCCGAAACTAGAAGAGATAGAGCAAATCTGGCAAAAATTCGAGATCATTTTTATAAAAGTCGCGATATCTCCGAAACTAGAAGAGATAGAGCAAATCTGAAAAAAAAACTCGAGATCATTTTTATAAAAGTCGCGATATCTCCGAAACTAGAAGAGATAGAGCAAATCTGGCAAAAATTTGAGATCATTTTTATAAAAGTCGCGATATCTCCGAAACTTGAAGAGATAGAGCAAATCTGGCAAAAATTCGAGTTCATTTTTATAAAAGTCGCGATATCTCCGAAACTATAAGAGATAGAGCAAATCTGAAAAAAAACTCGAGATCATTTTTATAAAAGTCGCGATATCTCCGAAACTAGAAGAGATAGAGCAAACCTGGCAAAAAATCGATATCATTTTTATAAAAGTCCCAATATCTCCGAAACTAGAAGAGATAGAGCAAATCTGGCAAAAATTCGAGATCATTTTTATAAAAGTCGCGATATCTCCGAAACTAGAAGAGATAGAACAAATCTGGCAAAAATTCGAGTTCATTTTTATAAAAGTCGCGATATCTCCGAAACTATAAGAGATAGAGCAAATCTGAAAAAAAAACTCGAGATCATTTTTATAAAAGTCGCGATATCTCCGAAACTAGAAGAGACAGAGCAAATCTGGCACAAAATTCGAGATCATTTTTATAAAAGTCGCGATATCTTCGAAACTAGAAGAGATAGAGCAAATCTGGCAAAAACTCGAGTTCATTTTTATAAAAAATTCAAGTTCATCTTAATTTTTATAAAAGTCGCGATATCTCCGAAACTAGAAGAGATAGAGCAAATCTGGCAAAAATTCGAAATCATTTATATGAAAGTCGCGATATCTCCGAAACTAGAAGAGATAGAGAAAATCTGGCAAAAATTCGAGATCATTTTTATAAAAGTCGCGATATCTTCGAAACTAGAGGAGATAGAACAAATCTGGCAAAAATTCGAGTTCATTTTTATAAAAGTCGCGATATCTCCGAAACTATAAGAGATAGAGCAAATCTGAAAAAACTCGAGATCATTTTTATAAAAGTCGCGATATCTTCGAAACTAGAGGAGATAGAACACATCTGGCAAAAATTCGAGTTCATTTTTATAAAAGTCGCGATATCTCCGAAACTAGAAGAGATAGAGCAAATCTGGCAAAAATTCGAGATCATTTTTATAAAAGTCGCGATATCTCCGAAACTAGAAGAGATAGAGCAAATCTGGCAAAAACTCGAGTTCATTTTTATAAAAAATTGAAGTTCAACTTAATTTTTATAAAAGTCGCGATAACTCCGAAACTAGAAGAGATAGAGCAAATCTAGCAAAAATTCGAGATCATTTTTATAAATTCGCGATATCTGAAACTAGAAGAGATAGAGCAAATCTGACAAAAATTCGAGATCATGTTTATAAAAGTCGCGATATCTCCGAAACTAGAAGAGATAGAGCAAATCTGGCAAAAATTCGAGATCATTTTTATAAAAGTCGCGATATCTCCGAAACTTGAAGAGATAGAGCAAATCTGGCAAAAATTCGAGATCATTTTTATAAAAGCCGCGATATCTTCGAAACTAGAAGAGATAGAGCAAATCTGGCAAAAACTCGAGTTCATTTTTATAAAAAATTCAAGTTCAACTTAATTTTTATAAAAGTCGCGATATCTCCGAAACTAGAAGAGATAGAGCAAATCTGGCAAAAATTCGAAATCATTTTTATAACATGGCGATATCTCCGAAAGTAGAAGAGATAGAGCAAATCTGGCAAAAATTCGACATCATTTATATGAAAGTCGCGATATCTCCGAAACTAGAAGAGATAGAGAAAATCTGGCAAAAATTCGAGATCATTTTTATAAAAGTCGCGATATCTTCGGAACTAGAGGAGATAGAACAAATCTGGCAAAAATTCGAGTTCATTTTTATAAAAGTCGCGATATCTCCGAAACTATAAGAGATAGAGCAAATCTGAAAAAACTCAAGACATTTTTATAAAAGTCGCGATATCTCCGAAACTAGAAGAGATAGAGCAAATCTGGCAAAAATTCGAGATCATTTTTATAAAAGTCGCGATATCTTCGAAACTAGAAGAGATAGAGCAAATCTGGCAAAAACTCGAGTTCATTTTTATAAAAAATTCAAGTTCAACTTAATTTTTATAAAAGTCGCGATATCTCCGAAACTAGAAGAGATAGAGCAAATCTGGCAAAAATTCGAGATCATTTTGATAAAAGTCGCGATATCTCCGAAACTAGAAGAGATAGAGCAAATCTGGCAAAAACTCGAGATCATTTTTATAAAAGTCGCGATATCTCCGAAACTAGAAGAGATAGAGCAAGTCTGGCAAAAATTCGAGATAATTTTTATAAAAAATTCAAGTTCAACTTAATTTTTATAAAAGTCGCGCTATCTCCGAAACTAGAAGAAATAGAGCAAATCTGGCAAAAATTCGAGATCATTTTTATAAAAGTCGCGATATCTTCGAAACTAGAAGAGATAGAGCAAATCTGGCAAAATTCGAGATCATTTTTATAAAAGTCGCGATATCTCCGAAACTAGAAGAGATAGAGCAAATCTGGCAAAAACTCGAGATCATTTTTATAAAAGTCGCGATACCTCCGAAACTAGAAGAGATAGAGCAAATCTGGCAAAAATTCGAGATCATTTTTACAAAAGTCGTGATAACTCCGAAACTAGAAGAGATAATGCAAATCTGGCAAAAAATTCGAGATCATTTTATAAACGTCGCGATATATCCGAAACTAGAAGAGATAGAGCAAATCTGGCAAAAATTCGAGATCATTTTATAAAAGTCGCGATATCTCCGAAACTAGAAGAGATAGAGCAAATCTGGCAAAAATTCGAGATCATTTTATAAAAGTCGCGACATCTCCGAAACTAGAAGAGATAGAGCAAATCTGGCAAAAATTCGAGATAATTTTTATAAAGTCGCAACATCTCCGAAACTAGAAGAGATAGAGCAAATCTGGCAAAAATTCGAGATCATTTTTATAAATGTCGCGATATCTCCGAAACTAGAAGAGATAAAGCAAATCTGGCAAAAATTCGAGATCATTTTATAAAAGTCGCGCTATCTCCGAAAGAAGAGATAGAGCAAATCTGGCAAAAATTCGAGATCATTTTTATAAAAGTCGTGATAACTCCGAAACTAGAAGAGATAAAGCAAATCTGGCAAAAATTCGAGATCATTTTATAAAAGTCGCGATATCTCCGAAACTAGAAGAGATAGAGCAAATCTGGCAAAAATTCGAGATCATTTTATAAAAGTCGCGATATATCCGAAACTAGAAGAGATAGAGCAAATCTGGCAAAAATTCGAGATCTTTTATAAAATGATCTCGAATTTTTGCCAGATTTGCTCTATCTCTTCTAGTTTCGGAGATATCGCGACTTTTATAAAATGATCTCGAATTTTTGCCAAATTTGCTCTATCTCTTCTAGTTTCGGAGATATCGCGACATTTATAAAAATGATCTCGAATTTTTGCCAGATTTGCTCTATCTCTTCTAGTTTCGGAGATATCGCGACTTTTATAAAATGATCTCGAATTTTTGCCAGATTTGCTTTATCTCTTCTAGTTTAGGAGATATCGCGACTTTTATAAAAATGATCTCGAATTTTTGCCAGATTTGGTCTATTTCTTTTAGTTTCGGAGATATAGCGACTTTTATAAAATGATCTCGAATTTTTGCCAGATTTGCTTTATCTCTTCTAGTTTCGGAGTTATCACGACCTTTATAAAAATGATCTCGAATTTTTGCCAGATTTGCTCTATCTCTTCTTTCGGAGATAGCGCGACTTTTATAAAAATTAAGTTGAAATTGAATTTTTTATAAAAATGATCTCGAATTTTTGCCAGATTTGCTCTATCTCTTCTAGTTTCGGATTTGGATTTTTTGCCAGATTTGCTCTATCTCTTCTAGTTTCGGAGATATCGTGACTTTTATAAAAATGATTTCGAATTTTTGCCAGATTTGATCTATCTCTTCTAGTTTCGGAGATATCGCGACTTTTATAAAATGATCTCGAATTTTTGCCAGATTTGCTTATTTCTTCTAGTTTCGGAGATATCGCGACTTTTATAAAAATGATCTCGATTTTTTGCCAGATTGGCTCTATCTCTTCTAGTTTCGGAGATATCGCGACTTTTATAAAAGATCTCGAATTTTTGCCAGATTTGCTCTATCTCTTCTAGTTTCGGATATATCGCGACTTTTATAAAATGATCTCGAATTTTTGCCAGATTTGCTCTATCTCTTCTAGTTTCGGACATATCGCGACTTTTATAAAATGATCTCGAATTTTTGCCAGATTTGCTTTATCTCTTCTAGTTTCGGAGTTATCACGACTTTTATAAAAATGATCTCGAATTTTTGCCAGATTTGCTCTATCTCTTCTTTCGGAGATAGCGCGACTTTTATAAAATGATCTCGAATTTTTGCCAGATTTGCTTTATCTCTTCTAGTTTCGGAGATATCGCGACATTTATAAAAATGATCTCGAATTTTTGCCAGATTTGCTCTATCTCTTCTAGTTTCGGAGATGTTGCGACTTTATAAAAATTATCTCGAATTTTTGCCAGATTTGCTCTATCTCTTCTAGTTTCGGAGATGTCGCGACTTTTATAAAATGATCTCGAATTTTTTCCAGATTTGCTCTATCTCTTCTAGTTTCGGAGATATCGCGACATTTATAAAAATGATCTCGAATTTTTGCCAGATTTGCTCTACTCTTCTAGTTTCGAAGATATCGCGACTTTTATAAAAATGATCTCGAATTTTTGCCAGATTTGCTCTATTTCTTCTAGTTTCGGAGATAGCGCGACTTTTATAAAAATTAAGTTGAACTTTATAAAAATTATCTCGAATTTTTGCCAGACTTGCTCTATCTCTTCTAGTTTCGGAGATATCGCGACTTTTATAAAAATGATCTCGAATTTTGCCAGATTTGCTCTATCTCTTCTAGTTTCGAAGATATCGCGATATCTCTGAATCTAGAAGAGATAGAGCAAATCTGGCAAAAATTCGAGATCATTTTATAAAAGTCGCGATATCTCCGAAACTAGAAGTGATAGAGCAAATCTGGCAAAAATTCGAGATCATTTTATAAAAGTCGCGATATCTCCAAAACTAGAAGCGATAGAGCAAATCTGGCAAAAATTCGAGATAATTTTTTTAAAAGTCGCGATATCTCCGAAACTAGAAGTGATAGAGCAAATCTGGCCAAAATTCGAGTTCATTTTTATAAATGTCGCGATATCTCCGAAACTAGAAGAGATAGAGCAAATCTGGCAAAAATTCGAGATGATTTTATAAAAGTCACGATATCTCCGAAACTAGAAGAAATAGAGAAATCTGGCAAAAATTCGAGATCATTTTTATAAAAGTCGCGATATCTCCGAAACTAGAAGAGATAGAGCAAATCTGGCAAAAATTCGAGTTCATTTTTATAAATGTCGCGATATCTCCAAAACTAGAAGAGATAGAGCAAATCTGGCAAAAATTCGAGATCATTTTTATAAAAGTCGCGATATCTCCGAGACTAGAAGACATAGAGCAAATCTGGCAACAATTCGAGATCATTTTTATAAAAAATCCAAGTTCAACTTAATTTTTATAAAAGTCGCGATATCTCCGAAACTAGAAGAGATAGAGCAAATCTGGCAAAAATTCGAGTTCATTTTTATAAATGTCGCGATATCTCCAAAACTAGAAGAGATAGAGCAAATCTGGCAAAAATTCGAGATCATTTTTATAAAAGTCGCGATATCTCCGAGACTAGAAGACATAGAGCAAATCTGGCAACAATTCGAGATCATTTTTATAAAAAATCCAAGTTCAACTTAATTTTTATAAAAGTCGCGATATCTCCGAAACTAGAAAAGATAGAGCAAATCTGGCAAAAATTCCAGATCATTTTTATAAATGTCGCAATATCTCCGAAACTAGAAGAGATAGAGCAAATCTGGCAAAAATTCGAGATCATTTTATAAAAGTCGCGATATCTCCGAAACTAGAAGTGATAGAGCAAATCTGGCAAAAATTCGAGATCATTTTATAAAAGTCACGATATCTCCGAAACTAGAAGAGATAGAGCAAATCTGGCAAAAATTCGAGATAATTTTTTTAAAAGTCGCGATATCTCCGAAACTAGAAGTGATAGAGCAAATCTGGCAAAAATTCGAGATCATTTTTATAAAAGTCGCGATATCTCTGAATCTAGAAGAGATAGAGCAAATCTGGCAAAAATTCGAGATCATTTTTATAAAAGTCGCGATATCTCCGAGACTAGAAGAGATAGAGCAAATCTGGCCAAAATTCGAGTTCATTTTTATAAATGTCGCGATATCTCCGAAACTAGAAGAGATAGAGCAAGTCTGGCAAAAATTCGAGATGATTTTATAAAAGTCACGATATCTCCGAAACTAGAAGAAATAGAGAAATCTGGCAAAAATTCGAGATCATTTTTATAAAAGTCGCGATATCTCCGAAACTAGAAGAGATAGAGCAAATCTGGCAAAAATTCGAGTTCATTTTTATAAATGTCGCGATATCTCCAAAACTAGAAGAGATAGAGCAAATCTGGCAAAAATTCGAGATAATTTTTATAAAAGTCGCGATATCTCCGAGACTAGAAGACATAGAGCAAATCTGGCAAAAATTCGAGTTCATTTTTATAAATGTCGCGATATCTCCAAAACTAGAAGAGATAGAGCAAATCTGGCAAAAATTCGAGATCATTTTTATAAAAGTCGCGATATCTCCGAGACTAGAAGACATAGAGCAAATCTGGCAAAAATTCGAGATCATTTTTATAAAAGTCGCGATATCTCCGAAACTAGAAAAGATAGAGCAAATCTGGCAAAAATTCGAGATCATTTTATAAAAGTCGCGATATCTCCGAAACTAGAAGTGATAGAGCAAATCTGGCAAAAATTCGAGATAATTTTTTAAAAGTCGCGATATCTCCGAAACTAGAAGTGATAGAGCAAATCTGGCAAAAATTCGAGATCATTTTTATAAAAGTCGCGATATCTCCGAAACTAGAAAAGATAGAGCAAATCTGGCAAAAATTCGAGATAATTTTTTAAAAGTCGCGATATCTCCGAAACTAGAAGTGATAGAGCAAATCTGGCAAAAATTCGAGATCATTTTTATAAAAGTCGCGATATCTCCGAAACTAGAAGAGATAGAGCAAATCTGGCAAAAATTCGAGATCATTTTTATAAAAGTCGCGATATCTCCGAAACTAGAAAAGATAGAGCAAATCTGGCAAAAATTCGAGATAATTTTTTAAAAGTCGCGATATCTCCGAAACTAGAAAAGATAGAGCAAATCTGGCAAAAATTCGAGATCATTTTATAAAAGTCACGATATCTCCGAAACTAGAAGAGATAGAGCAAATCTGGCAAAAATTCGAGATAATTTTTTAAAAGTCGCGATATCTCCGAAACTAGAAGTGATAGAGCAAATCTGGCAAAAATTCGAGATCATTTTTATAAAAGTCGCGATATCTCCGAAACTAGAAGAGATAGAGCAAATCTGGCAAAAATTCGAGATCATTTTTATAAAAGTCGCGATATCTCCGAGACAAGAAGAGATAGAGCAAATCTGGCCAAAATTCGAGTTCATTTTTATAAAAAATCCAAGTTCAACTTAATTTTTATAAAAGTCGCGATATCTCCGAAACTAGAAGGGATAGAGCAAATCTGGCAAAAATTCGAGATCATTTTTATAAAAGTCGCGATATCTCCGAGACTAGAAGAGATAGAGCAAATCTGGCAACAATTCGAGATCATTTTTATAAAAAATCCAAGTTCAACTTAATTTTTATAAAAGTCGCGATATCTCCGAAACTAGAAGAGGTAGAGCAAATCTGGCAAAAATTCGAGTTCATTTTTATAAATGTCGCGATATCTCCAAAACTAGAAGAGATAGAGCAAATCTGGCAAAAATTCGAGATCATTTTTATAAAAGTCGCGATATCTCCGAGACTAGAAGACATAGAGCAAATCTGGCAACAATTCGAGATCATTTTTATAAAAAATCCAAGTTCAACTTAATTTTTATAAAAGTCGCGATATCTCCGAAACTCGAAAAGATAGAGCAAATCTGGCAAAAATTCGAGATCATTTTATAAAAGTCGCGATATCTCCGAAACTAGAAGTGATAGAGCAAATCTGGCAAAAATTCGAGATCATTTTATAAAAGTCACGATATCTCCGAAACTAGAAGAGATAGAGCAAATCTGGCAAAAATTCGAGATAATTTTTTAAAAGTCGCGATATCTCCGAAACTAGAAGTGATAGAGCAAATCTGGCCAAAATTCGAGTTCATTTTTATAAATGTCGCGATATCTCCGAAACTAGAAGAGATAGAGCAAATCTGGCAAAAATTCGAGATGATTTTATAAAAGTCACGATATCTCCGAAACTAGAAGAAATAGAGAAATCTGGCAAAAATTCGAGATCATTTTTATAAAAGTCGCGATATCTCCGAAACTAGAAGAGATAGAGCAAATCTGGCAAAAATTCGAGTTCATTTTTATAAATGTCGCGATATCTCCAAAACTAGAAGAGATAGAGCAAATCTGGCAAAAATTCGAGATCATTTTTATAAAAGTCGCGATATCTCCGAGACTAGAAGACATAGAGCAAATCTGGCAACAATTCGAGATCATTTTTATAAAAAATCCAAGTTCAACTTAATTTTTATAAAAGTCGCGATATCTCCGAAACTAGAAGAGATAGAGCAAATCTGGCAAAAATTCGAGTTCATTTTTATAAATGTCGCGATATCTCCAAAACTAGAAGAGATAGAGCAAATCTGGCAAAAATTCGAGATCATTTTTATAAAAGTCGCGATATCTCCGAGACTAGAAGACATAGAGCAAATCTGGCAACAATTCGAGATCATTTTTATAAAAAATCCAAGTTCAACTTAATTTTTATAAAAGTCGCGATATCTCCGAAACTAGAAAAGATAGAGCAAATCTGGCAAAAATTCGAGATCATTTTTATAAATGTCGCAATATCTCCGAAACTAGAAGAGATAGAGAAATCTGGCAAAAATTCGAGATCATTTTATAAAAGTCGCGATATCTCCGAAACTAGAAGTGATAGAGCAAATCTGGCAAAAATTCGAGATCATTTTATAAAAGTCACGATATCTCCGAAACTAGAAGAAATAGAGAAATCTGGCAAAAATTCGAGATCATTTTTATAAAAGTCGCGATATCTCCGAAACTAGAAGAGATAGAGCAAATCTGGCAAAAATTCGAGATAATTTTTTTAAAAGTCGCTATATCTCCGAAACTAGAAGTGATAGAGCAAATCTGGCAAAAATTCGAGATAATTTTTATAAAAGTCGCGATATCTCCGAGACTAGAAGAGATAGAGCAAATCTGGCCAAAATTCGAGTTCATTTTTATAAATGTCGCGATATCTCCGAAACTAGAAGAGATAGAGCAAATCTGGCAAAAATTCGAGATGATTTTATAAAAGTCACGATATCTCCGAAACTAGAAGAAATAGAGAAATCTGGCAAAAATTCGAGATCATTTTTATAAAAGTCGCGATATCTCCGAAACTAGAAGAGATAGAGCAAATCTGGCAAAAATTCGAGTTCATTTTTATAAATGTCGCGATATCTCCAAAACTAGAAGAGATAGAGCAAATCTGGCAAAAGTTCGAGATCATTTTTATAAAAGTCGCGATATCTCCGAGACTAGAAGACATAGAGCAAATCTGGCAACAATTCGAGATCATTTTTATAAAAAATCCAAGTTCAACTTAATTTTTATAAAAGTCGCGATATCTCCGAAACTAGAAGAGATAGAGCAAATCTGGCAAAAATTCGAGATCATTTTTATAAAAGTCGCGATATCTCCGAAACTAGAAGAGATAGAGCAAATCTGGCAAAAACTCGAAATCATTTTTATAAAAGTCGCGATATCTCCGAAACTAAAAGAGATAGAGCAAGTCTGGCAAAAATTCGAGATAATTTTTATAAAAAATGCAAGTTCAACTTAATTTTTATAAAAGTCGCGCTATCTCCGAAACTAGAAGAAATAGAGCAAATCTGGCAAAAATTTGAGATCATTTTTATAAAAGTCGCGAAACTAGCAGAGATAGAGCAAATCTGGCAAAAATTCGAGATCATTTTTATAAAAGTCGAGATATCTTCGAAACTAGAAGAGTAGAGCAAATCTGGCAAAAATTCGAGATCATTTTTATAAAAGTCGAGATATCTTCGAAACTAGAAGAGTAGAGCAAATCTGGCAACAATTCGAGATCATTTTTATAAAAAATCCAAGTTCAACTTAATTTTTATAAAAGTCGCGCTATCTCCGAAACTAGAAGAAATAGAGCAAATCTGGCAAAAATTCGAGATGATTTTATAAAAGTCACGATATCTCCGAAACTAGAAGAAATAGAGAAATCTGGCAAAAATTCGAGATCATTTTTATAAAAGTCGCGATATCTCCGAAACTAGAAGATATAGAGCAAATCTGGCAAAAATTCGAGATCATTTTTATAAAAGTCGCGATATCTCCAAAACTAGAAGAGATAGAGCAAATCTGGCAAAAATTCGAGATCATTTTTATAAAAGTCGCGATATCTCCAAAACTAGAAGAAATAGAGCAAATCTGGCAAAAATTCGAGATCATTTTATAAAAGTCGCGATATCTCCGAAACTAGAAGAGATAGAGCAAATCTGGCAAAAATTCGAGATCATTTTTATAAAAGTCGCGATATCTCCAAAACTAGAAGAAATAGAGCAAATCTGGCAAAAATTCGAGATCATTTTATAAAAGTCGCGATATCTCCGAAACTAGAAGATATAGAGCAAATCTGGCAAAAATTCGAGATCATTTTTATAAAAGTCGCGATATCTCCGAAACTAGAAGAAATAGAGCAAATCTGGCAAAAATTCGAGATCATTTTTATAAAAGTCGCGATATCTCCAAAACTAGAAGAGATAGAGCAAATCTGGCAAAAATTCGAGATCATTTTTATAAAAGTCGCGATATCTCCGAGACTAGAAGACATAGAGCAAATCTGGCAAAAATTCGAGATCATTTTTATAAAAGTCGCGATATCTCCGAAACTAGAAAAGATAGAGCAAATCTGGCAAAAATTCGAGATCATTTTATAAAAGTCGCGATATCTCCGAAACTAGAAGAGATAGAGCAAATCTGGCAAAAATTCGAGATCATTTTATAAAAGTCACGATATCTCCGAAACTAGAAGAGATAGAGCAAATCTGGCAAAAATTCGAGATAATTTTTTAAAAGTCGCGATATCTCCGAAACTAGAAGTGATAGAGCAAATCTGGCAAAAATTCGAGATCATTTTTATAAAAGTCGCGATATCTCCGAAACTAGAAGAGATAGAGCAAATCTGGCAAAAATTCGAGATCATTTTTATAAAAGTCGCGATATCTCCGAGACTAGAAGAGATAGAGCAAATCTGGCCAAAATTCGAGTTCATTTTTATAAAAAATCCAAGTTCAACTTAATTTTTATAAAAGTCGCGATATCTCCGAAACTAGAAGGGATAGAGCAAATCTGGCAAAAATTCGAGATCATTTTTATAAAAGTCGCGATATCTCCGAGACTAGAAGAGATAGAGCAAATCTGGCAACAATTCGAGATCATTTTTATAAAAAATCCAAGTTCAACTTAATTTTTATAAAAGTCGCGATATCTCCGAAACTAGAAGAGGTAGAGCAAATCTGGCAAAAATTCGAGTTCATTTTTATAAATGTCGCGATATCTCCAAAACTAGAAGAGATAGAGCAAATCTGGCAAAAATTCGAGATCATTTTTATAAAAGTCGCGATATCTCCGAGACTAGAAGACATAGAGCAAATCTGGCAACAATTCGAGATCATTTTTATAAAAAATCCAAGTTCAACTTAATTTTTATAAAAGTCGCGATATCTCCGAAACTCGAAAAGATAGAGCAAATCTGGCAAAAATTCGAGATCATTTTATAAAAGTCGCGATATCTCCGAAACTAGAAGTGATAGAGCAAATCTGGCAAAAATTCGAGATCATTTTATAAAAGTCACGATATCTCCGAAACTAGAAGAGATAGAGCAAATCTGGCAAAAATTCGAGATAATTTTTTAAAAGTCGCGATATCTCCGAAACTAGAAGTGATAGAGCAAATCTGGCAAAAATTCGAGATCATTTTTATAAAAGTCGCGATATCTCCGAGACTAGAAGAGATAGAGCAAATCTGGCCAAAATTCGAGTTCATTTTTATAAATGTCGCGATATCTCCGAAACTAGAAGAGATAGAGCAAATCTGGCAAAAATTCGAGATGATTTTATAAAAGTCACGATATCTCCGAAACTAGAAGAAATAGAGAAATCTGGCAAAAATTCGAGATCATTTTTATAAAAGTCGCGATATCTCCGAAACTAGAAGAGATAGAGCAAATCTGGCAAAAATTCGAGTTCATTTTTATAAATGTCGCGATATCTCCAAAACTAGAAGAGATAGAGCAAATCTGGCAAAAATTCGAGATCATTTTTATAAAAGTCGCGATATCTCCGAGACTAGAAGACATAGAGCAAATCTGGCAACAATTCGAGATCATTTTTATAAAAAATCCAAGTTCAACTTAATTTTTATAAAAGTCGCGATATCTCCGAAACTAGAAAAGATAGAGCAAATCTGGCAAAAATTCGAGATCATTTTTATAAATGTCGCAATATCTCCGAAACTAGAAGAGATAGAGAAATCTGGCAAAAATTCGAGATCATTTTATAAAAGTCGCGATATCTCCGAAACTAGAAGTGATAGAGCAAATCTGGCAAAAATTCGAGATCATTTTATAAAAGTCACGATATCTCCGAAACTAGAAGAAATAGAGAAATCTGGCAAAAATTCGAGATCATTTTTATAAAAGTCGCGATATCTCCGAAACTAGAAGAGATAGAGCAAATCTGGCAAAAATTCGAGATAATTTTTTTAAAAGTCGTTATATCTCCGAAACTAGAAGTGATAGAGCAAATCTGGCAAAAATTCGAGATCATTTTTATAAAAGTCGCGATATCTCTGAATCTAGAAGAGATAGAGCAAATCTGGCAAAAATTCGAGATAATTTTTATAAAAGTCGCGATATCTCCGAGACTAGAAGAGATAGAGCAAATCTGGCCAAAATTCGAGTTCATTTTTATAAATGTCGCGATATCTCCGAAACTAGAAGAGATAGAGCAAATCTGGCAAAAATTCGAGATGATTTTATAAAAGTCACGATATCTCCGAAACTAGAAGAAATAGAGAAATCTGGCAAAAATTCGAGATCATTTTTATAAAAGTCGCGATATCTCCGAAACTAGAAGAGATAGAGCAAATCTGGCAAAAATTCGAGTTCATTTTTATAAATGTCGCGATATCTCCAAAACTAGAAGAGATAGAGCAAATCTGGCAAAAGTTCGAGATCATTTTTATAAAAGTCGCGATATCTCCGAGACTAGAAGACATAGAGCAAATCTGGCAACAATTCGAGATCATTTTTATAAAAAATCCAAGTTCAACTTAATTTTTATAAAAGTCGCGATATCTCCGAAACTAGAAGAGATAGAGCAAATCTGGCAAAAATTCGAGATCATTTTTATAAAAGTCGCGATATCTCCGAAACTAGAAGAGATAGAGCAAATCTGGCAAAAACTCGAAATCATTTTTATAAAAGTCGCGATATCTCCGAAACTAAAAGAGATAGAGCAAGTCTGGCAAAAATTCGAGATAATTTTTATAAAAAATGCAAGTTCAACTTAATTTTTATAAAAGTCGCGCTATCTCCGAAACTAGAAGAAATAGAGCAAATCTGGCAAAAATTTGAGATCATTTTTATAAAAGTCGAGATATCTTCGAAACTAGAAGAGTAGAGCAAATCTGGCAAAATTCGAGATCATTTTTATAAAAGTCGCGATATCTCCGAAACTAGAAGATATAGAGCAAATCTGGCAAAAATTCGAGATCATTTTTATAAAAGTCGCGATATCTCCAAAACTAGAAGAGATAGAGCAAATCTGGCAAAAATTCGAGATCATTTTTATAAAAGTCGCGATATCTCCAAAACTAGAAGAAATAGAGCAAATCTGGCAAAAATTCGAGATCATTTTATAAAAGTCGCGATATCTCCGAAACTAGAAGAGATAGAGCAAATCTGGCAAAAATTCGAGATCATTTTTATAAAAGTCGCGATATCTCCAAAACTAGAAGAAATAGAGCAAATCTGGCAAAAATTCGAGATCATTTTATAAAAGTCGCGATATCTCCGAAACTAGAAGATATAGAGCAAATCTGGCAAAAATTCGAGATCATTTTTATAAAAGTCGCGATATCTCCGAAACTAGAAGAAATAGAGCAAATCTGGCAAAAATTCGAGATCATTTTTATAAAAGTCGCGATATCTCCAAAACTAGAAGAGATAGAGCAAATCTGGCAAAAATTCGAGATCATTTTTATCAAAGTCGCGATATCTCCAAAACTAGAAGAAATAGAGCAAATCTGGCAAAAATTCGAGATCATTTTATAAAAGTCGCGATATCTCCGAAACTAGAAGAGATAGAGCAAATCTGGCAAAAATTCGAAATAATTTTTATAAAAGTCACGATATCTCCGAAACTAGAAGAGATAAGCAAATCTGGCAAAAATTCGAGATCATTTTATAAATGTCGCGATATCTCCGAAACTAGAAGAAATAGAGCAAATCTGGCAAAAATTTGAGATCATTTTTATAAAAGTCGCGATATCTCCGAAACTAGAAGAGATAGAGCAAATCTGGCAAAAATTCGAGATCATTTTTGTAAAAGTCACGATATCTCCGAAACTAGAAGAGATAGAGCAAATCTGACAGGAATTCGAGTTCATTTTTATAAAAGTCGCGATATCTCCGAAACTAGAAGAGATAGAGCAAATCTGGCAAAAATTCGAGATCATTTAATAAAAGTCGCGATATCTCCGAAACTAGAAGAGACAGAACAAATCTGGCAAAAATTCGAGATCATTTTATAAAAGTCGCGATATCTCCGAAACTAGAAGAGATAGAGAAATCTGGCAAAAATTCGAGATCATTTTTATAAAAGTCGCGATATCTCCGAAACTAGAAGAGATAGAGCAAATCTGGCAAAAATTCGACATCATTTTTATAAAAGTCGCGATATCTCCGAAACTAGAAGAGATAGAGCAAATCTGGCAAAAATTCGAGATATTTTTTTATAAAAGTCGAGTTATCTCCGAAACTAGAAGAAATAGAGCAAATCTGGCAGCAATTCAAGATCATTTTTATAAAAGTCGAGTTATCTCCGAAACTAGAAGAAATAGAGCAAATCTGGCAGCAATTTGAGATCATTTTTATAAAAGTCGTGATAACTCCGAAACTAGAAGAGATAAAGCAAATCTGGTAAAAATTCGAGATCATTTTATAAAAGTCGCGATATCTCCGAAACTAGAAGAGATAGAGCAAGTCTGGCAGCAATTCGAGATCATTTTTATAAAAAATTCAAGTTCAACTTAATTTTTATAAAAGTCGCGCTATCTCCGAAAGAAGAGATAGAGCAAATCTGGCAAAAATTCGAGATCCGAATCTAGAAGAGATAGAGCAAATCTGGGAAAAATTCGAGATATTTTTTTTATAAAAGTCGAGTTATCTCCGAAACTAGAAGAAATAGAGCAAATCTGGCAGCAATTCGAGATCATTTTTATAAAATTCGAGATATTTTTTATAAAAGTCGAGTTATCTTCGAAACTAGAAGAAATAGAGCAAATCTGGCAGCAATTCGAGATCATTTTTATAAAAGTCGAGTTATCTCCGAAACTAGAAGAAATAGAGCAAATCTGGCAAAAATTCGAGATCATTTTATAAAAGTCGCGATATTTCCGAAACTAGAAAAATAGAGCAAATCTGGCAAAAATTCGAGATCATTTTTACAAAAGTCGCGAGAGAAATCTGTCAAAAATTCGAGATCATTTTTTTAAAAGTCGCGATATCTCCGAAACTAGAAGAGATAAAGCAAATCTGGCAAAAATTCGAGATCATTTTATAAAAGTCGCGATATCTCCGAAACTAGAAGAGATAGAGCAAATCTGGCAAAAATTCGAGATCATTTTTATAAAAGTCGCGATATCTCCGAAACTAGAAAAATAGAGCAAATCTGGCAAAAATTCGAGATCATTTTTACAAAAGTCGCGAGAGAAATCTGTCAAAAATTCGAGATCATTTTTTTAAAAGTCGCGATATCTCCGAAACTAGAAGAGATAGAGCAAATCTGGCAAAAATTCGAGATCATTTTATAAAAGTCGCGATATCTCCGAAACTAGAAGAGACAGAACAAATCTGGCAAAAATTCGAGATCATTTTATAAAAGTCGCGATATCTCCGAAACTAGAAGAGATAGAGAAATCTGGCAAAAATTCGAGATCATTTTATAAAAGTCGCGATATCTCCGAAACTAGAAGTGATAGAGCAAATCTGGCAAAAATTCGAGATCATTTTATAAAAGTCACGATATCTCCGAAACTAGAAGAGATAGAGAAATCTGGCAAAAATTCGAGATCATTTTTTTAAAAGTCGCGATATCTCCGAAACTATAAGTGATAGAGCAAATCTGGCAAAAATTCGAGATCATTTTTATAAAAGTCGCGTATCTCTGAAACTAGAAGAGATAGAGCAAATCTGGCAAAAATTCGAGATCATTTTTATAAAAGTCGCGATATCTTCCAAAAGTAGAAGAGATACAGCAAAAATGGCAAAATTTCTAGATCATTTTTATAAAAGTCGCGATATCTCTGAAACTAGAAGAAATAGAGCAAATCTGGCAAAAATTTGAGATCATTTTTATAAAAGTCGCAATATATCCGAAACTAGAAGAGATAGAGCAAATCTGGCGAAAATTCGAGTTTATTTTTATAAAAGTCGTGATATCTCCGAAACTAGAAGAGATAGAGCAAATCTGGCAAAAATTCGAGATCATTTTTATAAAAGTCGCGATATCTCCGAAACTAGAAGAGATAGAGCAAATCTGGCAAAAATTCGAGATCATTTGTATAAAAGTCGCGATATCTCCGAAACTAGAAGAGATAGAGCAAATCTGGCAAAAATTCGAGATCATTTTTATAAAAGTCGAGATATCTCCGAAACTAGAAGAGATAGAGCAAATCTGGCAAAATTCTTGCAGAGAATTTTCAGTATACGTCCTCGTTTTGATATAGCTCCCATAGAACGGTGGCGCCTGATTTTCGTTATTTTTGGTGGATTTAACCTCATTCAGCCCAATCGAACGTAACGCCTTTTTTCTTCGCGCTCTATATGCAATAGTGGTAAATACCCCTCAGCGAAATGTATGTTCCTTCGGGATATGTATGACAACATTTATATAATTCATAAAAAAATACTTCTATAAATTGTAGTTGCTATTATCGAGATTTTGTTGTATTTAAAAAATTTATCTTTATCTAGCTATTCCAAGGATTGAAATCAATGCTTATGAAGTTTCACTTCCCACATTTTGAGATTTTATCCGTAATTAAAATATTATCAAAAATCGAACACGATCGCGGTTTCTGATTCCAATGAGGATATTGTATTGTATATCAATAACTTTGTCTGATTTCCAATCAATCTTTCTGGAATTTCGATATAGTGACATCTCAAGTTATCGGGATTTTACTGTATTCCAAAATGTGGAGTTTATCGCGCTATCCCACTTATTGTTTAGTGTTTAGCGTTTATAGCGTTTTATAGGCACGCTTACAAAATTATGTATATTATCTGATATAATAAATGTTTGCAAATTTTGTGATGGCCGCGATATTTCACTTTTCGCGATATTTCATTTCCGCGAGGACCATTCAGGGTCAAGACAGTAATTACAGTAGTTTTGCAAACAATCTGTAAACAATACGTTCAAAAATATCAGGGACTTCAGATTAAAAAAAAAATTGAAGGAAAACCTCCGGTCACTACACTTAGCCGTATTAAAATAGCTCACGACCGCGATATCCCACTGGTTCAAGCTAATGTTTATATCATTTTTGTGTCACTCTTACTAAAATTATATAAAATTAATATACATAAATTGAAATAATACATTTTTGAAAACTTTGTGATGACCGCGATCATTCAGGGAAAACAATCTGTAAACAATACGTTCAAAAATATCAAAGATTTCAGATTTTCTTAAAAACATTGTGGGGGAGGACCACTGGTCGCTACTCTTAGCCGTATAAAAGCAGCTTTTGAAATTTTTGGGATGACCGCGATATTTCACTTCCGCGACGACCATTCAGGGTCAAGACTGTAATTACCATAGCATTGCAAACAATTCGTAAGCAATATATTAAAACGTATCTTGAATTTCGCGGTTTTCTTTAAAAAATTGTGGGGAGGTCACTACACTTAGCGAGATAAAAAAATAGATTACGACCT
Source organism: Musca autumnalis (assembly GCF_047663935.1). NCBI lineage: Eukaryota > Metazoa > Arthropoda > Insecta > Diptera > Muscidae > Musca > Musca autumnalis. The sequence goes on along the minus strand of NW_027411755.1, from coordinate 139,673,923 downwards.
TTTCTCAGACCTAAAAACTCCACATACAAAATTTCATAAGATTTCCCAATCGATTTTTCGGAATTTCTATATAGTGACATTTCAAGTTATCGGGATTTTACTGTACTCCAAAATATGGCGTTGACCGCGTTATCCCACATATTGAAGCCAGTGTTATAACGGTTTTGTAGTCACGCTTACTAAAATTAGGTATATTATCTGAAATAATACATTTTTGAATAATTTGGGATGGCCACGACATTTCACTTCCGCGACGACCATTAAAAAAAATATATAGCCTATTTTCACCGCCGGTGTTCCCAGTGCATTATCTGAAATTTTCAAGAAAATCTATTCAGCCGTTTTTGATTCTATTCGGAACATACAAACATACAAACAAACAAACATACTAACATACACACATTGCCTTTTATATATTAGATCAAGTTCACTTAATTTTTATAAAAGTCCCGATATCTCCGAAACTAGAAGAGATAGAGCAAATCTGGCAAAAATTCGAGATTATTTTTATAAAAGTCGCGATATCTCCGAAACTAGAAGAGATAGAGCAAGTCTGGCAAAAATTCGAGATCATTTTTATAGAAAATTCAAGTTCAAGTTAATTTTTATAAAAGTCGCGATATCTCCGAAACTGGAAGAGATAGAGCAAATCTGACAAAAATTCGAGATCCGAAACTAGAAGAGATAGAGCAAATCTGGCAAAAATTCGAGTTCATTTTTACAAAAGTCGCGATATCTCCGAAACTAGAAGAGATAAAGCAAATCTGGCAAAATTGCGAGCTGTATCTTGATTTCAACAGACGGACGGACGGACATACATGGTTATATCGACTTAGAATTTTACCCTGATCAAGAATATATATATATATGTACATTATAGGGTGCCCGATGAATATTTCGATATAACTGTGGGATGCCTGCATATAATAGGCTGTAATTCAACAAAGTTGGCATCAAAGGAAAGCCCAAGAATTCCTCTTCTAAATTTAACAAAAGTGTGTGGAACATATATTCCAAGAATAAAGCTATAGTCGTTATAGTAAACATTTTACCCGCTAAATATTACCCGATCATTATATTAAATTGAGAGCTTCTTCTTTGTCGAAACCCAAACCTTTCATAAAATCTCGTGGATCAGACCATCATTGCGACCTACAGAGCCGCTTCAAAATCGGATAAAAATTTAGTTTTTGCTCGATTTCACCCCCTAAATATTTCACGATCACCACCAAAAATTAAACGTTTCTATTCTGGTGGGAACTCGACCTCCATACGTGACGATTGGTCCATGATTGTGGCCTGGAGTTCGATTACAAATTTTAATGGACAGACACACATCACACGTCTCAAAATTGCTTTATGTCGTCGAGATATGAATTTTGGTATACCAGATGGACGTCTACGACGAATATTTCGCGGTGATAAGTGAATTTTCGGAGAAACAAACTTATAATACCATTTCCACATTTTGGTCTCTATCAGAAACATTAGTTTAATGTTTAAGGTACGAATTTCGCATATCGTTATGACTCTGATATCTTCTGTACATTTTGCGGAGATGTTTTTCTTTTCTCCTTGGGACGAGATTGCCGCAATTGAGTGGAGTGTAAAATTGGATGCGAATCCTTGTTGCAACAAAGTAGTGATTCTAGTAAATTTTTTCACCACGAAATGATCGAAACTCTATAGAATGACCATTATAGTTTATTGATACTTGAACTGGTTACAACCATTTGGCCTTAAACTTTTCGATATGTCCGAAAACAGTACTGCTAACTACTATGTTTTTTGGACGACTCAATTTTCACAGGGGATGCTAACGTCTATGAGAGTTTTAAACTTTTGGCATTATAATCTCCGAGATTATGAAAATGCGCTAGAAAATATTTCCAAATATTTCGTTAAAATTTATGTTGAATATTTCATACATTTTTTTGGCATACCACAAAGAAATACATAAGACATATTACTGGAAAAGAAAACTCTAAAGAATCCCTTTTAGTATCTCCAGGGATTTCTTAATGAAATTGAGTGATGAAAGTATTTATCACGATTTTTTTTTTTTTTCAAAATCCTTTGAAAGTGATATATCAATCCAAGTAATAACTTTACCATTTGTTAAAATGCACCTGTACGTACATACATCACGTACATATTCAATTCTCTTTAGGGTTGCATTACAATTATATTAATCACGCACTAAGAAATCTGTAGTCCATTACAGAATCTAAGAAGAGATAGAGCAATTCTGGCAAAAATTCGAGATCATTTTTATAGAAAATTCAAGTTCAAGTTAATTTTTATAAAAGTCGCGATATCTCCGAAACTGGAAGAGATAGAGCAAATCTGACAAAAATTCGAGATCCGAAACTAGAAGAGATAGAGCAAATCTGGCAAAAATTCGAGTTCATTTTTACAAAAGTCGCGATATCTCCGAAACTAGAAGAGATAAAGCAAATCTGGCAAAATTGCGAGCTGTATCTTGATTTCAACAGACGGACGGACGGACATACATGGTTATATCGACTTAGAATTTTACCCTGATCAAGAATATATATATATATGTACATTATAGGGTGCCCGATGAATATTTCGATATAACTGTGGGATGCCTGCATATAATAGGCTGTAATTCAACAAAGTTGGCATCAAAGGAAAGCCCAAGAATTCCTCTTCTAAATTTAACAAAAGTGTGTGGAACATATATTCCAAGAATAAAGCTATAGTCGTTATAGTAAACATTTTACCAGCTAAATATTACCCGATCATTATATTAAATTGAGAGCTTCTTCTTTGTCGAAACCCAAACCTTTCATAAAATCTCGTGGATCAGACCATCATTGCGACCTACAGAGCCGCTTCAAAATCGGATAAAAATTTAGTTTTTGCTCGATTTCACCCCCTAAATATTTCACGATCACCACCAAAAATTAAACGTTTCTATTCTGGTGGGAACTCGACCTCCATACGTGACGATTGGTCCATGATTGTGGCCTGGAGTTCGATTACAAATTTTAATGGACAGACACACATCACACGTCTCAAAATTGCTTTATGTCGTCGAGATATGAATTTTGGTATACCAGATGGACGTCTACGACGAATATTTCGCGGTGATAAGTGAATTTTCGGAGAAACAATCTTATAATACCATTTCCACATTTTGGTCTCTATCAGAAACATTAGTTTAATGTTTAAGGTACGAATTTCGCATATCGTTATGACTCTGATATCTTCTGTACATTTGCGGAGATGTTTTTCTTTTCTCCTTGGGACGAGGTTGCCGCAATTGAGTGGAGTGTAAAATTGGATGCGAATCCTTGTTGCAACAGAGTAGTGATTCTAGTAAATTTTTTCTCCACGAAATGATCGAAACTCTATAGAATGACCATTATAGTTTATTGATACTTGAACTGGTTACAACCATTTGGCCTTAAACTTTTCGATATGTCCGAAAACAGTACTGCTAACTACTATGTTTTTTGGACGACTCAATTTTCACAGGGGATGCTAACGTCTATGAGAGTTTTAAACTTTTGGCATTATAATCTCCGAGATTATGAAAATGCGCTAGAAAATATTTCCAAATATTTCGTTAAAATTTATGTTGAATATTTCATACATTTTTTTGGCATACCACAAAGAAATACATAAGACATATTACTGGAAAAGAAAACTCTAAAGAATCCCTTTTAGTATCTCCAGGGATTTCTTAATGAAATTGAGTGATGAAAGTATTTATCACGATTTTTTTTTTCAAAATCCTTTGAAAGTGATATATCAATCCAAGTAATAACTTTACCATTTGTTAAAATGTACGGGTGCATTATCACGTACATACATCACGTACATACATATTCAATTCTCTTTAGGGTTGCATTACAATTATATTAATCACGCACTAAGAAATCTGTAGTCCATTACAGAATCTAAGCACCACATCAATCAACATGTCATCTATGTAAGAACGCAAACGCCGACATTCACGCTTCAAGCATGCAATATCCGAAACTGGAGATCAACAATACAAGGTGCAGTGAAAAATTCAAAAGAGAACATTTTATTTGATTAAGTGCGGCTTAGATTCTCAGTGGCCATTGGTTACATTTATGTACGAGTATCTACAGATGCTAAGAATGACTGATATGGGGTTAGCACGAGAAAAAATTGTTAAATTTTTCCAATTCAGATGCAATGAACAAAAAAAGAACAAATTGATTTGTATTGTAATTCGTTAACAAATTGTGGAAAACCAAACATCTTTTCCTAATTGTTTTGGTTTAGATTTGTTGCACTATATGTCATAATCGATCAGTGATGTCAGGTTTACTAAAAGCCGACTGGTTGCACATGCAGTTTGACAATTAGTAATTTACAAGATTGTAGTTATTGAAAAAAATATATATATACTTATGATTCATATTAAATAACCACAATATTTTGCATGGTATGCGGCATTATTTCATGGCGAAATTTACAAGACTTATCTTTTACGAGTATTTCCGGAATTTGAAAGTGATAAATGCGACCATATAATTTAAATTTAACAGTTTGTGGGTAAATCAAAATTGATAGTAGGAGGATACCTACCACTCGACTTAATAAATTTTAAAGGTTTTAATTTAGTATTTATAACGAGTGGTTTTTATCAAAGGCTGAGGTTAACTCAGTCGCTGCCAACGGAACGGAGGGTGCTCCGTTCAGCATCCTAATAATTGAAGTCCAAGGACGAAAATTTGGTGCGTACATTTTCTTAACAAATCTATGTTTTGCGTGTAAAATTTACAAGTTTCATTTAATTTCCATTGAACCCCACGTGAATTTGCATTTTTTACTCGCCGGATCTAATGAGCCCTTCCGCGTTCGAATGCAACCCCTAAAACCGCGTATTTTATACCCTGAAAATACGAAAATCTTCAAAAATATATATTTTAAAAATACGCGTACATACATAACCATACACGCGATTATAATTTTTGCGAAAACGTGTGTCATAAATTACAGAGATACGCGAGTAATGTGGGGTTTTTACCCAAATGATATTGACTTGTTTTTGATGGGCGTTACCGAAATCGGATGCGCATTGCGCGTCTTTTACACACTTTAAGGTTTTTGTGCGTAATGTGATGCAACTGACTGCACAGTTTGCCCCCTGACTGAAACATCGAAATATGTACAGATATTGAATCGCAGTATCCAAAACGGATGCGCATCAACTGCTTTTAACTAATTCGCGAATAACAGGCTTTTTCATTTTCATATTTATACCCTCAGCATTTATGCTAACGAGGTTATATGAGTGAAAGACAAACAAAATGTAGTTTCCATGAATGATTTTAATTGCAATACTACTCTTAATTTCCTATCCTTATAAGTTATCACAGTAAGCAACTAAGCTTTCGTGATGGTAAACCATATTTCTAGATGGAGTTTTAGCAGAATACATTCAATATTGTATGGGATCTTAACGAAATAGTTGGAGAAGGGCCAATTTTTCTAATGAAACCAAAAAATTATATTTTCAACAATATTCCAACAATAAGTTTTCCCATTTTATGTTAGCTGTATATGCATATTACATATTATTATAATACCCAATCTTTAAATTTTTTGTGTCATATTTTTCTACGCGTTCTCTAGATTCAATACGTATTTATACCCTACACTACAATGTGGAAAGGGTATACGTTTGTTTTTCCGAAAGTTCATGTAACACCTCGAAATAATCGTCGTATACTATAATTCATATCTCGACGAGATAAAGCGATTTTGAGATGTGTGTCCGTCCGTCCATTGTAATCAAACTGCAGACTGCAAACGGCGAGACATTTTAAGTAGAGTTTGGGTTTACCGCAAAGAAGAAACTTGCAATTTAGCGGGTTAAATGGACCAAAATTTTGTGTGAAAATTGGTAAAATTTTTTAGTGTAATGACTATATAATTAACCCTGCAAAATAAATTTAGATGATGAACTCATGACCTTTCCATTGATGCCAATTATGTTGATGTACGTGGTCAGATAATGGATTTACAGCCCAGTATATACTGAGATCCCTCAGTTTTAATTGCGTGTAGTGTAACCATAATCACGCTAGGGGTCGCATTTATAGTTCAATACAGCCAAATTTTTGCACGAGGTAAGAGTTTAGGTCAAGGATAGTGCCAGTGATTTGATAACACAATGCAACACGAAAATTATTAACAATATTCTGACACCGCAGCGTGATTGAAAACCAAAAAAGGGAAGACACGTGTCTCGGCGTTTTTTCCTATATCATCAAGTTTCGCGGTTACAGGCGTCCAACGTTTGAGGGTTTGGTGTCAAAAGGAGTAATTTTGTGAGGACTATAGAGGTAAAGTTGTAGCACTTCTCAAAAAGAACAAAACTTGTGAACACATAAACTCCATTGAACTTCATCTTCTAGGCTATAATCGTCAAGATGTAGTGGTGTAGGGTATCACATTGTCGACCCTCCCGACTATAGCCCTCTTTTACTTGTTTTAATTTTTTTAGAGGTGTATAGGTACTACGAATGAAAGACTTGCTACAATTCGAATAAAAGAAAAATTCTTCAACATCAGCTTTATTTTCGCTCATGCTCCCACTGAAGACAAGGACGAACTGTCCAAAGATATATTTTATGAGCGCTTGGAAGGAAAATATCTTTGGCACAACAGTCGGAAAATTCAGCCTCCACAGTGAAACATCTGACAATGGTATGAGGTTGATAGACTTCGCAGCTGCAAAATACATGGTAGTTAGCAGCACCAGATTTCAACATCTCGACATCCATAAGGGCACCTGGCTGTCTCCAGATCAGAAAACAAGAAATCAAATTGATCACGTTGTGATAGATGGAAGACATTCATCGAGCGTGTTGGATGTGCGTTCGTTCCGAGGAGCAAATATAGACTCGGACCTCTACTTTGTTGCAGCAAAGGTATGCACCCGGTTAAACGTAGCAAACAAAGTACGAACAGACGCAACGCGAAAGTTATACATCGGTAAGCTACAATCACAAGAGATAGCCAAAGCATATTCCACTCAATTAGCCCAATTGCTTTATCAAAGCACTCCTTATCCCGATAACATATCAGCGCAATGGCAAAGTATTGTCCACTCCATGCAAACAGCCGCAAACTCCATAGGAATCCATGGTATGATCAGGAGTGTCGTGCTGCTACCGAAGAGAAAAATGCTGCATATAGGGCTACTTTACAATCCGTAGCAACGCGTAGCGCACGAGAGAGATATCAGGAGAAAAGGAGAGAGGAGAAAAAGCGGGAGTGTGAAAAAATCGATATGTACAGGAACCAGAATGAAGTCCGAAAATTCTACCAAAGAGTCAAGCATCAAACTGATGGCTTTGTTACAGGCACATCCTCCTGTACATACCAGCAAGGTAATTTGGTAACTGATACAGATGGTGTGCTCAGGATATGGAAAGAACATTTTTCAAAACTGTTGGTATCCAATAGCAGCGGAGACGACGAAGCTACCACAGACCCAATCCCAGAAGATGGTATTGAATGTATACCGCCCAGCCAAGATGAGGTAAAGACAGCAATAAATCGGCTGAAGAATAATAAGGCAGCAGGAGCCGATGACTTACCAGCCGAGCTGTTCAAAACCGGAGGCGACACGCTGATAAGGTGTATTCATCAGCTAGTTGGCACCATCTGGCAGGAATGGTGCGTACCCGTCGATTGGAACTTGAGTATCCTGTGCCCCGTCCACAAGAAAGGAGATAAGACTGTATGCTCTAACTATAGGGGCATAAGTCTACTCCCTATTGCCTACAAGATCGAACGACTGAAGCCTATGCTCAACGAGATAATTGGACCATAACAATGCGGCTTTAGACCTGGCAAGTCCACCATTGACCAGATATTTACTCTGCGGCAAATCCTGGAAAAGACCCAAGAGATGCAGATCGACACCTACCACCTTTTTGTCGATTATAAAGCAGCATTCGACAGCCCGCAGCGTTCAAAGGTATTCCAAGCCATGTTTGAATTTGGTATCCCCGCAAAGCTCATCCGGCTTTGTAAAATGACTTTAACTGACACGTGATCCTCAGTTAAAATAGGAAAGAACCTCTCCGAAGAGTTTTGTACCAAAAGAGGTTTCAGACAAGGAGGCAGCCTTTCGTGGGATCTCTTCAACATCCTGCTGGAAAAGGTTACACGAGAGGCAAACGTCAAAAGAAGTGCCACAATCTACACCAATAGCCACATGTTACTTGCTTATGCTGATGATATAGACATCATGGGACGATCAGTAAAAGTAGTAACTGATACCTTTATGAAGGTCGAAGGAGAATCTGCTAAAAAGGGTCTGGCGGTAAACGGTGAGAAGACCAAGTTGATGTTGTCGTTGCGCAATGCGTCCATTGTGCTCGGACCAACTGTAGAAGTTGGTTCCTATAATTTTGAGGTAGTAAAAGACTTCGTCTACCTCGGCACTTCCGTAATCACAACAAACGACATCAGTTGTGAAATAAAAGGAAGAATTGTATTGGCCAACAAACACACCAAGCCAACAAACACACCAATCAGCGTTGACGGTGAATATCGACGTCGCATGAACCACGAGCTGTATCTGTTATACAACGACATCAATATAGTTAAACGTATCGAGATGCAGAGATGAACCCGCTAAAAAGGCGTATAAATACGAACCGATTGGCCGTGCACGCAGAATTGGCAGGCCAAAGAATAGATGGCGGAAACAAGTTGATGAGGAGATGAAAAGGAGCGGTATTCCAGAGTGCGAAGCAGCAAATAGAGAGAATTGGAGATCTTTTCTTAGTGCGGCCTATGGAACAAATATTCTGTAATGGGCCAGCTAAGTAAGTAAGTAAGTATAGGTACTACGAGATAGTAACATAGAAACATAGATTTTCTCCCACATTATTTAAAATTTTTTTGAATCTACGGATGGATGTCAAATGCTGATGTATACATTAATTCTCTCAATATAACAAATAAGACATTTTAAAATATTTTTTCTTTATAAGAGAATAAAAACCGCTGTAACTATTTCGCGAAATTTTTTGAACGCGAAAAGATTTAAAACCAGGATTTTGATCTTTGGCCTCTATACCAAAAATCAAAAAAATTTTGTAATTTTTTTAAAATTGAATTGCAAAAGAAATTTATTTTTTACCATATCTATGCCTTACTTCCTCAACCTCGTATCTTAAAAACTGCGATTTTGACCTTTATTTTATTACTGCAATAACTTATTATCTCAATATGGTGTCGCGGCATATATATATATATGAGCAATGATGTCTGACTGAAAATCAATTCCCAGGCAAAACGGCGGAAGCCAGGATCTTGAAAATTTGGGTGAGGGTTAGTCTTGGGGTGTAGGTTGTCGAGTTGGCTGGGTTTCTGAAAATTCGTAGGAGAAGGGTTACGAAAAATACATAAATGTACTAAAATTTTTACCATTTGTGTGACTTATTGGTAACCAACGTCGAGGCGAAAAGGCTAAATATAGAACCAAGGCGAATTTAACAAGGTGATCCAATAGTTGACGTTAGGTTGTAGTCTTCATTTGCTGTCAATTTTTTTTGCGCGAAATATCCACAAAAGTTAGAAGAAAGCTTTAAAATATTATTCGCGAAGCTTAAACAAAGATGTTGTACACAAATATTTTTTATAGAAGCGAAATATTTGTTATTTATTTTTGATTAAAAATATGTTTTGACAGCAAATGAAGACATCAGTTGGTATTATTGTATCACCTTCTTTCTTACACCATGATATATAACCTTCAAATCCTGAGTGAGGGTTCCTATTGAAGTGTAGGTGTGTTCTTAAGAAAAAAGTACTAAAATGCGCAGAAAATTGTACCTTTAGTAATAGGCGAACGAGTAGAGCTAGAATTCTGAGCGGAAAATTGGGACACGGATGGAGTGCAAGATAGTTGTATTCAAGGGTTTTGGAATTTAGAACAATAAGTTTACTACAAGTAGTTGAAGTGTACCATTTGGTATTATGCGAACAAATAAAGTTAAAATCTTCAAAATTGTTATGCTAATGATATATTTTGTTGACATATTTTTTTTTGTTTTGAAGAGGTGATTTGCTGTAAGGAGGTGATTTGGAAATGTGTACAAATATAAACGAAACGTACTAAATGGTACTAAAATAAGTACTATTTCTCATTGAGTGAACGGATAAAAGTGGAATACATACATACGTATGTTTCCACAATACCCCCGAAATGCAATTAATATTTGCTCAATAATGTTGGGCCTGCTTCTTATCGCCGACCTGCGTATCTTACGACACCATTTTTTAGTAAAGTTTTTCATGGCTGAAATACTGAGGAAATATAAGCCGGCATTACACTGAGGGGATTTGCCACCCCGAAAATTCTGATGTTCTGGTCAGGGATTGAACCGCACACCATCTGAGACATGCGGACATGCTTACCACTGCATCACGGTGGTTCCCATTGCCTATGCAATAGTTACCATAAAAGCAGGCAGTCTTTATGGTGGTAAGTTGTCGATAAAAGTGCAATGATGACATTTATTATATTCGTCACTGATTGCGTGTATGGTTGAGGTATCACTAACAAAATGACCATATTCTGTCAATGCAGTGTTATAGAAGACCATAAAAATGGAGATACTTGTCTCGGCGTTTGTCGCTCTTACATGCACTTTTGCTGTTTTGGGCCCCCAAAGATTAGATTTATTGCCTAAAATTCGTATCTCAATAAATGCGTCTCATACTTAAACTAAACAAGTAAAAAGTCGTTAAGTTCGGCCGGGCCGAACCATAAAATAGTCTTAATTAAAATGGAATAATTAGGGTCCTTTCACAATTTTAGGTGGAACAATTTTTCGACAATGGATAGACATCTACTGCCTCCCACTATTGCTTAAATTACACTGTGAGCACAAATGTTGGGGCACAGATATTTCCTTTTGGAGATGAAAGCCCTTGGTGTGTGTATATTAAAAACCCCGAAGGACAGATGCGCCGTGAGTCGAACTTCCGCGTTATGGCGTGATGAAATTTTTGCACGAGACCCTGTAAGCCATCATGAATTAGCAATATATCTTTGTTTGTTGTTTTTGTAGAGCACTTAAGCAACAGTGAACAAAGATATAACGCAAATTCCTGATGGCACACAGGGTCTCTAACAAAAATTTCATCACGCTATAACGCGGAAGTTCGACTTACGGCGGATCTGTCCTTCGGGGTTCATAATATAATTTCCGTGCCCCAGACTTTCACCTCCATTTTGTTGCACAGTGTTATCTAATCTAATCTAAAAAATGTGTTCAGCTAGGTGAAAGGTACCACTAACGGGGCTATATTAAAGAGTCAACCTATCTTTAATTTTTTTGGCGGAAAAATTTTATAGCTGCAGGGAACTTCAAGAGCTAAATTGAGGGTAGTTTCATCAAAACAATGTAGACCCTCCAAAATGGATCAATGTTGACGAATTTCAGTAAAGAAATTTCGTAACCACTGAAAATTCCCGAAAATCTGGAGGTGCAGTTATATGGGGGGATATACCAAAGCATGGACCTATGTATATTGACGATTATTTTTGAATAGACAAAATTGTAGCTAAAATTCTCAAAATACCGATCATTACAGCTAGTTCGGTTAAAAATTGCAGCTATAATTCTCAAAATACCGAAAATCGGGAGACATCGTTATATGGGGGCTATACCAAAACATGGACCTATGTTGACGATGTTTCGTTGGAGATGTTTTATGACCACTGAGAACTTCAAATGTCCAATTACAGCTATCTCGTTAAAAAAAAACTGTAGCTAAAATTCTCAAAATACCGAAAATCGGGAGGAACCGTTACATGGGGGCTATACCAAAATATGGATCTATGTTGACGATGTTTGGCGGAGATGTTTCACGACCACTGAGAACCTCAAATGGCAAATTACAGCTAGTTCGGTTAAAAATTGTAGCCAAAATTCTCAAAATACCGAAAATCGGGAGGTACCGATATATGGGGGCTATACCAAAACATGGACCTATGTTTAAGATGTTTCATGGAGATGCTTCATGGCCACTAAGAACCTCAAATGTCAAATTACAGCTAGTTCGGTTAAAAATTGTAACTAAAATGCTCAAAATACCGAAAATCGGGAGGTACGGTTATAAGGGGGCCATACCGAAACATGAACCTATGTCGACGATGTTTGGTGGAGATATTTCGTGACCACTGAGAACCTCAAATGTCAAATTGCTGATAGTTCGGTTAAAAATTGTGGCTACAATTCTCAAAATACCGAAAATCGGGGGGTACCGTTATATGGGGGCTATACCAAAACATGGACCTATGTTGACGATGTTTCGTTGCAGATGTTTTATGACCACTGAGAACTTCAAATATCAAATTAAAGCTATCTCTGTAAAAAACTATGGCTAAAATTCTCAAAATACCGAAAATCGGGAGGTACCGTTATATGGGGGCTATACCAAAATATGGACCTACGTTGACGATGTTTGGTGGAGATGTTTCATGACCACTGAGAACCTCAAATGGCAAATTACAGCTAGTTCGGTTAAAATTGTAGCCAAAATTCTCAAAATACCGAAAATCGGGAGGTACCGATATATGGGGGCTATACCAAAACATGAACCTATGTTTAAGATGTTTCGTGGATATGCTTCATGGCCACTAAGAACCTCAAATGGCAAATTACAGCTAGTTCGGTTAAAATTTGTAGCTAAAATTCTCAAAATACCGAAAATTGGGAGGTACCGATATATGGGGGCTATACCAACACATGGATCTATGTTGACGATGTTTCGTGGAGATGTTTCATGACCACTGAGAACATCAAATGTCCAATTGCAGATAGTTCGGTTAAAAATTGTGGCTAAAATTCTCAAAATACCGAATATCGGGAGGTACCGTTATATGGGGACTATACGAAAACATGGACCTATGCCCATATCCTTTGGGATATAAGTTTGTTGATCACTTGGAACGCTAAGTGCCAAATTATAGATAATTCGGTCTGCAAATGTGGCGAAGAACGTCAAAATACCTCAAATCTGGAGGTACCGTTATATGGGGGCTATACCAAATAGTGGACCGATATAGCCCATCTACGAACTTGACCTGCCTATAGAAAAAAGACCCTCGGATGCAAAATTTCAACAATTATTGCAGACGCTAGAGTGATTACAACAGACGGACAGACGGACATGGCTAGATCGTCTTAGAATTTTATCCTGATCAAGAATATATATACTTTATAGGGTCGCAAATGATTACTTCGATGTGTTACAAACGGAATGACAAACTTAATATACCCTCCATGCTATGGTGGAGGGTATAAAAAGATTAGCATATTATTCCTACTAATATGCATAGATGTACTTAATTCCCTAATAATTGCCTTTTGCACTTTTACCCAACAACCGATGTACTATCAAAAGATAAATCGTTTTTTGTCTCTCCTGAAAAGTTTTTTTTTAAGATACGAGGTTGAGGAATTAAGGCATCGATATGCTTTATAGGTCTCCTACTAATATTTCAATGCTGGAGGGTATAAAAAGGGGGAAGTAACTCCCGAATTCAACGGAGTGAAACTGACAGATCCGAAGTGTTATTTTAAACGGCAGTTTATAGAGATCCTCGAGGGCGATGATGAGTGTGCTACGCCGCATAAGAGCCCTCTTAGCCGAGGATGTACCTCGGAATTTCAGCTTAAGCAATTGGATGAATTGGACGGACGGACATAACTAGACTGACTCAGCTCCTTTTCACGCTTTAACGTTTTAGTATACTAAAATTTAAGTGTGGAAAAATAAAACGGTTTTCCCGTGTACACTTAACGGTAATTTATTCTACTGTTTCGTAAAGATTAATTTTCTTCTTAAGGCGTAGAAATTGTTTGTTACTAAGATGTAGTATTACAGTATATGAAGTTCAAACTCTAAATTTGACCACAGCTGAATATATCTGGGTCAAATATAAAAAACAAAAGCGTCCAGCAATAAACATATTATTTATAAAGAGAGATATGGAAATATGTTATTGCATGAATATAAAAAATCATTGAAATCACATAAAAACATTTTATATTCTACTCAATAACGAATAAAATTTTATGACCTATACCAAACATATGCTAACCAAATAAAACTATGATAATGTGGGAAACCCACACGAAACCCCAACGTTTTTTTATCCCCCAAATACCAAATGACCATTATCATCCTAAACAAATCCCGTATTGTCGTTATCAATTGGATTTTTGTGGAAATCGTATAAATAAAATCATATAAAAAAGTGGTATGAAGAAAAAAAAAACTTCCCCAGAAATAAAAGAAATATGCCAGCAAATCTTGCTATTAAAATGTAATTTAGAAAGACCAAGCAATTGCCATTTGCAAGTATGAACAAATGTATATATGTATGTATGTGTTCATATTTTTAGGACATGTGGGATGAATGCTGTTGACATGATTTTCTTAGGATTTCATGTTGTGGTATTTTTTTTTCTCTTGTTTTGTTTTTTATCTTTTTGCAGAGCACCCAGATTTTGTATATTCGTTGTGCATACAAAATGCGACATAAACATAACTTTTTGGTCCTTCGTTTAGGAGTAGGAATGTGTGTACATATGTATTTCAAATATTTGTACATATGTATTTCAAATATTAACTAAGAAATAATAGCAATGTTTTAGATACAATTTTTATAAATCGTGAACCGAACAATCCCTTTGGAAACTTTATCTTGCTCGGCAATGTTGAGTAATTTAAATAAATTTTGCGTTTTGGTTGCTTTCTACGACATAATTGTCTCAAAAAATTTTTAAAAAAATATCCCTAATATTAACTTAAATACATATCTATAAAAAATATGCGCTCCCAAATATTCATGAAATTTTTTTTGTGATTGTCCAAAACTTGGTTGATGCTGGAAGTTTGTCATGTTTTCTCTTCTTGCGATTTTCATGTTCCACAAAGATTGTCTTAAATGTTCCCATTTTTTATTAGTTGGACAATTCCAAATTGATAAATTTAATTTAAAGTTTTATGCGAGTTGCAACAATTTGAGTAAAGATGATACTAGAATAGAATACAATAAAAGCTTTGTGATTGCTAAGATGCAAAATTATTTAAATTGAAATTTCAATTTCCTGCCAACCTTTTTTCATTTCAAGACTTGATAAAGGCATCCTGTAATAGTAATCATGGTCTGGAATTTATTTATATACTCTTGAGTGTACAAATAAATGGTAGCCTCAATTTGTAGCGGATGTTTTGGACAAAATTTAAATAATTCGGCAACTTGTTAAGGAAGTATTTAAAGAAAGGATGAAAGAAATTAGATGCTGTATTATGCGGGACAAAAATGAAAAGGTATTTAAAAAAAATATGTTATGCTGTATCAGTCCAAGAGTAAAACTTTAAAATGTTTCCTAAGATAATTCGGGGTTTTTTATACCCTCCACCATAGTATGGAGCGTATATTAAGTTTGTCATTCCGTTTGTAACACATCGAACTAATCATTTGCGACCCTATAAAGCGAGCCCTTCCTGCGAAAAAGGTGTAAGCGACAAAAAGCTAATTTTACAGGAGACGGTTTTTATTGAATAACTTTTGATATAACCAAAACTGTTTATTCAAATTTGGTATATTTCTGTTATTAAATCCCATTTACTGGAAAAATAAAAAAATTGTGGAATATCTTCAATATAACGGTAGCTTGTGTCGCTTACATCTTTTTCGCTGTCACGCAATCAGGCTTTTACTTTGAGAAGTGGCGGTTACATCAAAAAAAGTTATTTGAAACAAATCATTTTTAGAGTAATTCATATCTACAATTTAAAAACAAAGCACACTAATTTTATAGCAAGTATTTATTCGAAGAATTATAAGATTAAAACGAATTTCTTGTAATATAGTTGAATAACGACATGGTATGTAAATGTGCAATTTGATGTAAGCGACAATTCGCTGTCACAAACAAATGTACACAAAAAGCAAAAATGGCGCTTACATCAAAATTGGTTTTGCTCTAATTTCGTAACGGTAGATGGCTGAGTTCTAAAAATTTGGGAGATGGTGTGTTGGAATATTCCTCATAGATTTCCGTAAAAAAACGAAAATCGAAAAAATGTCGCTTACATCTTTTTCGCGGGAAGGGCTCGATATATTCTTGATCAGGATAAAATTCTAAGACGATCAAGCCATGTCCGTCTGTCCGTCTGTTGTAATCACTCTAGCATCCGCAATAATTGAGATAGAGTGCTGAAATTTTGCACCCGATGGTCTTTTTTCCATACGCAGGTCAAGTTCGAAGATGGGCTATATCGGTCCACTCTTTGGTATAGCCCCCATATAACGGTACCTCCGGATTTGAGGTATTTTGACGTTCTCCGCCACATTTGCAGACCGAATTAGCTATAATTTTGCACTTAGTTCCTAGTGATCAACAAACTTATATCCCAAAGGATATGGGCATAGGTCCATGTTTTGGTATAGTCCCCATATAACGGTACCTCCCGATTTTCGGCATTTTGAGAATTTTAGCCACAATTTTTAACCGAACTACCTGCAATTTGACATTTGAGGTTCTCAGTGGTCATGAAACATCTCCACCAAACATCGTCAACATAGGTCCATGTTTTGGTATAGCCCCCATATATCGGTACCTCCCGATTTTCGGTATTTTGAGAATTTTAGCTACAATTTTTAACCGAACTAGCTGTAATTTGCCATTTGAGGTTCTCAGTGGCCATGAAATATCTCCACCAAACATCGTCAACATAGGTCCATGTTTTGGTATAGCCCCCATATAAAGGTACCTCCCGATTTTCGGTATTTTGAGAATTTTAGCCACAATTTGTAACCGAACTATCTGCAATTTGACATTTGAGGTTCTCAGTGGTCATGAAACATCTCCACCAAACATCGTCAACATAGGTCCATGTTATGGTATGGCCACCTTATAACCGTACCTCCCGATTTTCGGTATTTTGAGCATTTTAGTAACAATTTTTAACCGAACTAGCTGTTATTTGACATTTGAGGTTCTTAGTGGTCATGAAACATCTCCACCAAACATCGTCAATATAGGTCCATGTTTTGGTATAGCCCTCATATATCGGTACCTCCCGATTTTCAGTATTTTAAGAATTTTAGCTACAATTTTTAACCGAACTAGCTGTAATTTGCCATTTGAGGTTCTCAGTTCTCAGAAATTTAACAGCATCTGATTTGTACAGCTCGATATACATATGTGTGTATTCCGCAAAGATGCAGGAATCCAAATCGATAACTTTGTGATACACGAAAGTCTTCATTGAGTGTGTTGGAAGAAAGATCTATTTGAGGAGCAAATATTTGTTCGATTCATTAACTTTACGGGAACAGGTTAACATGATTATTAAAAAATACGCCTGAACTTTAAACCAAAATTATTCGATAAATAGCTGATATCTTAAGCAATATACGGTTCTAATAATTTGTCAACGTTTTTTAGAAAATTAATTTTTATGCCGAGTTAAGTTAATGCCCAAAAAGTGGCCTAATTTATAGCATGGTCAGCCACGTTCGACTATTTGCATAACCTCCAACATAATATGGAGGGTTTAATTATATTTGTCATTCCGTTTGTAACACAAAGAAATATAAAGTGCATACATTTTGTCAAGTTATTGTTTTCACACTAAGAAAATGAACATCTTTGATGCATTAATCATCGAAAAGTTTTAAATAGTTGTGATGAATATGTCGGTTGTTTTTTGCGAAAATCAGTTGATCGACTTGTACCTCCTTGGTGCATATGGTAACCCTCCTACTAGGGATATTATATACCTAATATTGTTGATACTTGTTAGTAGTTAATCCTTATTAAGAATGCAAGTCAAAAAATTACGTGATTTTTAAGTATGTACTTTTAAGGATTAACTACTAACAATAATCAACAATATTGGGTATATAATATCCCTATTAGGAGGGTTACCATATGGACCAAGGAGGTACCAGATCATATTACATGTAAACAATGTTCTATAAATCTCAAACCGAGAATATCTGAAAACTAAGCCATGTTATGAGTTTTTCATACCTCCAGCAGAACTCGATCAGGAGGGTTGCCAGATCGAATTAAAAGTACCATATTAAACGGGACGTCCTAGGCTCATTAACAGGGTCTGAAAGTGGTTTATATAACTCAACACTTATTAAGAATGAATACATAAAATGTCAAGATTTTTAAGTATTTACCGAAAACATGGTGTAATTTGGAACCTCATTAAATTTTGAAAACATTTGTTTGACACCTTGCACTACAAGTATTAGTTTTGCTTATTATTATTGTTGAACTAAGTGGGTTATTGTTTTATTTACACATACAATCTAGCCTTTAAGTCGACCAACTGATTTTTGAAAAAAAAAAACTAAATTTTTATCACAACTATTTGTAATTTTTCACTCATTTATGCATGAAAAGTGTATGTTTTCTTAGTGTGAAAACAATTACTTGACAAACTGTATATTATTTATCAGCATAAATTTCTAAGTTGATATAACATGTCCGAAATCCGGTACCTCCCCATTTTCGTTATTTTGAAGTTTGTGGCCTAAAATACTACCAAAACAGCTGAAATTTGCTATAAAACTTTCCACCAGAAATCTATCGGTATTGGTTCACATCTTCATATAGCCACCGTTAACGGTCCTCGCCGATTTTCGGTATTTTTCAGATTTCAGATTTTTTTTCAATCCGAAATGGATGAATTTTTTTATTTCATGGGAGTATAAAACATTTCAGATGGGGGTATATAAGCATTCCCGAAGAGAATTAGCAGAATATGTTCACGTCTTTACATATCCACCATAGAAGGTTACCACCCGATTTTTTGGCTATTAGAAAGGCTATGATCTCAATGTCCAGACGAAATGGCTGAAAAATGGCTACCTTAATATGCCTACTTCTTAATATAACCCCTATGTAACGGTCTCTCGGTATTCGGAATGTTTTTTTTTTATCAAACCGAAAACATACCAGAAAAGGATTATTAGTGTAGGTCCACGTTTTCATAGAGCCCTAATAGAACGGTACCGCCCAAATATCGGTATTTTGAAAGTTTTATTCAATGACCGAAATGATTTAAATTTGTTATTTTGTCTTTGTTTGTGTTACAAAAATATCCTCGGTACAAGTCCAAGTTTTGATACAGCCGGATAGGATACTCCCGATTTTCGATATTTTGAAAGTTTTAGTCGCGTAATTCAACCGAAATAACAGAAATTTAGTATTTAGTCTTCGCTTGTGGTACAAAACATTATAACAGGTGCAAACATCCCCTGCAAAAATTCAGACAGTATAGGTTCTCTTTTTGATATAGCCCGTATATAAGGGTACTAACCGATTTAAACTTCCCTGCATGGTTTGGATTATCCTCCTGCCAGATGGACAGGCTGCGAACATGGGAAAGGAATGTTGTCCATTTATGTCCGAGACTAAGCTCAACATTCCTGGAAGATGGTACTATTAGAAGCCCTTCATGCCGAAGAATTTACGTGAAAGGGAGCCTTACCGTTTCTAGATCAATATTGATAACGACATTATCAAAGAATTCCTTGTCTGCGAAGAGGACATTGAAATTATTAAGAATTGGAAGCATTTGCCACCTGAAATTGTGCATATTATTAGTTTGTAGTTAACCTTAGATGTAAATAGTAGGTTAAGTTTGTTGTTTTAAGTACTTTTATAAAAAAATTGAATTCCTTTTTTAATAGTTCTAATTTTCAAGTACCATTTAATGAATTTATGTAAAAAACATCTTAAAGCAGTATTGTTGCAGTTAAACCTCAACATATAAAAATACGAAATTTTAGGCCTCAAAATGTATTAGGCACACATCAATACGATTATTAGCATCTAGAAATAAGTCATAATTTCTTCTTTAGATGTACGATTTTTGAACTAATAAATGTGGCTAAGCCAAAACTTCAAAAACTTGAAAATTTTAATTTCTTTTTTGGAATATTTGACTCACATTTATCTTCTAATTTGGTTGTTAATTAAAATTTTATGTTATTAGCATCTGGAAATAAGTCACAATTTCTTGTTTAGATGTACGATTTTTGAACTAATAAATGTGGCTAAGCCAAGAATTCAAAAACTTGGAAATTTTAACTTTTTGGAATATTTGAGTCAAAGTTCACATTTTTAGTGTTGTAATTGTATTTTTATTGAGACTTTTTTTTTTTTTCATTTCATAAAAGCCATAGTATTAACAGAAAATATCAGGAACACTTAAAACTATTGCGTATTATTTTAATTACATTACAGAAAATGAGGATGCTACATGCTTATACAGTTTTTAGTTAATTAATTGTTTTTAACAAATTTTCGATAATTACAGTAATATAGTGTTTGCTCCCTAAAAAAACCCTAAACATGTGAACTTTGACCACGATTTATTTACAAATCCCCCCAGCGATTTTCTCTTGTTATGGAAGGTATAATTCAATTTATCATTCCGTTTGTAACACATCGAAAAAGTATACATATTCTTGACCAGGGTAAAATTCTAAATCGACATAACCACGTCCGTCTGTCCGTCCGTCTTTTGAAATCAAGATACAGCTCTCAATTGTTATACCCTCAGCATTTATGCTAACGAGGGTATATACACTTTCATACGGGCAAAATGTGCCTCATCGAAATAATGGTTTTAGACCCCAAGTATGTTTGGACGAAATGTGTTTCAGACAATTTGGAGTCGATTTAGCAATGTCCGTCCGTCTGTCTGTCTGTCTGTCCGTCTGTCTGGCTGGTGCGCACGATAACTCTCGAACGGATGAACCGATTCGGTTCAAATTCTGGCTTTCGTAATATTTTGTCCAAGCTTAGTTTAAGTTCGAAGAAGAGCTATACCGGTCCACTCCTTCCGTTACCTCCCCCACAAAAGTTCGAAAATGTTCGGAAAGTTTGTGCGCACGATAACTCTTGAAGAGAGTGACCGATTTGGTCCATACTTTGTCTAGTGTAAACTTTCTACCAGAGTAATATGAGGTTCCAATATGGTCTCAATAGGTCCACTCCTTCGGGTACCTCCCACACAAAATTTCGGAAAAATTCAGTTTAGGGCCATCTCTCGAATCGCTTTGATTTTTGTTTTCGCAAGTTGTATTCACTGCCCTCCATACGACGGTACAAGTTTCATCAGGGGCAAGTCCACACTTCCTGAGAAAATAGCATGAAAGTTGCAAAAAACCCCTATGACACCGTGTAAGGTGGTTGGAGCGCAAGATAACTCTCGAACGGATCTGCTGATTCGGTCCAAAATATGGTCTTAGTAATATTTTGTGCAAACATAGTTAAAGTTTGAAGATAAGCCATATCGGTCCACTCCATAAGGTACCTCCCCCACAAAAGTTCAAAAATGTTCGGAAAAATTGTTCGTACTGTAACTCTTGAAGGGAATGGCCGAATTGGTCTATACTTTACACATCCTAATATATCTACCAGATATAGATCAGGTTCAAATATGGACTATATATGTCCACTCCATCCGGTACCTCCCACACAAAATTTCGGATAAGTTCACTTTAAGACCTGATATCGAATCACTTTGATTTTTGTTGAAGCAACTTGCATTCGCTGCCTCATTTACGATGTTTAATTTTTTTAGGGGCAAGTCCATACTTCTTGAGCAAACAGACCGAAGAGTGTATGGCACCATATGTTGCGGCTGGAGATCCACTTCCATAACGGTCAATGTCGATCCATTCCTTTTAGTATCTGCTCCGCAAAACTTTTGATCTTTAATCCTAATCAACATTTGTCTGTTTAAAACCCCCTTAATACATACGTATTTTGGGAAAAAATTGTTTCAATATACACAGGCTGAGGGTATATCTCTGTCGGCAAAGCCGACTGATACTTTTTTACTTGTTTCTTTATAAAAATGTTCAAAAGCATTTAGAAATCTTAGTCGGAGCGGATAATTTTTTCACCGAATCGAACTAAAACACGTTTATCAGGACAATATTCCGCACATGGTACTGACGTGGTATTTTTTTGGTTATAACCCTACTGTGTTTATGTATATAACAACTTTTTTAGACATAATCATCTCAAATTCAAAGTTATTTTTCACTGCATTCCGAAACACCGGAAATGAAACACGAAAAAGCAAACATTTCAATTAGACACTTTTTTCGGTTGTATGGCAATGAAAACATTTTTACGCATACCAATGTTCCATTAAACTCCCACCCAATGCTGTGAAAGTGGCAAATAGATATTCAGGCAAGCAAAAACGATAATTCAATTGTCACTTGCCGAAAGTTATGAAAAGTTGCCAGCAAAAAAGGGTAGGAACAAGTACAGCATATATGTTCTCCACCTACTCCAACAGTCAATTCAATAATTGGCAAATTATTTTCTCGTTTAATTTATGTCCTTTTTTTGTTACTTGTTGACAAGACAGGCTTGGAGTTATGGCAGAAAAAGAAAGAGTAATTAATAATTTCCTCTTTGCGCGAAGTGAAAAGTCAACATTGGTTATATTGGAAACGAATGAAATTAACGGAGTTACACATGTGCAAAAATTCTGTGTTGAATTTAAGTAAAGGAAAGAGTTTTAAAGGGAATGTGATTTAGTAAAGAAGCGAAAGTACGAACTTTCTACAATTTCTTTCATCATGACTTAACTCCATTTTTGTAGCTTCCACTATATTATGCAGGGCATATTAAGTTTGTCACACCGTTTGTAACTCCTCGAAATAATAATTTTAGATCGCAGAAATTATACATATTCTTGATCTGCGTGCAATTCTACCTCGATATAGCCATGCCCGTCCGTCTATAGAAATCACTAAACTAAGTTATGATGTTTTATTTATAAACGCACTAAAAACTAGAAAATAATTTTTCTCTTAGCCTCAATATGTATATTCTTCTTCATGATGGGATCAGTCAAAAAAAAAAAAACGCTTGCCGTTTATTGTCATTTAATTTTGTCTTATTTACTTACTTAGCTTTAAATAAAACACTGTAACTTATTTTTGAAATATTGTTTTTAGTAAATAGATTTTACTATTCCGAACAACCTCCTCTGAACTTCCGAACAACCTCCTCCGAATTTTCGAACAACCTCCTCCGAACTCTCCCCACTCATCTCCTGATCAAGAATATATATTTTAGAGGATCGCAAATAATTATTTCAATGTGTTACAAACGGAAAAACAAACTTAATATACCCTCCATACCATGGCACAATTACCCAGGTAGAGGTAACGTAAAATTTTTAATATGTTATGTCAAAATTTTCTTTATGTTGTTGGGTAAATTGCAATAAAAATATTTTTTTATAAAGGGATTTGACTTTTTATATGCGAACAGCTGGCGTGATACCACTACCTTGGTATATGTGCCATGCTCCATGCTATGGTGGAGGGTATAAAAACACTATAATAATAAATATATTGGACATTTTTTTTTTTTTCAATTTTCTTCACAAAGTTTAAATCTTCCAGAATTTTTTCCGAATTCGAACGAATTCTGTCAGAAATTCTAATTTTTTCCAAGAATTTTCTTCAGAATTAGGACAGAATTCGTCGCGAATCTCTAATACTTTTTTTTAGAATTTCCTTAGAAAAATATTTCGGAATTTGGTGACTAGGTCCATACAACTTTCGTACCGAATTCTGTACGAGTTTTGCATCGGAATCGGAATTTTTTATACCCTGCACCATAGTATGGAGGGTATATTTAGTTTGTTTTTCCGTTTGTATCGCATTGACATATTCATTTGCGACCCTGTAAAGTATATATATTCTTGATCAGCGAAAAATTCTGAGTCGATCTATGCATGTCCGTCCGTCTGTGGTAATCAGTCTAGCATCCACAAAAAATGGAGATAGGGCGTTGAAATTTTTGGGAAGATGCGTCTTTTGTTTGCAGGCAACTCAAGTTCGATGATGGGCTATATCGGTCCACGTTTTGGTATGGCTCCCATATAACGGTTCAGCCCGATTTCAGGTATTTTGCGTTTTTAGTCACATTTTCAAACCGAATTAGCTACAATTTGACACTTAGGGTTCCTAGTGATCAACAAACTTATATTCCAAAGGATATGGGCATAGGTCAATTTTTTGGTATAGCTCCCATATAACGGTACCTCCCGATTTTCGATATTTTAAGTATTTCAGCTACAATTTTTAACCGAACTAGCTGTAATTTGACATTTGATGTTCTAAATGGTCATGAAACTTCTTCACCAAACATCGTCAACATAGGTCCATGTTTGGGTATAGCCCCATATAACGGTACCTCCCCATTTTCGGTATTTTAGGAATTTTAGCTAAAATTTTTAACCGAACTTGCTGTAATTTGACATTTGAGGTTCTCAGTGTCCATGAAACTTCTCCACCAAACATCGTCAACATTGGTCCATGTTTTGGTATAGCCCCAATATAATGGTACCCCCAACCCATATTCGGTGTTTTGGGAATTTTAGCAACAATTTTTAACCGACATTTAACTGTAGTTTGACATTTGAGGTTCTCAGTGACCATGAAACTTCTCCACCAAACGTCGTCAACATAGGTCCATGTTTTGGTTTAGGCCTCATATAACGGTACCTCCCGATTTTCGGTATTTTGGGAATTTTAGATACAGTTTTTTGCCGAACTAACTGCAATTTAACATTAAAATTTCTCAATGATCACGAAACTTCTCCACCAAAAATCGTTACCAGAGGTCCATGTTTTCGTATAGCCCCCATATAACGGTAGCTCCGATTTTCGGTATTTTGAGTATTTTAGCTACAATTTTAACGGAACTAAGTGTAATTTGACATTTGAATTTTCAGTGGTCACGAAACTTAAAATCATCAACATAGGTCCATGCTTTGGCATAGCTCCTATATAACGGTACCTCTCGACTTTCGGTATGTTGAGGGGCTTAGCTACAATTTTTAACCGAACTAGCTGTAATTTGACATTTGAGGTTCTCGGTGGTAAAAATCGTCAACACCCATGTTTTGGTATAGCTCCCATATAACGGTACCTCTAAATTTTCAGTATTTTAGCTACAATTTTTAATCGAACTAAATGTATTTTGACATTTGATTTTTCAGTGGTCACTAAATTTCTTCACTAAAATCGTCAACATAGGTCCATGTATTCGTATAGCTCCTATATAACGGCACCTCCCGATTTTCGGTATCTTGAGGGTCTACATTGTTTGATGGAACTATCCTCAATTTAACGTTTGAGTTTTCCTGCAGTTATAAAACTTTTCCACCAACAATTATAAAGATAGGTTGACAGTTTGATATAGCCCCGTAGGTGGTACCTATCACCTAGCTGAACACATTTTTTTTAGATTAGTTAGATAATTTAGGCAATTGAAGTATCTATCCATGGTCGAAAAATTGTTTCACCTAAAATTGTGAAAGGACACTAATTTTCCATTTTAATTAAGACTATTTTATGGTGGAGGGTATAAAAAGTTCGGCCCGGCCGAACTTGACGACTTTTTACTTGTTTTAGCTGGGATGGTAAAACTTGTCCGAACTGCTACTGTCTGTCAAAAAATCTAATTTTTTCCAAGAATTTACTTCAAAATTCGGACAGAATTCGTCGCGTAGATTTGGACGACAATACATGAATATGGGCCCATTTTTTCCGATAGCCCCCATATAGCGGTACCACCCGATTTCAGGCATTTTGAGGATTTCATCTTCATTTTTAGCCCGAATTAGCTGTCATTTGGCATTTGGGATTCCCCACCAAAAATTGTGAACATAGGTCCAGGCTTTGGTACAGCCCCCATATAGGGTACCACCCAAGTAGTATCGGGATTTTATCTTCATTTTTAGCCCGAATTGGCTGTAAGTTGGCAATGGGACCCTCCATTGTTACAGAAACTTCCTCACTAAAATTTATCTACATAGGTATAGGCTTTGGTATAGCCCCCATATAGCGGTACCACCCGATTTCAAGTGTTTTAAGGATTATATCTTCATTTTTAACCCAATAGGCTATAATTCGGCATTTGGGGTTCCCAATGGTACTGAAACCTCCCCACCAAAAATTGTGAACATAGATCCAGGTTTTGGTATAGCCTTTATATAACGGTACCACACGATTTCAGGCGTTTTAATGTTTCTATCTACATTGACTACAATTGGTTATAATTTTGTTCTCAGTGGTAAAAAAAATATTTACTAAAAAGTTAAAAATAAAAAATAATTTAAAAAATTACGTTTCAGTGTTTTATTTATAAATGCACTTAAAACTAAAAAAAATTGTCCCTTAACCTCAATAAATATATTTTTTTTTCTCTCAAATAAAACGCTTGCATTTAAATTATAAATGGAGGCAAAATTAAACGCCAAGCGTTTTATTTGAGAGATTTCATCATGAGAAAGAATATACTTATTGAGCTTAAGCGAGAAATTATTTTCTTGTTTTAAGTGCATTTATAAATAAAACACTGAAACTTAATTTTTTTTTAAATTAATTTTTATTATAATTATAAATTTCAAAATTAAACAAAGAAATAATTTTGAAATTGAGAGAAAAAAATTCGTTGGGAGTTTGTCAGCGATTTTTGTTTTTTCTGCTCTGCTTCACGGACATAACTCCCACCGAATTTTTGGTGTTATGTCCGCAAAGCAAAGAGGACATAACGTCCAAAATCATTTTGGGAGTTTTGTCCGGGCACCTATCTGATCATCATATTAAATTGCAAGCTTTTTCTCTGTCATAAACTCAAACCTTATTTACAGTTAAAAATTTACAGGTTACAAATTTTGTTTTTGGTCAATTTCAACCCCTAAATGTTTCACGATCATCACCAATAACAATAGGTGTCTATTCTGGTCTTAAGCTGACCACCATTCGTGACGATCGGTCCATAATTTCGGCCTGGAGTTTGATTACAATTTATAATGGGCAGACGGACACGCATCGATAAATCGCTTTATCTCGTCGAGATATGAAAAATAGTATACCACAGGGGGGAACTACGGCGAATATTTCACGGTGTTAAATGAATTTTTAGCAAAACAAACTTATAATACCCTTCCGACATTGTGGACTAGGGTATAAACATAAACAATATTTATTATGGATATAGTTCCATTTAGTATTCTTCGTACCCATATGCACAATTTTTCAAAACTACATCAATCCTTCACTTCAACAGTAACCTTGATTCCAAATTTCAGCATTTCAGCGATATGCTGTTGTATCAAATTGAGTACCAATAAATACTTTTCGTACCCATAAATACGAATTTGCAAAACTATTTCAATCCTATACTTCTACAGTGATCCTAATTCCAAATTTAAGAATTAAAACTCTATCCGTTAGCCCAAATCCATATTGTACCATATTTAGTACCATTTAGTACTTTTCGTACAAATGAGTACACATTTCCAAAACTTCCTCCTAGTGTCAACCCTACTTCTTAAATTTGATTCTCATTCCAAATTTAAAGCTTTTAGATCTTTTCAATACTTTTCGTGCAGTAATAGTTCGAGTTGTTAAAAACCGTTCGGTACGTATATTATATGTTCCATCAGTGAACCTCATTCCATTTCCGAGCTCTAGCTCTACCGGTTCGTCAAATACACTATGCAACACGGAAAATGCAAACAACTTCTAGTATGCATTTGGGTTTGTCCTGTCAGATCCAGTTCGGATTTTATGGTCTCTTCTAAACCGGGATAAAACTACAGTTTTTTACATTTGTTGGGCATTTATCTCAGAAATGATTAGGAATCTGGTCTTGCTGCCTTTGGCAATATTATGGCCCTTAAATAGTAGAACTTATCTTTTCAACAGACCACATAAGAAAAACTCCATCTAGGACATCAAAATCTATAAAATATAGAATATTTTACACAATTGCTGAAATTCTGGTCAGTATCAGCTAATCTATTAGGAGTTGAACCAAGTAACCTTCTGCAAAAATCTTCCAAATAAAGTTCTCAGCAATTCTTCGGAACATTCTGAAACTCTAAAAAGCTTATTTCATGTTGTTTCAGCGGTATTTTGCATCACATCTTTTACAGCACGTATTTCAAACACAGTTCACACCAATAGTTTATTCTCGCTTTCCGGATTTCACCACATTATTGACATATTTAGAAAATCGTCGTCGAAAAATTTACTGAAAACAACGTGATAGACGCATTTTACAAACAATGGCATGTTCTGAAGAGTTGTGTGTGTATATTTGCGAATATTTGTCCCAAAGAAAACATTAAGAAAAACAAGTAAGACATGGCTATAGTACGACGGGGCCGACCTTGTGATACCGACCATGTGATACCCTACCCCCTTGAAATTAGCTTTCAACAAATCAAAATTTCTTTATGGAACAAATAAACTTATCGTAGACGGTGCGCTTTAACTAACCTTAAATGAAAGGTGCTTACACCTGGGAAGTTTTTGCGGATTTTGAAACCACAATGTTCACAGATGAGAAAAATCAAAAAACAAAAAAAAATCGCCGGAGAGATTTTCAAATAAATCACAGTCAAAGTTAATATTTTTAGGGCTTTTTAAGATTTTCACTATTTGGCTTGGAAACCGCAAGTCCTATCTAAATGTGATTAGAGAAAATATTGTTGCTGTAAAAATTTTCTACAAGATTGGCCTTTACGATATTTTCGTAGGTCTTACCGTTTTTGAAAATAGAAGTTCAAATTAGCAAAATACACTGACTGCATCGCTTCCTTAAAACAATGTCATGTATGATGCCCTAAAATCCCCTTACACCTGGGAAGTGTTTTGCGGAATCTGAAACATCAATATTCATAGATAAGAAATTCCGAAAACAAGAAAAAATTACATTTTTATGTTTATTTTAGGTTTTCAGGATTTTGCTTGGAATCGGCTTAAAGAAAATGTTATAGCGCTGAAAATCCTTTACATCATTCCCTCTTTACTCCCATTTAAATAGGACTTGCCGTTTTCAAGCAAAATCTTGAAAACCTAAAATAAACCTAAAAATGCGTTGCAAACGGAAAACAAACTTAATATAACCTCCATTTGGTATAAAAATAATTTGTTTAAGCTTCATAAGCCTTTTAAAATGAGTGAAAAATTTTCACAGCAATCGAAATCCTTCCAGTCTCCCGTCCGTCTTCTACTTTCATTAAATACATTTATAGTCACATGATTACAAAGTAATATGATCAAATTGTCTTAAGACCTTGAGCAAAAGACGACTGACTCTGAAAACTTTGACAGAACGAGTTTTCTAAAAGAAACAGACAAAAGTAAACAACGAGACAAATTAATGTCTGGCAATTAAGTTGAATGACAAACCCAAAAAGAATGATACGAAGTTTTATTCATTCACTGTAAAAGAATTTCTTTGAATACATACACACGTACGCATGAAGGTAGAAAAATTAGCGACAATGATAAACGTTATACGTTTGCAAAAAGTGAAAGAAACATGGCAAATTACAGAAACGTGTGCCAAAATCCCTCAATTTTTTGTGGGAGGAATGACAATTACAATAGTTGGATATTTAGTTGGTGAAATTAATTCCTTTTTAAAGACGCAATTATCTGTACGAGAAAGATACTTGCAAGGTAATCAGTTTCATAAGTTTCAAAACTACTTTGAAGATATATGCAGTTCATAAAAATACACTTTAAAAAAAATCAGTTTAGCCGTTTTTTTTACTTAAAAATGAGATACATATATCGCCGCGAATATGTGTGGAAGTCAATGGTTTATCCTGTGAAAGGGGATTAGTTGCAAACTGTGCAGAATTTGTCCAGCAGAGAAAATGTATATTGACAATGTTTGTCACAAGTTCAAAAACAGACAAATTTTACTAAGCATTTGAGAGGGGAAGGGGATTAAATATTTGATGGTACCTATATGATTCAAATAAAAGCAAAGAGAAATATAAACGGAATTATTATATACGAGCAAAAACGATATTCTTTAACTTATTAATTTATGTTAAGGCTTCAGGCGATAGGCTTTGTTATACTAGCCATATAAGTATATATGCCTTCACAGCACCATGAGTGTTCTGTCATTTCTTATCATTGGTAAATGGCGGTGCACATACTTGTATAATGTATGTTCGAATTTATACGCAAGTGTCTCCTTATCTACACTTTATTCATGTCCTCAATTACGTTTGAATACCTTAAGGCTTTAAGGTTTAAGGCTTCTAATATTCTCGCATTTGTGGCGTAAGTCATTATAAGTGAGGCTAATAAGAAGGGACATAGCTACAGAGTCCATATATCAAAGTTCATGCAAAATACATATCTACTGCCCCCAGGGAGAAATCAAAAATATGGCTATTCATATTGTATGGCCTAAGCTGATTTAGCGAGAATTTGGCGGATTGTGGTGATTAGCATTTACTTGAAAAATACTTGTGAGGGAAGTGTAATTTATGATATTGAAATTATACATAGATGAATTAAAATAATTGTAACGTTAATTAAACCCTACACCACAATGTCGAAAGGGTATTACAAGTTTGTTTTGGCAAAAATCCGTGTTACACCGAAATGCTATACCGAACGTCATATCGTCGGTGTCATGCTTAAGTGTTCCGTACACTATTTGTCTGTTTTGAGATAATCGCATTTTAATGTTATACGCCACAACAGCGTGTAGATGACTAAAGAAAATATTTATATTTTTGATTTGAATTATTAATAATAGTGTTTAGAACATATTTTCAAAAATATGGAGCTATTTACAGAATTTTTTAAAAATAGAAATTTTGTACCATATCCACACTTATGACACAAATGTGAAATATTGTACACCATATGAAACAAAGTGATACAAAAATTTTCCATTTTTGCCTCAATATATTAAAAACTTCTAAACCGAAAATTTAAGTTCTGATTTCTGAAATGTGGTTCTAAAATATTAATTTCATAACTGAAAAAAGTTGAAGCTCTCGTGTCGAAGCGTGGATATCTCGGAAAGATGACCAAGAATTCAGAAAGAGCATATCAGAAAACTATTATACCCACCTGTATCTCAAAAATTCAAAAATTTCTAAGCTTGATATGTCGACGAGATAAAGCGATCAACCAATGTGTGTCCGTCCGTCGGTCCGTTATAAATTTCAATCAAACTCCAGACCGCAATTATTGACCGATCACCAAGAAATTTTTTATGAAAGTCAAGTTCAGACCAGAAGAATAGAAACATAATTTTTACAGGATTATAATTCGATCGCTTTGAAATTTTAAATAAGGTAAGATTATATCGCTCAATGATAACTCGTAGAGTTTTGGAAATATCAACACGAAAATTTGACACAAGATATAGCAGAAGTCGTAAAAAACCAGAAATTGCTAATTCAAAAAATCGCATTTTTGAGTTATGGCACTCTTTGAGTAAATGGCCGATATATCAATATTTTGGTATAGCTCCCATATAATGGTACCGCCCGATTTCAGGTATTTTGAAGTTTTAGTCACATTTTCAAATCGAATAACCCATTATTTGGCTTTTAGTGTTCCAGGTGGTCACAAAATGTATCTACAAGAATTGGGGACATAGGTCC
The DNA here is from genome assembly GCF_047663935.1 of Musca autumnalis. Classification (NCBI taxonomy): domain Eukaryota; kingdom Metazoa; phylum Arthropoda; class Insecta; order Diptera; family Muscidae; genus Musca; species Musca autumnalis. The sequence continues at coordinate 139,642,357 of NW_027411755.1, read as the reverse complement.
CTGTATTAGTATAGCCCCCATATAACGGTACCGGCCGGTTTGAGGTATTTTTAATTTTAGCCATATTTTCAGGCCGAATTGATATAATTTGACATTTAGTGTTCCTATTGACAACGAAACTTATCTATCAACAAGTAAGCAAAGGCTATAGTCGGACGGAGCCGACCATGTGATACCCTACACCACAACCTGTAGGAATTAGCTATGTGCAACCGCATTGCACGCTGAATGTCCGGGTATGATTCCCAGGCCTGGCCACATCAAATTTTCAACGGTGGCATAATACACCTTTGTAATGCTGCCGATATTTCCTGATTATTTCAGATTCGGCGATAAAAATACGTCACATATCAGTGACATAACATGAATTCATTCCCTCCCTTGTCCCTACTGGGATTTTGTGGAACAATTTTTTAAATTATACATTTCCAAACAATATGCCAAAATTGGAAAATTCACAGTGATTGTGGGTTTATTGAAGATCTATCGTCCTCACATGTGCTTGGTAATGCACGCAGTTTTGTGATTTTCAGGGCTTTTCGAATATAGTTTATTGTGGTTATATACTTATTTTATACCGATAGAAATAACTTATAATAATGAATAGAAATTCAAATAATTTGAATGCAAACAAATTTACAAAATTATTCATATTCAATTACACACTAAGTAAGATAGTACTTATAAGTCAGCTCCGCTAACGGTGATATACCCTCAGCATCTGACCAAAAAAGAAGCAAACACAATAATTATGCCGTATAAAAAATATATATTTTGTAGGTATCGTAATGTAAGGCTTTACCAAATCTAACTTCTGATTTTTGAAAAAGTTTGAGAATTATTTTTTGGAAATTTTGGACCATTATCTTAAGAACGAAGAACGGGACCGATATAGTCCATATTCCAACCTGTAGAGTTGTGCCAAAGGAACTATATGGAACTATCTCGTTCACTTCGCAGTTCCAATGGCCCACCTTTTTTCTTTGAACAAACTGCGTATACTTACTATCACACGTTATATTTAATGATGTTACTCATACGCTTTGGAACTAGTACCAGGAACTAGGAACTAGATGGCCCAACTCTACCAACCTGATACATGACTTTATGAAACAATAGGATGTGCAAAGTTTGGACCAATCAGAAAATCCCCTTGAGAGTTATCTTGCGGATTTGCCATTTTAGTTAGGTTTCTTGCTTGTTTTTCAGGGTTTCTTGGACCTTTTCGGCCATAATCTCTGGAGGTATGGACTTGCCACTGCAATTGTACCATCGCAAAGGGGACCGCAAGGACAATCTGCTGAAGAAAATCAAAACGATTCGATATGACTCTTAAATTTCACCTTTCCAAATTTTGTGTGGGAGATACTTGAAGTTGTGGGATGATATAGCCTTACCGGATCTATATCTGGAAGGAATACTAATATATGGAAAGTTTGGACCAAATCGATTTCGCACTTCGACAATTGTCGTTCACACAATTTTTCAGACAAATTTTGAACTTTTGTGGGGGAAGTGTTGAAGGAGTGAATCGATGTGGTCCATATTCGAAATTAAACTAAGTTTACGAAGTGCAAAATTTGGTTCCAATCGGTAGATCTGTTCGGGAGTTATCATGCGCACCAGCCAGCTAGACAGTAAGAGAGACAGATGAACGGAACTGAAAATTTCATGAAAATTTCATTTCATGGACCCAAAATAAAATCTGAATATTTTTCATACAAAATTAATGATCAATGTCACCCGCTAAATAATATCAGATTATCATTTAAAATTATAGACATTTTCTTCTACCTAAACTCTTACCACGTGCAAAATTTCGTGACTATTGAACTATAATTGCGACCTCTAGCGGGTTTATAATTATACTACAAACAAAAAACTGGATATATTAGGCTGTAACTCTGTTATCTGATCACGTACATCAACATAATTGACATCAATTGAAAGGTCAAGAGATCGTCTTCCAAATGTAATTCACGAGTGGGGAATGTGTCTTTCAGGAATAAAGATATAAACTCATTATAAAAAAATTTCACAATTTTCACACAAAAGTTGTTGTCCATTTAACCCTCTAAATATCATCTGATCGCCATCTCAAATCGCAAGCTTCTTCTTTGTCATATACTCGTATCTTATTTAAAATTTCGAGGCTATCGGACTATTATTGCGACCTACAGAGCCACTACAAAATCGGATAAAAATTATGTTTTTGGTCCATTTCACCCGCTAAATATTTCACGATCATCACCAATTAAAATAGCGATCTATTCTGATGTGAAACCGACCTCCATACCAAATTTCGTGACGATCCGTTCATAATTGCGGCCTGGAGTTTGATTACAATTTATAATGGACAGACGGGCACACGGACGGACGGACGGACACACATCTCAAAATCGCTTTATCTCGCCGAGATATGAAGATTGGTATACCACATTGGGGGTCTCCGACGAATATTTCGCGGTGTTACATGAATTTTTCCCAAAACAAACTTATAATACCCTTTCTACATAGTAGTGTAGGGTATAACAAGTAAAAAAGTATCAGTCGGCTTTGCCTACAGGGATATACCCTCAGCCTCTGTGGATTGAAATACTTTTTTTTCCAAAAAAAAAAAACTAATGTATTTAGGGGGGTTTTCAAAATGTTGGGCGTATGAACTGACAAAAGTATGGATAGGATTAAAGTTCAAAAATTTGAGGGGATATCGATAGATAGAGTTTTTTATCTGCACATTGGGTGTGGTCCGGGATTTTGGCTCCAAATATGTACTTAGGATCGCAGAAACAACCCCATTTTCTCCCAAAATTAATGCTAAAACATATATAATTATATACATATAGCGTTTAAAAGAATGGCGTGGGGAGGGTCCCTACCTCCACCGAAATTCATAAAATATACATTACCTTGAGCATTTGCTGCAAATTTCATGGAAATCGGTTTAGAAGTTTTGAAGATGGTCGTGGCCCCAAAGAAGTACCAAGATTCTAGATTAATTCGTAAATTTTCAAACCGATACATTCGTTATTACTGCAACTGTAGAGTTTTTTTTTAATATTCAACAAAATATGCAGCCTGTTTTCATCGGGGGCAATCCCTGTATATTCCCTGAAAATTTCAAAATCGGTTCAGTAGTTTAAAAGATATAACATATTTTAAGTATTTTGACGCTTTTAGTATAGCTCCTATAAAACGGTACTCCGATTTCAAGTATTTTCAAGTTTTTATATGACTGAATTAGCTAAAATTACGAGTTTGTGGTTTCCAATGGTCAAAAACGTCTCCCCCTAAAATTATGGGCATCATATAAGTTCTGAATATTTCATGGTATAAAACGCTTTTTTACTTTGTGTTTTTTTTAACTCTCTACGATTTCCAAAAAAAAAAAGTTTTAACTTTAAAAAGTAATTCTTATCTTCGGCCATTAGTTTTGTGTGACTTGATAAATGTCATGCATTAGATTAAATCTTTTTAAAAATTTTAATAATAACACCACTGAACTATGTAACCGGATTTGCTTCGCTGTAACACCATTATGTGTATAATCCATTCCTTTCCATGTTATCTACCACACAATTTGTAAGACATTAGTTTTTGCAATGCGTTCACATTGAACTTTAGGGATCGTTCTAAAGAAGACTATGTGTGCAGTGTTAATAAACCCGCATATGCATGCATGTGTGGTAAATATTATGTGCCCACTACGTACGGTATGGTTGTGAATATACATACATACATGTAGGACCAGGTGCAGTAAACATTTGTAAGATCTTTTTTGGCAGAACATAGTTTTTACACGGCGATGGAAGAGGTTAGTAGCTTGTGCACAATTTGTCAACAATTGTTTGTTAAAATTTGTCATTTTTGATTACGTTTTATGCAAATGTAAAAAACACAATGTCTGAGACTGCTTTTATTTGTCGTTTCTTTATTAAGCTAAATGCAGAGTACATGGTGCATTATTTGATAGTAAGAATAATATGAGGTTAAAAAAGTTGTGGCATTCCTTTTATAAAATGAAAGACAAATAAACACAACAAATTGCGCTAAAAATGATATCGAATTTTTAAGATGATTATGTCTAATAATTGCCAAGATACAATAAAATCGTTGTGAACCTGCGTTAGAATATTCAAAGTTGTTGTAGTACACCATGTTGCCTATGCAATTTTTTCATAATTTTTGTAGGAAAGTCTAATAATCCAAGTACAGTTACTTCAACTAAAACAATTAACAAGTAAGAACGACAGATTGTATTGAAGTAAAATAGAAGAATTAGTATCTTTTCGCTTGAAGGTATTAAGCTCTGTCGCCTCGTGAAGGCTTTTTCCTAGGAGAAGTGGAATACGCTAACTGAAAAATATCTTGTTCTTTTGAACAAGGTTTAATACCAATAAGACATCTATGATTTCTACCCATTCAGGATTCGAAATATCGTGCTACAATCACTGCATTTGTACAACCTCCAGCATACGTCAAATCTTGAGGTACCTTTTATTGGATACGAGTATATACCAAAATATGAATCTATATTGATCATTTTCTGGGTGGAGGTGTTTTAACAGTGACAGTCACTACAGTATACAAGTCCTTTAAAGTCTTCACATCGAGCGGCTTCGTTGTACCTTCTAAACTGAGAACCTGCAATACCTCTTCAAAAACCAATAAACTTCAATATACCAAAAATCGGGAGGCACCTACGATGGGGGCTACATCAAAAGGTGGACCGTTAGCGACAATTGTTGGCAGGAATTCTGTATGTCCCCAATGAAGCCATATTCCGAATTTTGCATAATGCGAATAATCGGTTAAAACTTAGAAAATGCCGGTCTGTACCGTTCTATGGGGCTATATCAAATCATGGTAGTAGACGATTCTAATTCTAATTTTTCTAATTTTTCCATTGTAAAAAAATTGCTGATGCGTCTTTTTTGAACACGTGTTTCTATGTGAAGGAGTTGCCAGATCGAAACAAAATTTAACATGTGTTCATAACAGAGATGGAAGTTTCCAAAACACTTAACTTTTTTCTGCTTATACCGCGCTTTTTGTGCTAGGCTAAGAAGTTTCCGAACTGCCCTCGTACTGACAAATTTTTGGGGAAAATTTTTAGCCTCAAAGTTTTACCAAATTTCAGCCATTTCGGTAAGATAATGTGGCTAAAATCTTTAAAAAACAGCGAAAATCTGGAGGTACAGTTATATGGTGGCTATATCAAAACGTGGACCTTTCTATAATGACCATTGTTTGAGAAAAGTTTTGTTTTTACTCAAAAGCAGACCAAATCCCAAATTTCAGCCACTTCAGTACGATAATGTGGCTAAAATACCGAAAATCGGGAGGTATGGGGCCCATATCAAAATATGGACATATACTGACAAATTTCTGAGGAAAATCTTTAGAAAGCAGACTATACATCAACTTTCAGCAATTTCGACAATATAATTTGGATGAAATGATCAAAATACCGAAAATCGGGAGATACCGTTATATAAGGGCTATATCAAAAGGAAGTCCTATACTAACATATTTCGGGGGAAACGTTTATTAGCCCCATGGAAGGCTATATGCTAAATTTCAGCCATTTCAGTACGATAATGTGGCTGAAACCTTCAAAATACGGTAAATCGGGATGTATCACTTAATGAGGGCTATATCAAAACGTGGACCCATATATCTCATGGTTATATAGACTTAGAATTTTATACTGAACAAGAGGGGCTCCGACGAATATTTCGTTGTGTTACAAACGGAATGACAAAGTTAATTATACCCTTCATATTATGGTGACCGGGCCCAACTTGTTATACCCTCAACTACGATATATTCTGAACATATATGGAATAAATTATTTTCTGTCTCTTACGAAAGTACTATTGCCCACAATTTTAGGTGGGAAGTTCATTGATCACTAAGAACCCCAAATACCTAATATTAGCTAATTCGGTCACCTTAAAACTTGAAAATACCTGAAATACCAACAAAGTGGGTCTATGTCGACAATCTTTTATGAACAAGTTTTTAACCAGTGGGAACCATAATTGCCAATACTGCCCGAAAAACCTAAAATCGGTGATACTGTTTTATACAGCCATACCAACATTACAATTTCTGGTTGGAGACATTTCGTGACCACCGGGAACCTCAAATGTTAAATTATAGGTAGTTCGGTCAAAAATGTTCAAAAATATAAAATTCTCAAAATACATCAATTCTGGAGGTACAGTTATATGTGGGAAATACCAAATTGTGGATCTATATAGACAATTTTTGATGGAAAAACTTTTTGGCCACTGGGAACATCAAATGCCAATTAAATTACGATTAAGTAAAATTGGGAGGTACCGTTATATGGGGCGTTACCTGAGAATGGACCTATGTTGAACATTTTTGGTGGTAACCTCAGCTAAAATCCTCAACAAATCCTAAAACCTCAATATAACCCATATTCCGAAAAATGGACTCGGGTGCAAAAATGAGTTAGAAGTCTGCAATGTTCTTAGATGAGAAAAATAAAAAAAATTTGTAGCTGTGAAAATTATCTACAAGATTGACCTTTATAGTATTTTCGTATGTTTTACCATTTTTGACATATAGAAGTTCAAATTGGGACAATGCACTGACTGTATCGTCTCCTTATAAAACAATGGCATGAACGGTACGCCCTAGTTAACTTTAAATGAAACCGCTTACACCTGGGAAGTTTTTGAAGATTCTGAAACAACAATGTTCACAGATGAGGAAAATCCAAAAGACAAGAAAAAATGGCTGGAGGGATTTCTAAATAAGTCGCGGTAAACGTTTACATTTTTAGGGTTGGGTAGATTCAGAATCTGCAAAAAGTTAAGCCGATGGTTGCATGACATTGTTTTGTAAGCAGGCTATACAGTTAGTTCATTATACCAATTTCAACTTCTATATCTCAAAAATGGTAAAACATAGAAAAAAGTTATATGTGTCAATCTTTTAGAGAATTTTCACAGCTACAACATTTGCTACAATCCGATTTCAATACGACTTGCGGTTTCAATGTAGTATCGTGAAAACCTAAAAAAACTCTATAAATCATAAACTTTGATCGCGATTAATTTTTCTCATCTATAAACATTGAAAGTTTCAGAATCCGCAAAAACTTCCTAGGTGTAAGCACCTTCCATTTAGAGTGAGTTCAGGCGCACCGTGACATATAAGTGTGTTTCCTTTATAGTTCTGGTTTGTTTATAAAGAACTACGTTTACCTTCCATGCTACAAAATTTCGCAACCATGATAGGAAAATATTAAAATCATTACAGAGGAATTCCTTTTTACCCTCAGCCTTTAGGCTAAAGTGGGTATTTACACTTTGATACGACCAAAAATGTGCCTCATCGAAATAATGGTTTTAGACCCCAAGTATGTTTGTACGATATCCGTTTCAGACAATTTTGAGTATATCTAGCAATGTCCGTCCGTCTGTCTGTCCGTCTGTCTGTCCGTCTGTCTGGCTGGTGCGCACGATAACTCTCGAACGGATCAATCGATTCGGTTCAAATTTTGGATATCGAAATATTTTGTCCAGATTCGATTTAAGTTCGAAGATGGGCCATATAGGTTCACTCCTTCAGGTACCTCCCCCACAAATGTTCAAAAATTGTCGCAAAACTTGTGCGCACGATAACTCTTGTAGGGAATTCCAATATGGACTCAATCGGTTCACTCCTTCGGATACCTCCCACACAAAAATTTCGGAAAAGTTCAGTTTAGGACCTGGTCTCGAATCGCTTTGGTTTTTGTTTACGCAAGATGGATTATATCGGTCCACTCCTTCCGGTACCTCCGCCACAAAAGTTCGAAAATGTTCGGAAAAATTGTGCGTACGATAACTCTCGAAGGAAGTAACCGATTTGGTTTATACTTTGCACATTATGAAATTTCTACCAGATTTAGATGAGGTTCCAATATGGACTCAATCGGTAAACTCCTTCGAGTACCTCCCACACAAATTTTCGGAAAAGTTCAGTTTAGGACCTGCTCTCGTATCGCCTTGGTTTTTGTTGTAACATCTTGTATTCACTGTCCCCTATACGAAGGTACAAGTTTCCTCAGGGGCAAGTCCATACTTCCTAAAAAAATAGTCTGAAAGTTGAAAAACAAACCCTATGACACCATGCTTATGGGTGGAAGCGCAAGATAATTCTCGAACGGAAATGCCGATTCCGGCAAAAATTTGGCCTTCGTAGTATTGTTTCCAAACTTAGTTTAAGTTAGTAGATAAGCCATATCGGTCCACTCCTTCAGGTACCTACTCCACAAAAGTTCAAAAATATTCGGAAAAATTGTGCGCACGATAACTCTTGATGGGAGTGACAGATTTGGTCCATACTTTACACATTCTCATAATATCTACCAGATATAGATCAGGTTCGAATATGGACTATATTTGTCCACTCCATCCCGTACCTCCCACACAAAATTTTGGATAAGTTCACGTTAAGACCTGCTATTGAATCACTTTGATTTTTGTTGAAGCAACTTACATTCGCTGCCTCAATTACGATGGTAAAAGTTGTTTCAGGGGCAAGTCCATACTTCTTGGGAAAACAGCCCGAAGGGTGTAAAAACCCCCTATGGCACCCGCATGGTCTACGTCGCTCCATTCTTTTAAGTACCTTTTCCGCAACATTTTTGAACTTTAATCCTAATCAACATTTTTGTGGGTTCATACGACGAACATTTTGAAACCCCCCAAAATACATAAGTTTTTTGTGAAAAAAGTGTTTCAATTTGCACAGGCTGACGGTATATGTCTGTCGGCAAAGCCGACTGATACTTTTTTACTTGTTTTAATTAATGCAAATTACGATGCTACCTTTAGAAGTAATCGGATAAAGTCACCAAAAGCTATTTATAAATGCGTTTGATTTTTTTTTTAATATAAATTTTTAATTTTTTGAAGATTTCTTTTGTATATGTAAAATGGTAATTACGTTCATTACGAAATAACGAAAATAATATATAACGTGTCGCAATCATACATGCATACATACATATATTTCCACAACATCCCCGAATGAACAAGGGAGACTTCGCAATCATATAAATAAATTCCGTTGAAAACTAGTGCCCAAGAGAAGTGGTGTAGGGCATCACATGACCGGCCCCGTCCGTCTATAGCCCCCTTTTACTTGTTTTTTAATGAAAAGTCCATACATAACGAGATGATGCCATTTGAAGTACCGCAGAAGACTCCGCTTTGATGCCTGTATATAGGATATCTCCATGTCTTAAGGTTATTGTTCTTGCGTTATTATAGTTTTCCAAAGATTTAAATTCTTATGTACTGAATGAAAGCATAAGAGAGTCCACACTCCATCACTTTTCCTCTATAAATCTGCACAACATGGTGTTGAAAGGTTCTCATACATTATGACCATTAGTGAATGATGAAAAATATGTTAAACACCTGCCACCCACCGTTTACTGTTTTGGGATTATTCAACACCATTCCAATGGTGAATAACTTCCGTTTTCCATATCGTAAACATGTAGTATCCCCGATATCAAATACACGTTCACATAATACAAGCGTGTGTGTGCTGAAAGCCACTTACATTAATAGTCAGTAGGCGTTTCACATGTCTTGCTTGGTTTTAATATCCGTTCACAAGAATCGTTTAGAGAACATTTTATACACATGTTTGTTGTTGCTACCTTTTCTTTTAACAAAATATTGGGTAAAAGCAAAAATGGGTCATATTGTTCTACAATACACGCCTCGCAATGAATAAACCGTGGCACCACATTCACGGCCTGACCCATCTGGCATTGATACCCGCATAACATTAAAATTTCTTATTTCCTACCACTTCCACATCATGGAAAATATGTTGGGTATTATAAGTTGGATATGTGTCATGAAGGTGTGTAGTATTGACGCCGATATATTGTTAACATGCATTATAGCCGGCACATATTCCGTTTGATTAGAAGTAATTCTTCTGTGTGTACCAGCTTATTGGTGAATCATAGCACGTACTTGATTAGAATGAATTTTGTCACCATTTCTAGGGTTTTAAACCATCACACATTGTTCCACACTGAACACAAGCATGTAAGCCGGCATATGGGGTTAATCGATTTAGCTTTTCGGCAGGCTTAATTATATGCAGTTTTTTTACGAAAATTCGTAATTTCAAATGATAAGAAAAGTCAATTTAAAACAGTGACAACAAAAATGTGTTTGATTCGAAAATGTCGTCCGATCAATGGAGATAAAATTTGTTGTGGTCGACTATATTAATGAAGTTTGTGCTTCAAACCCCAATATATTACATCTTTTGAGAGGAAATATTGAAAGTTTGAATTTTGTTTTTCATTTGCACGTCGTCCAAAAATTGGACACAATCTTTCTTTACGCAGATTTTTCATACAAAGGGTGTGTACCATTGAAACTGCGTAGTGAACTAAATTGGCACATTTTACACAAAGTATTTCTAAAATTTAAAGGTATCTGACATATAAAACTTTGTCGTACCTTGTGTTAGTTAAGTTTAGCTTAAATGAATTAAATTAAATATTAAAAATATTACTATTTATTTAAAAACCGGTTAACTGACACAAATAACCGGTTTTTTCGGTTAACCGTAAAGGATGTTTTTGTCGAAACCCGTTTTCGGTTTTGTAATTCAAAACCGGGTAACCGGATTCGGTTTCACCCTAGTCATATGCGCGATATACATACATACATATGTGCGTGAACTTGGAACTATGTTGACAATGTTTGGTGGTCATTGGGAATATCAAATGTTAAATTACACGTGATTCGCTCAAAAAGTTTATCTAAAATCCTCATAATACCGATAATCGGGAGGTACCGTTATATTGGGGCTATACCAAAACATTGACCTATGTTGACAGGTTTTTGTTGATATGTTTTGTGATAACTAGGAAACTCAACTGTCAAATTACAGGCATGTCGGTCAAAATTTGTAGCTAAAATCCTCCTAATACCGAAAATCGGGAGGTACCGTTATGTGGGGGCTATACTAAAACAGGTTTTTTGTGGAGATGTTTTGTGACCACTGGGAACCTCAAATGTAAAATTGCAGGAAGTTCGGTCAAATAATGTAGCTAAAATCTCCAAAATACAGAAATCGGGAAGTACCGTTATATGGGGGGTTTACTAAAACATGGACCTATGTTGACGGTTTTTGGTGGAGATGTTTTGTGACCACTTGGAACTTCAAATGTAAAATTGCAGGAAGTTCGGTCAAATAATGTAGCTAAAATCCCCAAAATACCGATAATCGGGAGGTACCGTTATATGGGGGCTATACTAAAACATGCACCTATGTTGACGGTTTTTGGTGGAGATATTTTGTGACCACTGGGAACCTCAAATGTAAAAATACGGGTAGTTCGGTCAAATAATGTAGCTAAAATACCCAAAATACCAAAATCGGGAGGTACCGTTATATGGGGGATATACCAAAACATGGACCTATACCCATATCTTTTGGACGCAGACGGACTTACATGCACAGATCGACTCAGAATTTTACTGATCAAGAAAAATGAAAAACTAGATTGAATTAGCGACTTTTGAGATATCTCCGTTTGACCACCTACGTCAACTACTTTGCATCATTGTAAAGGCGATATGTTCTTCTTTCATTGACAGGGATTGCTTTTGGAATACCCCTACTAGAAGCGGAGATATTCGCATACAAGTAAAACCTTGACTTTCTCTACATATAAATTTTTTGCCCATTCCGATCCCTGATTATTATTCGACCATCGCACAGTGCGAAATATGGGCACTTTAGTGGAACTTTACTCATAACTTTTAATGTGAAGAACGTATGTTACTAAAATTTCCCAAAAACGTTTCTTATAGTTGAGGGTCGTATGTGAATAAATATGGGCCACATAGAACTATAGCCCCCACTTATCAGTGGAGGCCGTTTTTATGTATTAGGTTCATTTTTCAACCGATTTTGCTGCAAATTGGTATATTTGGGTTTCAGTGGATGGAGAACATATATACAAAATATTGTCAATATCTGTTCGCGAATAGGTATAGCCCCCATTGAGCGGTCCGGCCAATATAACATATTTTAAAGATTCCAAGCACATCTACTAATCTATTTGTTTGCATTTTGGTATATTATGTTCTCCGTAGGTAGAAACCCGTTTTGCGAAATATTAGCAACGTATTTTCTCGTTTTGCTATAGCCCCAATATGAGGGGGCACCCCACTTGGGATATTTAAATGGTGTTATGTAATTATTGCCAACCAATTTGGTTTACTTTAAAATTTGTCTTCATTGAACAGAAAATATTCTAACAAACAATTCAGAGCATAGATCCTTGCCCCTCCCCCCAAGCATCCACATACGTTGGTAAATGAAAAAACATTTTTTTTGAGATTTTTTATTTTTAGTATAGTGTCATTGATATAACATAAATTTTACAAATTGAACGTTTCGACTGAGGATATGTTTATCTTATTACACGGTCCTGCAAATGAGTATATCACCTAAGAGCATTTGGTGCAACTATGCTTTGTTCTGAGAAAACTGCTCAAATTTGACCATTTTTTCTATAAAATGTGAATGGAATTCCCAAGAATAGTCATAAAACTATTAAAAGCAACATTTCTTAGTATAGGTGAACCCATTTTGGGATAAACGCAACCAACATTGACGTCTAATGCATCTCAGATAATGTGCGATTTTTTTCTGCAATTCACCACAATACATTAAACAAACCTCCAAAACTTATAAAAAAATAAAAATTTAGTAGATTTTAAAAAAAAAAAACACAATTTGGGGAACGAATAGCAACCAAACTAAATTAGATATTTCAAATCCATAAACGCCAAATAATCAAAAAAATTTTCGAGAATAATAACAGCAACAAAAAGTACATTCAACTAACGTACAATTTGTTTGTATCACTATATTACTTAAGCAAAGCTAGAAGCAATTTTTTAAGAAAATAAATATTGTAAAACAAAAGTGCAAGTTTTAAGTGCATTTCTAGTTGTTTCGCGGTGTAAATCGCAAAACTGAATATGAGGCATTAGTCATGGGATACTTAGCAATAGAATTCAACAAGAATTTCATTAGTTTTATGTACTTTAATTTTTGAGTAAAGTTCCACTAAAGTTCCCATATTTCGCACTGTGCAGGGGCTAAATTCTGTTTCTATGACAACGTTTATAAAGGAAATAAATGTCAAATGAAAAAAATTATAAAGAAAATATTTTTCATTTCAAATTTTCATAGAACAAGAATCCAGCCCCAGGAAATCATTTTGGGCAAAAATGTCAATATTCATAACCCTATTCTAATACAGCAAAATTTAACAAATAATTACAATTATTGTAGCATACTTTTAGGCCACACTTTTGATCCTGAAACAATAAATCAATGATATGCAACATATTTTTATTGCATACTTTAGGGGTGTCATTGTGTGAGTGCCATGTTTTTCAAATTTAAGTTAAGTTTATATTTATTGAGTCTTTTTGATGACCATGCACGGTGCTCTTGAATCAAATTTAAATGGGAGGTGCTTACACCTGGGAAGTTTTTGCGGATTCTGAAACTACAATGTTCATAGATGAGAAAAATCAAAAAATAAAAAAAATCGCCGGAGCGCTTTTTAAATAAATCGCGATTCAAGTTGACATTTTTAGGGGTTGTTTAGGTTTTTGGGATTTTGCTTGGAAACCGCAAGTCCTATCAAAATGGGAATATATAAAATGTTGTAGCTATTAAAATTCTCTGTAAGACTGACCTTAATGATATTTTCGTAGGTTTTACAACTCTTGAGATATAGAATTTGAAATTGGGACAATTCAAATTCAGTTCAATTCTGTATCGTCTCCTTATAAAACAATGTCATGACTGCAATTTCCCAATTTAACTAATATATCTAAAAAAACTGGTACAACGTAGGAAAAATTACATAAGCCAGTCTTGTAGAGAATTTTGACAGCTATAAGATTTTCTCAGGTCCCATGCCGATAAGACTTGCCGTATTCAAGCAAAATCGCGAAACCCTAAAAAAAATATTAATATGTAAAATGAGCTTCTTTATCTCAAAAATGGTACAGCCTGAGAACACATCATAAACGTCAGTCCTGTAGAGAATTTTCACAGCTACAACATTTTCTTTAGCTCCATTTCGATTGGACTTGCGGTTTCCATGCAAAATCGTGAAAACCTAAAAAACACCTAAAAATGTGAATTTTGACCGCGATTTATTTAAAAATCCCTACAGCGATTTTTTCTTGTTTTTAGATTTTTCTCATCTATGAACATTGCTGTTTCAGAATTCACAAAAACTTCCCCTGTGTAAGCGATTTTCATTAAAAGTTAGTTAAGGCGCACCCTTCATGACATTGTTTTATAAGGGGGCGATACAGTCAGTGCATTGTCCCAATTTGAACTTCAATATCTCAAAAATGGTAAAACCTATGAAAATACCGTAAAGGTGAATCTTGTACAGAATTTTCATAGCTACAACATTTTCTTCAGTCTCAATTTGATAGGACTTGCGGTTTCTAAGCAAAATCGTGAAAACTTAAACAACCCCTAAAAATGTCAACTTGAATCGCGATTTATTTAAAAAGCGCTCCCGCGATTTTTTTTGTTTTTTGATTTTTCTCTTCAATGGAGATTGTAGTTTCAGAATCCGCAAAAACTTCTCAGGTGTAAGCACCTTCCATTTAAATTTGATTCAAGAGCACCGTGCATGAAGATAAATGAATTAGGTACATAGTATGAATGTAATGACATGAGAGAAATTTCAGCACCTAGCTTTTACATAAAAAGTGAAATTAAATGTGGCTATACACAATTTGAAGTTACATACGTCCTTGCTCCCGAGTCTAATACAATAAAAAGGGATAAAGTATCCAGAGTTTATGAACTTAATATTAAATAACACCAACACGAAAACAAATAAAGCTAAACAAAAACAGATAAAAAGTAAATAAATCAGTAACTACCCACGGTGTGTACCGACCAGTGTCTTCTCATAAAAAGCGGTAATACCCGCTTCAGACTCGTTTTTATACTCCATGGATGATAAATAGTTTGAGTTATACCAAGCAATGTTTGCTTGACTGTTAAGTGCTTCTACCATATGCACATTTTCATCAAACTCTAACCTTGCCTTGAACATATCTAAGATCGTACAAAAGTAGTTGGACATCCGCTTTATCTTGGAATTTGCATAAATAAAATTATTCGAATACATCTTATTGGTAAACATAAAATTTTTCCGATACAAAGTCTCAAAATTTTCCTTTCAAATACCTCTAATTCTTTCACAACAGTAGGTGATATGCTGAATCAAATAGGAAAGGCATATAAAATAACAGGTCTTATACATGTCTTGTATAACATCAATTTGGTACTTGCTGGTAAAACCTAGTTATTCAGAATTTTAAAAAATAAAATAAAAATTGATCGAGTTATATCGAATCGGGAAAAGACATATATATGGGAGCTATATCTAAATCTGAACCGATTTTTACGAAAATCGGTGAAACTACTCAGGGGCCTAAGAAAATAACACATATTAAATTTGAAGGCTATTCTATCAAAATTGAACGAGTTGTAGCAAAATCGAAAAAAATATATATGGGGGCTATATCCAAATCTGAACTGATATGGACCAAAGTTGATATTTTTAATTCCAGTGCCCTCATAAGTACTTGTGGATAAAATTCATCAACCTAGGTCAACGCCTTCTATTTTTCCACTTTTGTATGGAAGCGGCAACACTGTGCACCACAATATGGAGGGTATAATAAAATTTGTCATTCCGTTTGTGACACATCGAAATATTCATCGGAGACCCTATAATAATAATTGTTCCACAAACATCCCATAAGGGACAAGGGAGACTTCTCTCATATCAATGAGTGCATATTAGCTCAATGATATGGGACCTACAGTTTATCACCGAGTCCGAACGGCTTGTCTAAGACACCACTTTTGTAGAGAAGTTTTACATGGCTAAAATACTCCGGAAATGTCGCCAACATTACTGAGGGGTATTTTGCCACCGTTGAAAAGTGTTTTGATGTTGCCTGGCCGGAGAATCGAACCCACGACCTTATGTGTGCAAGGCGGATGTGCATTCCATTGCACCCATCGGAGACCCTATAAAGTATATATATTCTTGATCAGGGTAAAATTCTAAGTCGATATAACCGTCTCTCCGTCCGTCCGTCTGTTGAAATCAAGATACAGCACGCAATTTTTAAGATAGAGATTTGTAATTTGGTAAGGATGTTTCTATTACTCCTAGGATGTTTGGTATTGCAAATGGGCTATATCGCTCCACGTTTTGATATAGCCCCCATAGAACGGTACCACCCGATTTTCGGTATTTAGAAGGTTTCAGCTTCATTATTACACCGAAATGGTTGAAAGTTGGTACTTAGTCTTGTTGGGGGGTATAAAACTTTTCCCCAGAATTTTGTTGGTAAAGGCTCACGCATTTTTATAGCCTTCATAGAACGGTACCTCCCGATTTGCGATATTTTGAAGGTTGTCACCTCAATATTCCATCGAAATGGCTGAAATTTGGTACATAGTCTTCATTTGGGGTATAAAACTTTTCATGTGAAATTTGTCGGTATAGGTCCACGCCTTCATATAACCCCCATAGAACGGTACCTCCCGCTTTTCGGTATATTGAAGGTTGTGTCTTCAATTTAGTATTAAGTTTTCCAGTTGGGTATAAAATATTCCAGAAGAGAATTATCAGTATAGGAAACAAATTATAATTGTTAATTGTTAGGAAACTAATTATAATTATAATTGTTCAGTTTTACTTCAATACAACTCAAGGTGGACGGTATAACAAGTTCGACCGGGCCGAACTAAACGCCGTTCTTACTTGTTTTATTTATTGTTGCTATAATTACTTATTACCGCAAAATTTCGCATTTCGTATTTTTGATCCTGACACACTAAATAATAACAAGAAAACTAAAATGTTATAAAGACATACAATGGTTAAGATTGGACACAAAGAAATATAATATAAGCCCTATACCTTTACGTTCAAGAATCTTCAAGTTTTACCACTTTTTACTCGAAAGGCGTTCCTTTACTTCCGACACACGGCTATAGTAAAACGTGGACATACATAGTCTGATTTTTTTCAAGGGATGGTTTGTAACTCTTATGACTTTTCTACAGTCATTTTGGTAGGCCAAAGCTCTTGCATCCACACAAAATGAGATAGGACATTGAAATTTTGAAAGGATTTGTCTATTGTTGGAAGATGGACTATATCGGCCCACGTTTTGGTATAGTCCCCATATAACGGTACCGCCCAATTCTTGTATAAAATGCTTGGTATGGATACATTGATTATATTCTAACCGTTTTGAATAATAAACATTTAAAACGACTATTTCAAAGCTTTTCAAAGTACGGTATTATTTTGAATTTAGAATAAATGTAAATAAATGTAATTTTCCTCAATTTTCATAATTTATTATCAAAGAAATTAGAAAATTAACATCTTAATGTGCGTGCACAGAATAGAATAGATTTGCAACAATAGAAGTTTGTCATAAACCAAAGCTTTGAAATTTCAAATAAAATTAACAACATTATTTTCGAAACTAGACACGCTAAATGGTATGCCATTTCAACATTGTGTTGGCTTTGTTATAAAATATTTTAACTGAGGGTACAAAATATTCGAAGTTGGAACAATAATTCAAACAACGCAAAAAATATGAAGGACAATAGACATTAGAGGAAGAAATGTAGCTTTTCATACAGATGTCAATGTCTGCATTAACAAAAGCGTAGCACTATTGTGTTAAAGGGTGTTTTTGTTTCGTTTGTAATTTCATTAAGTTAATTCACAGGATATTGTTCAAACCGAAAAATATATGAAAAAAAACTGTTACAAATTGCCATCCTATGATTTTTTGGTGGTTTCTGTGGGACTGAGTTTTTTATTTCGTATTTTAGCAAGTCAACTATAAGACATAAATGTCGCATATCAAGAAATGTACACAATGTTTTCAGTGAAGAAATTGATTTCATTTTGCACTTCAATGTATGTATGAGTTTCCCCACTAAAAGTTTATGTAGTCACTCTTGTTTGTGCTAAACAGAATGGTGGTTGATTTGGAGGTAATGTCTATATATTCAATACCTTCCAGCATGACTTGTCTTTTGGGTGTAATTTTAAAAGCTTGTTGTCTATTGTGTTTTAGTCACATTATAATTATATAAATCATTTTAATGGCCTGTTAACAATTTATGATTTATTTTATGTCTTTGGAATGCTCACAAAAGTTGTTAGACATTACGGACAGCTTTATTTATAATCCATAAAAAATATTGGTAGCGTTTTTATTGGGGTAGCTGTTGCAAGTTTTTTATACCCTTCACCATAGTATGGAGGCTATATTAAGTCTGTTTTCCGTTTGTAACGCATTGAAATTTTTAAATTCTTGATCAGGATACAATTCTGAGTCAATATATCCATGCCCATTTGTCCCTCTGTTGCAATCACTCCAGCGTCCGCAATAATTGAGCTGGAACGCTATATTTTTCCACCGTAGTGTCCATAGGCAGTTCAAGTTCGAAGGTTGGCTATATAGACCCACGTCTTGGTAAAGCCCCCATACAATGGCACCTCCCGATTTAAGGTATTTTGAGGATTTCAACTATATTTTTTGACCGAACTAACTGCACTTTGACGTTTGAGACTCTCAGTAGTCACAAAACTACTCTTCCAAAAATGCTCAACACAGGTCCACGTTGCGTTATAGCCCCATATAACGGTACCTCACGATTTTCGATATTTTGAGGGTTTTTGAAAAATTTTTGATCGAACTTCCTGTAATTTGACGTTTGAGGTTCACAGAGACAACAAAACATGTCCACCAAAAATTGTCAACATAGGTCCATGTTTTGGTATAGCCCCCATATAACGTACCTCCCGGTTTTCGGTATTTTGAGGGCTTTAGCAAATTTTTTTAACGAGCTACCTGCTATTTGACGTTTGAGGTTCCTAGAGTTCACAAAATATCTCCACCAAAAATTGTCAACATAGGTCCATATTATGGTATAGCCCCATATAACTATACCTTCCAATTTTCGGTATTTTGAGGATTTTAACTACCTTTTTTGATCGAAGTACCTGAAATATAACGTTTGAGGCCCCCAGTTGTCACAAAAGTACTCTTGCAAAAATTCTTAAAATAGGTCCATCTCTCGGTATAGCCCCCATATAACGGCACCTCCCTATTATCGGTATCTGGACGATTTTAGCTAAATTTTGGGCAGAAATAACTGTTATTTGACATTTAAGATTTCCAGCAGTCACAAAACTGCTTCACCAAAAAATTTCAACATAGGTCCATGTTTCGGCATAGCCCCCATATAATGGTACCTCCCTACTTTCGTTGCTTTTAGGGATTTTAGCTAAAATTTTTAACCGAACTAGCTGTAATTTGCCAATTGAGGTTCCCAGTGGACACAGAACTTATCCACCAAAAATTGTCAACATATATCCATATTTTGGTATAGCTCCATCTAATGGTACCTCCCAATTATAGGTACTTTGAGAATTTTAATTTTTTTCGCCGAACTACCTGTTATTTGACATTTGAGGTTCCCAGAGGTCACAAAACTACTGTACCAAAAATGTTCAACATAGGTCCAGGTTTCGATATTGCCCCCATATAACGGCACCTTCTGATTTTAGATATTTTGAGAATTTTAACTACTTTTTGACAGAAGTACATCTTATTTTACTTCTGTGTTGATAAATTTTCTGACTTTATATAGGCATTTGGGTTTGGTGGAGGATATTAAAAGATCGACACGGCCGTATTTAACATTTTTTACTTGTTCTTTGCTAATATTTTAAAACAACTAATTTATTAGTGGAGAAAATTTAGCATTGTTCGCCAAGAGGTAAGGCAGGGAAGCCTATAGTTTCGATCTGCGCCACAGCATCTCATCAGTTATTTAATTTTTTATATAAATGTTTATGACTTTATCTTATTGGGCTTTAAGGTCCGTTTTTGTATTAATGAAAAATAAGCATTATTTTATTTCATTTTCTATCCGACGTTTCGTTAGTGTTTCTCAACATTTTCAGGGATAATTTATTAAATCTGGCGACAATAGATACAGAATAAGGATTACAATTTATATATGCTGTTTTCACCTTAGTACTAAGAAAATTGTTACTTACATATAATCTTTCGTCAAGTTTTTACATATAAATTTGTCAAGTTGATAGTTAAAATTTACGACACAACAATTATACTAAAATAAATGCAAAAATAATTGAGATTAATTGTAAATATCACAGCAGTTTCTTAAAAACTAGTGGGTAGAAAAACACGACTAAAAAATCGCTAACGTATAAATTGAATTCGTGTTGTCCTTATCTTCTTTTCTATTTATCTTTCATTAATACAAAAACGGACCTTAAAGTCCAATAAGATAAAGTCTTAAACATTTATATAGAAAATAAAAAAGTCGCAGAAACTAATTTCAATCATTTCATTTTTTACTTTTCCTATAGTACGACTTGGCTGGCAGCCTTATTTTTCAACGCTTTATTACAAATACTATGGCAGCTTTTTTCACCTTTATTTTTTGTATTTGTTCTTCTGTATCAGACGATTTGATTATTAATATTTATCGTCGGAAGCTTTGACAGCCGTGTCAGTAAATTTAGTTATTTATAAACAAACCAAAACGATAAAGGTGCCCACTTATATGTTAGACAGTAGTTCCGTTATCTAACCGTTTTCATCAGTGGAGAGGTCAAAAGTTGTGTTTCAATTTACGTTTTCGTAATTTGTCTGAATATACCCCCAGAATTCTATAGATCAACAAGTAAAAAAGTAAATATATCCTCAGCCTCAGACCTAAAGAAAAGAAGTAACACACAATACTTCTGACGACTATATAATACGATTTACAACGTTTGGACAAAATCGGTTTGTTCCTTCGAGGGTTGTCTTACGTACTACCCAGCTCAGTTGAAGCTGGGTGGCTTTTTTTGAGCTTTTGGGCCATTATTTCAAGAAATAAGGACTTGCCCCTGAAAAAACATCTACCGTCGTAATGGGAAAAGCGAATACAAATTCTTACAACAAATTACAAATTCTTATCGTGCGCTCCATCCACTACACATATTGCCATAGGCGTTTTTTTTAACCTTCCGGACTATTTTCTCAGGAAGTATGGACTTCCCCTGATAAAACTTGTATTGTCGTAATGGGGGCAGCACATACAAGTTGTAACAACAAAAATCAATGCGATTCAAGAGTAGGTCGTAAACTGAACTTTTTCGAAATTTGGAGTGGAACACACGGACACACATCTCAAAATCGCTTTTTCGGGGGGTCTACGACGAATATTTCGCGGGGTTACATGAATTTTCGGGAAAACAAACTTATAATACATTTTCCACATTGTGGTGTAGGGTGTAATAACTTCGGTGGAGAATATCCTGTGGCGATCGAAACTATGATCTTTCCTGCCTTACCCCTTGGCGAACTATGCCAAATGTTCTAATAAATACATTCGTTCTTTTGAAATATTAAATAAAAATAATCCATATATGTATATATTGTTGAAATATTTAAGGCAATCTTTAAACAGCGTACATCATATAGATATATACTTTCTGCGAATTGAAATAGATGACTAACCTATTACGATCACTTCTCATAGCGAAGTCAAGATACTCTTTAAGGTTCTACGACTGATATCTTTGGATAAAACTGATATATTTATTGAATATTTGAATTGGCCTGGGAAAATCGTTTTTAAGTATGTTAACAAGTTGTTTACTTGTTTCCAGTGTTCCTACCTTCAATTCACTGCACAGTGGTTCCAGTCATTGGCCAAAAATGAAAAAACTGAATGTTAATTTTTTGGTACAACATCTGCCAACTCTGACATTGAACTTTTTAAAAATATATTAGTTTTTGTTTCATTCGAACGCATTCATCTTGAGAATAATAATTTTTGTAGTGAGTACAACTTACAATTTACGTGCAAGTAAATATATTCAAAATATCGCGAAACTAATACGTATTGCAAAATATTGTAATGGATTTTGAGAGGGGGTGATAATAGCGTAATTTGTTTATACCCTCCACCATAGAATGGAGGGTATATTATGTTTTTTTTCTGTTTGTAACACATCGAACTAAACATTTTCGACCCTATAAAATATATACATTTATTGTTCAGGAACAATTTCTAAGACGATGTAGCAATGTCCGTCTGTTGTAATCACTTTAGCCTCCGCAATAATTGAGATAGAACGCTAATAGTTTGCATCCGAGTGTCTTTTTTACATAGGCAGGTCAAGTTCGAAGATGGGTTTTATAGGTCCACGTTTTGGTAAAGCCCCCATATAACGGTACCACCCGATTTAAGGTATTTTGAGGATTTTATCTACTTTTTTGACCAAACTAGCTGAAATTTGACATTTGAGGTTCTTAATGAACTAGAAACTTCTCCACTAAACATTTTCAATATAGGTCCACGTTTTGGTATAGCCCTCATATAACGGTACCTTCCGATTTAAGGTATTTTGATGATTTTAGCTAAATTTTCCTCCAAAATTGGCTCCAATTTGGCACTTAGAGTTTAAAGAGAAAAGAATTAGCTGAAGTTTGACATTTAAGGTTCCCAAGGACCAAAAAACTTTTCCACTTAAAATTGCCAATATAGGTAACGTCTTGGTATAGTCCCAATATAACGGTATCGCCTGATTTCAAGTATTTTGACGTTTTTAGCTACATTTGAAGACCGAACTAGATATAATTGGTCGTTTAGGGTTCACAGTGATCAATAAACTTCTCCAACAAAAATTATATACATAGGTCCATTGTAGCCCCCATATAACGGTACCGACCGACCGATCAGAGTATTTCATGGTCGAGGGTATAAAAGTTGCCCTAGAATATGGTTTCTATAGATATATTAGGGTATAACTCTGTTATCTGACCACGTATATTAACATATTTGGCATCATTGGAAAGGTCAAGAGTTCTTCTTCCAAATATGAATTAGGTGGGCGGTACAAGTCTTCCAGGAAGAAGGCTTTAAGATCATTATTAAAAATTTTACCACTTTTCAGACAAAATTTTTTATCTATTTAACCCGGTTGCTGTTTATGTTGTCTTGGAGATTGTTTTGTTTCCCCATGAAATATTTTTGCATCTTAAGATAATCGGCACTTTTGTTCATGACATTTTGTATTAAAAGTATAAAACAATTCTTCCCCCAGAGGGGAAATAGGGGAGAATACTACGCTCATGGTTTCTTGAAACATTATTAGCAGAAGCACAAAGCTGCAACCAGGTTTCAGGTATCTCTTGGTATATTGCGGTTGATCTTCACATTTAGTGTCCATCTCATATAGGCAGTATTTATCAGTAGCGGTGAAGAACTAAATATTCAATGATTAGTTTAAAAGCCTAAATATGCAGTGGGCTGTAATCAGAGACTTAACATTTGAATATTTAAAATGGCTGAATTTAATGATTTAAATATTACACAGATAAGTGTCTCTGTATAAAATGAGGAGACACAAGCGCCCCTAAATGCGATAAACGTAATAGAGAGGCCCTCAATCGACTTTGGCAATTGTTCAAAAACACCGAAAATGTCCGATTCCCTTTTTCGATTAGTCCGAATGCTTGATGATCGTTTCACGAAGATAAGTAATTGATTAACAAGTGAACTTAAAGCGAATTCTGGAAGAAATTAATAAGAAATGATCTGCCGTCTGTGTCAACGGTATTCCTTTTCCTTTCCTGTCCATAATTTTAGGTGCAAATATTTGTCGACCACGGATACCCCTAAATGCCTAAATTATCTAATCTAATCTATACAAGTTAAAGAAGGCTATAGTCGGACGGGGCCGAACCACTTCCCCTGGGCACTTGTTTTCCGCGGAATTTATTTATATGATTTCGAAGTCTCCCTTGTTTCTTAGGTGATGTTGTGGGTATATATGTATGTATGATTGCGATACGTTATATATTATTTTCATTATTTCGTAATGGACAGGTGGGCCATTTTGGCTACATATGCATACATATTTCTTCAAAAAATTAAAAATTTGTATTAAGAAAGCAAAAATACCAAACGTATTTAGAAATAGCTTTTGGTAACTTTATCCGAGGTATTACATTACTTCTAATCAAAGGTAGCATAAAAACTTCAAAATGCCGTACAGCATCGTATATTGCATCAACTAATAAAACTTGGAATTCCTTTATCATAATTTTAATACCTTTCTATCATGGTTGCGAAATTTTTTAACTTACTTACTTACTTAGCTGGCCCATTACAGAACATTTGTTCTATAGGCCGAACTAAGAAGAGATCTCCATTCCTCTCTATTTGTTGCTTTGCACTCTGGAATACCGCGCCTTTTCATCTCATCATCCACTTGTTTGCGCCATCTATTCCTTGGCCTGCCAATTCTGCGTGCACCGCCATGTGGCATGTATTCATACGCCTTTTTAGCGGGTTCATCATCGCTCATTCTTTTGATATGGCCTAGCCAACGCAATCGCTGCTTCTCGATACGTTTAACAATATTGATGTCGTTGTATAGCAGATACAGCTCGTGGTTCATGCGACGTCGATATTCACCGTCAACGCAGATTGGTCCGTAGATCTTTCGAAGAATTTTTCTCTCAAACACACCAAGCACTGCCATGTCTGCTTGCGCAAGTACCCAGGCTTCGGAGCCATACATCAGCACGGGTAGTATCAGTGTTTTGTAGAGCGTTATTTTTGTTTGACGAGATGTGGCTTTGTTTTTAAACTGCTTACTTAATCCAAAGTAGCATCTGTTGGCCAATACAATTCTTCTTTTTATTTCACAACTGATGTCGTTTGTTGTGTTGACGGAGGTGCCGAGGTAGACGAAGTCTTTTACTACCTCAATATTATAGGAACCAACTTCCACAGTCGGTCCGAGCTCAATGGACGCATTGCGCGTCGACACCATCAACTTGGTCTTCTCACCGTTTACCGCCAGACCCACTTTAGCAGATTCTCCTTCGACCTTTATAAAGGTATCAGTTACTTCTTTTACTGATCGACCCATGATGTCTATATCATCAGCATAAGCAAGTAACATGTGACTATTGGTGTATATTGTGCCACTTCTTTTGACGTTTGCCTCTTGTATAACCTTTTCTAGCAGGATGTTGAAGAGGTCACACGAAAGGCTGTCTCCTTGTCTGAAACCTCTTTTGGTACCAAACTCTTCGGAGAGGTTCTTTCCTATTTTAACTGAGGACCTCGTGTCAGTTAAAGTCATTTTACAAAGCGATGAGCTTTGCGGGAATACCAAATTCAGACATGGCTTGGAATACCTTTGAGCGCAGCGGACTGTCGAAGGCTGCTTTATAATCGACAAAAAGGTGGTAGGTGTCGATCTGCATCTCTTGGGTCTTCTCCAGGATTTGCCGCAGGGTAAATATCTGGTCAATGGTGGACTTGCCAGGTCTAAAGCCGCATTGGTATGGTCCAATAATCTCGTTGACCATTGGCTTAAGTCGTTCGCACAATATCCCTGACACGATCTTGTAGGCAATAGGGAGTAGACTTATGCCCCTATAGTTAGAGCATACAGTCTTATCTCCCTTCTTGTGGACGGGGCACAGGATACTCAGGTTCCAATCGTCGGGTACTCGTTCTTCCTGCCAGATGGTGCTAACTAGCTGATGAATACACCTTATCAGCGTGTCGCCTCCGGTTTTGAACAGCTCGGCTGGTAAGCCATCGGCCCCTGCTGCCTTATTATTCTTCAGCCGATTTATTGCTGTCTTTACCTCATCTTGGCTGGGCGGTATACATTCAATACCATCTTCTGGGATTGGGACTGTGGTATCTTCGTCGTCTTCGCTGCTATTGGATACCAACAGATTTGAAAAATGTTCTTTCCATATCCTGAGTACACTATCTGTATCAGTTACCAAATTACCTTGCTGGTCTCTACAGGAGGATGTGCCTGTACCAAAGCCATCAGTTTGATGCTTGACTCTTTGGTAGAATTTTCGGACTTCATTCTGGCTCCTGTACATCTCGATTTTTTCACACTCCCGCTTTTCCATCTCTCTCTTTTTCCTGCGGAAAAGACGTTTCTCCTCTCTCCTTTTCTCCCTGTATCTCTCTCGTGCGCTACGCGTTGCTACGGATTGTAAAGTAGCCTTATATGCCGCATTTTTCTCTTCGGTGGCAGCACGACACTCCTCATCATACCATGGATTCCTTGGTGGAGGTCTCTGGTATCCAAGTATGGATTTTGCGGCTGTTTGCATGGAGTGGGCAATGCTTTACCATTGCGCTGATATGTTATCGGGGTGAGGAGGGCTTTGATTAAGCAATTGGGCTAGTTGAGTGGAATATGCTGTGGCTATCTGTTGTGATTGCAGCTTACCGATGTCTAACTTTCGTGTTGTGTCTGTTCGTACTTTGTTTGCTACGTTTAAGCGGGTGCGTACCTTTGCTGCAACAAGGTAGTGGTCCGAATCAATATTTGCGCCTCGGAACGATCGTACATCCAACACGCTCGATGAATGTCTTCCATCTATCACAACATGATCAATTTGGTTTCTTGTTTTCTGATCTGGAGACAGCCAGGTGCCCTTATGAATATCGAGATGATTAAATCTGGTACTGCTAACTACCATGTTTTTTGCAGCTGCAAAGTCTATCAGTCTCATACCATTGTCAGATGTTTCACTGTGGAGACTGAATTTCCCGACTGTTGGGCCAAAGATATTCTCCTTTCCAATTTTGGCATTAAAATCGCCTAGAATGATTTTAATGTCATGGGCAGGGCAACGGTCATATGTTTCTTCTAAGTGCTCGTAAAATATATCTTTGGTCTGTTCGTCCTTTTCTTCAGTGGGAGCATGAGCGCAAATAAAGCTGATGTTGAAGAATTTAGCTTTTATTCGAATAGCAGCAAGTCTTTCATTCACTGGAGTGAAGCTGGATACAAGATGTTTTAGTCTCCGACTAACTACGAATCCACAACCAAACTCATGCTTTACGTCATGGCAGCTATAATACAGTGCGTCACCTTTAGGTGTTGTTGTGACGCCTTTCCCAATCCATCGTATTTCCTGTATGGCAGTAATATCGGTCTTGTACTTTTCAAGTACGTCTGCCAATGCGAAGACTGCACCTTCTCTATAAAGAGTGCGAACATTCCAGGTGCAGATTCGCAGATCATGGTCCTTAAAACGTTTGCGGGGTTCGTCAACTTTAGAGGGGTTTGTTTTTCTTTTCTTTCGTTTTTTCATAGTAGGCTGTTTTTTCTAGGGGAGGGTTACTAACCCGACGCCCAAACCCAAGTTTTTAACGTTCTTATGGGTGAACGCGCGGCACATGTTAGCTCACTACCTTTAACGGGTGTTAAAGGCAGTTCCCCAGGTGACACCACGGGGAGGTCAGTGTCCACTTGGGATGAAAGAGGGACCAAGATAAATCCTGGGCTTTGCCATGTTAAAACCGGTCAGGACCGTTCCTTGGTATCTTCCATCCCCTACGTCACCCAAATTTTTTAACATGGAAGGTAAATGTAGTTCTTTATAAACAACCCAAAACTATAAAGTAAAAACACACTTACATGTTAGACAGTAGTTCCGTTATCTAACTGCTACATTTATATAATTTGCATCAAGTGAGAGGTAAAGAGTTGGTTTTCAAGTTTAGTTTTCGTAAGTTGTCCAAATATGTCCTCAGAATTTAAATTACTGATTAATAGACATCGGATTTTTGCATGTTTTTTATTTCTTATCCGATTGGGCTAAAATTTTGGATCTAGGCGTTTTAAGGGTAAATTTTTCGATATTTGGGGTCATATCAAAAATATGCAAAATATATGCAAAAAATATGCTAAAAAATATGCAAAATATGCAAAAAATATGCAAAATATGTAAAAATATGCAAAAAATATGCAAAAATATGCAGAATATGAAAAAAAGGGGACAGATTTTGCACGAAAATCGTCATAAAAGTTGTAAAATTTACAATTAAAGTTGGAAAAAATCATCAAAAAATCTTTAAAGTGCCCTAAATTAAGACTGTTGGCCATTTAACGTCGAGTTTTTAGCAGATTATTATGTTATTGATACCACTTATGACGGTGAGGTGTAGGGTATATGGTATTGTAATACTATTTTTTATTGTTAAACTATGCAAAAATATAAAATTTGATAAAATATCAATCATTTTATGTAAATTCAATATTTTCTTTGTCTTAATTTGTAGTTTTAGGCTGGTTTTAACTCAAAGGGAAGAAATCGATGTCGGATTTTTTAGGAGGAGGTGCCGCCTAAACTGTTTACTTAGATTAGATTTAAGATTAAGATTGCCAATTGAGCACCATTGGAATAAGTTAACACTGCTACTGGAGCCTCGAAGTTATGAAAATCTCGTCTCTCTCGGCGACCAATATCTGTGGAACGGCAAATAGAAAATTGCTTTAGCCCGTATTATGCATTAAATTAAAGGCCATTCTGTTTATTTTATATTCAAAATCAATATGCGTAAGTATTACTGAATTCGAGATAGAAAGCCAGTGTCCCGATTAACGTGACTACGTATGCCGTAGGGCGAAAATGGAGCCTATCTGGGTATAGCCGACTACTTGGAGAACGCATTGTTTTAGTTGTTCGTCCTTTGTAATTAATTGGTTGTAATCTGTGGTGAGCTCGACTCGGAATTAATGTGACTTTTTTATGAATTACGAACAGTTGTTCTTTTGTAAATTTGGGTCGAATATTTCCGGAGAAGTTTCCATCTTCGCTTTGTTAAGATTTTTGTGGCCATTTGACTCTTTACGGTGTTTTGCACTGTCGGATCAAACAATGCCAAGCCACAAGTTCAGGACTAAGATACCACTGGTGATTTATCATTTTTTTATTTCCTTTTTCTGTTTTCGTTTTCGTATTTCAATAGATTTTCAATGGGGTCTAATTCTTCTTTTGATGCTTAACGCTTCGTAGAATGTGAAGAACCATCTGTTCCGAAAATAATCAAGCGCAGCTTCAACAAAAACTCCTAACCATGAAATTGTCGTTGCTGCCGGATCCCTGTAAAGTGTCCTATAGGAACGTTAGTCGTATCATTTTATCTACAGTAGAAGCTCTCGGAGAGGACCCCAACAAATATATGATCTTTAGAAGCTTTATCTGTTTATTCCGGAGAATAAACAGTGAAAAATACTCGCAACAACTTCAAGGAAGATACCCCAAAACAAGGCTATTTGCGTGCACTGGCATGGAAAATTATTACCAGGTATTCCCAAAACAGTGTAGAAAGAACGGGTTGCTGTTCTGGTATCATCTGGTATGGGGGTAAAGAACAACTCCTGGGCGTTCCTGAAACTGACAGTAGCTCAGGGGAGAAACAAGACTTAGCAGTGTACGAATGCCTTGAATAATGGGGTCTTACCAGCTTGAGGAGATGTTAAGTTGAGAGCTTCTGTACCTGCGTACAGACTTATAAGAAGTATTGTTGAAAGGGATTTTTGACTGCAAGTTTGGCAGCACATTCGGACATCAACCAAACATATTCACGCGGTTTATATAAGAATAGTCTGCGATTGACAAATCCAATTTCGATGTAGGCGAGAATGTTTTAAAACTACTTCCCATCTGACTTCACAAGAACAAGAAGTCGTAGAAGGACTTTGTGTTTTCATCTTTCGAGCCTGGTTTAACGCGCCCAGAACGTTTCTTATTTTGTTTATTTATTTTGTATCAAACGAGTATTATAAATGAGAGTGTGGGTTATTGATTTTACAAAACGTAGTATTATGAACAAGATAATGGTAGATATAATATTGGATGGATTGGGTAAACATAATCAATAGGTTGAAAAGGATTAGAGACAATAGATAGATTTTTTTAGT
This sequence comes from Musca autumnalis, assembly GCF_047663935.1. Lineage (NCBI taxonomy): Eukaryota > Metazoa > Arthropoda > Insecta > Diptera > Muscidae > Musca > Musca autumnalis. Next base: position 139,612,389 of record NW_027411755.1, on the reverse strand, counting down.
TCCAAAAAAAGACCTAAACCGCATTGAAGATTTATTGAAATACAAAACAAATATCAGATAAAGGAAATAACAAAATGATAAATCATCTGTGGTATTTTAGTTCTGAACTTGTTGGCCTGATCTGATAGTTCAAACCACCGTAAAGAGCCAAATGCGACAAAAATCCTAACAAAGCAGGATATACAGGGTATACTTACTTGTTGTTCAAGAGATTAAGCATTAACTCCGAATTTTTTGAAAAAGATCCTGCAACTTGACCGCAGAACATCAATTACCAGGAAGGGTAAAGGATGTTAAACAACTTGAAAGTTGTGAACGACATAGTAGAGCAAGGAGTCGAGTTCATCACCAAGTAGTCATCTTTACCCAGATGTCTCCAAAATCACATTATGTCAGTCCCTTAAATTAATATAAATATGAAAAAAATGTAAAAAACATTTGTTTTCATTCCCAAAAATTGATAATATGGGAAGAAATAAAAAATAATTAAAAAATTAAGTTACAATATTTTATTTATAAAAGCAAATAAAACTAGAACATAATTTTTAATGATGGATTCTCTCAAATAAAACGCTTGCCGTTTAATATTGCCACAATTTTTAATTCAAATGCAAGCGTTTTATTTGAGAGATTTAATCATTAAAAATTATTTTCTAGTTTTAAGTGCATTTATAAATAAAACACTGTAACTTATTTTTTTAACTATTTTTTTATTTTTAACTTTTCAGCATTTAATTTTTTTGACCACTGGGAACCTCATAACAAATTTATAGCCAATTTAGGCCGAAAATGTAGACAAAAACTTTAAAATATCTGAAATCGTGTTGTACCGTTATATAGGGGCTATACCAAAACCTTGACCTGAGTCCAAAATTTTTAGTGAGGAAGTTTCTGTACCATTGGGAACCCCAAATGCCAAGTTATAGCCAATTCGGCCTAAAAAATTAAAAAGAATCCTTAAAATACTTTAAATCGGGTGGTACCGCTATTTGGGGGCTCTAAGAAAAAATGGACCCATATTGTTTTGGTTTCATATTCATGTATTGTCATCCAAGTCTGAAAAGTGTGCAAAGCTTTAGTTCGATCGGTCAACTACAACTGTGTGGAAAATAAAAAGGTTTTTTTCACAATAGACTCCATTTTCACCCTAAGGCGTTTTCGGGGCATTGGCTTTATTATCTTGAATTCAGTACTACTTCGGTATTTTGTTGTTCGGCAAGAAATATTAAGAATAGAAAATATTGACTTTTAAATAAAATATTTGGCAATTTAACAAATTTTATATTGTTTAATAGGTTGATAATAAAAAAATGGTATTACAATATACATATAACCATATTTTTGTATCCACACTGTGGTAAGGGGTCTCAATAGCATAATAATCTGCTAAAAAAGCGACGTTAAACGGCCAACAATTTTAATTTAGGACACTTTGATGATTTTTCACAACATTAATTGTCAATTTTACGACTTTTATGACGATTTTCGGCCAAAAACTGTTTGCATATTTTGCATATTCTGCATATTTTTCGCATATTTTGCATATTTTTGCATATTTCGCATATTTTTTTTGCATATTTTGGGCATATGCAAAATATGCAAATATGCAAAATAAATACAAAATATGACCCTGCCATTGAAATTAGATTTCTTTGAAACGAATTTTGGTCCAATCAGAATCTTCGTATCTTTATTATTAAAAAATATGCAAATATGCAAAATCCAATGTCTACTGATTAAAAATTAAATTTGGATATTTTTTCCCACAAAAGTTATGGTCAATTTCACACGCTAAATACAAATACACGCAAAATTATTACCTCATGCAAACATTTGTCAATATTGAACTATAACTGCGACCTCTAGCGTAATTAAGGTTACACTACCCACAATTAAAACTGAGGTATCCCTGTATATACTAGGCTGTATACTATGGTGGAGGGTAGAAAAATAAAAAATATTCATATTGTGATGTAAAATAATAAAAAAAAACTCAAACCTTTTACATTGATATTGAATTACTCTGCAACTACTAGAGAGAATTTAACCTTTTGTGATTCACCGAAATCCTGATTGTGTTAGTTGTCGAATAAAAAACTTTATGAAAATATCTCTATCCCTTCAAAAGTTATGATCTTTCAAGGAGTTCGTGGCATAAAGATATCTTTAGCCAGTTCCTCTTCCTCTTCTACCAGTGTTAGAAAATGTATTTATAATTTTTTGCATCACCATTCGGTACTTCAGCGTTCCCTGCCCATAGCATTTTATTAATAGATTCGCAGATTATGGACCCACATTACGAGGTCGTCAACATTAGATTGCTGTGGACGGTTGTTCTTATTCATTACGGATAGTTCAAATCCACTTCAAGTTTCTGTATCGTTATTAAATACTTATAAATTTTTCCACCTTCCACTTGCCCAATTTTAATTTTCAACATTTTAAAACTGTCACATCCTGGCAATGTAATTGTCTTCATTTTGAAAAGCAACCATTAACATTTTTAAATGTATGTTTTTACATAGTAAAACGATTTGTTATACCATAGTTTTATAGCTGTTCAAAGCCGGACATATTTAACAATCCTCTCGGGTATTTAAAAGATACAAAATTGGAATTGTCAACGAACGCACACAAACAAACAATAGCAAACGACTGACTAAGTGAACGAGTGAGATTTTTATATGGCGTTTAATTTAATGGAAAGTTGAATATCAAAAAATGAACAAACAACGACAGGCATCACAAGTGGCATCGCAGTATAGTCCTTGTAGTTATAACCAAAACCAGAGCAACCATAATCATGGTCACTGATGCGGACGAAGAAGCGAAATGCGACTGATGTTGTTCATTTGCATGTTTAATACAGTGTATAATGTACAATATTGAAGCTGTTGTTGTCGTTATTTTTGGGGTTTACATTAACATTTACGTTAACTTAACGAATGACCGGCGAACCGTCAGAATGGAAGAAAATTGTACATTTGTCCACATTGACAATGACATGATTTTCGGTGTCATTTTGGAAATGACTGTCAAGGAATTCCAGACCATTCGTCAGGCTTCGGTGATTCATGAACTCACTTTGAATATTTAAACGTAAAATGGTGGTAGCATCATCATTACATCTGAAAATGTAGTCGTATTTTTTGTGTTGTTTATGTTGGTAATTGTCCTTACAACAATTCTACTTTAAAAACGTTTAAGGACACGTTTAAAAAGAGAAAAATCTTTCAGTTATGGCAACTACAGGTCTTTATCATTTTGACGACTTAATTGGGTAATCAAGTGTTAATATCGTTTTAAGGATTATACTTCAAATATTGAGTTATTTATTTGTTATTTTCACCAAGAAATTTTGTACTATGTTTGATATCAGAATAAACGAGAAGCCTACAGTTTCCGTCACGTCAAGCTTATTCCTCGGATGAGTAAAATAGTGGAATGGAATCCGAAATGGATCAAGTGTACAACCAAGCTCTTTTTAGGCAAAATCTTCAAGATGTCAAACTGTTTGTTTACGTTTTCATACAATTTATTCCCAATAACAAAAAATTTACAGATTTAAACTACGAAACTGGCGTTTTACGCAACCTTATAATTTCATCATGTGTACTTCTTTACTTTATCCTGTCCCTGTGTCATAGATTAGATTAGATAAAATCTTAATTATAAGGTGTTTCGGTGAAAAAAACCTCACTCACAAAATGATTTTAAAATTTGCATTTACCAGAATTGTGGGCAATTTTGTGAAGTCACTGTACACAGATATATAATTGAAAATACACTTTAGAGCGACATGAAATAACCAAATTTACATAATATTTGTTTCTCACTAATTTTCTTTCAAAACTATGATTGTTTAACAAAAACAAAAATAAAATCGAATTTTTTTTCAAATTGGTTTGTGTATGAGCTTTTTCAATATTTGAATAGAATAAACGTTATTGTTTTTTTTATTAATTTTCTAGTTTAGAGTTAAGCTTGATGATCGGAAATTATTTGCAAGTGAAAAAGGAAAGCCAAGGAGTCGAACCCAAGTACGTACATACAACCTTCAAAATACCTTCATATTCAGTGTATACCAAAATCTTACTGACAAAATCGTCGTTTAAAGCTGTATCCAAAACTTAACCATATGTATCCAAAACTTCAAAATAATTTGTTTTTATACCCTACACCACAATGTGGAAAGGGTGTTATTAGTTTGTTTTTCGAAAAACTCATGTAACACCGCGAAATATTCGTCGTAGACCCGGCAAAATTCAAATCTCGACAAGATAAAGCGATTGAGATGTGTGTCCGTCTATCCATTAAAAATTGTAATCACGCTACTGGCCGCACTTATCTACCAGTCTTCACGAACTTTTGTATGAAGGTCGGGCTCAGACCAGAATAGACCCCTATAGTTTTTGGCGATGGTCGTGAATTATTTGGGGTGTGGAATGGACAAAAACAAAATTTTTATCCAAATTTGTAGCGGCTCTGTATAGTAATCTAAATTCATATAGGAGGTTCCGGGACTCTAATCTGGACTCTAGACTATTAAATATCGAATAAAACCTTGGTATTTAAAAATTATCCTTAGAGCACAGGATTCCAAAGGATATATTAACTTATTTAGTTAACTGGTTTCCTTTACGATGTCTCCAGATAATAAATAAAATGTTTAATTCACAATATATTATCAAAACAAAAATATTTTCTTCAGATTTTGAATAAAATTTTCTCTGTTGCAAATGTTTTGAGCAGAACCAAAAGTGAGTTCGAGCTTTGTTTTGTATATTTTTTGTAAAATAAGTGAAATTTTTGCAAATTAATTTTTAAATCTTTAAAAAAGATTCAATAAACAATCAATCCACAAAAATATTGGCATTTCAAATCCACAAACTACCTCAGAACTATATAAAATATGAACTAGTCATTCCAGTTGCAAATGTTTTGAGCAGCACTGTATATGTATCCAAAATGGTCCATCTGTCCAATTAGAAATAATGAAAAAAATATATAAAGTGTCGCAATCACACGTACATATTAGTAGGAGAGATTGAAACTAGATGGAAAACTATAGACCCTTCAGAAGGCCTCGGAAAACCATTGAAGTAATTCTCCCCTGAAAATCATACAATATGAATAACGAACAAAATACACGGCCTCAGTCTTCGACAAGGGTGCTACTGCAACACATTTATAAAATATTGTATGATCGCTAATCTCCGCATAATAGATTTGCCAATAAAAAAAAGGGTTAACAGAACTACTCCATCAAAAAATGCCAACATAGCCCCATGTTTAGGTACATATATCCCCCATAAAATGGTACATCCCGGTTTTCGATATTTTGAGGGTTTTAGCTTCATTTGTTGACTGAATTAGCCGTAACTTGACATGAACCTTAAATATCACATTAAAGCTAGTTAGTTTAAAAATTGTACCAAAAATTCTCAAAATACCGAAAATCGGGAAGTACCGTTATATGGTGGCTACACCTAAACATGGACCTATGTTGAAAATTTTCTATGGAGAAGTTTCGCGACTTCAGTGAACATCAAATTAACCGAAAGTCCGGATGTAGCGTTATATGGGGTATATTCCAAAACATTGGCCTTTGTTGATAATTTTTGGTGGAGAATTTTCGTGCCTGTGGGAATCTGCACTTCACAGAACTTTGTCACCAAAAACTGTCAACATAGGTCCATGTTTAGGTGTAGCACCCATATAACGGTACCTCCCGATTTTCGGTATTTTGAGGGGTTTAGTTACATTTTTTGACTGAACTACCTGCAACACGACACCCCACTTCTCCACCAAAAACTGTCAATATGTTTACGTACAGATCCCATATTACATTACCTCACGATTTTCGGTATTTTGAGGGTTTTATTCACACTTACTACCCGTGACTTGACATTTGAGATTCCCTGCAGTCACGACACTTCTCCGCCAAAAATTCTCGCCATAGGTTTTGAGGTATTTTGAGGGTATAAACTGCATTGTTGGTAGATCTACCCGTAATGTGACATTTGATGTTCCCTGCAATCACGGAACTTCTCCAGCAAAAATTGTCGACATAGGTCCATGTTTAGGTATAGCACCCATATAACAGTACCTCACTGTTTTAAGGAATTTCAGTATTTTAGCTACATTTGTTGACCGAACTACCTGTTATGTTACATTTGCTTTTCCCAGCTGCCACAAACCGTCTTCCACAAAAAATGGTCAACATTATTCAACTGTTTGTTATGGAGCTATAAAACGGTAGCACCAATTTCAGGGTTTTTAGTTTTTATCTAGATTTTAGGTTAAAATTGGATGTCGTTTTGGATATATGATTAAAAATGGTTAAACACTTATCTTTCAAAAAATGTGAACACTGGCTCAAGTTGTGCTAAGCCCTCATATAACGGTACCTCCCGATTTTCGGTATTTTGAGGGTTTTAGCTACATTGTTTGACGGAACTACCCGTAATTTGACATTCACCATAGTCACAAAACGTTCGCAATACAAATGTTCATAGGCCCAATTTAAGCATATCTCCCGATTTGCGGTATTTGCGAATTTAAGCTTGATTTCTTCACCGAACTTGCTTTAATTTGACATTTTAGCTACTTTTTTGACTGCACTAGCTATAATTTGACATTTGAGGTTCTTAAGGGTTACTACATTCCTTCACCAAAAATTGTCAACATAGGGCCATGTTTTGGTATTGCCCCCATTTAACGGTTCCTCCCGATTTTCTGCATTTTAGTAATCACAAAACATCTCCACCTAAAATTGTCAACATAGGTCCATGTTTTGCTATAGCCCCATAAAAAGGTACCTCCCGATTTTTGGTATTTTGAGGATTTTAGCTAAAATTTTTCACCGAACTACCTGTAATTTCACTTTTGGGGTTCTCAGTGGTCATAAAATATCTTCACTTCAACATAGGTCCATGTTTTGGTATAGCCCCCATATAACGATACCTGCCGACTTTCAGTATTTTGAGGATTTAACTAAAATTTTTGACCGAACTACCTGTAATTTGACAGTTGAGGTACCTACTAATTACAAAATATCACCACCGAGAACTGTCAACATAGGTCTGTGTTTTGGTATAGCCGTTTGTAGTCACATTTTTAGACTAAATTAGCTATTATTTGGTATTTAGGTTTCCTAGTGGCCACGAAATTTATCTACTGAAAATTGTGGACATGGCTCCTTGTATTGGCTCCCATATAGCGGTACCGCCGATTTGAGGTATTTTGATGTTTGTATCCACATTTCAAGGCCGAATTAGTTATAGTTTAGTATTTCGGGTAATTAGTGGCCACAATATATATCTACCAAAAATTATGGACACAGGTTCATGTTTTGAAAAAGCCTTCTTTATAACGATACCGCCAAATTTCGGGCATTTTAACGTTTTTAGTCACATTCTCTGACCGAATTAGCTATAATTTGGGGTTTAGGGTTCCTGGAGACCAAAAAGCGTACCTTCCAAAAATTATGGACATACTCGTATACCATTTTTAACGGAACTAGCTGTAGTTTGACATTTGAGGTTCTCAGTGGTCATAAAATTTCTTTACTGAAAATATTGCCCCTATACAATGGCACCTCCCGATTTTTGGTATTTTGAGGGTACATTTTTGACGGATATACCCGTAATTAGACATTTAAGGTTCCCTGCAGTTATAAAACTTTTTCAGCAAAAACTTTCAAGATAGGTTCACACTTTGATATGGCCGCCATATAACGGTAACTCTCCATTTTCGGTATTTTGAGGATTTTAGGTACAATTTTTAACCAAACTAATTTGGCATTTGAGGTTTTCAGTGGTCAGGAAATTTCTTCACTAAAAATCGTCGACATAGACCCACGTTTTTGTATAGCCCCCATATAACGGTACCTTCCAATTTTCGGTATTTTGAGAATTTTAGCTACAATTTTTGACCTGTAATTTGACAGTTGATGTTCCTAGGTCCATGTTTTTGTATAGCCCCCATATAAAGGTACTTCTCGATTTTTGGTATTTTGAGGATTTTAGCTAAAATTTTTCACCGAACTACCTGTAATTTCACCTTTGGGGTTCCCAGTGGTCATAAAATATCTTCACTAAAAACTGTCAACATAGGTTCATGTTTTGGTATTTTGAGGATTTAAGTAAAATTGTTGACCGAACTACCTGTAATTTGAGAGTTGATGTTCCTAGTAATCACAAAACATCTCCACCTAAAACTGTCATCATCGGTCCATGTTTTGGTACAGCCCCCTATATAAATTGTCAACCTAGGTCCTCTCATTTTTTGGTATTTTTGGCCGAACTATCTGTAATTGGAAAAACTGTCCACATGTGTGTTGGTAGAGCCCCCATATACCGGTATCTCCCCATTTTCGGTTTTTTGGATCTTAGTTACAACTTGGGACCCAAGTAACTGCAATTCGACATTCGAGTTTCCCAGTGGTCACAAAACTTCTCCACCAAAAACATAGGTCCGCACTTCAATTTAGCCCCATATAAGGTTCCCGACCGATTGAATACATTTTTTATGATTTTTTTACCTTATTTAGGTATCAGCCTGGCCGAACTTAACACTTTTTTACTTGTTTAGATTAGATTTAATAATTGGCATTTGAATTATCCGTGGTCAAAATCGTTATCCACCTCAAATTGTGAACAGAAACTGATTATATTCAGCCGGGCCGAACTTAATGACTTTTTACTTGTTAAATGTTAGAATATATCTTCCATTTTTACACTTCGGTAAAGATTGAAACATAAAAATACCTCACGATGCGCCTTAACTATTTTTAAATTAAAGGTGCTTGCACCTAGAAAGTTTGTGTGGATTGTGAAACTACAATGTTTATAGATGAGAAAAATCAAAAAGGATTTTCACTTCTACAACATTTTCTTTAGTCCCATTTTGAGTCTTGCCGTTTCCAAGCAAAATCGTGAGAACCTAAAATAAATCTAAAAATGTGAACTTTGACATCGATTCATTTCAAAGTCCCTCCAGCGATTTTTTCTTGTTTTTGGATTTTTCTCATCTATGAACAATGCCGTTTCAGAATCCACAAAAACATCCCCTGTGTAAGCGGTTTTAATTAAAAGTTAGTTAAGGTGCACCCTTCCTGACATTGTTTTATAAGAAGACGATACAGTTAGTGCATTGTCCCAATTTGAAATTTTATTTATCAAAAATGGTAAAATATTATTAATGTCAATCTTGTAGAAAAATTTCACTGCCACAATATTTTCTTTAATCCCTTTTTGATAGGGCTTGCGGTTTTCATGCAACATAGTGAAAACAACAAAATTATTTGTTCGCATATTTTTCATATAAGAATAAAATAAACCGAGTATGTAGGAGCAAAATTGCTCGACTCCGACTCCGAAACCCTGATTACAACCGATAAATTCGGGACAACAAAACATAATGTCCGGGAAGAGTTACATATTTTGGTTATACTAAAAGGTAAAATTATTTCAATTTTTTCTGCAGGGAATGCAAAAATATGACTGCGACATCATTATAAATACTTTTAAACACTCAAATGCACACGTAATCACTCTAATAATCTCATTTATACGTTTTAAATTAATTAAAATGATAAATCACTTGAAATGAAATTGATTAATTGAACGGAAAATATTTCAATTGTTTATCAATAGTATAAAAGTGATTTGAATTGATTTTAAATGCTGAATCATATGAAAATTATGCTCTACTTTCATCTAATATTCTGCATATAACACAAATCATAGGCATACAAACACTTGATTAAGAACAGAACCATTGAAATTTTCAATGATAATGAAATGCATGTGGATAATGAGGTAAAGTGTTGACATATTAATTTATTCATAACAATTTCTATTTCCATAAATTAATTAAATTTATTTCCGTTATTTAAATGTGTCAATGCAGCATTTGGATAAATTGTAACATAAACTCAGACAAACAAAAATGAACGTCTTAAGCTTATCACAAAATCTGAATGTTTGTGTTAGATGTCCCTACGATTTTAGAAGCGAATATTATTGTAATATTCCCTTGTATCCTTCAAAATTACGACATACCTTAATGTAGCACCAACTACGGATATGTGTAACGTTATCCATAGAATAGAAGAAAGCAAATATGTATTTTCAAAAAAGATACAGAGACTAGAAGAAACATAAGAAGTAACGAATTCGAAATAAAATAATATACCAAATTGGAGCAACGTACAGTGCCTAATATCAACTTTTAATTTACTCGTATTTATTTACTAGCAGACCCCGGTCCGCATAACTGGCCCGTCGTAATGAGTATTAATGACAGCTTTTTATGGGCTTTATGCTTAACAATTCAAAAATAGGTATTTTCAACCTTACTTCTTCGGTCAATTGTCAAACCGGTCCATTGTGTAACCTTTATTTTCTCTTACGGACTTTGTCGGATTTATGCTTTTTTATTCTTTTAGGGGGCACACAACTTCATTGCCTACCAATATGTATGCTGAAACCGATATAATCATAAGTTTAGCTTATACATACAGCGTTTAAAAGAAAGGCATGGGGAAGGTACCCCACCTCTTCCGACATTCATAAAATATACATAACAACGGCAAACATTGAGCTTTTGCTGCAAATTTTATGGAAATCCCTTCAGTAGTATTGGAGTTATGACATATTTAAAAAAACAGACGTGGTCGGGTCTTTAATCTCTAAAGAAGTACCTAGATTGTAGATTAATCCGTAAACTTTTAAACCGATATGTGCATAATTTTTGCAAATATAACGTTTTTTTAAAAATATCGCATAGTGGAGGTACCCCGCCCCTCTGGAATTCAATAAAATATGTAGCCTGTTTTCGGGGGCGTGGTAAATTTTTCTCTCCATAAAAACCTAACTTGGGTTATGACAGCATTAAATAAAACAATATACCAAATTGACATTGTGATACAGGCGCATTCTCCTACAATGATCATAAAGGGGATCTGGAGCAACGTACAGTGCCTAATATCAACTTTTAATTTACTCGTATTTATTTACTAGCAGACCCCGGTCCGCATAGCTGGCCCGTCGTAATGAGTATTAATGACAGCTTTTTATGGGCTTTATGCTTAACAATTCAAAAATAGGTATTTTCAACCTTACTTCTTCGGTCCATTGTCAAACCGGTCCATTGTGTAACCTTTATTTTCTCTTACGGACTTTGTCGGATTTTTTCTTTTTTATGCTTTTTTATTCTTTTAGGGGGCACACAACTTCATTGCCTACCAATATGTATGCTAAAGCCGATATAATCATAAGTTTAGCTTATACATATAGCGTTTAAAAGAAAGGCATGGGGAAGGTACCCCACCTCTTCCGACATTCATAAAATATACATAACAACGGCAAACATTGAGCTTTTGCTGCAAATTTTATGGAAATCCCTTCAGTAGTATTGGTGTTATGACATATTTAAAAAAACAGACGTGGTCGGGTCTTTAATATCTAAAGAAGTACCCAGATTGTATATTAATCCGTAAATTTTTAAACCGATACGTGCATAATTTTTGCAAATATAACGTTTTTTAGAAATATCGCATAGTGGAGGTACCCCGCCCCCTCTGGAATTCAATAAAATATGTACCCTGTTTTCGGGGGCGTGGTAAACTTTTCTCTCCATAAAAACCTAACTTGGGTTATGACAGCATTTGATTTTTATTCATATAGGAAGGCGTTTTTTTAAATATGCCCCCTTCAAAAGTCTAGAAAATATGCATACTATTTTCACCGGGGGCCATCCCTGTACATTCCCTGACATTTTCAGGAAAATCTGTTCAGTAGTTTTGTAGATGTAACATATTTTAAAAAGTGGGTGTGGTCAAGTCTTTGGGTTCTAAAAAAGTGGGCAAGGTCGAGAACAACCACAATTGTCTCGCAAATTAACTTCCCAGCAAAAAGTTTGCCTCCAAAGAGGCAGTTAAATGATATGTACAAGTGATCTGGAAGTGCATCAAATTATGCATTTTCACCCATGATTTTTACAAGAGCGTGACTACTGAAAGAGGCACTCCATTGCACTGCATTTTAACTGACCCTTTGGCACTGCATTTAACTGACCCTCTGGCACTGCATTTTAGCTGACTCTTTGGCATTGCATTTTAACTAACCCTTTGGGGTAGAATAAGAGGCAGTCAAAAGCACGCGTTCTGATACAGACATTCTGCGGAAATTGTGGAAGCCATTACAAAATATCCCAGAACAAATAAAATACATTTATTATTTGAGTAAAACAAAAATATTAAGAACTTTATTACATTAACACAAATTATGAAAATTCTCCATTGAATTCAATCGCAAACATGCGTGTTTCCTCCGCTCTCCATTTAATCCAAGCTGAACTGTTTTTGCTTCATCTGCTAAATGGGTTGTCTTCCCATCACCAGTTAAGATTTCGACATGTACTCCAACAGCACTCCTTTCGGAAATTACCAGAAAAATGTTCACAAATTAAATATTATTTAGTTTGTATTAACAAATGTTTGAAAATGTTAACACGCTTATCTCTTTTTTGGAAAATGTATGCCGCTGCCTGTAGAGATGTACTAACTGATTAATGTACATGTAGGGATCTCAAACAACTGCTAATAAAATGTAGCGAACGGAGTGCCTTTTTCACGACTCCGTTTGGACTGCATCCGGATGCTGTTAAATTGTGAGGAATTGGAGTGCCTTGGATGTGATTCTTTGGATTGCATCTAAATGCGTTTAAAATGTGAGGACTGGAGTGACTTTTTCACGACTTCATTTGAACTGCATCAAAACATGCCGTGACAGAACTAGTCCACATTGCACTACTTCCAATTTATTTTGCTGGGTTCTAAATAGATACATTCGTAATTATTGTAAATATAACATACATTCGAAATTATTGCCCCGCAAAATACCCCTCAGTAATGTTGGCGACATTTTCGAAGTATTTTAGCCTTGTAAAACTTCTCTATAAGTGAAGTCTTAAGGATGTTTGTGGAACAATTACAATTATAAGTATCATAAAAAATGTAATATATTCCGAAAATAATAAACATAATCATGGTACTAAGAAATGAATACATTTAATGAAAAAATATTCTTAAAAACAAACGAGTAGGAAAAGCGTTAAGTTCGACCGGGCCGAACTTTTTATAACCTCCACCACGAACTGTATTTAAGTAAAGAGGAAAAAATTACATAGTTTCCTTCCTTTATGAAATTACTAAGCTCTTTCTCTTACTCCTGATAATTCTCTTCCGCAATATTTTGTACACCCATGTAATACTAGACCGCAACCTTCAAAATGCACAAAAATCGGGTTGAACAGTTCTTTGGGGTCATATGAATTAGCTATAAAATGTTTTGTACCAACAACCATGGACATAACTTCATGTTTTTGAATAGCCCTCATTTAAAGGTACCACCCGATTTCGAGTATTTCGACGTTATTAGCCACATTTCCACATCGAATTTTCTATAATTTGGCATTTAGGGTTCCTAGTGGTCAAAAAACTTATATTCCAAAAACTGTGGACATGTGTTTTTGAATAGCCACCTAATAACTGTACAGCCTTTAATATGTACTGTAATATGCTGAAGTCTTAGCTACATTTCCAGACCGAATACGTTTTAAATTTGGCATTTAAGGGTCGAAGTGGTTAAAAAATTGTGGACATAGAGGGCAGTTCGGCCTAGCACAAAAAGCGCGGTATAAACAGAAAAAAGTTAAGTGTTTTGGAAACTTCCATCTGGACTGAAGCTGGTAAGGTTATGGCAACGGTTTTTTGGGACTTCAAAGGTATTTTATTGATTGACTATCTGCAAAAGGGTAAAACAATAAATTCAGAGTACTATTGCAACCTTTTGGATCAATTAAATGTAAAAATTCGAGAAAAACGTCCTGGCTTACAACACAAAAAAATAATTTTTCATCAAGACAACGCACCAGCGCACAAGAGAGTTTTAACAATGGCTAAAATCAACGAATTAAAGTACGAGTTGTTTGACCACCACCTTATACTCCTGATTTAGCTCCCAGTGACTTTTACATGTTCCCAAATCTAAAAAAAGTCCATGCTGGCAAGCGTTTTACCTCAAATGAAGATGCAATTACTGTTGTAAACCACTATTTTGAAGACCTTGAGGAAAACTATTTTAATCAAGGGATAGAATTGCTAGAAAAGCGTTGGACTAAGTGTATTGAAGTTTCAGGAGATTATATTGAAAAATAAAAATATTTTTGAAAAACTAACTATTCTCTTTCATTGATAGGCTAAGAAGTTTCCGAACCACCCTCGTAAGTCAATGTTTTGCAGTAGATCCCATAGAACTGAGTATTTCAATGTTTTAAAGTATGTGGAAATTATTGTCTGCATTTGCGACCTAAATTGGGTGTAATTTGGCATTTGCCATTCCGAGTACTGAACAAACTTCTCCGCCAAAAGTTGTGGTCATTTGTATTGTTGTAACAGAAAGAAAACTCATTGATCCATATTTGTTCAGAATATTTCATGATAGATGGTATAAAAAGTTCGACCCGGCCGAACTCAGGGAAGTTAGTTTTGCACAATTTGTTTGATCAAATACATATATGCTGCAAGTTCGATGCCTTGCTCCATAGGGCTTTAAGCTTTAAATATGGTTTTAAATTTAAAAGGAGTAGCCACCACAAAAGAATGCGAAGAGAAATTCAGCATAATTTTAAGAGACTATTAGTTTCTACCACAATCATAATGACACCATTAAACAACATATCCCTTTGTTTCTCACTAATATTCTTCTATTGTGAGAATCATAAAAACTCCTAACGTTTTTTTCCGAAGAGATGCTATCGATTCAATATGATATACCTTCACATAATTGTAAGTAAAAACAAAAATATTGATGTGCTTTTTCGTTATGAGACTTGACACTATTTCCGTTTTGGATTTAAAGAAAAAGGAAATAATTTAAAATGTTTACAAAAATTTAATTGTGGTTTGTATGGTTTATGCGTTCTTACTACAGTAAAATATTTTTTGGGAAAAAAAGCGAAAATTCATTGCCCCACATGTGCTTTAACTACAAAATAGAAGATTATTTTTTTAACTCAGTAAATTTACAAATTGATTAACATTGGAACAAAAATAAATCTGTAGTCGAAAACAGTAATCAAACGGGTAAACTAAATTCAATTGAAAAAATCGCCATAGATGAGATAGAAGAGTTCCAATTGTCTGCGGTTTTTGGATGTGGTTTTTCATAATATTTTCCACCTAATATTAAACCATTAAATTAACAAAACATCTCTAAAACAAAGAATATTGTGTGCAGTGCACACACATCAATATATAACCAACCTGCTGCGAACATTTATTGATATGAGTGATCATAGTTTATCGATAAAATATTAATAATAATCCGTCTATTGTAGGATTATGGGAAACCAACAAACTTCATCTCAACTGCTTTTAGATGAATTATAATGAAGTCCATGCCACCACAACAGTTGTGTTCAAGCAACATTTGAACCGCCATTGTGTGTCTGTTGGATTTTATAGTTGAATACATTCAGGGGTTTTGTGGTAGAATTTAATATATGGCTAATTCGATAATAATATGGATTCAGGAAGGCTAATTGCATTATATACCCAGCAAAATTTTATGGAAGTGGTTCCATGAGATGCCATGATTTCACTGGATCTTTTGCATTGGTTCAAATGAAGTCGTGGAAGATCTGATCTTTTCATCAGCATTTGAATGCATTCAAAGGAAGTCGTGAAAGATCCGATCTTTTCATCTGCATTTAAACCAATTCAAAGGAAGTCGTGATAGATCCGATTTTTTCATCAGCATTTGAACCCATTTCATCGATCCAATAGAGATGAATTTTGTGTTTTTATTTATACACATGTACATATATTATCTTTCACTAATCTAAGATTTATTAAAGCTATGTAAGATTTATTACCCTAGGAAGTCCTAATCATTTACAAGTCAATTTGTAGATCCATACAAAACAGTTTACAATTCCAAAATGTTCGTAAAATAAAATTCACGATATAGTAATTTGCAGTTAGAGCCATGTCGAAATCTGTACTGGTGATGGGAACTGACAAACCTTTTGTAAGATAAATCAATCAATCAGTTGAGGAGGAATTAAACTATGTTGCGAGTAGCGGCGGTGCTTAAACTGTAACTACTGGACGGCCGAATGTCAAGTATTTCAATAAAGTTCTCAACCTGTCGCTAGCCACACACATCGTTCCCGAAGTCAGGAAAATATACAGCTACTGAAGCCTAGCAAGGATGCCAGCAAAGGTGAATCGTACAGACCAATTTCGCTTTTATCGCATCAGAAATAACTGTCTAGTTGCCGATCAATAACATGGGATCCGCAAGCAGCACAACATCTCCACACATATTAGTCGAGGACTCAATCAAAGAAAGCCGTGCGATAGAACAGTGATAGTAACCCTTTGAGACTGTCAAGCACTCCACGCTGTTTGAGTTTATCGAGCAGATTACGCTCCGGCCAAGTTTGAAACGTTGGATAATAAATTATATGGTTGGACGCCTGTCGTGCGTAGAATTTAGGATCAAGATGTCCGAGACCCGTAGAGTGAAACATGGAGTTGTCCGAGGGGATATTGCAGGAACTGTCTTACCTATAACGTATGCGGATGATTGTACGATCTTGGTGTCAGGTGCCTTCCCTGATGACATTTGTGAATGGCTGAACTCATTGCCAACCTAAACTCTTACCACCCCTTTCCATGCGAGGAATATACAAATATCAGCCAATAAACGGCCACTTTGTTCACCACTTGGGCGGCAGAGTTGAGAACAATAGAGTTGAATGTCATGGTCGATGGGAGCAAAACCAGCCTATCAAGTAGGTTTACAATGTACATACAATTACACTATGCAACACTGAAAATGCAAACAACTTCTAGTATGCATTTTTTGAAAGTACATATTTAGATACAAAAACCCTAGTAGGGTTTTGTCCGGGCTAAATCTACACTTTTTTGCATTTATCAGGCCTTTATCTCAGAAACGAATAGGAATTTGGCCTTGCTGTCTTTAGAAATATTGTAGCCCTAAACTAGTAGAACTTATCTTTTGAAAAAACCACATAGGAAAAACTCCACCTAGGGAATCAAAATCTATAAAATATAGAAAATTTTATATAATTGCTGAAATTCTGGCCAGTATGGGCTAACCTATTGGGAGTTGAACCAAGTAACCTGTTGCAAAAATCTTCCAAATAAAGTTCTCAACAATTCTTTCAAACATTCTGAAACACTAAAATGCTTACTTCATGTTGTTTCAGCGGTATTTTGCATCATATCTTTTACAACACGTATTTCAAACACAGTTCACACCAACAGTTTATTCTCGCATTTCGGATTTCACTACATAATTGGCATTTTTATTAAATAGTCATTGAAAAATGTACTGAAAACAACGGCATAGAGGCATTTTAAAACAATGACATGTTCTGAAGAGTTGTGTATTACATTCCAGGGAATATTTTTCCAAAAGAAAATATTTAGAAAAAATTAACGGTTTTGGAGATACGGTGCGAAATGTATAAAAATTGTGGAATTTTTGCATATATTTTGAAATTTGAGGCAATAAATGTAGTTTTTCGAGTTCATTATTTCTCCAAATATTTTATTCTTGTCTTTATCTACAAATTTGCTTCAGAGGTTAGAAGAAGATTCGCATTGTTTTCAGAGATATAGCCCCGAATTTCTTTAAAAACTCAATATTTAACCCTGTTTAGATGGGGCCATAAAATCCGATCTGGATCTAACACAACAAAACCCAACTAGGGTTTTTTGTCGTTTGGGTCTGTACTTTCAAAATATCCTCAGTTGGAATTGTTTGCACAAGATCACCTTAAAAATGTTGCACAGTGTTAGTAAACTAAATTATTACAAAATTTTAAATAAAACAACGTCTTATTGGTATAAAAGAAGCAAGTTTTAATATATTTGTTAACAGTTTAATTTTTACACATGTTTATTAATAAAATAAAAAGTAGATAAATATATTAAACACTTACTCCAAAATCGTTTTCGATTAGAAGAGCCAATTTTCATCCCTTCTTTATCTTTAGGGAAGGACATATAATTATATCCGAATCAGCGACGTTCGCAGTGGAGGGAGTGCCCATGGGCGGGGCCCCGCCGAAATGGTATGGTCGAATAATTTATTTGATCTGTTTTAACAAATTATTACTTATTTGTTTCTCATAAATAGTGAATTTTATTTCTGAGGATTTTAAATAACAAGTTCTGAGGTTTCTGTACTGAAAATGTATGTACTTTATTTACAATTTCAGTCAGAAAGGCTTTTACCTCCAACAAAGGCTAAATAAAAAATTTCTGCAATTTCGGTGGGTTGCTGTGGTCACATTCTTCAAAATACCGAAAATCGGGATATACCGTTCTATGGGGGTTATATGAAGGCGTAGACCTATAATTCCTTATGGAACGTTTGATACCCTAAATAAAGACCAAATACCAAATTTCAGCCATTTCGGTGGAATATTGTGGCCACAGCCTTCAAAATGGCGGAAAAAGAGATGTACCGTTCTATGGGGGCTATACTAAGGCGTGGACCTATACCGACAAATTTCTGGGGAAACGTTTTATACTCCCAACGAAGACTAAGTACCAAATGTCAGCTATTTCGTTATGATAATGAGTCCAAAACCTTCGAAATACCGAAAATCGGATGGTACCGTTCTATGGGGGCTACATCAAAACTTGGACCCATTTGCAATGCCAAACATCCTATTAGTAATAGAAACTTCTATACCAATTTACAAAGCTCTATCTTAAATTTGCGAGCTGTATCTTGATTTCATCAGCCGGACGAACATGACGATCATGAATATATACTTTATAGGGTCTCCGATAAATATTTCGATGTGTTACAAACGGAATGACTACTTTAATTATACTATTAGGGTGGGGGTATAAAAAATAAGTAAGCATAGCTTATAGACGGGCGGGGCCGATCATGTGATACCCTACACCACTGCCCCTGGGAATTAGCTTTCAGCAAGGCAAAATTCCTTTATGGAACAAATAAGCTTATTGTAAGAAATAACTTTGTCGATTCTGCCACCTTATCACATTAAGCTTTTGACCAGCAGTTTATCGCTGAGTCCGAACGGCATGTCCAAAGACACCACGTTTAGAGGAGTTTTATATGCTGAAATACTCAGAAAATGTCGCCAACATTACTGTGGTGTATTTTGCCGCCGTTGAAAGTTTGATGTTACATCGCCGGGGAATCGAACCCACGACATTCTGCCACCGTGGTGCAATGGTATGCACACCCGCCTTTCACGCTGAATGCCCGGGTTCGGTTCCTAGGCCAGGCCACATGAAAATTTCCAATGGTGGCAAAATACCCCTCAGTAATGATGGTGACATTTTCAGCCATAAAAAACTTCTTTACATGCGGTGTCTTTGGACACGTCGTTCGGTCTCGGCGATAAACAGCAGGTCCCTTGTCATTGAGCTAGTATGAATCGCGGTGCACTCATTTATATGAGAGAAGCCTTCCTTGTCCCTATTGGGATGTTTGTGGAACAATTATGTATATCATTATACGCTTCTAATAAAAGTTCCACAATTGGAAAATTGCCTTTGGTAGCCCCTTCTGCTACGTCCATAAATTTTCTTTGAATATCAGGTTCCTTTTTGGAATAAACCTAAAATAAATATATAAGACGCTGCAAATATACCTATGCAAATATATTACAATGCAATTTGCCATATCTGACCGTGAAATTTTCGACAGACGGACAATGCTCCAATTTTATTGAACACTACAAATGCTATATACAAATTTTCAAAGGGAACATTGTGAGTTTATTGAAGATCTATCGTCCAAAAAAGTGCACTTGTACCATACATATGCTTGGAAATGCAAGCGATTTTGTGCTTTTTAGTTTATTTCGAAGAGAGTTCATTGTGATATCAAAAATATATTTTAACTGGTAAAAAACAACTAATAAAGAGTAGAAATTCAAACAATTTGCAATTTGCATTAAGCGACACCGAATGCATTTTGAAAAAGTGTGGCGAAGCGGCCCCATGCTGCAATATACATATTCAATTGGACGGTTAATGAACTAGGGTCCCAAGTAATTTGCAATAATGCTGGGAATTTCTCTATCATGATAGAGGCAAATTGTAGCATGGGGGGAAAATTTTGTATCCTACGGGCAGTAGGCCCGTTAGTTACCCAGGAGACACATTGTTGCAATTTGCATCAGAGAAAAGGTCAGTAGTTCTTTTTCCATATGTAAGCTACTTTGCTGGTATATGCCCTCCAGGAAGTAAAATATGGACCATCGTGCAAAATCTCGTGACTATTAATCTATAGTTGCGACATCTAGCGTGTTTATGATTACACTACAGACAAATAACTGGATATATTAGGCTGTAACTCTGTTATCTGACCACGTAAATCCACATAATTGGCAGAAATGAAAAGGTCAAGAAATGGCTTTCCAAATTTTATTTACGTGGGTAGAATGTATCTTCCAGGAATACATATATAAGCTGTATATTAAAAATTTTCACAATTTTCACACAAAAGTTGTGGTCCATTTAACCCTGTAAATATTATCTGATCACTATCTCAAATTGCAAGCTTATTTTTAGTCATATGCTCTTACCTTAGTTATACCATACACCACACTGTGGTAAGGAGTATTATGTCTTTGTGCATTTGTATGTAACATACAAAAGGAAACGAAATAGACCCATAGTTCCTTTTGGGGATATACATATAATCACTTTTTGAGTCGATTTATGCATGTCCGTCCGTCTGTCCGTCTGTCCATGCATTTTTGTTCGCAACGTACAGATCGCACTTTTCTTCCGATTCAGCTGAAAATTGGGGACTACAACTTTTTTAGCCATAGGAAGAACGCTATTGCTTTTGGTGAAAATCGGCTCAGATTTGGATATAGCTCCCATATATATTTTCGCCCGATTTCACTTTTTTGCTACACCAAACATGCTATATACGTTCAATTTTGATGAAATTTTGAATGTGTGACTGAATTCGGTCTACAAATAAGTGTGTCAAATTATATCGAAATCGGTTCAGATTTGGATATAGCTCCCATATATATTTTCGGCCGATTTCACGTATTTTCTGTACCACACACGCTGTATATGTCCGATTTCTATGAAATTTGGAATGTGTGACTGAATTCGGTCTAGATATAAGTGTGCTAAACTATATCGAAATCGGTTCGGATTTGGATATAGCTCCCATATATATTTTCGGCCGATTTCACGTATTTTCTGTACCAAACACGCTATATATTTCCGATTTCTATGAAATCTGTAATGGGTGACTGAAGTCGGTCTAGAAATAAATGTCCCGAATTATATCGAAATCGGTTCAGATTTGGATATAGCTCCCATATATATTTTCGGCCGATTTCGCGTATTTGCTGCACCAAACACGCTATATAAGTCCGATTCCAATGATATTTGGAATGTGTGACTAAATTCGGTCTGGAAATAAATGTGTCAAATTATATCGAAATCGGTTAAGATCTAGACATAGCTCCGATTTATATTTTACATATACTGGTTAAAATTTCGGGGCGATCGGACTATTATTGCGACCTACAGAGCAGCTACAAAATCGGATAAAAATTTTGTTTTTGGTCCATTTGACCCGCCCAATAACAATAGGTGTCTATTCTGGTCTGAACCCGACCTCAATGCAAAATTTCGTGACGAAATGAAATTGCCGACAAAAATATGGATTAGGATAAAATTTCAAAAGTTTGTCATGAGGAGTTCCAGGAGGAGTTCTAACATGTTCCATTTTGGAAGTGTGTCTTGTTTTGGGAGTCATTCCTCTCGATGGGACCATTATATCAGGAAACATGGACTTGTCCACGAAAAACATCATATCGCTGTAAACAGAGCTACTAGGAGTATCTTCGGTAAAAATTTCCAAAGGATTCTCGCACAGACCGCTAACCGCACTTAACCAAAAATGTTGATAATTTGTGTGGGTGGTACAGTAAAATTTGCACAAAATATTTAGAGATCCAAAGTTTGGACCAAATCGGTTGCTCCGTTTATGAGATATTGCGCTTACCATTATAGGGAATATTTTCGAACTTTTGTGGGGGAGATACCGGACGGAGTGACCTCTAAGCATCATCTTCGAATTTCATCTAATATTACGATATGCAAAGTGTGGACCAACGCAGTATTCGGTTCGAGAGTTGCCGTAGACACTAGCCACTACACTTGCTAGCCGTATTGTTTTTTTTACAGTTTTCGTATATACCCTCGTTAGCATAAATGCTGAGGGTATAAATATATATAGGAGCTATATACAAATCTGAACTTTGGCTAAAAAATATCTTCCTCAATTTTTAGCTAAATCAGATAAGAAATGCGACCTGTACGTTGCGAGCAAACCAAAATACATGGACCGAGTGACGGACATGCATTATTTGACTCAGAAAGAGATTCTATGTATTTCCCTAAAAGGAACTATCTCGTTTCCTTTTGAACGCTACATACAAAATCATGCATGCATGCTAAAAAACAATTTTAAGCCTAACAATGAAAACCGGAATATTTACCAACAAAACAGTTTTATTGTTTTCGTAAGTAGTCTCCAGCATGATATATACAATACACAATTTTATATATAAAATTTTTGAAGCACTTTTTACACTCCAATTGACACACCTCCAAAACATGATTTTGAACACTTTTACAGCATACACTGGCGATAGTTCCATGATTCTTCACCTGGACCCATCTTATAAACGTCTTTTAAAGCACGATGATCGTACGATATTTCTTGAACCGATCGACATCGGATCCAACGAGAAAAACCCAATTTTTGCGGACAAGTATTCGTGCAATATCAAATGATAGTTGATTGAGTAAATGCCCAAGAATGCCTCTATCTCACTGTATATAACATGGCGATCGTGCATTATCAATTTTTTGGACAATCCTCACGACCTTCAGTCACGATTGAATTCATTAAACCAGTTTTTCATAGTCGACCTCGAGCTTGAATTAATTTATCAATTGACATAGAAAATTGAAAGGTCGAAAAAACTCAAAATAAAACTTCACAATAGTCGAACTTTTTGAAAATGACGAACATGTTCACAAGTAAATTTCATTTTTTGCAAAGTGACTTTATCAAGTCACTGCCCAGGACGGAAACTTTTCAAGTTTCTGCAAGTTTTTCCAATCAAATTTTTGGGATATAGCAAAACGTGGATCTATATGATTAAAAACTTCTAAATACAGCAAACCTCAATTATTGTACAATTTCAAAATTGTATCTTATATATTTATATACTATGTGTCAATATTTTACATTTCATAACAGTATAAATAACAGACTTCAGACCACGGGATCGGGTTTATTCAGAAACATCGGATATTTGGAAACTATATTTGAGTAAATGAGCAATAATTTCAGTCGAATACGATTATCTCGATAATGCACATTTCCGTTGGTAACAAAGTGTTATATCCAATTTAGCCAAAACGCTAGGGTATAGTAATTGTTTCACAAACATCCCAGAAGGGACATGGGAGACTTCTCTCATATAAATGAGTGCATCCCGATGAATATTAGCTCAATGATATGGGACTTACTTGTTTATCGCCGAGTCCGAACGGCGTGTCTAAGAACACCACTTGCAGAGAAGTTTTACATGACTGAAACACTCACGAAAGGTCGCCAATATTACTGAGGGGTATTCTGCCACCGTTGAAAAATGTTTGATGTTGTCTGGCCGGGGAAGTGAGCCCACGACCTTCAGCGTGCAAGGCGGGTGTGCATTCCATTGCACCACGGTGGCACGTTAGGGTATAATCTTTCTAATTTCCTTACAAATCCATTCAATGATTTATCATTCAAGTACAAGGGAAATAATGAAGCTATTTCTTCTTAAAGTTTATCCAGGTTTATCCAGCCAACACCAATAAAATAAATTCCTAGAAAACACAACAGAGCTCCTACCCCTCCCAAACATTTCTACCAACCATGCCTTTAGGGGACAATATGATTGTAAATATCAGGATGTGTTGATGCATAATACAACACACATACCAAGTTATGAAATATGTTGTTGTTGCTTGTGTTTAGTTCATCTATGAATATTTGAGCAACATATATTTTTCACCTTATTCTACTGTGCACAATTCACATCGTTTGTTTTATAAATCATAGCAAAAAGACATTTGCGAAAGATGAAGTGGCGCAAACACGGAACAAAATCATGTGCTAAGTAGTAGAATTCTTGTTGTCATAACGATGTGCCATTTTTCCCCGTATAAATTCATGTTTGCCTTTAAGGACAACATGTGATAAACAATGAATTATACAGACACACACTCAAATATTTATATATATAGCACATTTCCCTTCGTGTCACACTTGATACTGCTCTTCCCTCCAAAAAATTATTTTCAGATGTCTTGGGATAAGAGCATATTCTTCACATTTCTTTGAAAAGAATAACACAATGCCTGAGGGGTGTCTGCCTTTTGTTTTCTTATGGTATTTCTCGGTTCGTTCACATGACTTATTTTACAGTCAAAAGGTTAGGGTACACTTTTGAATGTGTGATATCCTGTTTAGTTTATTTTTGAAACCATTTGGCAATATTTGCTCTTCTTGTTGCGTAAACAATATCTACATAGCATGAATGTGAACAGAAAATAGAAAAATTGAGAAAAAAACGTCGTTAATTTTAAGAAACACAGATATTTGGGTCTTTGCAAACCATGAAACGAATCAAGTTGGCAAGAGGTGGCACAAAGTAATTAATCTGTATATATAAAAGAGCTTAGTGATGAGTGACCGCGATTTATTTAAAACGCCATCCGGCGATTTTTTGTTTTTTTTTTTTATTTTTCTGATTTAAGCACATTGTAGTTTCAGAATCCACAAAAAGTTCCAAGGTGTAAGCACAATTCATTTAAAATGATTTCAGACGCATCGTGTTATATGGACGCTTTATGAAGACGTGGAGTAATATCGACAAATTTCAGGTGGAAAGTTTTGTAACCCCAACGAATAATGAATACCACATTTGAGCCGTTCGCTGGGACATTAAGGTCACAAACTTCAAAATGTCGAAAATCGAGAAGTGCCGTCCTATGAGACTATGTAAAAACAAACAAGTAAAAAAGCATTAAGTTCGGCCGGGCCGAACTTTTCATACCCTCCACCATAAAATATTCATTCCTGTCCCCAACTTTAAGTGAGTACGTTAAAATATCAGATAATGTACATAAAAAGCTTCATTCGGGAGGTCCTTTTTTATGGCGCCTATATCTAACTGTTGACAATTTTTGGTGGGCTAGGAATCGGGAGGTACTGTTATATAGGGGTTATAATAAAACATGGGCCTATGTTAACAGTTTTTGATGGGAGCCTTTAATGTCAAACAGCTCCTAATTCGGTTAAAAAATTTAGCTAGAATCCTCAAAATATCAAAAATCGGTACATAACGTGGGAACTATAAATGTCATTAACAGCTAGTTCGGAGGTATCTGGGCTATACGAAAATATGAACTTAAATGAACAAATTACAGAAAGTTCGTCCAAAAAATAAAGCTAAGGTACGGAAAATCGGGAGGTTTGTTTTGTGGCTATACAAAAACATGAACCTACGTTCGGTTAAACATTTTAAGTAAAATCCTCAAAGTACCGAAAATCGGGAAGTATACCGTTATATGGGGCTTTCTTGACAATTTTTGGTGGAGAGGTGTGGTGACCACTAAGAATTTCAAATGTCAAATGTTCAAATTACAGATAATTCGGTCTGAAAATGTAGCTAAAACCGTCAAAATACCGTAAATCCGTAAATCCAAAACGTGGACCTATGTCCACAACTTTTGTTATATAAGTTTATTGACATTTAAGAACCCTAAATGTTAAATTATAGCTACATCGGTCTGAAAATGCAGCTAAAAACGTCAAAATACCGTAAATCGGGGGGGTACCGTTATATGGGGGCTATACCAAAACGTGAACCTATGTCCACAACTTCTAATATATAAGTTTATTAACACTTAAAGACCCTAAATGTCAAATTATAGCTACATCGGTCTGATAATGTAGCTATAAACGTCAAAATACCGTATATCGGGGGGTACCGTTATATGGGGGCTATACCAAAACGTGGACCTATGTCCACAACTTTTGTTATATAAGTTTATTGATACTTAAGAACCCTAAATGTCAAATTATAGCTAAATCGGTCTAAAAATGTAGCTAAAAACGTCAAAATACCGCAAATCGGGGGGTACCGTTATATGGGGGCTATACCAAAACGTGGACCTATGTCCACAAGTTTTGTTATATATGTTTATTGACACTTAAGAACCCTAAATGTCAAATTATAGCCAAATCGGTCTGAAAATGTAGCTAAAAACGTCAAAATACCGTAAATCGGGGGTACCGTTATATGGGGGCTATACCAAAACGTGGACCGATATAGCCCATCATCGAACTTGACCTGCCTGCAAACAAAAGACGAATTTTCCCAAAATTTCAGCGTCCTATTTCCATTTTTGTGGATGCTAGAGTGATTACCACAGACGGACGGACGGACGGACGGACGTGCTCAGATCGACTTAGAATTTTACCCTGATCAAGAATATATATACTTTATAGGGTCGCAAATGAGTATTTCAATGCGTTACAAACGGAAGAACAAACTTAATATACCCTCCATACTATGGTGGAGGGTATAAAAATTGTGTTGCCCTAAAGATGACTAAATGCCAAATTTCAGTTATTTAGGTCAGAAAATGTTGCTAAAACGTTCAAAATATCGAAAATCGGGAGTTACCATTTTATAAGGGCTATATAAAGACGTGGACATATACTGACAAATTTCTAGGGAAATGTTTTGTAGCCCAAAAAAGGCCAAGTACTAAATTTCAGTCATTTCTGTGAGATAATCTAACTTAAATCTTCAAAATGTCGATAATCAGGAGGTACCGTACTATGGGGCCTATATGAAAACGTGAACCTGTACAAACAAATTTCTGGGTAAAAGTTTTGTGGCCCCAAGGAACACCAAGTACCAAATTTCAGCATTTTCAGTGTGATAATGAGATTATTGCCATGTTCATACCAGCATTTGAATAACGTCGTTCGTTCTCATAATTACGTACACGAATTAACCCGTTCATACGACATGGTACACAAATCATAGCAACATGATTCATATTTTCATAGTTTTTGTTTACTGATTTTAAAGAAAGTTTCAGCCAAAAGACGAGTAAAGCTAATTGATTTAAACTGAAAAAATATTTGTCCTTCTTTCAGATATGTATCTATTTAATATTAAATTATATTAGTTTCATTCATGTTTTCTATTTTTTCTCACAATTTTGGTGTTTTCAGTATATTTTCAAATTTTTCTATTTCAAAAATTAACGAGAGAGAGACCTGCCAAAATAACTTTTTGGTATACAGACTTTCCGGCAGGCATTTGATTTTTGTTTCTAAATTTGTACGCGAATTTGAAACGATAGACAAGAAATGTAACTGCAATGAAAGATAAGACAAAATTTGCTATGATTTCAATGTATACTAGTCGTTAAACAGTTTACTTTCATTCACATTTTGCAGTTTTTCTAAAAAGGTTTGGATTTTTAATACATTTTTAATTTTTTATTTTTCCTGTCATAATTAATTTATTTCGATAAATTCTCTCATTTGTTAGAGATGGGACATATTTTATCGTCGTTCTGAGAGTAATTTAAATTGAACAATGTACACAAATCGTTGTTCGTTCTCAATATTTTGTATGGGAAATTAAGTAATTACATCGTAATTTGGGGTCGAACAACCGTTAGTCTGAATAAGGCATAAAACAATTTTTATTTTACCCTCTATTATATGGTGGAAGTAGTTCTCCCTAGGAGGACTTCTGTCAATAAACTTGTTATTACAAACGAAATAGCAACTTTCATTCATCATATGTTTTGTAATGCAACTACCAAAAATACACAATCACCATACGGCTGTTCGATAACAAACTTTTTCAGTAAAAGAGAACTGAAAAGTACTTGCAAGAATTTGCAAATACTTTTTACTTGCGAAGTTATCAAACATGTCTATTATATTGTGTATAAGAAACGAATAACAATTACAAGGAAGTAATATTTTGATTTTTCAACCGTAAACATACATATATGAAAAGATTTCCGCAGATAAAAAATTATTTTGTGCAAATATTACTACTTCAAAATTCTTAGATCCTCAAAAACATGGACGAATCAGCAGCCATATATTAGATAATTTATTTTTAGTGTGTGAAAAATAATGCAATAACCATGTTAATCTGTTGACGAAGACCTCATTGACACGTCAAAAATGAAATTTTCCCAATTTTCCATTCTATATTCCTGCCTAGTGTCTAAATATTATGAATTTTGAATACAGTGAGAAGGAATATTCGTGCAAATATGTATTTTTTCTGCAATCAAGTTATTTTCTTTATTTAGTTATAGTACTAAGTGTAAATGTACAACCTCCCCACTTGACTTGTCCTGTCCATTGGCATTTTAACAACCCCAACTATCATCTCAAGTGAAAAATAAATATAAACGTTTTTCTAAATTGCAATAAAAGTGAACACAAATTAACCAATAATAAAATAAAATTGTCGGACAAGTTGAGTTTAGCAAACAAACATCTCTTCAATGGTCACACATACAATTGATATTAATGAACATTGAAGGGCAGTAATATTGGCAGACGACGACAAACTAAAGTGGAAAGGTTGTAAAGATGAACTTCAATCTTTGTTGTCTGGGAAAATAAATAAAAGATAACAATCCCAAAGAAAATAGTCAAGAAATTGGAAAACTTATGTTAACAAAATATTTTAATGTATAGTTTGAGGCAATTAAAGATAATAGCGAATAAAACGATTGAAACGATGAACATTTTTGGTAAATGACATATCCAAAAAACGGATTTTTAAAGTACTTTTTGGTAGTCGGAGCTACTCGCACTTACAAATCAACTTCTAACTACTAAACGATTAATTAAACATCATCAACATCTCCCTATTGCGACAGGGTATATTACAATGTTGATGAAGAGTCGAAACAAGCTTAATGCAGTATTGAGTCAAAAATACTATATATAATATGTGGGTCATATAATGGTGATTGCTTCCTCTGAACCTGCCCGTCTTATATTTTCGCGACCAAGGTTCAAATTTCTCACACCTTTAGTGAGTCAGAATTAGAGTCATATTCAGTATTTGTATCTATTATGGGACCTTCACCATGTGATAACCCGCTTACTCTGACCCATAGCGACATTCGATAAGAAAGCATAAATATTAAATGTTATTGTTGGATCCAAAGGGGTTACTTCCCCACTTTACCCATCCCGCCTACTTTTCGTGTCTATTTAGATTATTTTCAGCATAAATTTTAATAAGTTTAACAGCCCTCAAGCAAATACTGATTCAAATGGACAATATTTGTTAATATCGTATCATGGGGAGAACTGTTCCCCTGACCCAAGTTACTTTCAGGTGTAATATACTCTCAAAATTTCAAGAAAATCCGTTTAGCGGTTATTGAGTTATTAAGGCACAATCAAACGTACAAACATTTTTCTATTTTATATATGGTAAATTTCAAAACACCTTTTCAATACCATTAAAAAATTTTTTTGCTAGCCCATCCGCGATTTTTGGTACTTAGGTTAAGAAAAAAATTATGTTTTCAAATATGTTCGCGTTCGTAAAATTGGATGCTGCACCCAAAAGTTATAGGGGGTTTTGTTCCCTTATAAAGAAAACACATTTAAAAATTCCCTTTGGGTTTTAATAAGAAAATATATGTATAAATCGTTAACAGAATGTTATATCTATCCGCTGATGTTAAAATATTTCCAAATTTGTTTTTATTTTGTTTTTTTTTTTTACAAATAATGAAACAATCTTAGAGTAAATTTAATTTATTCTAACATTTACTCTAACATATACGATAAATCTCAAAAAAATCTCTACAGAATCTAGACAATGCCCAGAAAAATATGAGACCAAAATTTTGAAGATTCGTTTTTTAACTTGCATATTGCAGCAACAACAAAAGACAAAAACTTATTGTTGGAATATTATTTAAAAATAAATTTTTGGTTTAATACGAAAAATTGGAGAAATAGTTTTAGGAGTTTATCTACTATTTCTCTAAATTTCCATACAAAGCTTGAAGTATTTTTCTAAAACTTCTTCAAGGAAAATAGTTTGTCATCGTGAAAGTATATTTGCTCAGTGTGATTAGCAATAGAATTAAGAAGTACAGAATAATATTGAAATTACAATCAAAGAAAAAACATAGAAGTTAAAAACCGTATAATTCGCGAATCCGTTTAAATCAGTTGTGGTGCATGCGCTTTTCGGATACAGGGAGTCCATGTCTATCAATATGCATGGATTTTCCGATGTTTCATTCAGCGGCCAAAGTGTGCCATCAGGTGCATCTTACTATTCAAAAAACCTTCCAGTGGGCAAAAATTCCGCGATGTGCATATGATTATAAGGTGCATACGATTTCAATGGCCTCCTATTAAAAATACGTCAATATAAATTAAATAATCATTTAGACAGATTTGTCAAGAACTGCGGATGTGCCACCACATTCTATTTTGGGATAAATAGGGATAATACTCCTGAATCTTTGTAATTTGTGACACACCTTTTTGGCAAATATTATAATCGCGTATAAAGGATAACATTTATGTAAAAATAATCAAAGAAAATCGCGGTTCAATTCGCGGAATTGTCAAAATATATTTTTGCAGATTTTCCTACTTTCAAGGTATCTATATCCGGCGTTTTAGTGGATGCATTCGAACGCGAAAGGGCTTATTAGATCCGACACGTAAACAAAACTAAAATCACGCAGGATTCAGGGGTACCTGTACGACAGTTGTAAATTTTAAAATATAAATATTACTAGGAAGCTGTACGGATCACACTCATTAGATACCCAGCAAAATTTGAAGGAAGGGGTTCTATGCGATGACGTGATTTCATGGCATCTTTTGGATTGGTTCAAACGAAGTCGTGAAAGATCCGATCTTTTCATTAGCATTTGAACCAGTGCAAAGGAAGTCGTGAAAGATCCGATCTTTTCATCCACATTTGAACCCATGCCAAAGCAGTCATGAAAGATCCGATCTTTTCATCAGCATTTGACACATTCCATCGATCCAATAAAGATGAATTTTGTGTTTTTATTTATACACATTCTTCTAAATATATAAGATTAATTATTTACAATAGGCTTGATGTTGTCGGACACTCGAAATCACAACCAACGTTGTTAAAACTCTCGTCGAAATGATAATGTCATTGCAAAGGGTTGGTGCAAATGACATGCCAAAGCATTGGTGGAAATGACATGCCAAAGCATTGGTGAAAATGACATGCTTTGGATCCAAAAATGAATAGCATCTTTTGGGGTCCACGCTCATATAAAATTCATCGATGAAGATGCTAAAATGATGACATGCCAGGTCACTTGCACCCATGATTGAATGTCATCTTTGGCATCGAACATTTTGCTGGGTATACATCGAACGACGTGGAATCGCGAGTTCTACAATCCTATATAACAGTTTCGATTATTATCTAGTTGCACCCTCTAATTATAAGAAAAATTCGAAAAACACTGAAATCAAAACTTCAAAATGGCAGCATCGATTTTAGGGGGATGCAGTGTATACATCGAAAAGTCATACACTAGAACCATGTTAAAAAAAGGGTATTATTTAGTTCTTTCTTTGAGCACAGGTTTGAATTGTGCATGGTTTGACCAGAAATCAAGAAAGAACACAAAAAACTTGTTTACTTCAACATATTTTTCCCATTTTTATACCCTATACCACAATGTGGAAAAGGGTATTATAAGTTTGTTTTGGTAAAAATTCATGTAACACCGCGAAATATTCGTCGGAGACCCCCAATGTGGTATACCATTTTTCATATCTCGACGAGATAAAGCGATTTTGAGATGTGTGTCCGTCCGTCAGTCCGTCCGTCCGTCCGTTCGTCCGTCCGTCTGTCCATTATAAATTGTAAACACGCTCCAGGCCGCAATTATGGACCGATCGTCACGAAATTTTGTATGGAGGTCGGGTTCAGATCAGAATAGATCCCTTTTCTTATTGGTGATGATCGTGAAATATTTAGCGGGTGAAATGGACCAAAAACATAAAATTTATCCAATTTTCTAGCAGCTCTGTAGGTCTCAATAATAGTCCGATCAACGCGTTAATTTAAATAAGGTAAGAGTATATCACAAAGGAGAAGCTTGCAATTTGAGATGGCGATCGGATAATATTTAGAGGGTTAAATGGACCAAAACTTTTGTGTGAAAATTGTGAAAAATGTTAATATACAGCTTATATCTTAATTCCTGGAAGTGACATTCCGGACAAGTGCGATAGACTTGAAAGTGGAACGCTTGACCTTTCAATTGATTATGTTGGTGTGCATGATCAGATAACAGAGTTACAGCCTAATATATCCCGTTATTTGTTTGTAGTGTAATAATAAACTCGCTAGAAGTCGCAATTATACATCAATAGTCACGAAATTTTGCACCGGGTAAGAGTATAGGTCGAAAAGGATGCCTACAATTTTGAATGATGATCTGATATTCTTTACCGGGTGAAATGGACCATTACTTTAGTATGAAAAATATAAAAATTTTATTTTTGGTCGATATTTTAATTCCTTGAGGACATATATATTTCGCATAATAGCCTACAT
The DNA here is from genome assembly GCF_047663935.1 of Musca autumnalis. NCBI lineage: Eukaryota > Metazoa > Arthropoda > Insecta > Diptera > Muscidae > Musca > Musca autumnalis. The sequence goes on along the minus strand of NW_027411755.1, from coordinate 139,579,548 downwards.
ATGAAAAAAACTACTGAACTTTCCTCTGATGTAAGTTGCAATAAAGTGTTTGCTAGATAACGGGCCTACTGCCTAATATGTATATATTGGGTTCTGTGTAGAGAACCACATTTTTATCCCATGCTACATATTGTCTCTCCAAAAGTTTATGTAACACCACGATATATTTACCCTAGACCCCTTATTTGGTATGACAAAATTCATATCTGGACGAGATAAAGCGATTTAGCGATGTGTGTCCGTCCATTAAAAATTGTAAACAAGCTTAAGGCCGCAATTATGAACCGATTGTAACGAATTTTTTAAGGAGGTTGGTTTCGGGCCAGAATAGCAATGATTAATTTTTGCTGATGATCGTGAAATGTTCAGGGAATGAAATGGACCAAAAACAAACTTTTAACCAATTTTGTAGCGGCTCTGTAGGTCAAAATAATAACCCGCAAAATTTAAGACAAAGTTTAAGTTTATGATGAAGAGGAAGTGTACAAACCAACGTGAAGATCAGATAATACTTAGGCGGTTAAATGGACTGAAACTTTTGTGTGAAATTGGTAAAAATTTCAATAACGTAGCGGTTAAACACAGAAGTAGTAGTACTACATAAGTGGGTTCCATTACATTTTAGTTTGTGTGAACTAAATTTTTCTTTCCTGCTACAAAAATGTCATGCTAGATAACTTTTTGGTTTTGGTCATAAGAATTATACATTACATCTCTGATATTTGATAATTAAATTTCCACAATCATTAAAAATAAGTTCCGTGGAGAACGATTGTCCAGGGATAGTGGTATAGGGTATCCCATGGTTGGCTCCGTCCGACTATAGACTTTTCTTACTTGTTAAATATTACCACCAACGCAGCTTCCACGAAAATTATTTGTTATGGTCCATATTATGTGATCGTGGCTAAAACACTTCAATTAATATAAATATATTCATATTTTATTAAATATTTTAACAGTTCGAGACTTATTAAATGCTGAACCTCAACTTCAACGATTGCAAAACTTTTTTGAATATTTCCATATAGATGTTTTATTTCATTAAATTAATACTATTCCATTTTTATTTTTAAAATATATTTTGACACTTATATTTGTAGGCAAATTTTCGTCACACATTCCAACTTTCATCAAAATTGGGTATATGTAGCGTGTTTGGTGCATCAAATACATGAAATCAGACGAAAATATATATGGGAGCTATATCCAAAGCTGAACCGATTTCAATATAATTTAGAAAATTTATTTCTAGACCATCCTTAACACGTCCAAAATTTGGATATATTATCTCTTACCATTCTATAGATATTTGCATAAAAAATCTAATTTTTTTGGAAGTACCTCTGATACTGATGCTATATCTCCGAATTCACGCGGAATTTCAGAAATTTGTATAGCCTATGTTACTTTGAGGCCATGTAGTGATATACTCTGAAAATTCAGAAAGAGCGGTTTATCGGTTTTTGAGTCCATAAACTTCAAACAAACAAACGTACAAAAATTTTTCTTCTTTATATATAGATAGATGTTCTTGAAACACTAAATGCAAATGATGCCGAATCCATTATAGTTGAAAAAGAGCTGATAAGGAATCCAAAGGTGCTGCCAGATTTTATTTATATAAAACCAATTTTAAGCGGATAGCTGATGTAATCACTATATTGGAGATAAGAGAATACCTCTAGCACAATCTATAACTTTGTTTGAAGAATCAGAAGCTATTATTTTCAAAAGAAGAGGCGATATTGGCATTGCATTGCAACATAAATTCGAAGTAACTAAGCGAAGGAATCCCGATTTTAGCATCATTTTAAAATTAAACGATATACTAAATATCGGAGCTTAAGACATTTACGGAACTAACCCCGTATCAACAGAAAACCCACAATAAACAATTAAAATTTAGACAAAATATGACTGTTATATTTAATTGTTTCTTTAATTCTTTGTTATTAATTTATGTATTTATGAAACTTCCAAATAAATCTGTGAAAAATAAAATGTTTTTAATTCTTGACTGTTCGGCTTTTAAATAAAAAATGTTCTGTTGATTTTCTTCTGACTTATGACAGCACTTGCAGATATACTCAGGAAATGTTGCCAACATTACAATGCCGGGTAGTTTCCAACATTGTGAATCGAACAAGGCATTACGCGTGCAAGGTGGCCATTGACGCAGGACAGCAAAAAAAAAAACGTATTAAAATTTTATAAAAAAAACTAAATCAACACAAATTTATTACAAAATAAAATCATTAAAATAACTAATTTTAAATTTAGGATTTGCAATTAGAAGTTATGTAAGAAGATGAACGGCATTAAGTTCGCCCTGGTCGAACTTTTAAAATGCTTCAGCACGAACTGTATTGGAGTGAATAGGATCAATTAGTTTGAAAGTACTAACCACTTCCTCTTATTCCATGCAGGAGCAGAACACCCTAGCTGATAACACCCGTTTTGAAAGAGCTCATATGGGGCGTCATCGGTGTTCTTTCCAAAACATGTGCCAATATTAAAAATTTTCCAAATTTGGCTTTTGTATCCTCTGGCACTACACAATATTAAATTACAGCAATCGCGGTTCGAATATTTGACAAAAGCCCTCGAAATAAATAAAAATGGGCAATACCGGTTAGACTTAAACCTGCAGCTGGATTCTTGTTTTATAAAAATTTGAAATGAAAAATATTTTCTTTATATTTTTTTTTATTTTACATTTTCAGAGAAACAGAATTGAGCCCCTGGATATAAAGGGTGATCCAACTAAAGTTACTTTTTTCAATAGCCTTTTTTGACCGATCACGTGTGAGTCGTGTCATGGTATCATGTTATTAGTTAGTTACCAGTCGAAATGTTCGAACGATTCAACGAAAATTGGACTCTACGTACAGACCATCTAAGACGTAGATGCGGCCAACATTTGATATACATAAATTAAAACAAGTAAGAACAGACTATAGTCGGACGGGGCCGACCATGTGATACCCTATACCACTAAACGCGTCTTCTTGGGATAAAGTTATAAGATGTGCATTAGAAATTTTACCAATTTTCACACAAAAGTTTTGATCAATTTAACCCGCTAAATATTATCCGATCATACCGTTGACTTGCACGCTACTTCTTCATCTCAAACCAAAACTACGTTTAAAATTTCGCGCCGATCGGACTATTATTGCGACCTACAGAGCGGCTACAAAATCGAGCAAAAATTTTGTTTTTGGTCCATTTCATCCCTTTAACATTTCACGATCATCGCCAAAAACTAATCAGTTCTATTCTGGTCCAAACCCGACCTCCATACTAAATTTCGTGACAATCGGTCCATAATTGCGGCCTCTAGCTTGATTACAATTTTTAATGGACGGACAGACGGACGGACGGACGGACGGACACACATCGCTAAATCGCTTTATCTCGTCGAGATATGAAGTTTGGTATACCACATGAGGGGTCTACGACGAATATTTCGCGGCGTTACATGAATTTTTGGGAAAACAAACTTATTATACCCTTTTCCACATTGTGGTATAGGGTATAAAAAATAAATGCCAAAGAATGTTCTTTTCAATGATAATAAACATTTCCGATTAAATTAGAATTTTCTGTTTTTTTTTTTTTTTTTTTTTGCTGTAAAAAAAGTTAGGAATCTAGTTGGATCACCCTATATATGGAAAGTTTTTTGCGAGTAAGTTTTCTACCTTCTGGGAACACACAATTTCAATTAACAACCAATTCGGTAGAAAAATATGACTAAAATCATCAAAAAATCTTAAATGGGGACTACCCTTATATGGGGCTATACCAAAACATGGACGAATACTGTCTGATTCTTACAAGGGATGGTTTGTACCTCTAAAATATTTTGTACCTTTAGCGAAGACTATATACCAATTTTCAGTTATTCCAGTTGAATACTGTGGCTGAAACTTAAAAAGTAACGAAAATCGGGAACACCGTTCTATGGAGGCTGTATTAAACGTTAACCTGTATTGAAAAGCTTCTGGAGGAAAGTTTTGTAACTCCAACGAAAACTAAATAACAAATTTCAGCAGTTCCCATGGTTATTGAGCGCACAAGCAACAATATACAGAAAACCGCGAGTTATGCTTCTATGGGGGTAATATGAAGACCTAGGCATATTCCGAAAAATTTTAGGTGGAAAGTTTTTTGAAGGCATAACCTTCAAAATACCGAAAAACGGGAGGAATGCTTCTATGGGGGCTGTATGAAGACTTGGACCTATACTGGTAATTATTTTCTGGAATATTTTATACCCCTTTGGAAGTCTTAATATAAAATTTTAGTTGTTTCGGTGGCATATTGAGACCACAACCTTCAAAATACCGAAAATCGGGTAGTACCGTTCTATGGGTGTTATATGAAGTCCTGTAACAACTAAATATCAAATTTCAGCCATTTCGGTGGGAGATTGAGGCCAAAACTTTCAAAATACCGAAAATCGAGAGGAAGGCGTGGATCTATACCAACAAATTTCAGGTGGAAAGTTTTATACCTCCAACGAAGACTGAATACAAAATTTCGACCATTTCGTTTTGGTAATGAGGCTACAGCTTCCAAAATCCGAAATTCGTGAGGTACCGTTTTTTTAGGTGCTATATCAAAACGTGGACCTATATAGCCCATTTTCAATACCAAACATCCTAGGAGTAATAGAGATTTCTATACCAAATTATTAAGCTCTATCTTAAAAATTGCGAGATGTATCTTGATTTCAACAGACGGACTTACTGACAGCATGGTTATATCGACTTATAATTTTATGCTGATCAATAATATATAAACATTGTTGGATCTCCTACGATTATTTCGATGTGTTACAAACGGAATGGCAAATTTAATGATACCCTCCATGTTATGATGGAGGGTGCAAAAAGAAGTTATTCGGTGTCAAAGGTTTTATATCAAGAACGGTTTGGTCTAGGAAAAAAATCGTAAAGCCCAAACCTGTAGATAATTCCTCCATCTACAAAATTTACTATGTTCACTTTTTGAGTATACCAACCGCTTTCAAAAAAAATTACGAAAACCTAAAAAAACCCTTATATGACTATTGACCCCGAATAACATTGTTTTGCACATACAGGATCGATGGGGATATTTAGGATATTGCTTCTAATGACAAACGTTAGCTGAGCACCAAAATTCAGCTCTGTAAGAATTTTTGCTATTTCAATGTAGGGACAATAAGGTGTGTTATGTCTTAGTACATTTGTATGTAGCATTCAAAAGGAAACGAGATAGACTCATAGTTAATTTTAGATGATTTTCCGATTTTAGGTATTTGGTGCATCAACATCGCTATGTATGTCCAAATTTTATGAAATTTGAAATGTGTGAAGGAATAATGAAATCGGTTCAGATTTGGATATAGCTACCGTATACATATATGTTCTGCCAAATTCTGTCCAATTTTGACGAAATTAGGAAAATGTCACCGAATTCGGACTAAAAATTTAAATATTTGAAGAAATTCAGTCTAAAAAAAGTTTGCAAACTTATATTGAAATCGGCACAGGTTTGGATATAGTTCCCACATATGTATATGTTCGGCCGAATTAATGTATTTGATGCACCAAACACCCAAATTCTGGCCTTGAAATAAGTTTGCTAAATTTTATTGAATTCGGTTCAGATTTGGATATAGATCCCACATATATTTACGGCCGATTTCATGTATTTGATGCACCAAACACTGGACAGATATTTTGATAAAATTTGGAAAAATGACGAAATTTGGGGTATATTGAAGTCGTGGTGTAGGGTAGCATATAGTCGGCTCCGCCCGACTTTGATTTTTCCTTACAAGTTTACACCTGTACTTTTGGAAAAATTAAATTTTATTGCTCAGTGCAATGGATTGTTTTTGTTGTTTCTTCTTTAACACACAGTAACTTGTATTGAAATTGAAAATTGTGGTTTGGAACAAATTTAACATGGTTAATGTTGTGGCATGCGTTGTTGTAATCATGAACATGTTTAAGCATGGAATGCTTTTTAGATTTTGACGTGGAACCTTTTAACAATTAGCGGCTTATGAAAATATTCGAAAAACTTCTGTTAGAAGTTGTGTGGGCTTATTAAAAAGTTAACTTGGTTTTGAGAATTTAGTATCCTATGCATTTTTCACTGACTTTCAAAACAAAACAAAAAAAGAAGTACATGGTAGAACTGTGGAGTTGAACAATTGTATGTTAATGTGAATGTTCAGATTTTCTATAATTAGTCAGCACAGGCTCTTTAACTTTTGAAATAAAATGGTGTAAGGTTTGGCATTTTTATGGAATAAACAAAACTTGTTTTGAAAGTAGACCATCTGAGATTTATTAATACCAAAATTGTTGGTGTTGATGGTCAAATATCAGATTTATTACAAAAAGCGCAAAACTTTCATTTCAATGACAAATGTGAAAAGATGAAGGCAAAATTTCAAAAAAATAAAAAACAGGCTGAGCCCGTCTGGGATTTGAACCCACGTCCTTGAAAAAACATATCAAAAAATGTTGTCATGGCGTATTAGCGTTCAAAGCCAAAACTCATAACTTCAAAGTCAGCGCAAAAAGCGTCTGTCATGAAGAAAATACATTTCTGTGGCCAAGTATCCGCGTTAATGTACAAAAACACATTTGCATTTGAAAAACGATAAGTTCTAGGACAGAGAAGCCATTACATAGTCGATACGTCCGAAGATTTGCTTTACCACCAATGAAACCAGGTAACGTAATTTGGTGACTATGTGGGTTCGAGTCCTTGGCTTTCCTTTTTCACTTGCAAATAATTTCAGATCATCAAGCTTAACTCTAAACATGAATTTTTATAGTTTGACCAATTTTAGCATTTTAAACTTGAAATATCTTTTACTCGTTCCAATTTTAAGAATCGTAACAGTAGCATTCAAAATTTGCAGTCATTCTCAAGCTATTAAAGAATGTGCTTTTCCACTGAAACACTTAAAACCAAATTTTGGGTTTTATTGAAAGAAATCTTCTGACAAATCGTCTCCATCAAAAACTGTCAACATAGGTACATTGTATGGTATAGCCCTATATAACGGTTTTTCCGGAGTTTCGTTATATTGTGGTTTTTAGCTACATTTTGGCAAAACTAACTGTAATTTCCGATTTGAGGTTCCTAGAGAATTTTAATTAGTTTTTGACCCAAGTACCTGTTAGTTAACATTTGAGTTTCGCAGTGCTCACAAATCTTTATCTTCTTGTATCTTTATGCCTTCTAGAGAATTGTTCTGTCATCGTGTGTGCTTTTAGCATTTTTTTACGCATGAGTAGTTTTTTTCCTGTATTTTTATTCGCATTAGTGTTCTAGGAAGAACATGTAAGTAAATGAAGATAAGTTTTTGGCAACAGATGCAGAAGTAATGAAGTATAAATAAAGAAAACTCGAAGGCATTAGTGGATCGGATTTTTTAAATAGTTAATATATTGATAATGATGTATGAAACGGATGCTACGGACAAATTTGATATACACAATATTACAAATGTTTGCGTTTTATGCAAAGCTCAGAAGAATTAAAATTTTCGCGTAAATGACATTTTACATGGTCTTAGTAAAATTAAATGGTTTTCCCTTTTGATATACACTAAAATACATATTTCACATTGAGCGACAACGATATATATTTAAATTCAGAAACAAATTATTATAAGTATCAGATGAAATTTAAAATTCAGTGCGTAATAAACAAAAATATAGCTGAAATTTCAATTACATATTTAAAAAAAAAAAAAAAACAAGTAAGGAAAGGCTATAGTCGTACGGGGCCGACCTTGTGATACCCTACACCACAACCTGTAGGAATTAGCTATGTGCAACCGCCTTGCACGCTGAATGTCCGGGTTCGATTCCCACCAAATTGTCAATGGTGGCAAAATACCCCTTATTAATGTTTGTGGAAAACTATATAAATTATACATTTCTAAAAATAATAGCCCCTCCTGCTACATTTTCAAATTGTCTTTGAATATCAGGTTCCTTTTTAGAATACACCTAAAATAAATAAATATATATATACCATGCAATTTGGTATATTTGATAATTGGGAAAATTGCGAGTTTATTGAAGATCTATCGTCCAAAATTGTGCACTTGTACCTCGCCTATGCTTCGAAAATAGTTCATTGTGGGCATCTATTGTGATATATAAAATATACATATACCGGTAGATAAAACTAACAATGAATAGAAATTCAAAAATGTTGCATGCAAGCAAATTTATAAATCCCAAAATTATTCATATTCAATTACACAACAAAGAATATAGTATAAGTCAGCTGCGCTAACGGTGATATACCCTCAGCCTCTGCCGTATAAAAATATATTTATTTTGTAACACGAGTTTGTTTCAAAATACGTGGAATCTCTAGGTATCGTAATATAGGGCTATACCAAATCAATTTTAGTAAGCTAACTTCTGAGTTTTGGAAAAGTTTGAGAATTATTTTTTCAGATTTGTAATTTTAGTTGGAGCCGGCAGGGTTTTTAGAACTTTTGGCTATTATCTCAGGACTTATCCCGGAAAAGGGACCACCATAGGGAACGTGAAAAGAACCTTCTTCAAAAAAAAAAAATCAAAAAGATCCGATACTGGTCCTCAAACTGCACTTTTCCCAAATTTTGTGTGAGAGGTACTCGAAGGACGAAACGATATAGTCCATATTCCTACCTGACACATGACTGGATGAAATAATACGATGTGTAAAGTTTAGTCCAATCAGAAAATCCCCTTGAGAGTTATCTTGCGGATTTGCGGCGCAAGTACAATCTGCTGAAAAAAATTCAAAACGATTCGAGAAGACTCTTAAATTCCCCTTTTCCGAATTTTGTGTGGGTGGTACCCTAAGGTGTGGACCGATATAGTCTTATCCGATCTATATGTGAAGGAATTATAATATATGGAAAGTTTGGAGCAAATCGATTGCTCACTTCGCCAGTAATCGTTAACACAATTTTGAACTTTTTTGGGGGAAGTGTGGACCTACATATATAGCCTATATTCGAACTTAAACTAAGTTTGGGCAAAATATTACGAAGTATAAAATAGGTTCGAAACAGTAGATCAGATAGAGAGTTATCGTGCGCACCAGCCAGCTAGATAGTAAGAGGGGCAGAAGAACGGACAGGGCTAAATCGACTCCAAATTGTCTAAAACGAATTTCGTCCAAACATACTTGGGTCTAAAACCATTATTTCGATGAGACACATCTTTGGTCGTACTATGTATGTATCCCCTTTACCCAAAATCCTGAGGTATAAAATAGGAGGTGAGGCGACCCCATGCTGCAATATTTATATAAAAATTCCAATTTGACAACTGATCGGAAAATTTCTCTGTCATGATAGAGACAATTTGTAGCATTGGAGGAAATTGTGGTTCTCTACACAAAACCCATTATATATTAGGCAGTAATCCCATTATCTAGCGAACACATTATTGCAAATTGCATTAGGGGAAAGGTCAGTACTTATTATTCCATATATAGGCTACTTTGCCGGTATATACCCTCAAGGAATTAAAATATGGACCAAAAATAAATTTTGTATATTTTTCATATAAAAGTAATGGTCCATTTCACCCGCTAAATAATATCAGGTCATCATCCAAAATTGTAGGCATCTTCTTCGACCTAAACACTTACCTCGTGCAAAATTTCGTGACTATTGAGCTATAATTGCGACCTCTAGTGTGCTTATGATTACACTTCAAGCAAAAAACTGGATATATTAGGCTGTAACTCTTTTATAAGACCGCCTAAATCAATACAATTGGCATCAATAGAAAGGGCAAGAGTTGGTGTTTCAAATATTATTTACGTGGGCGGAATGTGTCCTACAGGAATAAAGATATAACCGGTATATTAAAAATTTTCACAATTTTCACACAAAAGTTATGGTCCATTTAACACTCTAAACTTCATCCGATCACCATCTCAAACTGCAAGCATCTTCTTTGTCATTTACTGTTACCTTGGTCGAATTTTCGAGGCCATCGGACTATTATTGCGACCTACAGAGCAGCTACAAAATCGGATAAAAATTATGTTTTTGGTCCATTTCACCCGCTAAATATTTCACAATCACAATTCGACCTCCATACCAAATGATCGGTCCATAATTGCGACCTGGAGTTTGATTACAATTTATAATGGACAGACGGATACACGGAAGGACGGACGGACACACATCTCAAAATCGCTTAATTTCGCCGACATATGAAGATTGGTATACCACATTGGAGGTCTCCGAAGAATATTTCGCGGTGTTACATGAATTTTTTTCCAAAACAAACTTATAATACACTTTCCACATAGTGGTGTAGGGTATAAAAAATGGAATTAAAGGACGCGTGACAACGTAATTTTACGTATTTAATAATGAAGCCATGTTGTCTTCAATTTCCCATTTGTGAGTTTTGTTTTCTTCGATAACAAATTGTCATCAAAATGGTTTAGTTTTGTGAGGAATTAACGATTGTTTTGGAGGACAGCACATAAGAAGATTATTGCTAAATTTCCTAAGATTTGTCCAGCACACAAAGTTTTAATTGACAAACTTTGTACATTGTGGTCAAATCAACGTAATGAAAAAGTTTCAGTAAACAATGGGGAGAGAAAGAAACAAACATGCGAGTATTATTATTAAAAAAATGTGGTGTTGAGAAGCAAGGACAAATTGCATACAATTTAATTAATATTATTAATATTAAATCTTGAGATCAACGAAGAAAATCTCATAGCAAGTGAAGTATATCGCATGTTCAACTAAACGTATAATGTATGCGATTGATCTCTACTCGATATTAGTTATCCGCCCACCTACACCTATGAAATTGAAACTAATCTAAAACCTCATTAATAGACATCGGATTTTTGCATGTTTTTTATTTCTCATTCGATTGGACTCAAATTTTGGATCTAGGCGTTTTAAGGGTCAAGTTTTCGATATTTGGGGTCATATCAAAAACATGCAAAAACAAGTAAGCAAAGGCTATAGTCGGACGGGGCCGACCATGTGATACCCTACACCACAGCCTGTAGGAATTAGCTATGTACAACCGCCTTGCACGCTGAATGTCCGGGTTCGATTCCCATTAAATTGTCTACGGTGGCAAAATACCCCTTAGTAATGTTGGTGATATTTCCTGAGTGTTTCAGCCATGAATAACGTCTCTACAAGTGTCAACTTAGGACACGCCGTTCGGACTCGGCGATAAAAACTAGGTCACATATCAATAACATAATATGAATCCATTGATATAAGAGAAGCCTCTCTTGTCTTTACTGGGATGTTTGTGGAAAAATATATAATTTATACATTTCTAAATAATATTCGAAAATTGGAAAAATTCACATTGATTAGCCCCTCCTGCTGCATCTTCAAATTGTCTTTGAATATCAGGTTCCTTTTTGGAATACACCTAAATAAATAAATATACATACAATGCAATTTGAAAAAAATTCAAAACGATTCGAGAGGACTCTTAAATTTCTTAAAGTCTTATCCGATCTATATCTGGAAGGAATAATAATATATGGAAAGTTTGGAGCAAATCGATTTCTCACTTCGCCAGTTATCGTTCACACAATTTTGAACTTTTTTGGGGGAGGTGTGGACCGACATAGCCTACATTCGAACTTAAACAAAGTTTTGGGCAAAATATTACGTTGTATAAAATTTGGTTCTAAGCGGTAGATCCGTTCGAGAGTTATCGTGCGCACCAGCCAGTTAGACATTAAGAGAGACAGATGAACGGACAACAGCGCTAAGTAGAATTTAAATTGCCTGAAACGAATTTCGTCCATATATACTTGGGGTCTAAAACCAATATTTCGATGAGACATATCTTTGGTCGTATTTTGTTCACCTTTACCCTAAATCCTGAGGTATAAAATAGGTGGCGACCCGACCCATGTTGCAATATTTGTATAAAAATCCAATTTGACAACTGAACTGAAAATTTATCTGTCATGATAGAGACAATTTGTAGCATGGGAGGAAATTGTGGTTCTCTACACAAAACACATTATTTATCAGGCAGTAGGTGCGTTATCTAGCAGACACATTGTTGCAATTTGCATCAGGGGAAAGGTCAGTAGTTATTATTCCATATGTAGGCTACTTTGCCGGTATATGCCCTCCAGGAATGAAAATATGGACCAAAAATAAAATTTGTATATTTTTCATACAAAAGTAATGGTGTATGTAAACCGCTAAATAATATCAGATCATCATGCAAAATTATAGGCATTTTCTTCAACCTAAACTCTTACCTCGTGCAAAATTTCGTGACTATTGAGCTATAATTGCGACCTCCAGCGGGTTTATGATTACACTACAAACAAAAAACTGGATATATTAGGCTGTAACTTTGTTATCTGATCACGTACATCAACATAATTGACATCAATTGAAAGGTCAAGAGATCGTCTTCCAAATATAACTCACGAGTGGGGAATGCGTCTTTTCGGAACAAAGATATAGACTGTTTATTAAAAATTTTCACAGTTTTCACACAAAAGTTGTGGTCCATTTAACCCTCTAAATAATATCTGATCGCCATCTCATATTGCAAACTTCTTCTTTGTCATATACTCTTACTTTATTTAAAATTTCGAAGCGATCGGACTATTACTGCGACCTTCAGAGCAGCTACAAAATCGGATAAAAATTATGTTTTTGGTCCATTTCACCCGCTAAATATTTCACGATCATCACCAATTAAAATAGCGATCTATTCTGATGTGAAACCGACCTCTATACCAAATTTCGTGACGATCGGTCCATAATTGCGGCCTGGAGTTTGATTACAATGTATAATGGACAGACGGACACACGGACGGACGGACGGACGGACGGACACACATCTCAAAATCACTTTATCTCGCCGAGATATGAAGATTGGTATACCACATTGGGGGTCTCCGACGAATATTTTGCGGTGTTACATGAATTTTTCCCAAAACAAACTTATAATACCCTTTCCACATAGTGGTGTAGGGTATAAATATGCAAAAAATATGCAAAATATATGCAAAAAAATGCAAAAAAAATTCAAAAAATATGCCAAAAAATATGCAAAATATGCAAAATATGCAAAATATGCAAAAAAAAAATATGCAGAATATGCAAAATATGCAAACAGATTTTGGCCGAAAATCGTCATAAAAGTCGTAAAATTGTCATTTAAAGTTGGAAAAACCATCAAAAAATACATAACAGTGTTCTAAATTAAGACTGTTGACCGATTAACGTCGATGTGTTTACCAGATTATTATTTTATTGAGGTCATTTACGACAGTGTGGTGTAGGGTATAAAAATATGGTATCGTAATACCATTTTTTATACCCTACACCACTATGTGGGGAGGGTATTATAAGTTGGTTTTGGCCAAAAAGTTTGTAACGCATCGAAATAATGGTCGTAGACCCATACTTATATATACCAAAATGAATGTCTCGACGAGCTGAGTCGATCTGGCTATGTGTGTCCGTCCGTCAGTCCGTCCGTCCGTCCGTCTGTCCGTCTGTCCATCTAAACCTTGTAATCACGCTACAGGTCGCAATTTTGATCGGATCGTCACGAAATTTTGGATGTTGATGGGGGTCCCGGAGGGGAAGAAGCCTTTTGATTTTGGTGATGGTCGGATAACATTTAGGGGTCGGAAAGGGCAAAAAACTTATGTGGATAAAAAGACAACTTTTTTTTTTCCAAAGCGAATATCTCAGCTTCTATACGGGGTATACCAAAAGCAAAACCTGACAATAAAAGTAGAAAATATCGCCTTTCTAATGATGTAAAGTAGGTTCTCGTAGGTGATCAAACAACGAAGATATCACAATAGTCGCAAATAAAACCCAAATTTTCATTTTTGCAATTTTAATTATAATGACGAATATCACAGCTTTGGTTGGGGACTTTCCAAAAGCAAAGCCTGGCTGTGAAAGTAGAAGATCCCGTCTTTACAATGATGTATACTAGGTCGTGGTAGGTGACCAAATAACGAAGATTTCGCAATAGTCGGTAATACATCACATTTTTCCACTTTTTTGGAAATCACGCTACAGGTCGCAATTTTGATCGGATCGTCACGAAATTTTGAGGGTTAATGGGGGTCATACAGATGAAGAAGTCTATTGATTTTGGTGATGGTCGGATAATATATAGGGGTCGTAATGGGCAAAAAACTTATTTGTAGAAAAAGACAACGTTTTTTTTCCTAAGCGAATATCTCAGCTTCAATATGGGGTATACCAAAAGCAGAACCTGGCCATGAAAGTAGAAAATATCGCCTTTCTAATGATGTAAAGTAGGTTCTCGTAGGTGATCAAACAACGAATATATCGCAATAGCCGCTAATAGAACCCAACTTTTTATTTTTGCGATTTTAATAATAATGACGAATATCACAGCTTCGGTTGGGGATCTTCCAAAAACAAAGTACGACTATGAAAGTAGAAAATCCCATCTTTACAGTGATGCAAAGTTGGTTGGCGTAGGTGGCCACATAACGGAGATATTATTTCAAAGCGAATATCTCCGCTTGAAAGGGTAATATCAAAAGCAAAACCTGCTAATGAAAGTAGAAAATATCACCTTTGCAACGATGTTACGTAGGTTGTCGTAGGTGGTCAAACAACGAAGGTATCGCAATAGCCGCTAATATAACACAACTTTTTATTTTTGCGATTTTAATAATAATGGCGAATATCACAGCTTTGGTTCGGGACGTTCCAAAAGCAAAGTCTGACAATGAAATTAAAAAATCCCATCATTACAATGATGTAAAGCAGGTTGGCATGGTACAATAATACAGGTAGCACTATCATGCCAGCTGATGGTAACATAATGTGTCAAGTGCATTGAATTGATGTCAAATTTTGACACCTTATGTTATCAACAATTACCGATGCGGCTACCTGTGTATTTGTACCATGCAGGTTGGCGAAGGTATCCAAATAACGGAGATATCGCAATAGTCGGTAATACATCCCATTTTTCCACTTTTTTGGAAATCACACTACAGGCCGCAATTTTAATTGGATCGTCACGAAATTTTGGGTGTTATTGGGGTCCCACAGTGGATAAAACCTTTTGATTTTTGATAATGGTCGGATATTATTCAAGGGTCGGAATGTGAAAAAAATATTTGGAAAAAAGACCTACGTTTTATTTCAAAGTTAATATCTCCCTTCTGTAGGTGGTATATCGAAAGGAAAACCTGGCAAGGAAAGTAGAAAACATCACCTTTACAACGATGTGAAGTAGGTTGTCATAGATGGTCAAACAACAGAGATATCGCAATAGTCGGTAATGCATCCCTTTTTCCATTTTTGTGCAATCACACTACGAAATTTTGATCGGATCCTCACGAAATTTTGGGGGTTGATGGGGGTCTAACAGAGAAAGAAGCCTATTGATGGTTGGCATACATCCCACTTTTCCATTTTTCATTTGGGTTTCAAAAAAATTGACCTGTGTTAATGAAGACATTCAGAGCAAAGGCGCTAAGCTATCCCAATTTTAATATATTGAATTTTATTAGTCAAAAGCTTATGAACAGGGGTAGTGGTGTAGGGTATCACATAGTCGGCCCCGACCCGACTATAGCCTTGGCTCACTTGTTTATTATTAAACTATGTAAAAATAGAATATTTGATAAAATATCAAACGATCTATGTAAACTTCAATATTTTCTTTGTCATAATTTGTAGCATTGGGCTGGTTATTGCTCAAAGGAAACAAATCGATGTCGGATTTTTTAAGACGACACCGCATAAAGTTTTTAGTTTGGTCAGATTTTAAGACTGTCAAAGTTTGAGCAAAATTGGAATATGTTACACGTGCCACTGGGCTTCGAAGTTATGAAAATCTCGATTTTTTGGCTATTTTCGGCGAGCCATTTCTCTGGAATGGCTAGAACTTGTAGTCCCTATTAAGCATTAAATATAAGGCCATTCTGTTCTTAACATTTCTTGCTGAACAACAAACTAGTTAAGTATTACTGAATTCGATATAATAAAGCCAATGCAAATTTTGGTATAACATCTGGCAAATCTGACAGCTATTACATGGACCTTTTTAAAAATATTTTATTTTTTGCTTCATTTGAACGCGATCTTCTTAAGAATAGCTTCAAACGTCGGAACATTTGACTAATATTTTTTGTTGTGAGTGCAACCAATATTTTAAGTGCAAGTAAATATGTATATTAAAACAAGTAAGAAAAGTCTATAGTCGGGCGGAGCCGACCATGTGATACCCTATACCGCTATCCCTGGACAATCGCTCTCCACGGAACTTCTTTTCAATGATTGTGAAAATTTAGTTATCAAATATCAGATATGTAATGTATAATACTTATGACCAAAACCAAAAAGTTATCTAGCACGACAAAGACATTTTTGTAGCAGGAAAGGAAAATTTAGTTCACACAAACTAAAATGTAATGGAACCCAATTATGTAGTACTACTACTTCCGTTGTTTAACCGCTACGCTATTGAAATTTTTACCAATTTCACACAAAAGTTTCAGTCCATTTAACCGGCTAAGTATTATCTGATCTTCACGTTGGTTTGTACGCCTCTTCTTCATCATAAACTCAAACATTGTTTAAAATTTGCGGATTATTATTTTGACCTACAGAGCCGCTACAAAATTGGTTGAAATTTTGTTTTTGGTCCATTTCATCCCCTGAACATTTCACGATCATCACCAAAAACTAATCATTTCTATTCTGGCCCGAACCCAACCTCCTTAAAAAATTCGTTACAATCGGTCCATAATTGCGACCTTAAGCTTGTTTACAATTTTTAATGGACGGACACACATCGCTAAATCGCTTTATCTCGTCGAGATATGAATTTTGTCATACCAAATAAGGGGTCTAGGACGAATAGCTCGTGGTGTTACATAAACTTTTGGAGAGACAATATGTAGCATGGTATAAAAATGTGGTTCTCTACACAGAACCCATTATATATTAGGCAGTAGGCCCGTTATCTAGCAAACACTTTATTGCAATTTACATCTGAGGAAAGGTCAGTAGTTTTTTTCCATATGTTCGTTACTTTTCGAAATATATATGTCCTCAAGGAATTAAAATATCGACCAAAAATAAAATTTTTATATTTTTCATACAAACGTAATGGTCCATTTCACCCGCTAAAGAATATCAGATCATCATTCAAAATTGTAGGCATCTTTTTCGACCTATACTCTAACCCGGTGCAAAATTTCGTGACTATTGATGTATAATTGCGACTTCTAGCGAGTTTATTATTAAAATACATGCAAACAAATAACGGAATATTTTAGGCTGTAACTCTGTTATGTGATCATGTACACCAACATAATTGGCATCAATTGAAAGGTCAAGCGTTTCACTTTCAAGTATATCCCACTTGTCCGGAATATTAAAAATTTTCACAATTTTCACACAAAAGTTTTGGTCCATTTAACCCTCTAAATATTATCCGATCGCCATCTCAAATTGCAAGCTTCTCCTTTGTGATATACTCTTACCTTATTTAAAATTACGCGTTGATCGGACTATTATTGAGACCTACAGAGCCGCTAGAAAATTGGATAAATATTATGTTTTTGGTCCATTTCACCCGCTAAATATTTCACGATCATCACCAATAAGAATAGGGATCTATTCTGATCTGAACTCGACCTCCATACAAAATTTCGTGACGATCGGTCCATAATTGCGGCCTGGAGCGTGTTTACAATTAATAATGGACAGACGGACGGACGGACAGACACACATCTCAAAATCGCTTTATCTCGTCGAGATATGAAGATTGGTATACCACATTGGGGGTCTCCGACGAATATTTCGCGGTGTTACATGAATTTTTACCAAAACAAAATTATAATACCCTTTTCCACATTGTGGTATAGGGTATAAAAAATGGTATTACGATACCATATTTTTATACCCTACTCCACACTGTCGTAAATGGTCTCAATAACATAATAATCTGCTGAAAAAATCGACGTTAAACGGTTAACAGTCTTAGTTTTGAACACTGTTATGTATATTTTGATGGTTTTTCCAACTTTAAATGACAATTTTACAACTTTTATGACGATTTCCGATCAAAATATGTTTACATATTTTGCATATCTCTCTCTCTCTCTTTGCATATCTCTCTGCAGTCTCTGACTGACTGCATTCTAAATCGGTCGTGTGTAATGGATCCTCCTGCAAACACTTTGTGCGCGAAATGTTTTAATGCGCTAAAATCTAAGTTTATCGCCTGCCAGTTATGCAGAGCAAGATACCATCTAATTCAGGAGGAGGCATTGTGACTCACAAGAGAGCCCATTTGCTCTAAGTGAGCGTAAATTTGTTATCGCTCACAGCCTGTGTAGATGCTAACACGTTGTGAACAACAACAAATTTACGCTCATTGAGAGCACAAGCGAGACCCAAAAATGTTCTCTGCCTCACTCTGATCTAATTTGTGCAAAAATTGAAGATAAATTCGGTGAACTGTTTTTACAAAATCCTAACATTGTATACCAGAATGAGGCTTCATTCTTCGGCTTCTCAGCAGCAACTGATTCGAAGAGCGTAAGAATGCGTGAGGGTTGACAATCAACGCTGGCGTGTATGAAAGCCACTGATGGGCAAATTGCGAGAGACTCATGTATTTTTTACACTTTTGTGTGTGAGGCAGAGCATTTCTGCCCATCAGTGATGAAAGCCCACCATTGACTAAAAGAAAAGATTATGGAGGACGGCAAACAAGAGAGTCAAGCAAAACATGAAGAAATAGACAAACAACAAAGTAACCATCAACCTGTTGTTGTATCGCATTCCACATCTAAAACGCAACAAAAGGCTAATGATAAAAACAAGAAAATAATATTCCCCCCTTTATCTTGTTCGTCGCTATCGTCACAACACACAGATGCTAATACTGTAAGTCATGCTGATACTGATAATGCTAGCAACGACATGTTTGATGCAACTGTCCAACCTGCAGTTAATACCCATGACTGGGTTGATGTTCAGAGGCGTAGGCATAGAAGACGTAGAATTGTTTTTGGTGCTAACTCAGAACCTAATGAGTTAGATGTTATTAAATCAAAAAAATGTATACATTTGTCATCCTTTAAGCCGAGTGTTTCTGCTGAAAAAGTTATTGATTATGTGGCAAAGAAATCTAGTATTGCGAAAGAACATATGCAATGTTTTAAATTATTAAAAAAAGATGCTGACACTTCGAATTTGAAGAAGGTTAACTTTAAATTTGGCATTTCTTCCTGTTTTTATAACGACATTTTGGATCCAAAGATTTGGCCTATGGACATTAAGGTCCGTCCCTTTATAAATTTTCGGAGGAACCTAACCCAAAATCAACAAAACTAGCTGACGTCAATAGCGGATTATCAATTTATTACCACAATGTTTCTGGCATGCGTACAAAATCTAAGCAAATTTTTGAATTTTCGTCCCAATGTGACTTTGATGTTATTGCTCTTGTGGAAACGTGGCTAAATGAGGACTTTTTTAGTTCTGAATTCTTTGATGCAAACTTGTTTGATGTCTACAGAAAATACCGTAATGGCGATACCACTGGTTGTTCGAGAGGAGGTGGAGTGCTTTTAGCAGTAAAGAAGGAGTTAAAATCGGAGCTTTTTGATATAGATAATGATAATGGCTTACTTGATCAGCTAATTATAGGCGTTCGTGGTGACAATGTCAAAATATACTTATGTATTTCATATGTACCACCTGGCAGTCCTGGGAGTTTATACGATAAACACGTTTCTAATATATTAACGCTGGATGGAGTGGTCAATAACAATTCGTTTTTGTGTGTATTGGGCGATTTCAATCTACCAAACATCTCATGGGCCCGTCATGATTGTAGTGAGTTTTTAGATCCTATAAATGTTACTAGAGATTATGAAATTTCTTTTATTGATACTCTTCTTGCCATGGGCTTGGTTCAAATTAACCATGTCTCCAATAACTTTCAACGTTTTCTTGACCTTGTATTTGTATCTGATGAATGTAAATTTTATCTTAGTGAATCTTTATCACCTCTATCGCCTTCGAATATTCATCACAACCCATTGGTAATTGAAATAGATTCATTTCTTTATATGCAAAGTTCTTTAAATAATGATACTGCAAATTTTAATTTTTATAAATGTAATTTTGAATTGCTTAATTCTATATTGGCCTCTGTTAACTGGATTGCATTGTTTGAAGATAGTTCGACTCAGCACTGTTATGACTTATTCATAAGAGAAATGTCTAATATTATAAATGAACATGTTCCGCGAAGGACAAAGACATCTTATAAACAGCCTTGGTACAACAAAAATCTGAAGAAAATTAAAAATCTTCGTAATAAATTTCAAAGAAGATTCATCAAATCAAACTCCCCTTATGATAGGGAAAAATTTATTCACTATCAACGTGAATTTAATTTCCTAAACAAATATCTATATAAACATTATATACTCAATAAGGAATCAGAAATAAAATCTAATCCCAAAGCATTTTGGTCATTCATAAATTCTAAAAAGAAACAATCTGATATTCCTACCACAGTCTCTCTGAATGGTAGGACCTCTATTTCAGGTAATGATACTGTTAACTTTTTTGCCGAATATTTTAAATCTAATTTTGAAGTTCCCACATCTTTTAATGGTGAATTTTGTTTATCGCAAACCAATTTGAATATTGGCTCTATGTGCATTTCAAAAGATGAGGTTTTTGAAGCAATACATGGATCGAAGAACGACACTAAAATTGATGCCGATGGTCTTTGTTATTTCCTCCTTAAAAAATGCAATAATAGTCTGTGCATTGCTATCACGCATATTTTCAATTTGTCCCTCAAAGAAGGTGTTTTTTTAAACTGCTGGAAAACAGCATCAATCACCCCAGTTTTTAAAAGCGGCAATAAACATGATGTTTCTTGTTACCGGCCTATATCTAAATTATCCTGCTTGTCAAAGTTATTTGAGCGTATTGTATACAAAAGGCTGTTTTTCTTAACAAAATCAGTTATTTCTCCGCAACAGCACGGATTTTTCACTGGCAGATCCACAGTTACAAATCTTGCAACATTTAGTGAATATTGCATCTCAGCCTTGGAACATAAAAGCCAAGTTGAGACAATATATACGGACTTCTCCAAAGCTTTTGATAAAGTGTCCCATTCGATATTAATATACAAATTACAATGTTTAGGCTTCCACTCATCTTTTTTACAATGGATTGATTCCTACTTATCAAATAGAATCTGTAGAGTAAGGATTGCTGATTTCATTTCTACACCATATGTTCAAACATCTGGTGTTCCACAGGGGAGCGTATTAGGTCCCTTGTTCTTCAATTTGTTCATTAATGATATTTCTTCTTGTTTCTTTAGATCCAAATTCCTGCTTTACGCAGACGATCTTAAGATTTTTTCGAAAGTAGATTCATTATTGGATGCAGTTTTTCTGCAGGCTGATCTTGATAATCTTTACAATTGGTGCATTTCGAATAGAATACCTTTAAATATCTCTAAATGTTTTCACATATCATATAACAAATCCCATCATCCTATTTCATACCGCTTTAAACTTGGTGAACATACATTGACGACAGTTGAAACTATTCGTGATCTTGGGGTTGTTTTCGATTCAGCCATGTCGTTTGTGCCTCATATCGATTACATGCTTCCGAAAGCTTATAAAATGTTAGCATTTATTAAGAGAAATTGTAATGACTTTACTGATCCTTGCACTCTAAAAGTTATTTACACAGCTTTTGTGAGATCTAGAGTTGAATATGCTTCAATTATTTGGGATCCACATGGTATATCCCATACCTCCCGCGTAGAAAGAATTAAACGATTATTTGTTAAACATGCTTTAAAATCTTTTCCTTCCATTTGCCATTCCACATACATTTCTAAGTGTTTGTTTTTGGGATTACAAACTCTTGAGCATCGTAGAAAAATTAATTCGGCTCTCTTTGTTTTTGATTTGATTAATGATTCAATTGATTCTCCAGAATTAATATCGCGTATACCGCTTTATGTACCACCTAGGCAAATGAGATATACCGATGTGTTTAACGTTTGCCTACACCGCGTTAACTATGCTAATCATAGCCCATTAACACGGGCTTTTTGTTTTATCAATTCCATTAACATGAAATACCAAAAGAAATTTAACCAGTGTATAGAATTCAGCATTTCAAAAGATAATTTTAAATTATATTTTTTAACTAAATTTGATTAAAAAATATGTTTTTCTTTTTTTTTTGTTTTGTAAATATTTATATATTTTTTAAATCATAGTCTGTAAGGAAATTATGTTCCATAGACCGAAATAAATAAATAAATAAAATAAATATCTTTTGCATATTCTGCATATTTTTTGCATATTCTGCACATTTTTTGCATATTTTGCATATTTTTTGCATATTTTGCATATTTTGCATATTTTTTGCATATTTTGTGCATAAGCAAAATATGCAAATATGCAAAATAAATACGAAATATGACCCTGCCATTGAATTTAGATTTCTTTGAAACGAATTTTGGTCCAATCAAAATCTTCGTATCTTTAATATTAAAAAATATGCAAATATGCAAAATCCGATGTCTACTCATTAATGGCTGTTGTTATATCTTATCTTTTAAGTTCATTTTTGTTCGCATTACCAGGGATTTGCTATTACATCTTGCAGCATACTCTCGAGCGCACTTTACATTTTAAAAGGAACAGTGAGTGGCATAGCTCAGTAAATGCGTTTTTGAGTTAGCAATTTATATTTTTCGGCGGTTTCTACTTTATGTTGTGTAAAATTTCCATGTTGATATCTCTAAAACTCAAAAAGTTACAGCTCATTTACTTTGAGTTTAGCATAAATCAACAAACAAATTTTTGAGTTTACAAAGTACTATCAAATTGTGCTTGAAATTGCTCAGAAATTAAGCACTGATATCTGGCTAGCCCTTTGCAAAATATGGTACAAGTAGTCATTTTATTTCTGATAAGACCCACCGTGAACTATAAAAATTCCAAAAATTCTAAATTGGAAATCGGTATCTGGAATCAAATGATTATATAATGTAATAAATAGGTACATCCATTTTTCAAATATACATATATATGTATATGAAAAATGTATTGATGAATTTACCAATATTAAATGCGATTTCTTCCGTGTCCAATAAAATATTTCCATTCACCTTTTGGGCATATAATTTACTTAAAAGCACCATTTCTTAAAGAGTACACAAAACAGTGATTTATTCACCCACTTCGCCGTCTTTACTCAACGATTATATTAGAAAGCTGAAGAAAAAAATACAGCATATTTTCTTTTGCCTTTCGCTTGCTAGGTTGGTTAACGCAACAATGTACGAAACACACGTGTTTGGCCGCATACACACCACCATTTATCATAAAACAGCATTCCGCAGCCGCGAGAGCCGTGCTATTAACCTCTTTGACAAAAATCCTCCCTCCACCTAAAAAAATACATATGTTGTTACCCAAACAAATAAAATGTTACAAAAAATATGTTACAAAATGTTGCAAACATATATTTGTTTGGACAAAAAAAATGATGTTTGTATCGAAACATATTTTCGTTTGCAACCAGTCCCAAACAAATATTTGTTTGGATTCACACATATTTTTAACATATCGTCGGTGTCATGCTTAAGTGTTCCATACGCCATTTGCCTGTTTTGAGATAATCGCATTTTAATGTTTTGCGTCACAACTGTGTGGAGCTGGCAAAAGCAAATATTTATATTTTTGACTTGAAATATTAATAATAGTGTATAGAACATATTCGCAAAAATTTAGATGAATATGTATTGGAATATAAAAGTTATAGAGTTTTTTTTAAGAAAAAGAATTTTTGTCGTTTTGTTCCATATCCGCACTTATGACACAAATGTGAAATATTGTAAACCACATGGAACAAAGTGACAAAAAAAATTTCCATCTTTGCCTCAATAAATTAAATACTTCTAAATCCAAAAATTGAAATTCTGATTTTTCAAATGTGTTTTTAAACATGTTAGTTTTTTAAATATTTATTTCATAACTGAAAAAAGTTTATGCTTTCCCGTCGATGCGTGGATATCTCGGAAACTAGAGCAGGTAGGAGAAAGCATACTAGAAATTCAGAAAGAGCATACCGGAAAACTCTAGAAACCACCTGTATCTCAAAGAGACAAAAATGGCGTATGGAACACTTAAGCATAACACCGACGATATATTTATACCCTACACCACTATGTGGAAAGGGTATTATAAGTTTGTTTTGGGAAAAATTCATGCAACACCGCAAAATATTCGTCGGAGACCCCCAATGTGGTATACCAATCTTCATATCTCGGCGAGATAAAGTGATTTTGAGATGTGTGTCCGTCCGTCCGTCCGTGTGTCCGTCTGTCCATTATACATTGTAATCAAACTCCAGGCCGCAATTATGGACCGATCGTCACGAAATTTGGTATGGAAGTCGGTTTCACATCAGAATAGATCGCTATTTTAATTGGTGATGATCGTGAAATATTTAGCGGGTGAAATGGACCAAAAACATAATTTTTATCCGATTTTATAGCTGCTCTGAAGGTCGCAGTAATAGTCCGATCGCTTCGAAATTTTAAATAAAGTAAGAGTATATGACAAAGAAGAAGTTTGCAATATGAGATGGCGATCAGATATTATTTAGAGGGTTAAATGGACCACAACTTTTGTGTGAAAACTGTGAAAATTTTTAATAAACAGTCTATATCTTTGTTCCGAAAAGACGCATTCCCCACTCGTGAGTTATATTTGGAAGACGATCTCTTGACCTTTCAATTGATGTCAATTATGTTGATGTACGTGATCAGATAACAAAGTTACAGCCTAATATATCCAGTTTTTTGTTTGTAGTGTAATCATAAACCCGCTGGAGGTCGCAATTATAGCTCAATAGTCACGAAATTTTGCACGAGGTAAGAGTTTAGGTTGAAGAAAATGCCTATAATTTTGCATGATGATCTGATATTATTTAGCGGTTTACATACACCATTACTTTTGTATGAAAAATATACAAATTTTATTTTTGGTCCATATTTTCATTCCTGGAGGGCATATACCGGCAAAGTAGCCTACATATGGAATAATAACTACTGACCTTTCCCCTGATGCAAATTGCAACAATGTGTCTGCTAGATAACGCACCTACTGCCTGATAAATAATGTGTTTTGTGTAGAGAACCACAATTTCCTCCCATGCTACAAATTGTCTCTATCATGACAGATAAATTTTCAGTTCAGTTGTCAAATTGGATTTTTATACAAATATTGCAACATGGGTCGGGTCGCCACCTATTTTATACCTCAGGATTTAGGGTAAAGGTGAACAAAATACGACCAAAGATATGTCTCATCGAAATATTGGTTTTAGACCCCAAGTATATATGGACGAAATTCGTTTCAGGCAATTTAAATTCTATTTAGCGCTGTTGTCCGTTCATCTGTCTCTCTTAATGTCTAACTGGCTGGTGCGCACGATAACTCTCGAACGGATCTACCGCTTAGAACCAAATTTTATACAACGTAATATTTTGCCCAAAACTTTGTTTAAGTTCGAATGTAGGCTATGTCGGTCCACACCTCCCCCAAAAAAGTTCAAAATTGTTTTCGAAAAATTGTGTGAACGATAACTGGCGAAGTGAGAAATCGATTTGCTCCAAACTTTCCATATATTATTATTCCAAAAAGGAACCTGATATTCAAAGACAATTTGAAGATGCAGCAGGAGGGGCTAATCAATGTGAATTTTTCCAATTTTCGAATATTATTTAGAAATGTATAAATTATATATTTTTCCACAAACATCCCAGTAAAGACAAGAGAGGCTTCTCTTATATCAATGGATTCATATTATGTTATTGATATGTGACCTAGTTTTTATCGCCGAGTCCGAACGGCGTGTCCTAAGTTGACACTTGTAGAGACGTTATTCATGGCTGAAACACTCAGGAAATATCACCAACATTACTAAGGGGTATTTTGCCACCGTAGACAATTTAATGGGAATCGAACCCGGACATTCAGCGTGCAAGGCGGTTGTACATAGCTAATTCCTACAGGCTGTGGTGTAGGGTATCACATGGTCGGCCCCGTCCGACTATAGCCTTTGCTTACTTGTTTTCTACGTATATATATCTTTGGAAAATATATCCAGGTTTTCCAGGTCCAGTTTTTGTTTTAAATCCGAATAGCGTTACAGACATTTATGTTTAAATAGACTCCTTACCTTATTTAATACTATGACGTTTCATGGTAACGCATTACTACAATCATCTAGTTTAAATTGTAATAAATCTCATCGCAAAATCTATGATTAAAACAATGTTAAATTTTCTAAACAGCAGTAGAATGTTTACATTTAATTTTGATCGCTTCAACGCCCATACTACAGTTTGTCAGTCTGTTATTGCACCTGTCTAGACAGCAGTGAAAATATTCACCTTTTCAACCGTCACTCATTCATACGAAACAACAATAAAAAAGATTTCCGTTTTAGTCAATCTATGTCTCTGCCCACTCTCTGTCACTTTGTGGCATACCTCGACAAATGTAAAGGCAATAATTCTTCATTTATTTCAGAATAACGTCAATTGTCGTGTTAAATACCAATGGTGTGTGTACGTATGCTAGTACATATGCATGTATGTAGACTTTTAGGAAGTCGATTTTAGAGCAGTTATAAAGGTGAAATGTCGTAAGTTTAAACCCAAAAAATAAACTTTTTAAACTTATGACAATAAAAGAATTATCCGTATTCTGATATTTTGAATGGTGAAACTTTGCAAATAGTATCTGCTCAATGTGTGAAACTCATCGTGAAATCCTTGATTGGAGATCTTGAAATACGTTGAGAGCAGCCTCATAAGTATTTCGATTGCATCAAAAATTCTTAGAGACTCAGCATCATCCTCAGAACAGTCTGAGGAGGTTTTAAGATTGGTCAGGCAACCAGAAGTGACTTATTTCCAAATTCCTGTAGGCAAACAATAATCTCTTAGATAAGATGGCCAGTTTAAGTTCCTTTGACTTCAGTTAGCACCATGGTCACCCCTCATCGCAAAGTGACTTAATCTATTATTTATATTATTGTATCATATGTATGTATATACATATGCTCTGGTAATAACACTGGAAAGGTGGCTAAGGACGGCCGAGGTTGTAATTGTGCTGTAATATGGAAGGACAAGCTTTCATAGGATAGACAGGTATAAAGACATTAAATGAGACATTTAATATTTAAGTAATGTTAACAAAATAGTTTAGGACAAATTTACAGTAAACATAAAACGGTTACAAAGATCTCATCCCTTCAACATAAAAATGTCTTTGTTATGTAATACAGTATAAAAGATTAGTAACTATTCTGTTGTTATACGAGCCAATTAACCCTCTCATCCCCGGTGTTGCATATATGCAACATTGTGTTTATGAGCTTCTAAGTACCGTTATTTTGCACATTTTTCTTTGAACCTTTCGCAAAAATATAGCCTCATGTGTTGTTTAAGCTTACAACTAATTAGTTTGTAGTCAGCTGTACACGTGTTCAATTACCGTGAGAGTGAAATTTACAATTTGATTTTGCAAAAAATTCGTTGTTTTGTAAAAGTCTTAAAAAACATTAATATAATTAATTAACCCTATAACCAAGTTGAACAACTAAATATAGAAAGGTAAGTGAGTAATTAGAAAAAAACACGACATGAACATATTATTTGGATTGTCTGTAATAATTTTGTAAATGTGGTGTTGCGTATATGCAACATTGGTCCATTATGGTAATTTTGAAAAATAAGAACTTGTTTTTGTATACACATTCTAAGATGCGCCCAAAAGGTCTGACGCAAGCTGATATTGAAAAAATAGCCAACTTTGATTGGGATGATTCGGCAGACGAGGAAAATGATGAAGAAGAAGATGCAAATGAGGAAAGAATGATAGAACAATCGTTGCAAAATTGTGAAAACACAGCTGAAAACGTGGAAGAAGGCTTGATTGAACAATTGATCGAAAATGAAAACGACGCAAAGGATGTGATAGAAAAAATTGATTTACGGAGTTTGATGTGGAAGAGTGCAGATTTTATGGAATGCGATACCAGCTGGAAAGGTGAATTATGCAGCGGTGCCGTGAAAACCCCCATCGAATATTTCAGTATTTTCTTTGCGGATGAATTGTGGCAAAAAATATGCGAGGAAACAAACATATATGCCATGCAGACAAAGGGCATTGAACTGAAATGTACTGTGCCTGAAATAAAACGATTTGTTGGAATCCTACTATACCTCGCTGTTGTGAAAATACCTACATATAAAATGGCGTGGGCTGCCAATTTCAAACTAGCTGCCGTTGCAAATGCACTACCACGAAACAGATTCGACAAAATCAAACAGTTTTTCCATCTAAACGATAATACTAAACAGCCTCAGAAGGGAACACCTGAATACGACAAGTTATACAAAGTTCGACCTATGTTGTACACCATCAAAAAAAAATTCAATGAAATTTCGCAGGAAGAATACCAAAGCATTGATGAACAAATCCTTGCATATAAAGGTATAAATACATATTTTTTATATATTTCTGAATAATACAATAATACATTGTTTTTAGGTCAACATAGTTTGAAACAATATCTGCCAATGAAGCCCCACAAGTGGGGTTTCAAAATGTTCACTAGAGCTGGTGTAACTGGGATGATTTACGATTTTACTCTCTACATTGGAGAAGGAACATGTAAGTCTTTCGGCTTGGGAATATCATCAGACATTGTGCTATTTTTATCATCCAATATGCCAGTAAACCAAAATTTCAAACTTTTTTTTGACAATTGGTTTTCTTCACTAAGCTTGATGATTGCTTTGAAAGAAAAAGGCATATTAGCCGTTGGTACAATAAGAAGCAACCGATTGAAAAATTGTACTCTAAGTAGTGAGAAGGAACTTCAAAAACGAGGACGTGGGTCAAGCGATTTCCAATATGAAGCAACGCACAACTTGATCGCTTGTCGTTGGTACGATAATAAGAGTGTACAATTGGTTTCTAACTATGTAGGTAAGAATCCCATGAGTGAATGCCAGAGATGGTGCCGCAAAGAGAAGAAGTTTATAACTATACCTCGTCCAGCCATAGTAGAATGCTACAACAAGCACATGGGAGGGGTAGATCTTGCGGATATGCTGCTTGAATTGTACAAAATCAATCACCGCTCAAATAAATGGTACATGCGCATAGTGTACTGGTGCATAAATTCGAGTTTAGTAAACAGTTGGTTGTTGTACCGCAGAGACATCACACACGCAAACGGCGAGTCGAAGCATATGCCAC
The DNA here is from genome assembly GCF_047663935.1 of Musca autumnalis. Classification (NCBI taxonomy): domain Eukaryota; kingdom Metazoa; phylum Arthropoda; class Insecta; order Diptera; family Muscidae; genus Musca; species Musca autumnalis. The sequence continues at coordinate 139,550,112 of NW_027411755.1, read as the reverse complement.
TGATAAATTTCCAATTGGATGTTGCTACAGAGCTTTTGAACGCAAGTCAAGCTACAGTTGTTACAAAAAAGAGAGGCCGTCCATCATCATCACCAGGTCCATCATCATCACCAGGTCCATTATCACCAGCTGCTTCTACGGGTTCTGAGTTAACCCCCTATAAAAGAGCATACGTTGAAAACCCTGCACAATCCATACGATTTGATGGTAATAATCATTGGCCGGAATGGGGGATACGGGGCAGATGTAGGGTATGCAGCACTGGGTTTCCAAGCTGTAAATGCAGCAAATGCAAGGTGCACTTGTGCTCCAATCCTCAAAAAAATTGTTTTGTATCCTACCATACATAAATTTTAAATAATAATATAAATAAACGCCATTTAAAAAAATCAACTTGTATTTAAATTTATTCCACCACTGCCCAATGTTGCATATACGCAACATCCTGTAGCTCTTGAACCAGGACACCTAGGACGTTGAAATTTTTTTTCAGTCGATATTGAGGTTAACCCTATCTAATATGTATACTCAAAAAATTTTTAGCCACCCCCATTTTAATTCGGGGATGAGAGGGTTAAAATATTCATATTATCATTTTGTGTATACCATCAAATATTAAAATTTCCGTCAAACAATTTAGCTTCGATCCTCAAAATACCGAAAATCTGGATGTAACGTTATATGGCGGCTATACCACAAAATGGACCTATGTTGCCATTTTTTGTACAGAAGTGTTGTGACCATAATATGGGAACTACATCAAAGTTTGGCCCTATCTTGACAATTTTTGTTGGAAAAGTTTTGTAACTGCAGGCAACCTCATTGGCTTTAGGATTTCTTTTTTCTTTTCTTCTTCTAATGCTTTCTCTTCCTGGGTCCTTTTCTTTCCACATTTCTTCACGGGCAATTTATATGCCAAATGCAGAATGCTTTCAAAAATACGTATTTTTGCGTGCAATACCGAAATTCCAAACTCAAGAACATCAGTGGGTAGCATTCTTGTTTTGCTTTCAACAAAAGGTCGTAACAAGGGTAATGCTTTGGGTTAGTTGCCCTTATTATTTAATATTGTCGTCTTGTTAGATCAGCTTCTACGAACATTTTGAGTGCTTGGAACGGTGTCAAAGGAGCAATTGTTTCATTGGTCTTGGAATAAGCTTTTCTATATTTAAAAGCCTTTGTTGGTGATTTTTCTATTTCTTTGAGCAATTTTGAGACAGTTCTTTTTCCATTCGTTTGCAATACGACTTGTTAGGCATGTATAATCATTTCATCATCAACATTTGATCGAATTTCCTCAGTTTTTCTTCTCTTGTTTCGTTCACTCGAATCCGAAAATGATTTACTCGGACGACCTGGTTGATTAAGCGAATGCACTGGTATTTCAAAAGTGCCTTCCAGCCACTTCTGGTTGTTTTTCATAAAAACTTCTTCAAATTTATGAGCTTTTAGCCATCTCCGTTTAAGTTCGTGTTTGATGTAGGAAAATTTATGCTTAAGGTTCTTTTTTCTTTTCACAGTATCTCCGCAAGACAATAGCAAGTGGTTTTCTAAAAACTCCAATTTCTCATCCAAACTTGGTAAATTTTGTAGTTGCATTTGCTCAAACAGACATTTACGGGGGTGAAACTCCCGAAGAACTAGGTATCTCCTTAGTAAAAAAAAAAACATAAAATAAAAAAATGTTTTTTTTTTAATTTTTTAACTAACTTTGAACTGCTGTATTTAAGGAATAGACGGGATTCGGCGGCTATTGTTTTTTTTTATAGAAAAGCTGAATGTCTATCGTATTTAATAAACAAAAAATGTGACCCGGACGAATCCTGACACATAACAAAATTGCTTTTGAAATTAAAAAAATTAAATTTTTTTCTGTGAAAAAGAGGTTATGTTCAACTACCGAAAAATATAACGAAAGTTAAAAATAAAAGATAAAACTATTATTTATTTAATAGAAGCTTACTTGAGCTATAGGAATCACTATCACTTTCACTTCACTACACAATTTAAAATAAAAATATATGCGTATTGCGAAATTTGATATAATTTGGGCGCCCAAATAGAAATACGTATCAAGTCACCGATCAAATTGCGTCTAACTGCACGGAAGCGGTGACGTATGGTTTAGAAAAAAGGTGGGGGGTAATTCACGGAAGTATTTACTCTATCTAGAATTCAATATTTTGCGCCTAGCTAGTATTTAGAATTTTGGACTTTTGGCCGCCTAATTACTCAATATCTACCTATGTGCGACGTAGCCAGGGTGGCCCGGAAATGTTTTTCGTTCTCATAGGATATTAGCTTTTGTTACAAATTTTTTAATTCTTGAGTAAAATTTTAAACTGTTTCAAATTTTTCAAGAAATATGTAAAGTATTTGGAGGAAGTATTACAGGGAATTATTTTACTACATTGGTATACTTATTGTCCAACATATTTGAAAATATAAAAATAATAAAAAAGTTAGACTTTTTGAAAAAATTTCTGCATAGTTGTTGTTAAAAATCGAGTTGGCAACCCTGAAGTGTAAACGTCATTTTCGGCAGTGTTAAAATCGCTTATATGCTTCATCGACTATGAGAAAGCATTTGACACAGTGAACCATGACAAATTAATGGAAATACTTTCGTCAATTGGGATAGATGACAAAGAACTCAGGTGCATTCGGAGTCTGTACTGGCATCAAACTGCACAGATTGATGTCAACGGCAATCTTACCGACGATATACTGATATCAAGAGGGGTCAGGCAAGGCTGTATCTTATCTCCGTTGCTGTTTAACATATACTCAGAGAGAATTTTCCAAGAATCCGTCAAAAATATAAAAGAAGGAATAAAACTAAACGGTACTTATATTAACAACATCCGATATGCAGATGACACCACAGTATTAGCCGATAGTATATCCGGACTTCAAAAACTAGTAAATGCACTCACTTCACGCAGCGAATCATATGGTCTTAAAATTAACACACACAAAACAAAACTGATGATTGTTAGTAAGAAAAATTCGCACAATGAAACAATGTTAAAAATAAAAAACGCACACGTCGAAAGAGTACAAAGTTTTAAATACCTCGGGGTTCTAATTAATGACCAATGGGATCCCTCAAAGGAAATAAGATGTCGTATAGAAATGGCAAGAGATGCATTCTTCAAATATAAAAAAGTTTTGACCAACCATGATATAAACATTGAGACAAAAGTACGATTTATTAAATGTTATGTATGGTCAGTCTTATTATACGCTGCAGAAGTCTGGACCATTAAAGCTGCTGACATAAAAAGACTAGAAGCCTTCGAAATGTGGATTTATCGAAGAGTATTAAAAATACCTTGGACTGCACACGTCACAAATCTCGAAGTACTGACAAAAATGAACCAACGGAGAGAACTTGTATCTGTCATCAAAAAACGAAAAACGGCATACTTAGGACACATCATGCGACATGGAAAGTATAAGCTCCTGCAGGCAATACTTAAAATGACCATTGAAGGACGCCGTACCAGAGGCAGAAAAGAGATGACTTGGATAAAAAACATAGAAGACTGGACAAATATCAACAACACGGCTAATCTTCTCAGTATATCAAGAAATAGAAGCAGTTTTGAAAGAATTATCAATAATTTATAAATGTCATGAAAAAAATATCACATTTGTAATCTATGTAATTGCAATGAAATATGCTACAATTGTATGGTCGCTTATATTCGAATACCGAATTTGCAAATAAAGAAGAAGATAAAACATAAAAATTTGCCTATAACAACCACCCAATAAACAATAGAAAGGTTTAATTGTGTAAAACAAAGCATTTGTTAGCAGAAGAGAATAAAACAAATATGCCAAAAGCTTCATCTCGCCGCAGTGTTTGTAACAAACAAATTCTTTGCAAGCATTGCAAGAATGAGATAAAAGAAGGATGTGAAGATTTTATACAGTGTGATGAGTGCAAAAACAACTATCACGTTCGTTGTACTAGTTTAACGAAGAGAGAATTTGAGAGACTGGTGAAAAATGAGAGCGAACTATACAACTGTCACGATTGTTGCGAAGAAAGTGGAAATGAAATAAAGAAAGAACTAAACACAATAAAAACAGAACTAAAAAAATTAGAAAAACTCGATCAGCTGACCGAGTCTATCAATTTTATGTCAGCGAAATTTGAAGAAGTTTTTAAGGATGTAGCAGAAAATAAAAAAAAGATAACTGCTATTGAGAAAGAGAATAGAAAATTAAAAACAGAAGTGAATTCTCTTAAATATTCAATGAAAATATTGCATGATGACCGCGTAAAAAATGATTGCATTATAAATGGATTGAAAGTTGAAGATGATGTCAATGCCGTCGATGCTGTGTTGTCATTCTCGAAGAGTATCGGTGTGAATTTGGAAGATAATGCGGTTGATACAGCTTACTTTGTTGGAAATAGAAACAAAGATAAGAAGAACAAAAACAAAACTATTGTTGTGAAATTTGCATCGAAGAAACAAAAGGAAGAAGTAATGAAATCGAAGACAAAGTTAAAGGAGAAAGAAGAGACCAAAAATGTTTTTGTTAACGATTTCTTAAGCAAAGATACGTTGCATCTGTTGCATTATGCAAAATCGTTGAAATCTCTTGGCTATCAATATGTTTTTGCCAGAGATGGGAGAGTTTTTTGTAAGAAAAGCGATATATCGAGAAGCATTTTCATAAAGTGTGAAGAAGATGTGGATAAGATATTGATGGAAGCAACAACAAACAAGCATTATAATAGAAGATCTATGGTACGGAATAGGGAAATGGAAGTTGAGGAATCCAGTGATGATTGTGATGGAGCTGCTTACGAATCCCCTTCATAAATATTGATCCATATATGTAAAGTAAATTTGTTTTATGGTTAATCTAATATTTTCTAATGGTTAATAATCAGTATTTCAAACAATTTTCTAAATTTTTAAAATACACTCATGAATTAAATGATGAATATTTTCATATAATAAACATTAACATCAGAAGTGTTTCCTCAATTGAAAAATTTAATAAGTTTAAAGGTTTGTTATCAAGTTTTGTGAAATTGCCAGATATTATAACAATCCAAGAAACATGGTTTCATGAAAGTATTGCGCAGATATATTCTATCCCAGGGTTTAAAAGTGTACATTGTTGCAGAGCAGATAATTATGAAGGTACAACCATATATCTCAATAATCGCTTACAATACACTGTTGATGTTTGCATAAGTCATAATTTCTTGGATCTTATAGCTGTCACATTAAATAATTTCAAAATTGATAGGAAACCAATGAAAGTGGTTTCGTTTAATCGTTCCCAGAAATGCAATTTGACTAACTTTATTAATGGTATGGAGAACGTTTTAAATGCTCATGCTCATAATTCCACAATACTACTTGGTGATTCAAATATTGATTTGTTAAAAAATGGTAACTTTATGGACATAGAAACATTGATGCTAAATTATGGTTGTCACAATAGCCACACTTTAATAACTAGACCTGGTAGTGGAACATATATTGATCATGTATTTAGTAACATCTCTGTTGATTTGTTAGTGGATTCTGTGGAATGCGATCTTTCTGATCATAATTTACTTTCATGCAAATTTAAAGCAAGAAGCGTTGGTTCTGAAATTGAAGAGACTTTAAGAAAGTACTGTGATTACCAAAAGGCGAAAGCAATCTTACAAAATACATTGGCCAATAACTTTGGGTGTTCAGATGTGTCTATTTTGACTGAAAGGTTGATATCGTGTATTCAGACTTCAATGGAAGGATCTACGACAGAAGAAAAAATTAAAACTCGATTACAAACGAAGATATCTCCCTGGATAAATAGAAATCTTGAGAAACTAATTATGCTAAAGAAACGCTTATTTAAAAAACGACGTAAGTCAAAAAATAGAAATGATGTACTTGAGGATACATTAAAACGTATTAGTCGAATAATAAAAATTTCGTCCATTGTATGCCGAGAGAACTATTACGAGGATAGTTTAAAGAAGATAGGGAATAATCAGAAAAAATGCTGGGATTTTATCAATAAATCGCTTGGAAAGTCCAGTAAAGTTGATATTGAGTTGAATGATGCACAAGGAAATAGTGTTACTAGTGATATTGATAAAGCAAATCTATTCAATAACTATTTTTTAACCATTTCATCCGAATTACGATCACAAATTCAAACATTTACAACTGGCACAGTTAATTCTTTACAAACATTATCTAGAGTTCGTACTCGATTTGCAATAGACAACATAAGATTACAAGATATTTTGCCAGTTATATCCCAAATGGAGAGTGCTAAAAGTCCAGGATTTGATAATATATCACCAAAATTTGTTAAAAACTGTGCACAAGAATTATCACCAGTATTCGTTACTGTTTTCAATATGATGAATTCTTCATCCATTTATCCGGAGGCTCTGAAAATACACAAAGTCATACCAATCTTGAAGGAAACAAATGCAAAATCGGTGGATAAATATAGGCCTCTTGCCGTTTTGTCGTCAATTGACAAAATTATGGAAAAAATTCTATTTGATAAACTGCAAATGTATTTAGAACGAAATAATTTAATTTATAAGTTTCAGTTTGGGTTTAGAAAAGGTTGCGGAACAGTGGATGCAGTTATAAATCTTATGCATACAGTTTGTAATGGTCTGGATAGTGGATTTAGTGGAGTAGCGGCAATATTTTTTGATCTAACAAAAGCTTTTGATCTTGTTGATCATGACATATTGACGGAAAAAATGAGGTATTATGGCATTCAAGGTAAAGAAGTTATGTTGTTTAAAAGCTATTTATCGAACAGGAAACAATATGTGCAAATTAATGATGAGAAAAGTTACATGGGTACAATTAATTTTGGAATTCCGCAGGGCAGTGGATTAGGTCCTTTATTGTTTTCAATTTACGTTAATGACTTGGCAAATCTTTGCCTGTTTGGGAAACTTATAATGTTTGCCGATGACATATGTTTGTTATATCCATATAAAAGTGAAGTTGAGTTGAGAGTTCGTATGGAACGAGATGCCGCTTTAGTAGTTGAGTTTGCACGACTAAATCGTTTAGTGTTAAATCCTAACATAACACAACTCATTAGATTTCGACCACAAACACCTAGGCGAAATACGGACACATTTTGCATACATGTTGATGGTAGAGTTATATGTGAGGTAAACTCCATTAAGTATTTAGGTGTGATACTTCAAAGTAATCTATCATGGGATTTGCATATCAATAGTTTAAAAAGCAAAATAGCTCCGGCAGTTGGTATTTTATACAAACTGCAGAATAAGTTGAATCAAGCAACAAAACTAATGATATACAACTCATTAATTCAATCACATTTGAACTACTTGGCTATTATGTATGCTTATAATAAATCGAATACGTCTCTGAAATCGTTACAACGCATGCAAAACAAAGCATTAAAGATAATCTACAAATTGCCACAGAGATAGTCTACACTTTCATTGTTCAGAGATGTTGCATCAAATATATTACCAATACATGGTTTACAGATATATCAAATGGTAACATATGTTTTTAAGACTATTAATAAAATTGGTCATTAGACAATTATACTAGAACAGAACCAGAACAATTTTCACACACGAAATAGTAGCAATTTGAGAATTGCACTTTGCAAATTTGAGAAAACTAAACAGAGATTAGACTATATGGGAACTAAGAAATTTAACGAATTGCCTTCAGATATAAAGTCCCTTCAAACCGTTTCTAATTTTAAATCTGCCACTAAAAGGTATTTATGTAATAGGATGGAAACACTTTTGATGTAAATGACCTAATTGTGTACATTTGTAAAAAATATATATTTTTAATATTACTTTTCTGTAGTTTATAAATTTAAAAAATGTTTATTGTAAAAAACTTTGTAATAATTGAACATTTGCCAACTGCCTCTACAATGCCATCAGGGCGCTGAGGCTTTATGTATATTAATGTACAAAATACAATAAATATGAATAAAGGAAAAAAAAAAGATTTAAGGCGTTTTTAAGCGTTTAATCGTAATTGTAGGCTGACTGTAAGTGTTACTGAGCTCAGAATAATACGTTTCTTTGTATTTGTTGAACGTTTGTAGCATATTATGTCCAATACTTTAGCCTATAAACGACATCTTGAAAAAACATTCTTGCGATCTTTTGTTTTTGGAATTTTTATAAGAGCTACTCAACAATAAAAAATAAAATCGTTGCTAAATCTTTGTGGTTTTAAATTATTGTATATTTTCTATAACAAGTTTTTGTTATGAACTATTTTGAACATCATAACAATTATAAATTCTTTATTATGCTTGAAATTTGCAACAAAAAAAAACTATATCAACAATTTTTATAATATAATTTCTGTTCCACTGCAGTGAAGTCCGTTGCGATAATTTGAAACTGATCTCTTGCTGCATTTTAGTAAATATCTATGGGACAAAAAAAAATTTTCTCACGTTTTTTTTTATTTTTTTCCGACCTTTCGAATGTTAATAAAATCAAGATTATTGAGCCTGAGGTCGATGTTTACATTTTATTTATTGCATATTATTTCTAATATTTCGAAATTATACTAAATTTCATCTTAAGGGAAGAAGAAGAAAATGTCATAGAAACCCACAACAATTGTGTTTTGGGAAGTGGTTTTAATGGATGCACATTTCTAGGAATATTCCGTTTTCCTCCTTCGGCAGAGGACTTTGTGACGACAAACGATATCAGTAAACTGGTCGGAAACAGATTCTTCTTCGTCAAAATCTCAACAATTTTAATCCTTTAACCCAAAAACTATGTATTATGAGGGATACCAGAAGGAATACACCGAAAAGCACCATCTTCGAACTTTATATAAGGCTCGCAGAAATATAGCGATATACAAAGTTTGGACCAATGCAGTATTCGATTCGAAAGTTGTCGTGCGCATCAGCCACTACACATGGTGGACGTACATAGGTGTTCTTTACAGCTTTAGGGCCATTTTCTCTGGAAGTATGTACTTGCCTCTGATAAAACTTGTACTGTAGTAATAGGGGCCCCGAGAACACTAGCTAGTGCTTTTAGCTATAAGTTTATTATAATTTTTAATTGCAATAAATATTTAAATAAATAAATAAATTTAGGAGTAGAGTTGTGCCAAAGGAACTATATGGAACTATCTACTTCACTTCGCAGTTCCAATGGCCCACATTTTTTCTTTGAACAAGCTGCGTATACTTAACATCACACGTTATATTTCATGATGTTACTCATACGTTTTTGGAACTAGTACAAGGAACTAGGAACTAGATTACCCAACTCTATTTAGGAGTTAATAGGGGCCCCACATAGAAGGAAGTCTATTGATTTTGATGATGGTCGGATAATATTCAAGGGGTTGGAATGGGCAAAAACTTATTTGGAGAAAAGGCTAACGTTTTATTTCAAAGCCTGTTTCTCTGTTTCTTTAAGAGGTATATCAAAAGCTGGCAAGGAAAGTAGAAAATATATCGCAATAGTCGGTAATGCATCCCATTTTCAGATTTTTTTTGTAATCACGCTACAGGTCGCAATTTTGATCGTATTTCAAGAATTTGTCGGTCCACGCCTTCATATAGCCCCCATAGAACCGTACCTCCCGATTTTCGGTATTTTGAAGATTGTGGCCTCAATATTCCTCCGAAATTGCTGAAATTTGGTATTTAGTCTTCTTTGGGGGTATTAATTTTCCCCCCAGAAATTTTTTGGTACAGGTCCACGCCTTCGTTATTTTGAAGGTTTTAGCTTCATTATCACACCGAAATGGCTGAAATAACCCTATGAAATGACTGAAATTTGGTATTTAGCCTTCGTTGGGGTTAAAAAAATTTTCCACCATAATTTTGTTAGTAATGGTCCACGCCTCCGTATAGCCCCCAAAGAACGGTGCCTCCCGATTTCCTTTATTTGAAGATTGTGGCCTCAATATTCCTCCGAAATTGCTGTAATTTGGTATTAAGTCCTCATTTTAGGTATAAAACTTTTCATGTGAAATTTGTCGGTATAGGTCCCCGCATTCATATAACCCCATTGAACGTTAACTCCCGATTTTCGGTATTGTGAAGGATGTGGTCACAACAACCCACCGAAATAGCTGAGATTTGGTATTTAGTCTGCGTTGGAAATAAAACCCTATCTTACCGAAATATCGACATTTGGTATTTAGTCTCCTTTGAGTCTAAAAACTTTACGCCAGAAATTTGTCGGTACAAATCGACGTTTTGATATAGCCCCCATACAACGGTACCACCCGATTTCAGGTGTTTTGAGGATTTTGTCTTCATTTTTAGTTCGAATTGGCGGCAACTTGGCATTCGAAGTTCCCAATTGTACAGAAACTTCCCCACCAAAAATTGTGGACATGAGTCCGATTTTGGGGTAGCCCCCATATAACGGTACCACCCGATTTCAGGCAATTTAAAGTTTTTATCTACATTTTTGGCCTAAATTGACTGTAATTTGGTTATGGTCAAAAATGGTTAGTGATCAAAAAATGTATTTATTAAAAAGTTGAAAATAAAACTTGATTAACAAAAAAATAAATTTCAGTGTTTTATTTAAAAATGCACTTAAAACTACAAAATAGTCTGCCACTTAGCCTCAATAAGTATATCCTTCCTTGAATTTAAATTAAAAATGTTGGTAAAATGGCAGCGCTTTATTTTGTAGGCTTCATCACGAATATAGAAGAATATACTTATTGAGTTTAAGCGACAAATTATTTTCTAGTTTTAAGTTCATTTATAAATAAAACACTAAAACTTAATTTTTTTAATTATTTTTTACTTAGTTGTAAAATTGTGATAGACGCGTGCTGTCTGTGGACATATTATTGTCGAATCTTTTGTATTTATACCCTACACCACTATGTGGTAAGGGGTATTATGTGTTAGTGCATTTGTATGTAACATACAAAAGGAAGCGAGATAGACCCATAGTTCCTTCTAGGGATATACATAGAATCACTTTCTGAGTCGATTTATGCATGTCCGTCCGTCCGTCCGTTCGCAACATACAGGTCACATTTGTTGACCGATTTCGCTGAAAATTGGGGAATACCATTTTTTTAGCCATCGGAAGATCAAGTTCGAAGATGGGATATATCGGTCCACGTTTTGGTATAGCCCCCATATAACGGTACCCCCGATTTACGGTATTTTGACGTTTTCAGCTACATTTTCAGACCGATTTGGCTATAATTTGACATTTAGGGTTCTTAAGTGGCAATAAACATATATAACAAAACTTGTGGACATAGGTCCACGGTTTGGTATAGCCCCCATATAACGGTACCCCCCGATTTGCGGTATTTTGACGTTTTTAGCTACATTTTCAGACCGATTTAGCTATAACTTGACATTTAGGGTTCTTAGGTATCAATAAACTTATATAACAAAAGTTGTGGACATAGGTCCACGTTTTGGTATAGCCCCCATATAACGGTACCCCCCAATTTACGGCATTTTGACGTTTTTAGCTACATTTTCAGACCGATGTAGCTATAATTTAACATTTAGGGTTCTTAAGTGTCAATAAACTTATATAACAAAAGTTGTGGACATAGGTCCACGTTTTGGTATAGCCCCCATATAACGGTACCCTCCGATTTGCGCTATTTTGACGTTTTTAGCTACATTTTTAGACCGATGTAGCTATATTTTAACATTTAGGGTTCTTAAGTGTCAATAAACTTATATAACAAAAGTTGTGGACATAGGTCCCCGTTTTGGTATAGCCCCCATATAACGGTGCCCCCCGATTTAATGTGTTTTGATGTTTTTAGCTACATTTTCAGACCGATATAGCTTTAATTTGACATTTAGGGTTCTTAAGTGTCAATAAACTTATATAACAAAAGTTGTGGACATAGGTCCACGTTTCGGTATAGCCCCCATATAACGGTACCCCCGATTTACGGTATTTTGACAGTTTTAGCTACATTTTCAGACCGATTTAGCTATATTTTGACACTTAGGGTTCTTAAGTGTCAATAAACTTATAAGGAAAATTTGTGGACATAGGTCCAAGTTTTGGTATAGCTCCCATATAACGGTACCCCCGATTTGCGGTGTTTTGACGTTTGTAGCTACATTTTCAGACCGATGTAGCTATAATTTGACATTTAAAGTTCTTAAATGTCAATAAACTTATATGACAAAACTTGTGGACATAGGTCCACGTTTTGGTATAGCCCCCATATAACGGTTCATTTAAGTTCATATTTTAGTATAGCCCAGATACCTCCGAAATAGCTATTAATGACATTTGAAGTTCCCACGTTATGTACCGATTTTCGATATTTTGGAGATTCTAGCTAAATTTTTTAACCGAATTAGGAGTTATTTGACATTAAAGGCTCCCATCAAAAGCTGTCAACATAGGCCCATGTATTATAACCCCAATATGTATAGCAGTACCTCCCAATTTCTAGCCCACCAAAAATTGTCAACATACATAGTTAGATATAGGCACCATAAAAAAGGGCCTCCCGAATGAAGCATAAATGTACATAAACATTATCTGACATTTTAACGTACCCACTTAAAGTTGGGGACAGGAATGAAAAGTAATTATTCCAATTTAGTTCAGAATATTTCATGGTGGAGGGTATGAAAAGTTCGGCCCGGCCGAACTTAATGCTTCTTTACTTGTTTTGGTTTATTGTAATGGTATATAACTGAACTAAACAGTTTTATAAGCCATACGTTATGTTAATTTAGATGTTACGCGCTAATTATATGTACCGTCCATATTATTCGATTTCTACAATTAAAACAGGGCCATAGTATTAAATCGCATCGAGATATTTTTTTATTTTTTATTTATATTATTTAGAATAACAATGCAAATTATTTCCTGCGACTTTTTGCGATTTTTTAACATTTTGCCATTTTTAAGGAAACAAATACGATTATGGGAAAATTATTGATATGAAATATCAGATATCACTTGGAATTGATCACATCGTAGCCGATAAGGAAATAAAAATTGAAAACGTCCGTCCTACGGTTCCTAAGAAATGGGGGAAGTACGAAAATGAAAGTAGTAAGCGTCTCCAAACAAAACACTAAATACAAGTTTTTATTACTAAAAAAATAACTCCATTATACCCTAGACAGACGGCAGAGTTAATTTCCATTAAAAATGTCCTAATTTGAATTAATTTGACATAGTTTCTGCATTTATGAAACAGCTGTTGTTGTTTGTTTGTTTGTATCCAGCAGACCATTTCATAAAGCTTTACAAAAGTTTGCCAAAATATGTGAAACAAATACACTTTCTACCATTGACATTTTCACCGCGATGAAGCAAAAATAAATTTAATTTATTCGCGATATTTTTGAGTCTTTTTAATATATAAAAATGTTGCACAACTTTAAAAAACATTTGAAGAAGATATAATTTTCGATAGAATTGGTATGGTGGGTAATGAAATGTTTGTGAAAATAAAAATGTTAAAAAGAGATTTGTTAGAAGGCGTGAAAAACGATTAGCTGCTATTCTACTCGCGAAAGACCACTAGTTATTTTATAGAAACGCAAAAATTGCTGATTTGCTTTCCTTTTTTATTTTCTTAAACATGGAAATTTGACAAGAGACAAATGATTATCAATAGCATTGCCATATTGAAATTGCTAAATTCAGTTTAAATGCCCTTTGATTTTGTGCATTAAGAATGTGGATAATGCACGAATTAATTTGAATTAAGGCAGTTAATGCAAACTAACGCTGCCGTCTGTCTAGGGTATTACAACCTCCACCATAAATTATGTATATTCAAACAAGATTTCAGCAGTTTCGGTTGGATGATGTGGTTGAAGCTTTAAAAATACCGAAAATCGGGCGATACCGTAATATGGGGGCTATATCAAAACGTTGACCTGTACCGATAATTCTCCGACGGAATGTTTTATACTCCCAACGAATGCAAATGCCAAATCTCAGCTAGTTAATTTGGAGAATGTGGCTAAAACCTTCAAAATTACAAAAATCGGGCGGTACCGTTCTATGGAGGCTATGTCAAAATAAGGACCCTTACCGACAATTCTCTGTCGGAATATTTTATACCCCCAACTGAGAATACTTACTCTTCAAAATACCGAAAATCTTTAGTTCTTTATAAATCTAACAAGAAACTGTCAACTTATGCCAATTTTGTAACGTATTATAGACAATTAAAGGCCACATATACAAGAACGCCTTCAAGCTTTCTAAGATCTCAAAATCTGACACTAATTTTGTGGTTTTTATAAAGCACAATATTAAAAAAAAGCAAAGAAATAAACCAGGGTCCGTTTTGACGAGCTATAAAAGAAGTCTGGCCTTAAATAACGGCATTTCAAAAATTATCTTTTCTTTTCTAAAATATATCTCAGACACCCATAGACAATCGCTAAAACAATAAAATGTATAAATTGTGCTGCTAATTCCGTACATTTGACGATAATGCAAACTTTTATCCCTATCAAAATTTGCCGTTCTGTGTATTACGTATTTTGTTTTTTTAAATAGTGTTTATTAGTGAAAAGAAATAAAACTATTTTTGTTCAAAATATTCTAATATCAACACCGTTAAAGTTTTTTCAAATATTATTTTTGGAAAAAATATAAGCATATCTTGGCTATAAGTTTTGATTTATAAATGTTTATAATTTTGTTTTTAAAATATAATTTTTGAGAATTTACAAAAAAGTGGCTAAGCCGCCCCACTCATGGGCCAGCTTTGCCACCGACGTGGATGCCTACGCCAAGGGGCTCTTAATATTCATTTACCATACTTCTTCCTTAAATATCAAAATTTTACCATAAAGGGACGTTTTATCTATTGAATAATCAAAAATTATACTTAAATTGACAAAAAAGAAACAGATCCTAGCACACAATTGAAGTTGGTATGTTGAATTTAGATACAAAATATATAATATTACGTCAAAACGATACGTTTAGCATAATATTTGATTTTGACTTTTGTGGTATATCTATAACATAAACAATATAAGTTAATCCCGACAAATTTCTCACATTAACCCACACCAACCCATCCTGGCATAGGCGCCCCACCCTCAACCTGTTTCATAATATGAATAATCTTGGCATTTATAATTATTTTTTAATACAAATTATTTGGATTTCTATTTTAAGAGTTGTCTTTTAACGGTATAAAATGTATTTTGGATATCACCAAAGGCAAACCAAATGTATCAAAATATACCTACCATGAACTTTTTTCGCAATACCCTGAAAAACACAAAACTGCTTGCATCCTCAATCATATATTTGATACAAATGCCAGCTTTTGGAATATGCTAAGCTAAATGAAAGATTTTTGGCACATAGATAGAGAAAAAATTCTCATTCTCGATTTAGTTTGAAATACTAATTTTGGTTATTGCGCCCAAATCCTATGGCCTTTTCAATTTTGATAATAAGAAAAAGTTTTATACAGGTAAAAACTAGAGTTGGGCAATCTCGTTCAATTGAACGATCCGGATCATTATATCATTCAATGGACACCGGTAATTTCTTTGGAAAAACTTCGTATACTTAATTTCCCACGTTGGTTTTTATGATGTTACTCATTCGTCTTTGAATGAAAACAGTGATCCGGATCGCTCAATTGAACGAGATTGCCCAACTCTAGTAAAAACAAGTAAGGAAAGGATCACAGTCGGGCGCGGCTGACACATTCCAAATCTCATCACAATTGGACATATATAGCGTGTTTGGTGTATAAAATACCTAAAATCGGCCAAAAATATATATGGGAGCTATATCCAAATCTGAACCGATTTCGATATAATTTGGCACATCTAGACCAAATTCCGTTAGCCATACTAAATTTCACCAAATTTGGGCAGATATGACGTGTTTGGTGCATTAAATACCTCAAATCGCCGATAATATATATGGGAGCTATATCCAAATCTAAACCGATTCTTACCAAAATAAATAGGGCTCGTCCTTGGTGCAAAAAACGTAACTTGCTAAATTTTTATGCGAAACGGAAAATAAATGCGATCTGTACTTTGTTTTCAAAACTACATGGACAGACAGACTGACGGTCATGCGTTAATCTCCTCAAAAAGAGAATCTAATTCTTGTTGTTTGTTTTTGGTCAAGTTATTTTGTTTTTATTATTTTTATTGGTTTTTTAGCTTACTGACCTTTTGTTATGTTTTTGCAAATAAAAGAATTTGTTTTTATTGCATTTTTCCCGACGTTTCGTCGATGTTATGTCGACATCTTCTGGGGAATTCGTAATGATAATTTATAAGACGCGCGTTACATTAAATTTACATTTTAATTGAATATAAAGCATGAACAACGGCTTAAAATTACTGGTATCGCAGGTCTATTTCATTTCCAGAATCTATTTAATTTACTTTTGCATGTTACAAACTAAGGCACAAAGACATAATACCTCTTACCACAGTGTGGTGTAGGGTATAAACATTAAGTTTTTTAACTTTCACTCGTATAACACATTACACTAATGTAATATTCCTCGAATGAAAATCAATATTAAATTTCTAAAAAAATACTCATACGCACTCCTTTCCCATCCTATTTCGAAATTTCAACAAAAAATAATATGTATGTATGAGTACCGTAGTGTGGTAAATCCTTCTTTATGTTGTTAGAGGAGATTGGTTGCTAACATGGCTTAAGCTGTATATCAAGATACACGCTGAACTTATCACTTAACCGCCGGCGATATAATGTAATCGAAGTCGTTTCATTGTCACTATCTTGTCATACGTAAGTGAAGCTATGGCTGTTTTCTTGTTTAGACTCATAAACGTACATGAGCAGAAACAATTGTTTGACATTGGATGTCATTAAGGTATCATGTCACGATATATCGTCGGTGTCATGCTTAAGTGTTCCATACGCCATTTTTGACATTTTGAGATAAAGGTACCTTACAAGGTTTCGGACCGTGCTCTTTCAGATTGTTTGGTCGGTTTTTCTCTATCTCTTATAGTTTCTGAGATATTCAGATGCCAGTGTGTTCCATATCCGCTTTGTGACCTAAAAATCTTGTCGTTTTGTTCCATATCCATAAAGCCTGGCGTATGGAACAAAACAACCTTGAACTTGTTAGTTCCATATCCATGTCGTTTGGCGTATGGAACAAAAAGAGACAAAAACGAATTGTTTCGCACCAAAAATGATGGCGTTTGGAACAAAAAATTGCCCATTTTTTGCCAAGTTACGAATAATGTGGCGTATGGAACAAATTGTTTTAAAGGACTTGGTTTAAAAACTGAATAATAATAGTTTAAAAATCCAAATATTTTTGAATATTGTATTGTTATATGAAAAAGAAAATTTATCAATCTTCTTCTGTATTTGCATATCCGTTGTCCGGATGTTAAGCGATCATACATTTTGTTACATTCTTATTGAAAATATTTATTTTATGTGGAAAGCGATAGTTGTCTGTTTTTAGCTGCTGTAAGAAGACTGAGTTCATCACGGTATCCGGTCCAGTCTTGAATATTTTTTAGCCAGGACAGTTCTCTTCGACCTCTACAACGTCTTCCTTCAACTTGGGATTTGAGAATTATCTGCAGTATCTTATATTTATTGTTCCTCATCAAGTGTCCCAAATAAGAAATTTTTCGGGTTTTGATGGTTTCATTAACTGTCGTTGTTCATTCATTTTTCTTAAGACTTCGGTATTTGACACTCGATCGGTCCATGGAATTTTGAGCACACGTCGGTATGTCCACATTTCAAAAGCTTCCAGTTTCTTCTCGTCTGCTGATTTTACAGTCCATGTTTCAGCACCGTATGATAGAACTGACCATACATAGCATTTGATAAACCGTTTTTTAAGTTAAATATTGATGTCGTGGCTGTTTAGTACTTTTCTGTACTTGAGAAACGCTTCTCTCGCCATTTCTATCCGACATCTTATTTCTTTAGAAGACTCCCATTGCTCGTTTAATTGCACTCCCAAGTATTTATACGATTTTACTCTCTCTATTTCTGATTCACTGATTTTTAGTGAGGAGTCGTAAACATTGTTACTTTTACTAATGATCATAAATTTTGTCTTATTGAGATTAATATTTAATCCGTACGAATTACTTGTTTCGTTGAGAGAATTAAAGAGATTTTGGAGGCCACCTAAAGAGCTCGCTACTATCATGGTGTCATCAGCATATCGTATGTTGTTAATGAATTGACCATGTATTTTTATTCCAATCCTCTTTCCTTCTACACACTCTCGAAAAATCTGTTCCGCATATATATTAAATAATAATGGTGAGAGTACACACCCCTGTCGAAGGCCTTTGGATTTATCAATCGTTTAAACAAAAAAAAATCCCTAGTTTAAAGACAAAATTTTGATGTAAGTCCACAAAAATATACTCAAAAACGTTCATTCGACTTGAAGCTAGTGTGGACACCGATTAAAAAAATGGTATTATAATAAAAACGCGTTAAATATTTTATGTTACCTTAGAAATGCAAAATATCAATCCGGTTTGTCCGATTTTACCACAAAAAATAGTGATAAGTGGAGGCAATCCCTTAAAGGAAACCTATAATAATGGTCCTTATCAGGGACGTACGCAGGATTTCATTTCGGGGGGGGCCCAACTTGACCAAAAATCATGAAAAATTAAAATTTTGTGTAGCGTTACGTAAAGCTATTTTAATGGGTTATGGCCACCTATAAGAATCAGAAAAGCCATTTTCATGCATTTTTTACAAGAAATCTATTAAACCTTGAGAAACCTTAATTTTTTTTTTTTTTTTTTTTTTTTGAAAAATCTTTCTTGCTAATACCCACCTATAAAGTTTGCGGTACCCACTGTAGTTTGAAAAAGAGTAAACCGATCAGCATACATTTTTGTGGGATCATTACGAACCTAATAATCTTGTCCACTATCGAAACGGAATTAAAAAAATAATTGAACTATTCTATTCTACATGTACTTTAAAATGAGCCAAAAAATTTAGATTTTTCGAAATTTATATGAAATATTGGTACATAGTATATAAATTCAATAGAAAGAATTCATAATATTTAGGATACAATTTTAAATATTTACAGAGTAGAATATTTAGAACTGAAAATAGACAATATCGAGCCACTTTGGTAAAGTTTTTAATCATACAGGTCCACGTTATGGTTTATCGCAGAATCTTACAACCACAAAGAATTGCCGTTGTCGTTGCTATAGCAAGAATTTCATTATTTCGATGATCTTAGCTTAATTTTTAAGAATATCGTCTGTCGTGTTCCAAATGAACACATTCGAGTATGTGATGAAAACCGAATCGACTCGATTTGCAGAATCGAAATGGTATATGATCGGAGTGCCGTTGATGATATATATAGTTTTGCTTCGCAAAAGTCCCTTTTTTGAATAATATTTTTAAAATCCATTTTCAATTTCATTAAAATATTCACAAAAATTAGAGATATACGATTTCGATTTATAGCAAAACGAGTCGAATCGTTTTCCATCACATACCCGATTAAGAAAAATTTAACAGTTTTGGAAATATGGTGCGAAATGTGTACAAATTATGGAATTTTTAGATATATTATAACTAGACAGCGGAATCATATGCAAATTCATATATGGTTAGGATGGTCGTAGAGAAAATCTGATTAGACAGAAACTCGTTTCATCACAAAATAAAACGAATTAAATTTTTGCATATTTTGCATATCCTGCATATTTTGGCACATTTTTACACATTTGCATAAAATGAGCATATGCAAAAATATATACAAGGATTGGTGGTCTAAAAATCCCACCGAAATGGCTGAAATGTGGTATTAAGTCTTCGTTAGGGGTATAAAACTTTACACCTGAAATTTGTCCGCATGGGTCCACGTTTTCTTATAGCCCCCATAGAACGGTACCTCCCGATTTCTGGTATTTTGAAGGTTGTGGCCTCAATATCCCGCCAATATGGCTGAAATTTGGTATTAAGTCTTCCTTTGGGGGTAAACAACTTTCCACCTAAAATTTGTCGGTTTAGGTTCAGGCCTTCATATAGCCCCCATAGAACGATACCTCCCGATTTTCGGTATTTTGAAGTTTGAGGCTGGGGTTATAAATTTCTCTATTTTATTGACTAGTCTGACAACAATTTTAAGCAGAAAAATTGTACATACAAACATTTTTGTACCTATTATTGAATTATTTGTTGCATAAGAAAATATGTTTCGATTGCAATTTAATCAGAAGCCAAAAATATGCACAGTCCCAAAATTTGACATGAATCGGACCATAAATTGGGGTTGCATAAAATTCCACTGCCTAATTATAACATTTGAGG
Organism: Musca autumnalis; assembly: GCF_047663935.1. Lineage (NCBI taxonomy): Eukaryota > Metazoa > Arthropoda > Insecta > Diptera > Muscidae > Musca > Musca autumnalis. The sequence continues at coordinate 139,529,774 of NW_027411755.1, read as the reverse complement.
CAATAAATGTAGTTTTTCCAGTTCATTATTTCTCCAAATTTTTATTCTGGCCTTTATCTACAAATTTGCTTCAGAGGTCAGAAGAAGATTTGCATTGGTTTCATTTAACAATGTTTAGATGAGTCCATAAAATCCAAGCTGGGTCTGACTCAACAAAACGCAACTAGGACTGTTGTATTTTGGGTCTGTACTTTCACAAAATCCTCACTTCGAATTGTTTGCACAAGAATACCTTAAAAATGTTGCACAGTGTTATTTACCGGAAAATTATTTTTACTTTTAATATAATGTTACAAAAGAAACGTTATAATTTTGTTCTTAATTGTACGATTAGAAGTTTTTGGACTCGATGACAAACACTTTGATGAACTTAGTTCTGTATAGTTTTGACAAATAACAATCGATCCTTATTGAACCCCACATAATTATTCGCTAATAATAAGCTAATTAATTTTGGAAATGAATCTTATTTTGAGAGACACTCCTCTCGATAGTTATCGCGCCCAGAAGTTATTTTAGTTGATCACCGTAGTATTTAGAGCTTTGTCAGGAAGCATGAACTTGTCCACGAAAAATAGGATATCGCTGTAAACAAGACTACAAAATGTCCAAAGGATCCTCGAACAGTCTTTAAACTGCAGTTAAGTTAGACTTGTATGAGGGACCTGAAGATGTTGTCCAAACATATTCTCTTGGAACTTGATCTACTTTTGGAAGTAATTTTGGGAGTGGACCGAGATAGTCCATATTAGGTTCGATTTTAGACTGAATCGGTTAGTCCCTTGGACAAAACATTACGAGATCCATATCTTAGACCAAATCGGTTGATCCGTTCGAGAGTTATCATGAGTTCCAACCTGCCAGACAAACAGAGATACAGACGGACGGTGGTAAGTACTTCCATCTTGTCTGAAACGAATATCGTCCAAACATATGTGGAGTCTAAAATCATTATTTTGATGAGACCTATTTGTATCGTGTCCGAGTGTATATAATCTCGAAGCCTTAAAGTCTGAGGCTTCGGTGATGATAAGGAAAAAAATAAAGTGACGCACAAAACTTCATTTGTCTTCATTATTTTTTCATACTGTTTAGCAGCTAATTTGTCTAAAATAGAATAACAAAATATTGGCAATGGCAGTAAAACAATCTCTAATTGGCTTTCAAGATGTAGTCCACGAAGGAACGACCCTTCATACATTTTATCAAATAGGCATTTTTTCATGTACTTCCATTCCCACAATACTGAACTCGTTATTATTGTTGTTACAGAATAAGTTTTAGGCATTGAAAGCTCTATATAGTTCGATTATGACATAAACTTGGAGTATATTCATTATGGAATTCGCATTGATATGACATGAAGAAGTAATTCAGATTTCATTGGAAGTTTCTCTCAAAAACAGCATACTAACAAAAATTTTTAAAATATTTTCTTACAAAACTTGTTAATGATGTACATTTTCTGTTCAGAAACTTAAGAAAATATAAGCTTTAATTTGAAATCTGCAAACATACAAACATTAGAAAATAATATAATAACTAGTTACAGCAGCTTAACAAATTTTGTTCGACCAAACCATTTCGGGGGGGGCCCGGGCCCCCTGTGCCCCCCCCCCCCCCTGCGTACGTCCCTGGTCCTTATTGTATTTATATGAGAAAAATAAATGTTCCATTTAAAGTCCTGATTTTTCAACTCAACAGTAGCACTTCATATAAGGGAGGTGGAACACGATTGATAAAAAGTGTTTTGGTTGAAATGTGACAAAATGTGTTCCATGTGACACAAACTGCCAAAAACATGAAAAAAAGATTCCATGGAAGAATTCAGCAACTTTTTGCAATTATAAAAATTGGCCATAACTTCTAGACTATCACAGATATCTGACTAAAATAAACTACTGTTATATTCTATGCTTAGTAAAGTAGAACTGAGCTTTTAAAGTATTGGATTATTGCAGCATTTTTGTCCTGTATGACCTTAAACATTAACTTGAGTTTTTCTCGAATCAGGCAAATGGCGTATGGAACACTTAAGCATGACACCGACGATATGTTGGCTTATGTCGCATTTCATTACTGTGTCATGGCTAGAGGATATGGCTGCAATCAAAGACAATTTCATCTTTTACGATAAATATTCTTTCCTTGGATTTAAAATTGTAATATTTGTGTACGTACATTGGCGAAAAATATAAAAACACTGCAATGCACATCATTAATAATATGTTTATATCTGAATAATCGCTTACTAGACATTTTTATTTTGTCTGTTGACGGCTATTAAACATGGGACCTTTCGATTTGTAGCTTTATAGACTATGGTATTGCCACGAATATTAGGGGTTTCTAAAGGCATTACATCAACAAGTCTCGTATTTTTGTTTGTCTACGCACAGTCTCGAAGGCGCAACCTACGGTTTTGTGATCAGACACACACGTTCTGCGCTAGCGTTAGTCATTAAATTTTAGAAATAACTGTATTTACCAGTCCCAATTGTTTCCAGGCTACATACATAAGACAATTTAGTGCAATTTCCAAGATACACTTAAACCTAAACCTTTTGAGATAAAAGTAAATCGAACATGAAAACAGACTACAACCACGCTGCTATTATTTCTCTCACAGATGTTAATACATAAATATGTATTGATAGAGATTGTCAACGGTAAGCCTATAGAAAATCATATTCTGGAAAATTGTGATAACAGTATCTACAAAGTATGTAATTCATATTCCACACATGCGAAAAATGAAAGAGGAAAAATATATTTTTTCGCCAAAGTGATATATAAGGTGGGCACGCAAGGGGTTATAGATTCTAAAAAAGATTTTTTTGGCCTTACCGTGGTATAGTTCAGGATTTCTTATAGTTCATTTTTTATCGCAGTTTTATCAACGTAAGCTAACTGTGTCCTGTAACAGTAAATGTTAATACAAAGAAAAAAATAGTTGATATGTTGAACAGTTATTAAGAATTTATTTTACTGGTAAAAGCTAGCTCCTCGGCCAAACAATATCACATTTTCAACGGCAGCAAGAAATACAACACCTAAGGCAGCCCTCGGCATAAAATTCATACATATTTATACCCTACTCCACTCAGTGGAAAGGGTATTATAAGTTTGTTTTGGCAAAAATTTATAAAACACCGCGAAATATCGGTCCTAGACCCCCAATGTTGGATACCAATCTTCATATATCGACGAGATAAAGCGATTTTGAGATATGTCCGTCCGTCCGTCTGTCCATTATAAATTATAATCAAACTCCAGGCCGCAATTATGGAACGATCGTCACGAAATTTTGCATGAAGGTCAGGTTCATACCAGAATAGACCCCTATTTTAATTGGTGATGATCGTAAAATATTTACCGGGTGAAATGGACTAAAAACAGAATTTTTATCCGATTTTGTAGCTGCTCTGTAGGTCGTAATAATAGTCGGATCGCCTCGAAATTTTAAATAAGTTATAAGCCCATTTGCAATATCAAACATCCTAGGAGTAATATAAATTTCAATACCTATACAAAGCTCTATCTTAAAAATTGCGAGCTGATCTTGATTTCAACAGACAGACAATGAATATTTCGATGTGTTATAAACGGAATGACAAATTTAATTATACCCCCCATATTATGGTGGACGGTATAAAAACGAAGCGACCCAAAGAAACCAAAGGTATATTCGTTGTCAAATTTCATTCATTTCGGTAGGATAATGTGCCTAAACCCTTGAAAAAATCGATAGGAACTGTTCTGTATGGGCTATATCAAAACGCGGACCTATACCGACAATTCTGCGCAGTAATGTTGTATATCTCCACCGAAGACTATGTAACGAATATCACCCGCTCCGTAAAATACTTTGAAAACTCTCAAAATGCCGAACATCTGGAGGTACCGTTTTATGGGAGCTATATCAAAACTATGTACTTTGCAGGAATGCTGGATATCTCCAACAAAGACTATAGACGAAGTAAAACCCATTCTTGTAGGATAATGATCGAGAATATTTATACTTTATAGGGTCTATGACAAACATTTCTACGAGTTCCTATCGAAATGGAAAAAAGATATATTCTGAACTTATATGGTACAATTAATTTGCTTTCTGTTACAAAAGTACCAATGTACACAATTTTAGGAAAAATGTTTTCTGTTCGCTAGGATCCCCAACTACCATATTTTAGCCAATCCGGTCAAATTAAACTTGAAAATACCTAAAATCGAGAGGTGTTGTTATATGGGGGCTATGCCACATAGTGGGCCTATATCCGCAATTTTTGATAGAGAAGTTGTATACCACTGGGAACCACAAATGCCAAAAGACATCCAATCTTGTAGACAAAAACTAACAAGTAAGAGAGGGATAAAGTCGGACGGGGTCAACAAACTGATTCCCTACACCACTTCCTCTGGACACTAGTTTTCCCCGAAATTTATTTTTCATGATTGCGACACGTTATGTCATTGCTAAATTAATTGATATTTTTGCATCATTTACTATTGATATAATTTGCATCAACGGAGATGTCAAGAGTTGATTCTCAAGTTTCAGGTTCGTAATTTATCGGAATAAGCCCCAGAATTTAAAATTTGGAATTTGAAAGCTTCATATTTGTCGTAATGCCATACCTTAATTAAAATTTGTCCATAATTGCGGCCTGGAGCTTGATTACAAATTTTATTGGTCGATATATGAATTTTGGTATACCGCATCGGCGGTCTGCGACGAATTTTTCGCAGTGTTACGTGAATTTTCGAAAAATAAACTTACAATACCTTTTCCACATTGTGGTGGTGTTGGCTGTAAAAAATAAAATTAAATCGATGGTAGATTTTTTAGGGGACATACCGAAACATGTACCAATTTTTTGTTGAGAATTTTTTGACTACTCAAATGTGAAATTGCCGCTATTTCGAACAAAAATGCAGCAAAAGTCCCCAAAATACCTAAAATCTAGAGGGACTTTTAATCAGGGTTATAACATAACGTTGATCGATGTAGCACATATTCGAACTTTAACTGCCTTTGGAAAATAATGCACTCGGGTGCAAAAATATAGCGTTTTATCTCAATTATTGCGGACCCTGATGTGATTACAACATACGGACAGATCGACTCAGAATATTGGTCGTCATCGTAGGTCTTTCCAAAACATGTATCAATATATAAAATTTTCGGAATTGAGCTTTTGAATATTTGACAAAAACCTTCGAACAACATCAAATTGGGCAATACCGGCTAGACTTAAACCTAGAAATACATTAGGGTTATTAATGACTAAAGTAACGTTCATTTTATTTAAATATTAACAAGTAAAAAACCGTTAACTTCGGCCTGGCCGAACTTTTTATACCATCCGCCATAAAATAGTATTAATTAAAATGGAATAATTAGTTTCGTTTCACAGTTTTAGGTTAAAACATTTTTCGAATTTGGATACCCCAAATGCTTAAATTATGTAGTTAGACTACTACCTACGTATCGAAATCAATGTGTGGACCTATCTTTAAAATTTTTGGTGGAAAAGTTTTATAACTGCAGGTAAACTCAAAAGACAAGTTCAAGGTAGACCCGTCAGACAATGCAGTTAAGACCCTCAAAATACGGAAAATCGGGAGGTACGGTTGACGATTTTTAGTGAAGAAGTTTCGTGACAACTGAAAACTCCAGACTTAAGCAACCACTGAAAACTTCAAATGGCAAATTACAGCTAATTCGATTTTTGGTAGAGAATTTTCGTGACCACAGAGAACTTCAAATGTCAAATTACAGCTTGTTTGGTTATACCAAAACATGGACATATGTTGACGATTTTTAGTGAAGAATTTCCGTGACCGCTGAGAACCTCAAATGTTAAATTACAGCTAATTCGGTTAAAAATTTAAGCTAAAATTTCCAAAATACCGAAAATCGTGAGGTACCGTTATATGGGGGGCTATTCCAAACATGACGTATGACCATAATTTTTGGAATACAAATGTGGCTAAAAACGTTAAAATACCTGAAATCGGGCGGTACCGTTATACGGAGGGTATACCAAAACGTGGACCGATATTGCTCATCATCGAACCTGACCTGCCTGCAAACAAAAGACGCATCTTTCCATTTCGTATTTCAGAGTCCTATCTCAGTTTTTGTGGGTGCTAGAGGGATTACCACGGAAGGACGTACATGAATACATCAACTCAGAATTTTACCGTGATACTTTATAGGGTCGCAAATGATTATTTCAATGCGTTACAAATGGAAAAACAAACTTAACATACCCTCCACACTAACCGCGTCAAAAGGATACTGACATTTTAAAGCAAAAACAATTAAGAAAAGCTTTAAGTTCGGCCGGGTCGAACTTTTTATACCTTCCACCACGAACTGTATTTAAGGTAAAAATTGTAACAGTTAGTTTAATTTCGTTTTATTACAGGAGTAGTATATATATCTCAACTGATAATAACCCCTTCAAAACAGCTCATGTGGGGCGACATTTTTGTTCTTTCCAAAACATAGACCAATATTTACAATTTTCCGAATTGAGCGAAATACATAAAATTGGGCAATTGGGCATGACCTAAACCTGGATATTCCGGATTTGGATAGTTAACAACATCGGGAGCACTGTTCTATGGAAGCTATATAACTTCAGCGAATACTAAATACCAAATTTCTGTTATTCCCGTTGAATAATGTGGCTAAAAAATACCGAAAATTGGGAGGGACCTTTCTATGGGGGCTGTATAAAATCATGGAACAATACCGGAAAATTTCAGGTGAAAGTTTTATACCACCAACGGAGACTGAATATTAAATTTCATCCATTTCGATGGGATATTGACGACAGAACATTAAAATACCTAAAATCGGGAAGTACGCTTCTATGGGGGTCATTTGAAGAAAATGGCTTATACTGATAATTCTCTTCTGCAATATTTTATTTACCTATGGTAATTTAAATACTAAATTTCAGTCATATTGCTGGTATATTGAAGCCACAACTTTCAAAATACCTTAAATTGGGAGGCACGGTCCCGTGGGGGCCATTTGAGGACGTCGACCTATACCGGCACATTTCGGGCGGAATGTTTACGAAGACCAAATGAAGACCAAATACCAAATTTCTGCAAATTTAAAATTTGGTCTCAACCTTCAAAATACCGAAAATGGGGAGGAACCGTTCTATGGGGCTATATGAAGGCGTGGGCCTATACCTAAAAAATTCTGGGAGGAAAGTGTTATACTCCCAACGAAGACTAAATACCAAATTTCAGCTATTTCCTTCAAAAACTTCAAAATACCCAAAATATCTTAAAGTGACGTGTACTATATATGGGGCGTTATATGGGCCCTAAACCAAAACGTGGATCTATATAAACAAACTTTGAAAGAAATGTTTTTTAGCCTCTGGGGACACAAAATACCAAATTACAACCAATTCGGTGGTAAAATGGGATAAATATCTTAAAAATTCCTTAAAACGACGAGTCGTCACGGGTGAATTTGTATGGGGGCTATAGGAAAAGGTGGACCTACATAGCCCGCTACGTCCTACGTACATAATATATAGCATTTCTAAATTAAATGAAACCTTTTCCAAATTGAATGAAACTTTTTCCAAATTGAATGAAACCTTTACCAAATTAAATGAAACCTTTTCCAAATAAAATGAAACCTTTTCCAAATCAAATGAAACCTTTTCCAAATTGAATGAAACCTTTATTTTTATTAAAAGAAAAAAGCCAGAATATTTTGAAAAGAGAAAGAAATAAAAAATTATATGGGTTTTCAACGATTTTTTACTTAAATTCTAATCTTAAGTAATGACATAAAAGAGTACCTCCTTGCATGTGTTGCTTCCTTGAACTTGAACAGTTCATAATTTTTGGGCGAAATAATCCTAGAGAGAGTTAAGGTTTACAAAATTCCTAATAACACTGTGACACAAAATGGAGGTGAAAATCTGGGGCAGAGATAATTCCTTTTGGGAATGAAAGCTCTTGGTGAGTATATTAAGAATCCCGAGGGACAGATCAGCCGTGAGTCTTTGTTAACTGTTGTTTAACTTATTTATGAGATGACTTTTCTTCACTCAAATCGAATGAGGATTATTTCCGTAGGGCATTTCGACCGATTTCTAACTCCCTTCCTTCAATGTGCATTTCGTCCCTTATTTTAAGAAGCGCTACTTATTTTAAGAAGCGCTGATGACGTTTTTCAGCTTCAAATGCAGACAATAGATCGTAGTATCGTTGACGTGATTGAGCATAGTAACCAACAGCTCAATAAACAGGACTGCTCAAATTATGTAATGAGTATGTCCATTGAAAATTTCACAAGCAGCAACTCGTGAACCACTTTATTATGTAATACAATTAGCTCCTGTTATTGTTAGTAATTTTTAAACCTTAATTCTCTCTTTAGCATTATTTCGCTATAACCTTAATTGATGCTCAAAACTTATGAAATGTCTAAGTTCACTTTTATGTCATTACTAAGGATTAGAATTTAAGTAAAACATCGTTGCAAACCCATATAATTTTTTATTTCTTTCTCTTTCCAAAATAGTCTGGCTTTTTTCTTTTAATAAAAATAAAGGTTTCATTCAATTTGGAAAATTTTTCATTGGATTTGGAAAAGGTTTCATTTGATTTGGAAAAGGTTTCATTTAATTTGGAAAAGGTTTCATTTAATTTGGAAAAGGTTTCATTTAATTTGGAAAAGGTTTCATTCAATTTGGAAAAGGTTTCATTTAATTTGGAAAAGGTTTCATTTAATTTGGAAATGCTATATTATATATTATATTATAATAGATTTCAGGAAAATTTCATCCACCTATCTCCATCCTTTCGGACGCTATATCGATTTGGAATTGCACGCTGGGGCGCCTTCGCCACGTTTTTTTCAAAATGTTCTCATATCGACATCACTAAAGTTTTTCCAAATATTATTTTTGGTAAGAATATTAGCATGTCTTGACTATAAGTTTTGATAAATAAAGAATTATAATTTTGTTTTTAAAATATTATTTTTGAGAATTTACAAAATCGACATTGGATATATATCAACGGACTCTTAAACTGGCATTTACCGTACTTCCTTCCCAAATATCAACATAATGCATAAAAGGAACATGTTTTCTATTTAATAATCAAAAATGATTCTAAAATTTATAAAAAGAAACATATTCTAGCCGTTAATTGAAGTAGCTACCTTGAATTTAGGCATAAAAATGAAATTTTTGCCAAATTAGATAGGTTTAGCACAATATTTGATTTCAACTTCACATTATAGCGTGGTATATCAATAGCATAAACAATTTAAGTTAAACCTGACATATTTTTCACATTAACCCACAACACCCCTATCATGGCGTAGCCGCCCCACCCCCTACATAGTTCATAATATGAATATATTGACATTTATAATTACTTTTATCATGCAAATTATTTAGATTTATATTCTTCAGTAGTTGTCTATTAACGGTATAAAATATAATTTTGATATCACTAAAGGTATACAAGATATCACAAAATATACCTACCATGAATATTTTTCTCAATACCCCAAAAACATGAAACCGCGTGCATCGACAATCATATATTTGATAGAAATGCCAATTTTTGGGAGATGAAAGATCTTCGTAAAACTCACAATTTTCCTTTTAACGGCATTTCTGTAGCAGTTATAATTATCAAGAAAATCGGTGCTGGCGAAGGCGCCCCAGTGGCGAAGCCGCCCCATGTTACCATATAGTTTGTCGGGTCTACAATGATTATTTTGAGTAGTTACAAAGGGAATGACAAACTTTTGGTGGATGGTATAAAAACAGGTATTTTTGGAATTTTTGCCCAAGTCCGGATGCGTAAGCAGGTTTGTCTAAAATCTTATTATGCGATTGTAATACTGGCGATTTCGCATTTTTTAATGTATAAGTTGAGCATGTCTTCATACGATAGCAGCAATCTACGCTCAACGTCAAAATGTTTGTGCGTCAATTTTTTTTAACAAAACCTTTTTTTAGACTCAACATTTACAACTGCTATTCAATTGCCGTGGAAACATGTTGTAACATTTACTTTAATTTTTTAATTTTATGCCAGAATTGGAAGTCCTTGCGATTTAATCCCACCAAAAATCCTCTTTACAAACCTCCTTTCCCACCCATTATTTTAACAAGGGCATGTCGCGCGAAATATCTGGTTATTTTGTAACTTCTGAAATAAGTAGTCAGAATCTACTTATTTCAGTTATTAAATCTACTTTGTTCAGTGGTTACAAAATAACCTGATATTTCGCGCGACATGCCCTTGTTAAAATAATGGGTGGGAAAGGAGGTTTGTAATGAGGATTTTTGCTAGGATATAATGTTCTCCAATAGGTAAACCAAAAAGCGTGCCAAAAAACATTGATGCAGAATAATTTTTTTTTTAATTTTTTTTAAAAAAGGAGAACTCGGTTTTAAAATTTGTTCCCCATATATTCCTCATGGGTCGCAAATGATTATTTCGATGTGTTACAAAAACCCTCAATACTAGGTGGATGGTATAAACAGATCATGTCCAGGTTGGACCTTGTAGTCTTACATTTAAGCCTTTCCCGTTCCATGGCACTCCCCTTGGGGCTGTCATATGTTATATAGACGTTGTAAGTAAATCCGTCAAAAATATATTTAATATTTTTAGGTTGTCAGCAACGATGCCCTGATGTCCAAGTAGTTATTTGTATGGAATATCTATAGAATGATTCCCTTCACAAATATATTTATTTCCTTAAAACTTAACAATTATTTTCTTTTCATTTGCAGACACCATTTCTTTCCAAACTTTTCAAATGCTTTTATTCAAAGAATTCTATTAAAAATTGATTTCATTTAAAAAAATCCCCTGAGGTCTATAAACATTAACACATTTATCGCTGTAATGATTAAAATCTCCCGTTATGCAATGTAGAGGTCGAACAGAAAACTTAAATTGATTTTAACATTGAAACATTAAATATATTTTGAGTTTGGGGAGTGAGGAATTGAGAAAAAAGTTTGATGGTGATGGTTTTCATTTTTAACCGTAAATGAATTCGAACACCTTGGGAGTTTCTTTGTATACCTCCCAAGATATAAGATTTTCTTTAAAAAGTATTCCCTGCCAGAGCATGACAAGTTAAATCAATGCAAATTTCAACCTCTCTAGAGAGCATTAAAAACATAGCTCAATATCAAACTACAACCGATACAAACAAGCAAACAAACGAAAAAAAAGCAACAATGAAATCAAAACCCATAACCTTAGAAAGAAAAATTGTCAAACTTAGACATATACGAGTACGTGTACATGCTTGACTGAACATATCTACCTTATTTCTATTTCACTTAGAAATATTCCCACCCACCCAATAATCAAACCTAAAATTCCTTTGCACATACACTTACCTTTCCATTTGACTTTTACTCTAAAAACAAAATATATAACCCCCATATAACCAGATGTGTGAATAACTTCACAACTTCTTGCTAAGCTTTTACAGCGTCTATGGTGGTTGTAAAGAATATTTGCCCGTTTTCTAGCTATTGTCACTAATGTCTGTAAATCCCTTTTATTTCGGATTGGCACTTACTTCTATGGCTGTCAATGATTAGCATGAAAAACACATTTTTCTTTATGGGACCAAGAAAGTTAATGTGAATGGAATGAAGGAATATTTGGGAGGCAGCAATTTAACCAAACAATAAAAGCTATACAAAATCCTAAGAAAATAAGTTTTTTAAGTAACTTTGAAAGGTGTCCTTAGCATTGGCGTTCACGTTACTCATTCCTCATACAAATGGCTTTAGGTAGACAGCACGCATCTATTTTAAGATTTTTACATTTCACTGAAGCATTAACAGATGTAAATATGTGACCTTAAGAAGCTACGAAGTTATTCGAAGTCTAAAACCATTATATCCTTGAGACACAATTTTGACCGTATTAAAATGCATAAATCCAAGGATATTACCAAAATATGGATCTAAGTTAACACATCTTGCAAATTATTTCATTTCAAGTCGAAACGTACATACTCAGCAAAAATTACTACTACCAATAAGTACTATAAAAACCCATTAATTGGTAATGTATTTTTGCTGGGTACTTACCGTGGTATATATTATAACTTCACCAGGTATGATGGATTTTAATGCATTATGAAAATAAATGTAAATTGTTCAATACATCAGTTAAACTTACAATCTTCCAAAACAATTAAAATATTTCGTGAAATAGGAGATACTTTTCCCCAGGCAATATGATCCTACACTGCATTAACTTTAAATAAGACTTAATGGGGGCTGTAATAAAACGAGGACCTATGTTTATAAACAATGTTTGGTAGAAATCTACAAAATACCACACCCAGAGAAAAAATGAAACAATATGTGGTCAAACTGAGCACATACTTTGTCGATAATGTAGCAACAATGTGGTAGAATTGAGCACGGATGATATCAGATTGACACAACTCCGTTGTCAGATTGACACCACCAAAACTCATTGCATTACTCGAAACCATTAATAATATTTTGCAAATTGGATATTTATAATTTCTTTAAAAAATTTTTCAATGCAAATTAAATTGGTTGCTGTAAATAAACTATTTTTATACCCTAGACCACTATGTGGGAAGGGTATTATAAGTTTGTCTTGGTAAAAATTCATGTAACACCGCAAAATATTCGTCGAAGACCCCCAATGTGGTATACCAATTTTCATATCTTGACGAGATAAAGCGATTTTGAGATGTGTGTCCCTCCGTCCGTCTGTACATTATAAATTGCAATCAAACTCCAGGCCGCAATTATGGACCGATCGTCACGAAATTTTGCATGGAGGTCGGGTTCAGATCAGAATAGATCCCTATTGTTGTCGGAGATGATCGTGAAATATTTAGCGGGTGAAATGGACCAAAAACATAATTTTTATCCAATTTTGTAGCGGCTTAGTAGGTCGCAATAATAGTCCGATCAACACGACATTTTCAATATGGTAAGAGTATATGACAAAGAAGTAGCTTGCAATTTGATATTTAGAGGGCTAAATGGACCAGAACTTTTGTGTGAAAATTGTGAAAAATTTTAATATACAGTTTATATCTTTGTTCCTGAAAGACACATTCTTCCCTCGTGAGTTAAGACTCACGATCTCTTGACCTTTGCACTGATGTCGATTACGTTGATGTACGTGATCAGATAACAGAGCTACAGCCTAATATATCCAGTTTTTTGTTTGTAGTGTAGTAATTAACACTCTAGAGGTCGCAATTATAGCTCAATAGTCACGAAATTTTGGACGAAGTAAGAGTTTAGGTAGAAGCAAATGCATATAACTTTCCATGTTTATCGGATATTATTTAGCGGGTGACATAGACCATTACTTTTGTATGAAAATAATACAAATTTAATTTTGGTCCATATTTTAATTCCTGGAGGGCATATACCGGCAAAGTACCCTACATATGAAATAATAACTACTGACCTTTCCCCTGATGCAAATTGCAATAATGTGTCTGCTAGATAACGGGCCTACTGCCTAATATATAATGGGTTTTGTGTAGAGAACCACAATTTCCTCCCATGCTACAATTGTCTCTATCATGACAGAGAAATTTTCAGTTCATTTGTCAAATTGGATTTTTTATACAAATATTGCAGAATGGAGTCGATTCGCCACCTATTTTTACCTCAGGATTTAGGGTTAAGGGGATACAAAGAAAATACGACAAAAATGTGTCTCATCGAAATATTGGTTTTAGACCCCAAGTATGTTTGGAAGAAATTCTTTTCAGACAATTTGGAGTCTATTTAGCCCTGTCCGTTCATCTGTCTTTCTTAATGTCTAGCTAGCTGGTGCGCACGATAACTCTCGAACGGATCTACCGATTAGAACCAAATTTTATACTTCGTAATATTTTTGCCCAAGCTTTGTTTAAGTTCGAGTGTAGGCTATGTCGGTCCACATCTCCCTAAAAAAGTTCAAAATTGTTTCGTAAACTGTATTAACGATAACTGGCGAAGTGAGCAATCGATTTGCTCCAAACTTTCCATATATTACTATTCCTTCCAGATATAGATCGGATAAGACTAGATCGGTCCACACCTTAGGGTATCTCCCACACAAAATTCGGAAAAGAGAAATTTGAGATACTTCTCGAATCCAAAAACTCCTGCCGTCTCCAACTAAAATCACAAATCTGAAAAAATAATTCTCAAACTTTTCCAAAACTCAGAAGTTAGCTTACTAAAATTGATTTGGTATATCCCCATATTACGGTACCTACAGATTCACGTATTTTGAAGCAAACTCGTGTTACAAAATAAATATATTTTTCACCTTTTATCACCGTTAGCGCTGCTGACTTATACTACCTTCTTTGGTGTGTAATTGAATATGAATAATTTGAGATTTATAAATTTGTTTGTATGCAAAATTTTTGAATTACTATTCATTGTTAGTTATTTCTACTGGTAAAAAAATTCATATTAAGTTATTGATATGTGACCTAGTTTTTATCGCCGAGTCCGAACGTCGTGTCCTAAGTTGCCACTTGTAGAGACGTTTTTCATGGCTGAAATATTCAGGAAATATCGCCAACATTACTAAGGGGTATTTTGCCACCGTTGACAATTTGATGGGATCGAACTCGGACATTCAGCGTGCAATGCGGTTGCACATAGCTAATTCATACAGGTTGTGGTGTAGGGTATCACATGGTCGGCCCTGTCCGACTATAGCCTTTGTTACTTGTTTTTTATTTTTATTGGGATATTTTTTAAAATTTGTTTTTTTTTTTTCAAATAGTATGGCTTAATCCCATTGTTATACCCTATACCACAATGTGGAAAAGGGTATTATAAGTTTGTTTTGGTAAAAATTCATGTAACACCGCGAAATATTCGTCGGAGACCCCCGATGTGGTATACCAATCTTCATATCTCGACGAGATAAAGCGATTTTGAGATGTGTGTCTGTCCGTCCGTCCGTCCGTCCGTCTGTCCATTATAAATTGTAAACACGCTCCAGGCCGCAATTATGGACCGATCGTCACGAAATTTTGTATGGAGGTGGGGTTCAGATCAGAATAGATCCCTATTCTTATTGGTGATGATCGTGAAATATTTAGCGGGTGAAATGGACCAAAAACATAATATTTATCCAATTTTCTAGCGGCTCTGTAGGTCTAAATAATAGTCCAACCAACGCGTAATTTTAAATAAGGTAAGAGTATATCACAAAGGAGAAGCTTGCAATTTGAGATGGCGATCGGATAATATTTAGAGGGTTAAATGGACCAAAACTTTTGTGTGAAAATTGTGAAAATTTTTAGTATACAGCTTATATCTTAATTCCTGGAAGTGACATTCCGGGACAAGTGAGATATACTTGAAAGTGGAACGCTTGACCTTTCAATTTATGCCAATTATGTTGGCGTGCATGATCAGATAACAGAGTTACAGCCTAATATATTCCGTTATTTGTTTGTAGTGTAATAATAAACTCGCTAGAAGTCGCAATTATATATCAATAGTCACGAATTTTTGCACCGGGTAAGAGTATAGGTAAAAAAAGATGCCTACAATTTTGTATGATGATCTGATATTCTTTAGCGGTGAAATGGACCATTACTTTTGTATGAAAAATTTAAAAATTTATTTTTGGTCGATATTTTAATTCCTTGAGGACATATATATTTCGCAAAGTAGCCTACATATGGGAAAAAACTACTGACCTTTCCTCTGATGTAAATTGCAATAAAGTGTTTGCTAGATAACGTGCCTACTGCCTAATATATAATGGGTTCTCTGTAGAGAACCACATTTTTATCCCATGCTACTTATTGTCTCTCCACAAGTTTATGTAACACCACGAAATATTCGTCCTAGACCCCTTATTTGGTATGCCAAAATTCATATCTCGACGAGATAAAGCGATTTAGCGATGTGTGTCCGTCCATTAAAAATTGTAAACAAGCTTAAGGCCGCAATTATGGACCGATTGTAACGAATTTTTTAAGGTGGTTGGGTTCGGGCCAGTATAGAAATGATTAGTTTTTGGTGATGATCCTGAAATGTTCAGGGGATGAAATGGACCAAAAACAAAATTTTAACCAATTTTGTAGCGGCTCTGTAGCTCAAAATAATAACCCGCAAAATTTTAAACAAAGTTTGAGTTTATGATGAAGAAGAAGTGTACAAACCAACGTGAAGATCAGATAATACTTAGCGGGTTAAATGGACTGAAACTTTTGTGTGAAATTGGTAAAAATTTCAATAACGTAGCTGTTAAACAACGGAAGTAGTAGTACTACATAAGTGGGTTTCATTACATTTTAGTTTGTGTGAACTAAATTTTCCTTTCCTGCCACAAAAATGTCTTTGTCATGCTAGATAACTTTTTGGTTTTGGTCATAAGTATTATACATTACATCTCTGATAATTGTTAATTAAATTTTCACAGTCATTGAAAAGAAGTTCCGTGGAGAGCGATTGTGCAGGGATAGTGGTATAGGGTATCCCATGGTCGGCTCCGTCCGACTATAGACTTTTCATACTTGTTTTTAGCTTAAGTTGGGGTATGACGGCATTTGATCTTTATTCATAAAGATATGGCGATCTTTTAAATATTCAAGAAAATATGCATCATATTTTCACCGGGGGCATGCCTGTACATTCCATGAAAATTTCAGAAAAATCGGTTCAGTAGTTTTGTAGATGTAACATATTTTAAAAAGGGGGCGTGGTCAATAATTTGGGTCTTAAAAAGGTAGGTAAGTTCGGAGACACAACCACAATTGTCTCGCAAACTAATATCCAAACCGCTACATTCGTGATTATTGTAAATACAGCATTTTAAAGAAATAGGGTATGGGGAAAGTACACGGCCCCGAAATTGGACAAAATATGTAGCCCTTTTTTCACCGGGGACCATCGCTGTACATTCTCTGATAATTTCAGGAAAATCAGTTCAGTAGTTTTGTAGAAAAGATTAAAATTTAAAAAGTTGGCGTAAAAGTGGACGTAGTAAAATTTTAAATAAAAACTACAGTTGAATTATGACTAACATTTCAAAAAAATAATTATACAAATTTGTCCAGCCGTTCTCAACTGATGCCATTACCAACGGACGAGATTTGATTTTAATTTATGTAGATTTAGGGTTCAATTGGTCAGACAGCTTCTCCACTAAAAAATTGTGGACATACATTGATCTACGTTTTGGAATATCCCCAAATAAAACAGAACCACTTTTATACCACACAAGCCGATTTCGTCAATTTTGAAGGTTTTATAAGGGGCATTATGTAGTTGTGCCTTTGAGATAGACTCAATGTTACTTTTGTAGCATAACAACCTGTGTCGATTTATGTATATTCGTCCTTCTGTCCATAAATGTTTTCGCCCGATTTCATGTATTTGAAGTACCACATAAAATTGGACATAAATTCTGATAATATTAGGAAAATGGTAATGAATTTGGTCTAAAAAATGTTAGCCAAATTATATTGGAGTCGTATTGATGTAGGGTATCGCATAGTCGACCCGGCCAGACTTTGATCCTTTTCTTACTGGTTTTAAGTTTCAGAAACATCATACAACCATAATTGTCGAAACACGGTTGCCGGATTTAATATAATTTATGATGGAGGCTATAAAAATTGGGTGAACGAACTTAGCGTCGCTTTACTTGTTAAAAAGGCGTGCTTCTCCATTTCTCCCGATATTTTTCTTTGGCGATGCGTGTTGCATACGACTGCAGAGAGAGAGTGGGCTGCCGTCTTCCTAAATTTTGGTAAGTTGACCGGAGTATGGTTACTTCACACTACCATGTTCTCTGCCGGGTCATAGAGGTATTTCCTTAGGTGACTCCATAAATGTAGCTAAAATCGCTAAAATACCGCAAATCGGGAGCAATACCATAAACCTGGGCCTACATAGCCCATCTTCGAAATCGATCTGTCTATGAAAAAGTGTTCTTGCTCAATAATTGCGGACACTAGAGTGATTACAACAGACGGACATGTTTACATCAGCTCAAAATTTTATACCGATCAAGAATATAAGTACTTTATAAGTTCGCAAATGAACTTAATATACCCTCCATATTGAGTATGGAGAGTATAAAAACATGTACGCAAGTTACAATAATATAGCGGTTAGATAATATATAAGTGAATTCCTCTATTTTTTGGTTTATGTGTTTCGTTCTATGTCAGATAACACTGTGCAACATTTTTAAGGTGATCTTGTGCAAACAATTCGAACTGAGGATTTTTGAAAGTACAGACCCAAACCACAAGAAACCGTATCAGATCCAGCTCGGATTTTATGGCCCCATCTACACATGGTTAAATAATGCGTTTTTAAAGAAATTCGGGGCTATATCTCTGAAACCAATGCGAATCTTCTTCTGACCTCTGAAGCAAATTTGTAAATAAGGACAAGAATAAAATATTTGGAGAAATAATGAATTCGAAAAATTACATTTATTACCTCAAATTTCAAAATATATGCAAAAATTCAACAATTTTTATACATTTCGCACCGTATCTCCAAAACCGTTAATTCTGAATATTTCTTTTGGAAAAATATTCCCTGGAATGTAATACACATCTCTTCAGAACATGTCATTGTTGTAAAATGTCTCTGTGCCGTTGTTTTCAGCACATTTTTCAACAACGATTTAATAAAAATGTCAATAATGTAGTGAAATTGGAAATGCGGTGATAAACTGTTGGTGTGAACTGTGTTTGAAATACGTGTTGTAAAAAATATGATGCAAATATCGCTGAAACAACATGAAGTATGCATTTTAGAGTTTCAGATTGTTCCAAAGAATTGTTGAAAACTTTATTTAGAAGATTTTTGCAAAAGGTTACTTTGTTCAAATCCCAATTCAAAAGATAAGTTCTACTAGTTTAGGGCTACAATATTGCCGATGACAGCAAGGCCAAATTCTTATTCGTTTCTGAGATAAAGGCCTGATTAATGCAAAAAAGTGTATTATGTTTGGAAGAGGAAGCCTTGACCTATCAATTCGTGTACATCATGTTGATGTACGTTGTCAGATAACAGAGTTACAGCCTAGTATATATAGGGATCGCAACATTTTAATTATGTGTAATGTAACCATAATCACGCAAGATATCGCAGTTATAGTTCAATACTAACAAAATTTTGCACGAGGTTAGAGTTTTGGTCAGGAGATCCAAACAATTTTGGATAATGATCAGATAGTGTTTAGATGGAGAAAATGACCATACCATTTGTGGAAGAAATTTACAAATTTTATTTTTGATCCAAAAAACTCTCCATAAATAATAACTACTTACAAGGGCATGTCGCCCTGAATAATTAGTTATGACAGCCGCATCTTTTGTATGTATGGCTTGACGGCTAAAATTTAAAAGCAATCCTATAAAAGAAATTCTGTGGAAAGCTAGCGCACGGAGGTAGTGGTGTAGGGTATCACATGGTCGGCCCCGTTCGCCTATAGCCATCTCTTACTTGTTTATGTATAAATTTGATATATGCACATACAGATTATCTCATACTTTTCCCTTGTTATATATTCTTTTTCATTTTTGTAAATTGTATTCATAATAATTCAAAGTCTCACTCTATGGATTCTAATAAATAAACTGATATTTATTCCCATGACATGAAGCAAAAAGTAAATCAACTTGTTCGTCCTCTTTCATTCGGTTGTCCAGGTAACAAATGTAATTGAAAAGAAAACAAAGAATGCACATTTGCTTAACAAAGAAGACAACCTGTAGAGTTTGAAAAATGAAAAGAAATTTAATTATTAATTTTGCCATTGTCGTCTTGTCGACTGACAAATACATTTGAAAACAAACAAGTAAAAAAGCATTAAGTTCGTCCGGGGCGAACTTTTCATACCCTCCACCATAAAATATTCATTCCTGTCCCCAACTTTAAGTGAGTACGTTAAAATGTCAGATAATGTACATAAAATGCTTCATTCGGGAGGCCCTTTTTTATGGTGCCTATATCTAACTGTTGACAATTTTTGGTGGGCTAGAAATGGTGGGCTAGAAATTGGGAGGTACTGTTATATAGGGGTTATAATAAAATATTGGTCTATGTTGAGAGTTTTTGATGGGAGCCTTTAATGTCAAATAACTCCTGATTCGGTTAAAAAATTTAGCTAGAATCCTCAAAATATCGAAAATCGGTACATAACGTGGGAACTTCAAATGTCATTAGCAGCTAGTTCGGAGGTATCTGGGCTATACGAAAATATGAACTTAAATGAACAATTTTTGTTGGCTTTTAAATTTCAAATTACAGAAAGTTCGTCCAAAAATTAAGCTAAGGTACGGAAAATCGGGAGGTTTGTTTTGGGGCTATACAAAAACATGGACCTACGTTCGGTTAAACATTTTAAGTAAAATCCTCAACGTACCGAAAATCGGGAAGTATCGTTATATTGGGGCTATGTTGAAAATTGTTGATGCAGATGCGTGGTGACCACTACAACCTTCAAATGTCAAATTACAGTTAGTTTTGTTAAAAATTGTAGCTAAAATGGCCAAATTACTGAAAATTGGGAGGTACCGTTACATGGGAGCTATATCCGAACATGGACCTATGTTGACAATTTTTGATGGAGAGGTGTTGTGACCACTAAGAACTTCAAATGTCAAATTACTGCTAGTTCGGTTTAATATTGTAGCTAAAAATCATCAAATTACTGATTATGTCCACAACTTTTGCTATACAAGTTTATTAACACTTAAGAACCCTAAATGTCAAATTATAGCTACATCGGTCTGATAATGTAGCTAAAAACCAAACCAAAACGTGGACTTATGTCCACAACTTTTGTTATATATGTTTATTGATACTTAAGAACCCTAAATGTCAAATTATAGCTAAATCGGTCTAAAAATGTTGCTAAAAACGTCAAAATACCGCAAATCGGGGGGTACCGTTATATGGGGCTATACCAAAACGTGGACCTATGTCCACAAGTTTCTTTATATATGTTTATTGACACTTAAGAACCCTAAATGTCAAATATAGCCAAATCGGTCTGAAAATGTAGCTAAAACCGTAAAAATACCGTAAATCGGGGGGGGGGGGGGGGTACCGTTATATGGGGGCTATACCAAAACGTGGACCTATGTCCACAACTTTTGTTATATAAGTTTATTGACACTTAAGAACCCTAAATGTCAAATTATAGCTACATCGGTCTGAAATGTAGCTAAAAACGTCAAAATACCGCAAACCGGGGGTTACCGTTATATGGGGGCTACACGCAGAGAAAAAATATTTTTCGCTTTTGTTGGAACAAAAATATATGTTTTGGTTCCAAAAATGTATTTGTTTTGTTCAAACATTGTAATCCAAATCCAAAAATACCATCTTTTGTTCCAAACATAGAAAACAAAAACAACTTTCGAATTTCCGCAATATTGTTAAAATCGTTAACAATACCGATTGTATGAACTATCATAATCTAATTTTGTTTACAAAAAGTATTGTCAATACAGAAAACCAGCCCAGAAATTTTTGATTTGAGTGCATATACTTCTCATATGCACTTTTCGCATAACTTGGATATAAATGTCGCGTATAATATTGCAATCATTGATGAACACAATACATGGTTTGCTGCATTGGCTGACAACAAAGACAAACAAAAAGCCACAAGAACCCACCACAACATAAGGAATAATTAAACACCATAACAAACATGAAAAGGAAAGAAGAATGAAACAAAACAGAACAAATAAAAACAAGAGTCTCACAAGTACATACACACAAAAACAAAGGTAAAGGCAGCATGTCATACAAACACACCACAACTCACCAAAATTGTTTTTTCAACACGGCATCGAATAGCGAGAGAAGAGAAACAAATTTTCGAAGAAAAGAGAGAAATATTGTTCAGTTGACACAAACTATTTTTGGATTTACAATACTACATGAGGAATCCAACAATATGTTAACAATACATATTTTGCTCTTGGAATATTGTTGGATCAAACATATTTTTTTCTCTGCGTGTATACCAAAACGTGGACCTATGTCCACAACTTTTGTTATATAAGTTTATTAATACTTAAAAACCCTAAATGTCAAATTATAGCCAAATTGGTCTGAAAATGTAGCTAAAACCGTAAAATACAGTAAATCGGGGGGGGGGGGGGGGTACCGTTATATGGGGGCTATACCAAAACGTGGACCTATGTCCACAAGTTTTGTTATATATGTTTATTGATACTTAAGAACCCTAAATGTCAAATTACAGCCAAATCGGTCTGAAAATGTAGCTAAAAACGTCAAAATACCGTAAATCGGGGGTACCGTTATATGGGGGCTATACCAAAACGTGGACCGATATAGCCCATCATCGAACTTGACTTGCCTGCAAACAAAAGACGCATTTTCCCAAAATTTCAGCGTCCTATCTCCATTTTTGTGGATGCTAGAGTGATTACCACAGACGGACGGACGGACGGACGGGACGTGCTCAGATCGACTTAGAATTTTACCCTGATCAAGAATATATATACTTTATAGGGTCGCAAATGAGTATTTCAATGCGTTACAAACGGAAAAACAAACTTAATATACCCTCCATACTATGGTGGAGGGTATAATAAGGAAGGGCTATAGTCGGTCATTGATAACATACACCACTACGATTTTAAAAGTATTGAGAGCAGTAATTATATGTATGTGCTATCATTCCAGACAGTGATGCTCCAAAACGAACAAAATTTTCGATCAGTTCGACGACACGTGTTAGGCACAAAAATATACCTTATAGAGTATAAATTTCCATCCACCACAGTATTGAGGGTATATTATAATCATCCTATTAAGTATATGTATTCTTAATCAGGATAAAATTGAGAGTTTCTGAGTCACTTAGCGTCCGCCAATAATTTGCACCCGAGATTCTTTTTTCCATAGGCAGGTCAAGTTCAAAGATGGCTATATCAGCTTCGGTATAGCCTCCATGTAACAGTACCTTCCGACTTTCGGGTTTTTGCGGATTTTAGCTACATTTTCAGACCGAACTACCTGTAAATTTTCATTTGCGATGCCCAGTGGTCACAAAATCTCTGGACCAAAAATTTTCAATATAGATCCATGTTATTGTATAGCCCGCATTTTATGGTACCTCCTGATTTTCGGCATTTTGAGGATTTTAGCTACATTTTCGGTTATTTCACATTTGACGCTCCCAGTGGTCACTAAATATCTGCAGCAAAAAAAGGTCAACATAAGTTCAAGTTTTGATATGGCCCCTATACTTCCGGAATTGCGGTATTTTGAGGATTTTAGCTATATTTTCGGACCAAACTACCGGTGAGTTAACATTTCAGATTCCCATTGGTCACAAAATCTCTGAACCAAAAATTGTCAATATAGGTCCCTGTTTTGGTATAGCCCCCATATAACGGTACCTCCGGATTTTCGGTATTTTGAGGATTTTAGCTACATTTCCGGTCCGAACTACCTATAAATTAACATTCGAGATTTCTAGTGGTCACAAAATCTCTGGACCAAATTGTCAGTATAGGTTTATGTTTTGGTATACCCCCCATATAAGGGTACCTCCCAATTTTCTGTATTTCGAGGATTTTAGGCACAATTTTTAACCGAACTATCTGTAATTTGATATTTAAATTTCTTGGTCTGTTCGATATTTGAATTTCTTGGCGTTCACTAAACTTCTTCACTAAAAATCGTCAATATAAGTTTATGTTTTGGTATAGGCCACATATAATAGTACCTCCCGATGTTCGGTATTTTGAGGGTCTTATCTTCATTGTTTGACAGGAGTAACCATAATTTGACATTTGGGGTTCCCTTCAGTTACAAAACTTTTCCAAAAAATCTTCAAGATAGGTCCACATTTTAAATCGCCTCCATATAACGGTACCTCCCGATTTTATGTATTTTGTTTGACGGAACTCGCCGTAATTTGAAATTTGAGGATCCCAGCAGTTACGCAACTTTTCCTCCAAAAAATTTCAAGATAGGTCCAAACTTTGATATAGACCCCATAATAAAGTACCACCTGATTAAATACATTTCTATACCCTCCACCATAATATGGAGGGTATAATTAAATTTTTCATTCCGTATGTAGCACATCGAAATATTCATCGTAGACCCTATAAAGTATATATCACGAATATTGTCAATTATTTCATATTCCATTTCAGAAAAAAAAGGATAAATTTTTTTCGCGCTACATCAATGAGTTTTGGTATGTAGGTTAAGAAAAAAATTCCCAGTACGAATCTGGTCGCGAGCCAATTTTTGGTTGTTGCGGACAAAAGTTATGGCCCTTTTATTTCGCTTTTTAAGAAAGAAAATAGTATAAAAACGCTAATTATTTTAATAAGCACAATTGTTACAAAAAGTTCTCTCGAAGTGACTTTAGCGAGTAGATTGCATAATACCTGCAAAATGTTACACAGAATTCGCGGAATGTACATAAAATTGATAAATTATTGAATATAAGTTAACTTTTTTCAAAATTAAAGCCCATTTAGTAATCATAATATTACATAAAAATTTGTTGTAGATCGAAACTTCACGGCAAATCAAATGAGACTACAATCATACAGATTGGTGTTATAGTTTCGATGTAACAGCCAAAATAAGCACATATTTTGGTCAAAAAATAATTTTTTTTTGAAAAAATATTTTTTTCACATGCATTATGTAGTAGAAAATATTGTAAAAATCTATAGGAATATTTCCTTCATTTTGCTTAAATCTCCCAATAAACAGACGGATTTCGCTTTATTGACATTCATATTAAGGCTTTCCCATTAGGGAAGGTAATTGGATTGATGAGGATATATCTCAAAGCTTCTGAAATGGAAATAGAGGTCAAATAACCCATTTTATGTATATGCATTTTAAAATACGTGTAAATCGCGTAATTATCAAAATCATTTTGTCCGCATGTGATTTTAATGTACAGCAAGACCATATCTATTAAGTTGTATATATTTTTCGAAATATAATTTTGACGCTAACATGTAGCATCGTCTGCATCTTAGCATTAAAAATCCTATAAAATATCGCTAATTTGCGCAAAATGCATACAATTTTTGTCCGCATCCGATTTCAGTGTCCACCATGAAAATCTACATCGATATATATCTATTTGAAGGCGATCAATCAAGAACCGTGGATGTAGCATCACACACTATTTTTTGGGATAAAATGAATATAGCTTCCTTACCAGTGAAGTTTTTAAATCTCTGTTTCCGCTAAAACGAAGATGCCGCGCTAGTTTATTCATTGCAGTGGAAACGATCCGCAGAAAACGCGATAAAATATGCGATATTTTCAAAATCAATTTTAGATGATTTTTCTACTTTGGAATTTCTCGTAACTCGCGTTTTAGTAGATGGATTTTCACGAGGAATGATTTATTGGATCCGGAACGTAAAAAACTAAAATGTGCAATGGAGTACGTGGTATTCTGGAGACAATTGCAAATATTAGACCCGAAAAATATGATTTTTAGAAAAATGTTCGCATAAAATTTCCGCATTTGGATGCAGATTTCTATGAAGCTGTGCAGACCACATTCACAATATACCTATCAAATAACTCAGAATTGCAAGTACTACACTCCTATATATGATTTTGTGAAAAACTTTTTTCCGGGATGAAATTAGAAGAAAATTTCAAAAAAACACTGTAAATCTGGCTTCAAAATGTCAGCATCATTTAATGGTAGAAGCAGTTCAAATATTTAAAAGTAATACATTAGTGAGATAATCCTTATTTAGTTTGCTTCTACTTTTAATTTGACAGGAAAATTGAGAGAAGTGTGGTTTACTCACAAATCGAGAGAAAACAAAAAAAAAACATGGTGGCTTCAACCCATTTTTACCCATTTTTATACCCTATACCACAATGTGGAAAAGGGTATTATAAGTTTGTTTTGGTAAAAATTCATGTAACACCGCGAAATATTCGTCGGAGACCCCCAATGTGGTATACCAATCTTCATATCTCGACGAAATAAAGTGATTTTGAGATGTGTGTCTGTCCGTCCGTCCGTCCGTCTGTCCATTATAAATTGTAAACACGCTCCAGGCCGCAATTATGGACCGATCGTCACGAAATTTTGTATTGAGGTCGGGTTCAGATCAGAATAGATCCCTATTCTTATTGGTGATGATCGTGAAATATTTAGCGGGTGAAATGGACCAAAAACATAATATTTATCCAATTTTCTAGCGGCTCTGTAGGTCTCAATAATAGTCCGATCCAAGCGTAATTTTAAATAAGGTAAGAGTATATCACAAAGGAGAAGCTTGCAATTTGAGATGGCGATCGGATAATATTTAGAGGGCTAAATGGACCAAAACTTTTGTGTGAAAATTGTGAAAATTTTTAATATATAGCTTATATCTTAATTCCTGGAAGTGACATTCCGGACAAGTGAGATATACTTGAAAGTGGAACGCTTGACCTTGCAATTGATGCCAATTATGTTGGTGTACATGATCAGATAACAGAGTTACAGCCTAATATATTCCGTTATTTGTTTGTAGTGTAATAATAAACTCGCTAGAAGTCGCAATTATACATCAATAGTTACGAAATTTACACCGGCTAAGAGTATAGGTCGAAAAAGATGCCTACAATTTTGTATGGTGATTGATATTCTTTAGCGGGTGAAATGGACCATTACTTTTGTATGAAAAATATAAACATTTTATTTTTGGTCGATATTTTAATTCCTTGAGGACATATATATTTCGCAAAGTAGCCTACATATGGAAAAACTACTGACCTTTCCTCGGATGTAAATTGCAATTAAGTGTTGGTAGATAGCGGGCATACTTACTGCCTAATATATAATGGGTTCTGTGTAGAGACCACATTTTTATCCCATGCTACATATTGTCTCTCCAAAAGTTCATCCTAGACCCCTTATTTGGTATGCCAAAATTCATATCTTGACGAGATAAAGCGAAACTTTTGTGTGAAATTGGTAAAATTTTCAATAACGTAGCTGTTAAACAACGGAAGTAGTACAACTACATAAGTGGATTTAATTACATTTTAGTTTGTGTGAACTTAATTTTCCTTTCCTGCTACAAAGATGTCTTTGTCATGGTAAATAACATTTTGGTTTTGGTCATAAGTATTAAACATTACATCTCTGATATTTGATAATAAAATTTTCACAATCATTGAAAAGAAGTTCCGTGGAGAGCGATTGTCCAGGGATAGTGGTATAGGGTATCCCATGGTCGGCTCCGTCCGACTATAGACTTTTCTTACTTGTTTAACATAAATATAGCCACAGATTCCACGCAAGTTATCTTTTAAGGCCAATATTTTTTGCCACGTCCAAAAACATTTCATTTTATCCAAAAATATTTAATTTGTATAATATACAATCATTAGTCTCGTGTTCTAAAAGGGTAAACCTTGGCTTCAGCTATGTTAAATCTTCAAAAATATTGGTGATATATATTCTTGGTCGGGGTAAAATTTTAAGTCGATATAATCATGTCCGTCCGTACGTCCGTCAGTCTGTTGAAATCAAGATATTTGGTGTAGAAATTTCTACTACTCCTAGGATGTTTGGTATTGCAAATGGGTCAACGTTTTGATATAGCCCCCATATAACGGTACCACCCGCTTTTCGGTATTTTAAGGTTTTAGCTTCATTACCACACCGAAAAGACTGAAATTTGGTACTTAGTCTTAGTTGGGGGTATGCAACTTTACCCTAGAGTTTTGTCGGTATAGGTCAACGCCTTCATATAGCCCCCATAGAAGGGTACCTCCCGATTTTCGTTATTTTGAAGGTTGTGGCCTCCACATTTCTCCAAAATGGCTAAAATTTGGTATTTAGTCTTCGCTGGGGGTATAAAACTGTAGGTTGTGACCTCATTATTACACCGAAATGGCTGAAATTTTGTATTTAGTCTTCATTTGGAGTATAAAACGTTTCCCCAGAATTTTGTGGGTATAGGTCCACGCCTTCATATAGCCCCCATAATACGGTACCTCCCGATTTTCGGGTATAAAACTTTTTCCTCGGAATTTTGTTTGTATAGATCGACGAAATTTGCTGAAATTTGGTAGATAGTCTTCTTCATAAACGAAAGGAGACTAATTGTTCCATTTTACTTCAATACAACTCGTGGTGGAGGGTATAACAAGTTCAGCCAGGCCGAACTTAACCCCGTTCTTATTTGTTTAGATTAGATAATTTAGGCATTTGGGGTATTCGTGGTCGAAAAAGTTTTGCACCTAAAATTGTGGACAGGAAAGTAAACTCTTTATTCCATTTTAGTTAAGAATATTTTATGGTGAAGGGTATAAAAGATTCGGCCCGGCTGAACTTAACGTCTTCTTACTTGTTAAACGCTGTATATTCAATTCTCTCTTTAATGCACAAGCATAACTAACTGTAAGCTTATATTGTACTTTTTGCTTTCAATAAACTGCAGTCCATGCTAAACAACCGTCTCGTTCATTACAAAAGGATATATGGACACCAGACGAAAGAATGGTCAAACAGACATAGGGATGGGATCTTAATACGGAGATAAAGCGATTGGAATATAGGATCTGTCACCATTACGTTGGTGTGTTTCAAAACATTTAAATCACTTTGTGGTATAGGATATAAATACTAGTAATAAATTTCTATTAAGCTAAATTTAGCAAACATCTTCATTTACATACATATTGGAAAAAGCAAAAATAAAAATAAAAACTGCACTAACCTAATTCCTGCCCTTTCATATATTTTTATATGTTTAGTTCGCCACCGCAGAATTATGTGGTGGTGCTGGCATTATACATTTAAGTTTTTTATGTGCAGTGTAAACAAATAGTGTAATTACAAAGTTGTAATGAAATCCATTCAACGTACAATGTGGTTTTCATGACTAGGATTGCCAGGAAACTTTAAACGAACACGTATAGAACAATTTGATAAAAGATTTTTTTCATCACACTACATTAAAAGAAAAAATAGATGAAATCCTAAATAATACTCTCTGTTTACACATTGTTATTACAGATGAGTTCCCTCAAATCAAATTTGATTTTTTTTATTTCAAAATTTTGTATGGTATGAACAAGATCCATTGAAACCGCACAAAGATCTGTATCGTCTTAACTCCCAGGAGATCTTCCGGTTGGAATGATGCAGAATTCCACATTCATCTTCAATATGGACGATTGGCAACTCAGGTCACCACTAAAGTTAATACAGGTGTTTTTGGTTGTAGGTATATAGATTTTCATAACCAGCTGTGTATGAATAACCTGGCTATGAATGTGCTTAGATAAATTCTGAAAGAACTACTCAAGAGAGAGAATTAGCAAGGACATGACAATATTCAACTACAACTTTAATTACTAATTATTGTTCACGTTCTCATAACACAAAGTAAAACATAAAATAGCAAAATATTTGTGTATTATTAAAAGTCACGTTTTCGAAAAACGATTATACATTTTCTTGATGTTGTTGTTGGTGCTTTAAGTTTGGACTGCAGAATTTTACGTATTTATATGTTTATTTTAGCCAATATTCATATCTTGTTGTATAAAACATTTGAGTATAACAACAAAAATATTTTTACAGTGGGAATTAAATTGATTAGCTGAATCAGGAATTCTTACAGTTTCGGTTAATGCGGCTTTTCAAAAACGTGTTTTTTGTCTTTTGTGGAAAAGTTTCTTTAGCACTTTGAAATCTAGAAATATAGATAAAAACTTCCCCATCTATCTCCGCAATTTTTGGTGGAGAAGTTTACTGACCCTAAATGCCAAACTACATTCAATTTTGGTCGGAAACGTTGATAATAGAGGCCTATTTTGTAACCTTTTAACAATCCGACTATCTACAAATGATAAATTCAATCCGTTACAAATGGAGCAAATAAAAAAGCGTTAATGTCGGCCGGGTCGAACTTTTTATACCCTCCATCTTAAAATACATATTATAATAGGTAGGTCAAAAAGTAGATAAAATTCCCAAAATACCCGAAAACGGGAGGTACCTATATTGACAAATTTCATTGAAGAGTTATTGTGACTGCTCTCAAAGGGCAAATGACGGCAAGTTCGTTTAAACATTGTAGATAACATCCTCAAAATAACGAAAATCGGGAGGTTCCGAAATACCAAAAGTTGGACCTATATTTACAATTTTTGGTGCAGATAATTTGTGAGCACTAGGAACTTCAAATGTCAAATAACAGGTAGTTCGGCCAAAAAGTAGTAAAAATTCTCAAAATAACTATCATTGGGAGCTACCGTTATATGGGGGCTATACCAAAACAAGGACCTATGTTGACAATTGTTGGTGCATAGTTTTTGTGGCTATTTGAGGTTCCCAACTTCAGGAGGAACGGTTATATGGAGGCTATACCAAAACATGGACTGTGTTGATAATTTGTTTGAAGTTTTGTGACCACTGGGAA
Organism: Musca autumnalis; assembly: GCF_047663935.1. Lineage (NCBI taxonomy): Eukaryota > Metazoa > Arthropoda > Insecta > Diptera > Muscidae > Musca > Musca autumnalis. Next base: position 139,499,266 of record NW_027411755.1, on the reverse strand, counting down.
CCTCAAATGTCAAATAACAGGCATTTCGTTCAAAAAGAGTTAAAATTCTCAAAATACTTAAGATCGACCAACAAATGGACCTATAATGAAAAATTTTAGTGGAGAAGTTTTGTGACCCCTGGGAACCTCAAAAGTCACATTCCAGGTATTTCCGTCAAAAAGGTATCAAAAATCCACAAAATACTGAAAATAGGGAGGTAACGTAAAAACATGGACCTATGTTGACTATTTTTTTTTTTGTGGAGATATGTTGTTACCTCTGAGAACCTCAAACATCAAATTACTGTTACTTCGGTCAAAAAATGTAACTAAAATCCTTAGAATACCAAAAATCGGCAGGTATGCTATATGGGGACTACACCGAAACATGGACCTGTGTTGACAATTTCTATTGGAGGTGTTTTGTGACCACTGGGAACCTCAAATGTTAAATTGCAGGCAGTTCGCTCCAAAAATCTAGCGAAAATCCTCACAATATCGAAGATCGGAAGGTACCCTTATATGGGGGTTGTACAGAGACATGGACCTATGTATGTTGAAATTTGTTGGTCGAGAAGTGTTGTGACCCCTTAGAACATTGTACTTAAAATTCTCTAAATACCGAAAATCGTTGGTACCGTTATATGGGGGCTATACCTATACGTAGCTAAAATCCTCAAAATGCCGAAAATTGGGAGGTACTGTTCTATGGGGGTTATACCTAAACATGGACCAATGCAGACAATTTTTGGTGGAGAAGAGTTGTAACCCCCATGAACATTAAGTGACAAATTACAGCCACTTCGGTTAAAAATTGCACATAAAATCCTCAAAATACGAAAATACGGAGGTATGGGGCTATACCAAAACATGGTATAGAAACAAATTCTCGGGTGCAAAAATATAGCGCGCTAGCTGAATTTTTGTGTGATTACAACAGAGGGATATGATTAGGTTGACTCAGCATTTGCGGTGACATGAATAAAATAATATTTACACACTTGTAACAAACATTTTTGTTTTAGTCAAAACAAGAATATTTCTCAGAATATTTAGAGTTGTTTCAAACAGAGTTGAGATGTTAGTTCAATCTAGGATTCTTTTGTTGTTTTTGCGATAAATAAACATGTATTAACATACAAATATATTTTTCCACAAATGCTCAGCATTACATCATGTATCCTATAACTGCTCTGATTTTTTTTTACAATAAACATACCAATAAAATGTTTATAATCCTAACACGTTTCGGTATAAATGTTCTGGCATAAATATAATGGGCCTCCATCAACCAAATGGTCGAGACCTGAAATGCCACCTCTCCCATTGTTTGGTTGTGCTAACACCTTTTATTGGCGGCAGTGACGGCGGTATTTTCTTATGCTATGTATAAGTTTTTAAATGGTTTTATTTTGCTCACCCTGTTTGTTTTATTTATTATTCTTGGGTCAAATTTAGTAATTCAAATTTCACCCTCTTCCTGTCAACCGATTAATCTGAAATTTTGTATACACTTTGGATTTTGGTGACAATACAATCATGTTTATTCATTATCATTATAAATTCAAGATGGCCGCCGCTACAAAATGGCGGACAACGTAGGTTTTATCAATCCCATCAATATGGGTATCAAATGAAAGGGTTCAACAAGCAGAATACAATATACTATAAAAAATTTAAATCCAAGATGGCGGCCGCTACAAAATGGCGGATAACGTAGGTTTTATCAATCCCATCAATATGGGTATCAAATGAAAGTGCTCAACCAGTAGAATACAATGTACTATATAAAAATAAAATCCAAGATGGCGGCCTCTACAAAATGGCGGATAACTTAGGTTTTATCAATCCCATCAACATGGGTATGAAATGAAAGGTCTCAACAAGTAGAATACAATTTACTATGCAAAATTGAAATCTAAGATGGCCGCCGCTACCAAATGGCTGATAACAATTTTTTATCAATCCCACCAATATGGGTATCAAATAAAAGGGCTTGACAAGAAGATTACAGTGCATTATGAATCCACCACCCAAGTCAAGATTTTTTATCGCGTTGAGGACTGTTTGGCGTTAGGGTGGCTAAAAATGATACGTCGTTAGCGGTACACCACCCAAGTTAAGGTGAAAGGTTAAAAAGCGCCGAGAACAGTATGGCATTAGGGTGGATGAAAATGATATGTCGTTAGCGTTTTCCCCTCAAGACTCAGGCGCATCTTGTTGTACATAGCCTTGCCCCTTTCTTGGACCTCTGGGGGGTCGACCGTTTAAATGTCCATTACACGTGGGAATAAAATGGTAAAAAATATAAAAAATACAAACACAAATAAAACAGAAACTGCAACACAACGTAAACGAAGGCTTCAAAAAGCGAAAGAAAAGTATAAAGCAAAACGAGCTAAAGAAAGTGAAGGTGATAGAAATAGTCGATTACAGAAACGACGGGAACAATTAGCGTCAAAAACACCTGACAATATGAGGCCAGGTTAAAAAAGTAACGTCAGCGATATACACAAATGACGGCGTCAGAAACGCCTGAAAAATATGAAGCCAGGTTAACAAAGCAACGTGAGCGATACACACAGATGATAGCGTCAGAAACGCCTGAAGAATATGAAGCCAGGTTAACAAAACTACGGGAGCGATACACACAGATGTGTGTTGCCTTTAATACTATCATGGGCTTCTACAATACATAAAATGCAGGGCAGCACTGTGGATCACGTAGTCGTATACTTAGGTGCGAAACTGTTTGAAGAAAGTCAAGCCTACGTGGCTCTTAGTAGAGTAAGATCTTTGCAGGGACTACGTATAGAGGAGTTCGACTACAATAAACTAACGGGCAAGAAAACTTGCAATAATAAAGCACTAAATGAATTAAACAGAATGCGAAATAAAAACTAAAAACTAGAAAATAAAAATAGGTAAAAAAAAACTTTTTAAGTTAAACGGTTTTATGTTAAACATGCATTGCAATGTTTAAGATAAATGTACTAAAAACCAAAAAATAAAAAAATAGATACAGTCGTGGGAATTATAAACATATGCATAGACTAGACTAAAATAAAACCGTGGGGCACGTCAATTGTCTACAAATTATCGACTTAATGTGCGATAGAAGAATCGTTTAATTCGTCGTTAGGCAGTTGGCCCGCAGACGGTGAGGAAATTACTTACTATTTTCTGGCTCATGGAAATTCCAATAGTTATACACTCCATGTAAATAAAAGAGATGTTTCAACTAGTTTATCGTTGGACATTCACACTGCTGGCTGGCGAGGAATCGTTTCACTGCTCGTAGTTTGTCTTTAATCGACAAAGTACTACTCGCTCACCACTATGAAACCCTAAAACTCGCTTATAATCTAGCTTGCTAGCTTGTTTCCACATTCTAGCCCTACTTATCACACGTCCATCGTTGTCGGTTGAACAACTGCCTAATTATAGTGTAACATTACAAAACAAACATTTTAATCAACGATTATAGACAATTGACGTGCCCCACGGTTTTATTTTAGTCTAGTCTATGCATATGTTTATAATTCCCACGACTGTATCTATTTTTTTATTTTTTGGTTTTTAGTACATTTATCTTAAACATTGCAATGCATGTTTAACATAAAACCGTTTAACTTAAAAAGTTTTTTTACCTATTTTTATTTATTTTCAATCTCCTTCTTGCGAGGGTTGTTGACACCTGTGAGTGTTATGTTGTTACATTGGGGTCGAAAAGTGGATATGTTTTTATTAAGGGGGATAATTTTGTCTCGTATTTGTCTCTGGTTTTGACACTTGTAGAAATTAAGGAAAGCTGTATGAGCAACATATTCCAACAATGCGGTTGGTTATAAATTTTACGAAATAATGGTTATAAATTATGTTTTGATAGTCTATGAAGTTATGCATTACGTTTTATCCACAAAATCATCGAACATCGATTCGGACCATTTCCTTGTAGCAGCCAAGGTATGCACTCGTCTTAATGTTACGGCAAAAGTGCGATCTGTGCTGCAAACCAAAACAGACAGCACAAGCCCGCTCAACTGACCCACATTCTGGAAGACAACACTCCTTTTCCCGATAATATTATGACAGCGAGGTTATGAAAGCTATTAATCGGCTGAAAACAATTAGGCAGCGGGAGCTGATGGTGGACTTCCCGCCGAACTGTTCAAGACCGGTGGCGAAATGCTGATAAGGAGTATGCATCAGCTAATTTGCGAAATTTGGCAGGAAGAAAGCATACCCAAAGATTAGAACCTCCACCCAGTGTTGCCAGTATTTTTCTGTGCCTTATCCCCAAATTCAGAGTCGTTCATCCCCAAATATATTCCTTTATCCCCAGAAAAAAACCCCAAGCAATATTTGGACAAAATTTAGTGAAAACTCTTAATAATTGTAATATTTCACTTTATTTGCAGGGTTCTTCAGGAAAACGATGCATCGTCATCATCGCGATGATTTCTCCATTTCTCCATCTCCTTATTGGTGTTTATGGTAGATCTGTCCACGACCTTTCAAATTTTTTTCTATGATTATCAGGTGGTCTATCTATCAAAAATCTAATGAAAGTTGTTCATGAATGGTCGCCTGTTTCATCGGCTTAAACTGACGATGTGGCTTCTAAAGGGCTTGAGGAAAGTAGGACAGTTAATTCTGAATAGCGTTGTCAACGATTTTCGTTGCCAGAAGATGCTTTTGAAGCTTCCAAAAACCGTGTTTTGGAGACGTAGACAGGAAAAAGTAACCTATAAAATTACTGCCGAAAAATCATTGCTTTGCCGGCAAACGACCCATCAAGGACCGACCGTCTCAACTATATGAAGGAGCGTCGTACGTTGTATGTTTATTAGCGGGAGAGGGTGAGTTTGGGGAGATTTTTGGAGAGTTTTGTGACTGAGAAAATACAAATATTTGCTGGGAAAATTTGTCCCGTAAAAAATTGCAAGTGCCGCCAGCTGACTTTTAATCAGCTGTTCGATTTAAACAAATTAAAATGTTTAGGTTTTTGTAAGGCTTTTCCCCATCAAATCCCGAGCTCCCCAATCCCAAAATTTGTTACCCATTTTTGAAAAAATATCCTAAGTTTGGGGAAAAATCCCCAATACTGGCAACACTGCCTCAGCATTCTATGTCCCGTACAAATTACAGAGGCATAAGTCTCCTACCCATCGCATACAAAGTGCTGTCGAGCAAACTGTGTGAACGTTTATAACCCATGGTCAATGAAATAGTCGGGTCATACCAATGCGGTTTTAGACCTGGCCAAATCTTCAAATTGCGCCAAATGTTGGAGAAGGCCCACGATAGACACATCGACACATACCACCTGTTCGTTGACTATAAGGTCGCGTTCGATAGCCCAATTACAGTAAAGGTGTTTCAAAGCATGTCTGAGTTTGGCATCCCTTCAAAACTAATTCGACTATGCAGGATGATATTGGCTGACACAAGATCAGCAGTTAAAATAGGAAAGAAACTCTCCGAGCCTTTCAACACAAAACAAGGTTTCAGACAATGTAACAGTCTATCGTGTGACCTATTTAACATCTTACTGGAAAAGGTCATACGAGATGCGAATCTATATACGGCCAGAGATAAAAACAACACGAGATGTAATGTTGCTTGCATACGGAGATGACATAGACATAATATGTAGACCAACGCGAGCCGTAACAGCCACCTTTGCAAAAATTGAAAACGAGTCTGCCAAAGAATGGGTCTGGCAGTCAACGGCGATAAGGCGAAGTTTATGCTATCAGCACGCAAGTTGTCCAGTAGACTCGGACAAACTGTGGATGCTGATAATTATAAATTTGAGGTAGTAAATGACTTTATTTACCTCGTACCCGCAATTGTAACTTCAAAAGATTGTAACTACAGTTAACATCATATTACATTAATTACTAGCTTACTCTAATATTTTGATAATGGACAAAATGCAGATATACAATCCCGGAAATAACCAGCAGAATTCGTGAAAATTCTCTTTACTTACGGCATTTGTTATGCACTAAAAAACGTTTTTGGTCAAATATTTGATTTCATTTAATTTGTCCAAATTTTCATTGTTGATGCCTGACGTGCCCACGTTGATGCCGTTATCTTATGTCTCAATACTAATGTCGATTCAAGTATCAGGAGACTATTTGCTTGGTATTGGGTTTAAGAATCAAAATCACTGCCCTGGGCTACATGTCTACATGTCTCGTGGTTCCATGGCATCATCATTATTGCCCTATCATTGAAAAGCCATAACATTATCTGAGCAAGTGTCTATCGAACTGGTTTCAATAGATTTCCTTTCTCCCCATTCCAAATATTTTCCTCAAATTCTTTTTACTATCTATACGAATCATTCAGTCCACTAGCTTTTGACAATGCACTACTAGTGCTCATTGCTTAGCTGTTTAGAGATTATAAAATATTTGTGTCGTGTGAACATTTTATTGAATTTTCCGAGTATCTTTCATACGTGTTTATGATGCTAATGTGCGTGTCTGTGTGTATGTTGACTTTGGGCTTTTCTCGAAGACGCTTCATATTACCATTGAAGCCAAGAAATCATGTCTGTTTGCTTTACAGAAATCATCATTCTGAATGCCAACAAAAGAATGGAAAGGCATTAGACACAAACATCAACAGTGCACTACTGCAAACCGCACCACAACTCAACCCATCAAACACACAGGTTTTAATTTACGTGGTACTAATACATATTCTCATTGCAGCTTCATTTGATGGTGAATTTAGTATGTCAGACTGAGGATCTGTATTCTTTATTACACAACCTTTGAAGAGTGCAATTACAGAGTAATTTTTTCAATACATATAAATATGCATATGTATATCACGATAAATTTATAAAATTGTATTTTCCATTACAAAAAAAATTTAAAGTTTTGATACTGCAGCAATAATTTTTGGTACATAGGTTAAGAAAAAAATAACCATTCCAAATCTGTTTTTGTAACTATCGTTGATCGTTGCGCGCAAAAGCTATGTCCGTTTTAATTTTAATAATTATAAACAGTGTTCGAAAAGAAACAGTACACTAAAATAACGTACCGAACCAGGTACGGTATCACTAAAAAATATTTTAGTGTACCGTACCGGTACGCAACCACTAAAAAATATTTTAGCGTACCGTACCGGAGCACAACGAAAATCGTAGTGAACCGCAGTCGGTACACTAAAAAATCGTAGCGTACCGCAGTCGGTACACTAAAATATCGTAGTGTACCACTGGTCGGTTCACTAAAAAAATAACGTACCGGTAATGTACCACACATGTGTTTTTTTTAATTATGAGGAAATATGAATTGTTATATGCTTTCTTGGGAAAGAAGGCAAGTATAATAAATAAAATTCAATATTGTATAAATAAATTACATTTTAATCGTTTATAAATATTGAGAAATTTACTAGAAAATATAATGTTGTTAAAAAAAATCGTGAATTATAAAATCATTTACATGAATGAGTAAAGAATAATTTTACTATTTTGATGTCATTAGCATTTTTTGGAAAAAGATTATTCAGAAAAATTTAATATTTGCTATACAATCCACATTAATATTACCAGTACCAACAAAAAATTCTATTTTGTTTGTAGCGAACAGTACTGTTCATCACTAAGGTTTTTTTTTTCCAAGCTATGTTTATTTACACATTTAAAAGTATTTGTAGCCAAATTACAAATTTTAATATGAATTTTTCAATATGGAATGTATTTATCATAACACCAGTATGAGGTTACTAATTGACGTCATAAGGATGTTTAAAATCCCCTCGTGTAAAATCATTATTATTGGCGGCACCAATAACAGAAAATCTATTCATAGCAAGGTAATGTGGACGATCAACGAGAATTTTGCCTGTTACTTTGTGGTACTACTGAAAAGGACGAAGCAGTAAAAATTCGTAGTTCGTATTGTTGGAACAATGAAAATAATATACATACATATCTGTAATGTAACATACATGTGTTTTTATGAATTATGAGAAAATGTAAAATTTTTAATGGTTTTTTGTTTTATTATGGAAGACTATATAAATTGACCCCATAATTGTGTTATATACATATGTATATCCAAAATATTTGTATAAAGTAATAAGGCACGTGTTGGTGTCACATTGATGTTTTTTGGGCCAAACAAACAGTGGAAAAAACACCGATATAGCGCGCCAAAACTGAAAAAATCACATACGCCGATTTAAAAATTATTGGTGCAGTATTGATCTAAGGTGTCCACAGAATCTAACGACAGTTAAAATAATTTGTTTACATCAGCCAAAGCGGAATAACGGTTTATTTTTTGTTCACAATTTATGGACTGGTTTTTATAATATATTTTAGTAGTAAATTTGCGATCGTCGTATGCAGTCTTCCTACAAAGTAATTTTAAAGGTTTTCGTGAAGACAGGTGAGTAAAAAATATTTTATATAATATGTTATTTATTGTAATTCGGATTTTACACATATGTAAATCACGTGACATCCGCTTTTCTTTCAAATTCTGTACTTTGTTAAAGCTATTTAGTAGGGAGTGTCGCGGGATGGCGCATAGATTTTTTATTTTATTTTTAGTACATATAGTTCTTACCAAATTTGTAAAGTTTTAGCTGCAACAAAGTGCAGCAACATATTTTATAATTGTTTTTATTATTATTTTCTATCTAAAACAAGTAAAAAAGTATCAGTCGGCTTTGCCGACAGAGGTATACCCTCAGCATGTGTATATTGAAACAATTTTTTCCCAAAATACGTATTATTTAGGGGGTTTTAAAAAATTTGGGCGTTTGAACCGACAAAAACGTTGATTAGGATTAAAGATCAAAAGTTTTGCGGAGGAGATACTAAAAGGAATGGATCGACATTGACCGTTATGGAAGTGGATCTCCAGCCACAACATATGGTGTCATAGGGGGTTTTTACACTCTTCGGGCTGTTTGCTCAAGAAGTATGGAATTGTCCCTAAAAAAACTTTTAATATCGTAATTGAGGCAGCGAATGCAAGTTGCTTCAACAAAAATCAAAGTGATTCGATATCAGGTCTTAAAGTGAACTTGTCTGAAAATTTTTGTGTGGGAGGTACCGGATGCAGTGGACAAATATAGTCCATATTTGAACCTGATCTATATCTGGTAGATATATTAGGATGTGTAAAGTATAGACCAATTCGGCCACTCCCTTCAAGAGTTACCGTACGAACAATTTTTCCGAACATTTTTGAACTTTTGTGGGGAAGGTACCCGAAGGAGTGGATCGATATGGCTTATCTTCAAACTTAAACTATGTTTGGATAAAATATTACTAAGGCCATATTTTGGACCGAATCGGCAGATCCGTTCGAGAGTTATCTTGCGCTCCAACCACGGAGTTTTTCTGCAACTTTCATGCTATTTTCTCAGGAAGTATGGACTTGCCCCTGATGAAACTTGTATCGTCGTATGTAGGGCAGTGAATACAAGTTGCTAAAACAAAAATCAATGCGATTCGAGAGATGGCCCTAAACTGAACTTTTCCAAAATTTTGTGTGGGAGGTACCCGAAGGAGTGGACCTATTGAGACCATATTGGAACCTCATATTACTCTGGTAGAAAGTTTACGCTATACAAAGTATGCACCAAATCGGTCATTCCCTTCAAGAGTTATCGTGCGCACAAACTTTCCGAACATTTTCGAACTTTTTTGGGGGAGGTATCGGAAGGAGTGGGTCGATGTAGCTCATCTTCGAACTTAAACTAAGTTTGGGCAAAATATTACGAAAGCCAAAATTTGAACCGATTCGGTTCATCCGTTCGAGAGTTATCGTGCGCTCCAGCCAGCAGGACAGACAGACAGACGGACAGACAGACGGACGGACATGGCTAGATCGACTCCAAATTGTCTGAAACACATTTGGTCCAAACATACTTGGGGTCTAAAACCATTATTTCGATGAGGCACATTTTCATCGTATCAAAGTGTATATACCCTCCTTAGCCTAAAGGCTGAGGGTATAATTAGCAAAATTCGGGCGGTACATTTCTATCGGGGTCATATCAAAACATGAACCTGTGCAGACAATTCTCCGTCGGAATATTTTATACTCCCAACGTAGACTAAATGCCAAGTTTCAACTAATTCGGTTGGATAACGTGGCTACAACCTTCAAAATAATCAATATCGGCGGAACCGTTCTATGGGGGCTATATAAAAACGTGGACCTGTACCGAAAATTCTTATAGGAATGCATGTATAACCCCAACGGACACTAGATACCAAATCTAAGCCATTTCGGTGGGATAATGCGGTAGAAATCTTTAAAATACCGAAAATCGGCAGGTACCGTTATATGGGTAAAAGTAGAAATTTACTAAATATATTAATAAATGAAGTACACTTGTCAATCTATAGCTGTTCTTATCTAAATTATGGACAAACGTAAACGTATTCTACCAGCAGAAAGTTTGAGTTTTTGAGGCATTATTCTCATATTCTTACCATGGCAGAACTACCAGGTAGTGGTATCACACCAGCTGATCGAATATGAAAAGTAAAATCACTTTATAAAAAGATTATGTTTGTTGTAATTTCCCCAACAACATAAAGAAAGTTTTGATATAACATATTCAAATTTTTACGATGACACTACCTGTGTAATTGTGCCATGATTCTTACCATTTTTTTGTTACCTATTACAAACGGATTTTATGTTTTATGCAATTTTATTTTAATTAATTCAAACATATCAACATTAAAACTTCAACAGAATAAACATATTAAAATTTTAAAATATATTAGCTGGAGACTCAATCTTTAGTGATCCGACTGTGGCTGTTTTGTTTGTTCATGTGGATTGGACAACAAACATAACCTTTCTATGAATTGACTTTTGCCGCAAATAAACATCCTTATGACACCAACATATTAACGTTATTCTTTTCCATTCATAGAAATGGTTTTATGATACATGCATTATCACCCTTTTTACTTGTAAAAACTGTATAATTATTTAACTAGGGAACAAATAATATTTAAAAAGCAGTGTTTTAATATGTACATTGACTACAAGGACCCTAATGAGCTCATAATAAAATTTTCTCAAAGCGAGTAAATAGAAATACATACATTAATAATATGGATTTTAAACCTAATACTATAATAGAGGGTGGTTCACTAAAACTTCTTATAGAATTTATTAAAATATGTATTGGTTGGAAATTTTAGCTAATTTCATATTTTACACTAATTTTCTCAAAATTCGTATACCGACCGAATTTACCACATTCGTGCATTTAATTTATATAATCTTGAATTTTAGTTACTATTCTTGCCCTTATTCTCAAAAACATCAAACATATAATTTTTCATCACAATTTACAAAAAACACACGTGCGGTACATTACCGGTACGTTATGTTTTAGTGAACCGACCGGTGGTACACTACGATAATCGTACTGTACCACAGTCGGTTCACTAAAAAATCGTAGCGTACCGCAGTCGGTACACTAAAAATCGTTGTGTACCGCAGTCGGTACAGTAAGATTTTCGTTGTGCTCCGGTACAGTATCACTAAAATATTTTTTAGTGTTTGTGTACCGGTACGGTACATTATCGTAGCGTACCTATCCACCTTGGTACGGTACAGAACGGTACGGTACGATTCCATAGTGTTTATTTTCGAACACTGATTATAAAAAACTAGCAGACCCGGTTCCGTGTTGCTGGCCCCGGCTTGATTTCAACAGACAGACAATTCTAAGTAGATAAAACCATGTCCGTTCGGGTTATATCGACTTAGAATTGTTTGCTTATCAAGATTTTATATATTTTATGTCTCCGACGAATATTTTGAGTAATCATGGGAGAGCTGAGTGGTCTCTCCTAGGAAGAAAATGCTGGCCATATAGATACTTATGGTAATGCTTGACGCTCTCCACAACTGTCAGCAGCTCTCGTCTCGTCACGCAGTAATTCTTATCAGGCTTTGATAACGTTCGGCTGTTGTATCCAATTACCTTTTCTTGGCCGCTGATTTGCTGCGTTAGTACACTGCCGATACCATAAGCGCTAGCGTCCGTATCCAGAACAAATTTTCCGCAGACCATAGGGTAGGCCAAAAGCGGGGCTGTGTATAGATTTCTTTTAATTTTCTAAATGCCTCTTTCTGTTCCTCGTTCCACCGAAACTTTTGCCCTTCTGCGTTGATCAGTGGAGGCTGACGGGGAAGCTGGTAAAATTTGAAACGAGTCGTAACTCATACAGTTTTTGCGGCCTCGATCCGTCCTTATGCCCTCGGCTGTAAGACGACGCCCCACGAACTTCACTTCTCGTTGGAAGAGAATACACTTTTTTCGTTTTCAGTTTTGGACCTGCTGACGACAGTGATTGGAGAACATCCTTTAAGTTCTTCAGGTTTTGGTCGAACGTTTTTCCCATGACAATGATGTCATGCAGATAAATTAGGCAAGACTTCCAGTTCAGCCCCTTTAATACCCGATCCATCAGCCTTTTAGAAGTAACCGGGCGTTGCAGAGTCCGAATGGCATGAAATTGAATTGTCAGATACCGCCATTGACGCCAAACTCTGTTTTCTCATTATTCTTTTCGGCGATCTCTACTTGCCAATAACCACTCCGCCAGCCGAGGATAGATAACCATGACGTCCCGGCTAGTGTATGCAATTTGTAGTCAATTCTTGGGAGCATAGCTGTCTTTCTTGGTGAAATAATTTAATTTCCAATCGTCTACGCATAATCGGATGCCTTCATCTTTCTTTTTAACCAACACCACTGGGGAGCACCATGGAATTGACGATGGCTCTATCTCGCCGCTCTCCTCCATGTCGGCTATAAGCTTATGGACCTGCCAGTGGCAACCTTCTGGAAGCCTACTTTGTTGGTACATGCTTCCAGAGGAGCTGTTTGCAGTTATTCTTCACGGAAAGTGATAGGTTGCGTATCCATGCTTTGATATAAGCTTCCAGACGATTTGTCAGTATTATTTTCCAAGTTAATTACAGCTTTGGCTGGAGTAAATTGTCCAACATCGAAAAATTTGCTTATTTGCTCTTCATCGTTTGACAGGTTTAGAACTCGAACTGGAATTAAGCCCACATTGTTGCTTCTTACCAAACCATGTGCTATTAAGATGTTGTTGTTTCTGATTTTTTCGGGTTCGCCCACCCACAAATTGTCCGCTCTACAATCTTCATCAATTGGGCACCCACATTTTTGCTTCGGCATTTGGTGGTATTATTTCTGGATAATCCGTAGTCATACGTCTAATAGGTGAACTTTTATCATATCCCACATTTAACGAAATTTCGACGTTAGACCAGGTCATCACACGATTTTTCATGTCCAGATTAACACCGAAGGCAATCATGAAATCTGAAATTATGGTTTCGTCTACTATATCGTACACGATAAAGTCATAACTTGCTGATTTAATAGCAATAGTTAGCTTTAAAACTTTTCTACAAAAGTGGTGTCTTAGACACACCGTTCGGACTCGGCGATAAACTGTAGGTCCCATATCATTGAGTTAATATGAATCGGGGTGCACTCATTGATATGAGAGAAGTCTCCCTTGTCCCTTATGGGATGTTTGTGGAACAATTATAGTTAGCTTTAAGGTGATCCTTCCATATACTGCTGTGGGTTCTCCAGTTGCCGTGAGCAGTCTGAGTCCATTTAATGGCTCTACTTTACCAGATCCGCTCTAATGATGGACTTTGATGCACCAGTATCTATAGTAAGGGTACGTTTATCATCGTTGATGTAACCAGTGGTTGTAAGATTGTGATTTTTCTGCTGACCTATCGTAATTGTAGGGCCATCGTGGATAGGAGCCGGTTTACTAATGGTTCTCTCCCGGATATGCCAACAGCACCAACCGCTCAACTTCGGTAGCAAAGTCTTGTAGGGTTTCATTTGTTTCTGGGCTCTTCCCCTTAACGTTCAAGTGCGGCAATAATATCTGAACTTAATTGTAAAATGTTTCCTAATCCCACTTCTGACACCAACTGTTACGGAATCAGGGTTTGGCTTAATCCAGTGAAGACGTTGTTTTATTCCCCTACACGATTTGTACTAAATAAAAAGAGGGTTAGTTTTAAATTACGATTCTACAATGCATTATTGACTTTACTTCAGTTATCCACACAAAACTTCATTTCAGTTAGTTTTCACTTTACTTCTTTACTTACAATTACGGTTTAAGATCGCGTTATAATTCACAACTAAACTCCCAGGCGCTCCTTTCCCCGGCCCGCTAGTACGTTGACTGTTCTAGTCCCATTGATCTGGGATATTCAACAATGTTCAGGAGAACTGGTAACCGATTGACAAATACGCACTTGTGCGCACATTCAAACATACCGGTGAGTGTTAACAAGTATAGGGGCTGCGGTATCGCATAATCGAATAGTCAAAATTAATAAAAAGAATGAGAACAATAACAATAGCTAAGTAAACAGTACAAATTAACACTAAGCGATAAATTCATAATTGTAAACTCCATACAGTTGTTGTTGCAAAAGAGAGAAACAGAGAACTGAAAGCGTATAACAAGAACAATAACAAAACAAACATAGAAGACGGTGTTCTTGAATCAACTTTAAATGGAAGGTGCTTACACCTGGGAATTTTTTGCGGATTCTGAAATTAAAAATGTTCATAGATGAGAAAAACCGGAGCGCTTTTTAAATAAATCGCGATTCAAGTTAACATTTTAATGGATTTTTTTGGTTTTCACGATTTTGCTTGGAAACCGCAAGCACCATCGAATTGGACTAAGGAAAATGTTGAAGCTATGAAAATTCTCTCAAGATTTACCTTTATCATAATATCATAGGTTTTACAGTTATTGATATATAGAAGTTCAAATTGGGACAATGCATTGACTGTGTCGCTACCTTATAAAACAAGTCCATACATGGTGCGCCTTAACTAACCTTAAGTGAAAAGGGCTTACACCTGGGAAGTTTTTGCGGATTTTGAAACAGCAATGTTCATAGGTGAGAAAAATCGAAAAACAAGAAAAAATCGCTGGAGGGATGTTTAAACAAATCGCTGCCAAAATTCATATTTTTAGGTTTTCGCAATTTTGCTTGGAAACTGCAAGTTCTATCGAGATGGGGCTAAAGAAAATGTTGTAGCTATGAAAATTCTCTAGATGATTGGCCGTTATGGTTTTACCTAATTGGAGATATGTAGATGTTCAGGTCACATATTTGGTTTTTTATACCCAACACCACTATGTGGAGAGCGTATTATAAGTTGGTTTTGGCCAAAAAGTTTGTAACGCATCGAAATAATGGTCGTAGACCCATACATATATATACCAAAATGAATGTCTCGACGAGCTGAGTCGATCTGGCTATCAGTGTCCGTCCGTCCGTCCGTCTGTCCATCTAAACCTTGTAATCACGCTACAGGTCGCAATTTTGATCGGATCGTCACGAAATTTTGGATGTTGATGGGGGTCCCGGAGGGGAAGAAGCCTATTGATTTTGGTGATGGTCGGATAATATTTAGTGGTCGGAAAGGGCAAAAAACTTAGGTGGATAAAAAGACAACGTTTTTTTCCAAAGCGAATATCTCAGCTTCTATATGGGGTAAACCGAAAGCAAGACCTGACAATAAAAGTAGAGAAAAATCACCTATCTAATGATGTAAAGTAGGTGCTCGTAGGCGATCAAACAACGAAGATATCACAATAGTAGGAAATAATTAATTATATTGACGAATATCACAGCTTTGGTTTTAAACTTTCCAAAAGCAAAGCCTGACTATGAAAGAAAAGATCCCGGCTTTACAATGATGTAAACTTGGTCGGCGTAGGTAACCAAATAACGGAGATATCGCAATAGTCGGTAATACATCCCATTTTTCTATTTCTTTTGGAAATCACGCTACAGGTCGCAATTTTGATCGGATCGTCGCGAAATTGTGTGGGTTAATTGGGGTCCCAAAGAGAGAGAAGCTTATTGATTTTGATGATGGTCGGATAATATTCAGGGGTCGGAATGGGCAAACACTTATTTGGAGCAAGGTCAACGTTTTATTTCAAAGCCAATATCTCTGTTTCTTTAGAAGGTATATCTAAGGCAAAACCTGACAAGGAAAGTAGAAAATATCACCTTTACAACGATGGAAAGTAGGTTGTCGTAGCTGCTCAAACAACAGAGATAACGCAATAGTCGGTAATGCATCCCATTTTCCGATTTGTTTGTAATCACGCTACAGGTCGCAATTTTGATCGGATCGTCGACCACTATAGTAGGTAATGCATCCAATTCTTCCATTTTTTGCAATCAAGTTACAGGTCGTAATTTTGATCGGATGGTCACGAAATTTTGGTTGCTTCTAGGGGTCCCAGAGAGAAAGAGGCATATTATGTTTGGTGGTAGTCGGATTATATTCCCTAAAAGAAATGTTTACCAGTGAAAAGCTTATGCACAGTGGTAGTGGTGTAGGGTATCACATGGTCGGTCCCGTCCCGACTATAACCCTTGCTCACTTGTTTTTGTTAGGCTTTCGCGATTTGCTTAAAAACGGTAAGACCTATCGAATTGGGACTAGAATCTTTTAGCTGTAAAAATTCTCTACAAGATTGGCTTTCGTAATTTCCTTGTAAAACTTTCCTGATTTGTATTTTAGGTCGTTGATGATATTGTCCGCATATAATAACAGCGTCATATTTTGAAAATTTGAGTCACATTTTCCAACCACATCGATTGATTCTACCTTACCAAAATTTGTCATATTGGTCCATATTTGCTACAACCCATATACAACGTGTTGCAACGGTATGGCCTGGCTTATGGTATTTTGAACGTTTCAGTCAGATTTTCCCATCAAATCGGCTGTGGGTTGTCATTTTCTGTTCGAATAGTGTAAACTTAATATAATTCCACTGAATCTTAAGCAATATACATAGTAAGAACAATATATATTAATCGAATAATAGTTCACCGCCAACAGCCTTATTTGACATGAAATAAACACATGTTCAATACTCTTTGTTCGACGAAGTCACGTTAATGTCAATAAACAATTTCATTTATTAAATGGTCGTATTTGTTATACTCTCTATAATATTGGAAATTTGCCAGCATCTGTGGTTTCAGCTATCAGTGAAATGTACATACCTACATATATATGTATGACAGGTCATGCCCTTCATTGATGCTGCTATACTTACATATTGGCACAATATGTGATTTCATATCAATATTTCATTTCCTATAATTCATGTCCCCTAGTTGTTCATCAATGATAGGCTGATGTTATTGGTGTTATCTTTTATTTTTGTTGTTTATAAATTTGTTATACACCAAGAAGCAGACGAATAGCATCACCAAACATTACAAGATCACATCATAATTCATATTTACTTAATGTGTTGTGCACTTCAAAGTTAAGAATATTCTGTGTAGTTGGCTACAGAAATGGCGTCATTCATGCTTTCAATAATCACGCCCAAATAAACAACGATAAAAACGCCAACAACGATATTACATATAAGTGAAATTTTGTTCTTCTCTGGGGTAGCTATCACTTTATATTGGTTTGGTAGATAGAGCAGGAATTCATCATAGCATTTGTGCTTTCCAAATACATCCAAGAGGTCACGTATGCAATTTTTAGTAGCAACGAAATTTACATTAATTTGTCAGATATAACATAAACCAAAGTACCAGCATTAAATGCCATATAGACGAAGAAGCTGAACTTAGGGAGGAACAATACTTATTAATAACTAGCAGACCTGGGTATGAATTTTTAATGACAACATTTTATGGACAATAACATATGGATGACTTAAAATTCAAAAATAGGTATTTTCTACCTCATTTCTTCGGGTCCATTGTAAAGCCGAATAATTCTTTGAGGATTTTAAATTTATTAACAGCCTTTATCTGTAACTTTCCTTTTTTATGGACTTTATCAGATTTTTTCGTCCAATGATGCTATCTAATTATAAAAGTAACAAGTAAAAAGTCGTTAAGTTTGGTCAGGCAGAACTTTTCATACCATCCACCAAAAATATTTTAATTTAAAATTGAATAATTAGTTGACGATTTTTAGTTTGTTTGGTGACCACTGAGAACCTCATATGTCAAATTAAAGCTAAAATTTTAACTAAAATCGTCAAAATACCGAAAATCGGGAGGTGCCGTTAATGGGGGCTATACTAAAACATAGACCTATGTTGACGATTTTTAGTGAAGAAGTTTCGTGACCACTGAGAACCTCAAATTTCAAATAACAGCTAGTTCGGTTTAAAGTTTTAGCAAAAATCCTCAAAATACCGAAAATGGGAAGGTACTGTTATATGGGAGCTATATCAAAACATTAACCCATATTGACGGTTTTTGGTGGAGAAGTTTCGTGACCAGAGAGAACCTCAAATGTCAAATTACAGCTAGTTCGGTTAAAAAGTGTCGTTAAAATACTCAAAATAACGAAAATATATATAAAGGTACCTCCCATATGGGGGCTATAACAAAACATGAACATATGTTGACGATTTTCGGGGGAAAACTTTCGTAACTACCGAAAACCTAAAATAACGAATTACAACTACCTCGGTTAAAAATTGTAGCTAAAATCCTCAAAATACCGAAAATGGGAATATGCCCTTATTTGAGGGTTATACCAAAACATGAACCTATGTTGACGTTAAAATTTGTAGTAAAGTATATTTTTATATTAGTTTATTACTCTCTAAGTTACTCTCACTCAATTATTTGTTCCTTAGTTCATTACTCTCTAGAATCTAGAGTCTAGATTATCTTTTTTCAATTATGTTGTTTGCTCTCGTGCTCATGGCATAGGCATTGTGGCATGCTTACATCGGTCATAGATCAGCCGTGTGCATGGCCATCCACTGGTGGTTTCTGTAAAATACTCTTAATTTAATTAATTCAACAACACTTGGGCGTTTAAGTATTTTTTGTAATAATTCTTTAATAATTCATTTGTAGCACGATTTTAGGAAACATTAGTGCTTAAAAATGTCTAAATATGTAATGAAACAACAAGAAAAATTAAATATTCAGGTATGTGATGGAAAACGATTCGACTCGTTTTGCCATAAATCGAAATCGTATATCTCTAATTTTGGTGAATATTTTAATGAAATTGAAAATGGATTTTAAAAATATTATTCAAGTAAGGGGCTTTTGCGAAGCAAAACTATATATATCATCAAAGGCACTCCGATTACACTGTGCAACAAAATGGAGCTCAAAGTCTGGGGGGTGAAAAATTCCTATTGGAGATGAAAGCCCTTGGTGAGTATATACAGAACCCCGAAGGACAGATTCGCCGTGAGTCGATCTTTCGTGATATGGCGTGATAAAGTTTTTGCTAGAGACCCTGTAAGCCATCAGGAATTAGCGTTATATCTTTGTCCACTGTTGCTTTAGCTTATTTTTGATATGACATGTCTTCAGTCAAATCGAATGAGGATTATTTTCGTAGAGCACTTCGACCATCTAACTCGCTTCCTTCAATGTCCTTTTCGTCCTTTATTAGCCGCTATAAAAGTACCACAAGATGAAGTTTTTCAACTTCGAAATGTTCAGCAAAAATGTCGGCCAGAAAATTTTAGGTACGGCTCTCATTGACAACAAATCGATGTTGTCGCGTTTTCGTGGTCGTTTTGTGCATTTACCCCTGTTTGCTCAGAAAAAACTGTGTTTTTGTATGTTCTGTAGCGAATATACAAAAAACAAAATATAGTATTTTTCTGAACAAAAACGGGGTAAATGCCCAAAACGACCACGAAAACTCGACATAATCGATTTGTTGTCAATGAGAGCCGTACCAAAAATTTTCTGGCCGACATTTTTGCTGAACATTTCGAAGTTGAAAAACGTCATCTTGTGGTACTTTTATAGCGGCTCTTAAAATAAAGGACGAAAAGGACATTGAAGGAAGCGAGTTAGATGGTCGAAGTGCTCTACGAAAATAATCCTCATTCGATTTGACTGAAGACATGTCATATCAAAAATAAGCTAAAGCAACAGTGGACAAAGATATAACGCTAATTCCTGATGGCTTACAGGGTCTCTAGCAAAAACTTCATCACGCCATATCGCGAAAGATCGACTCACGGCGAATCTGTCCTTCGGGGTTGTGTATATACTCACCAAGGGCTTTCATCTCCAATAGGAATTTTCCAACCCCCAAAATTTCGGTTCACAGTGTTATATACCATTTCGATTCTGCAAATCGAGTCGATTCGGTTTTCATCACATACATGATTAATTCTGTCTTAAATGTTCTCTTTTCCTATTTTGCTCATCATTAGTCATAGATGCAGAAAATAAATTAATAAAATACAGAATAAAATGGAAATAAACTGCTGCAGTGTTTTATTTATTACAACAAATAGAGACACTAGTCGTGTCTACTACAAATTGCACCTAAAATCAAAATACATATACAGTATGCAGAGTTCATAATTCTATATTTTGTATGCAAATATGAAACAACTGATTGGAATTACTATAACTAAGAAAGATTTAAGAATAACCAAACAAATTTTTAACTTATTCCGTCATTTAGGTATAGATGGCGCCCGTGTGGGCGGCAAAGTTCGCATTCATATACCTATAAGCACTATATATTTAGGGCTTAGAGATTTTTAAAGCAAAATACCGTCAATTTTTTCTTTTCTTCTTTTGGAGTGCCTCTGCTATAGAAATATGTAAAAATAACGATAATTTAATTAAAAATGTTGCATGAATAAAAAGTCGGACAAACATTTGAAATTCTTAAGAAAATTGTGGTAGATATGATTAAGTATGACAATTTTGGACGAAGATAGCTAATAGCAGTCCTTCTGTAACAATATTTGAGGTCTAATATGAAAATAAATGTTGTCAGCGTTTGGAAATGCAACAAGTTTTTTACGTTCCCTTCCGACTTATATGCAATATGATACTAGTGTATGATTTTTCTATATATCCACTGCATCCACCTAAAATTGATGCTGACATTTTGAAGCCGGAATTTCGGGGTTTTTTGAATTTTTTAAATAATCCGGACGCGCAACAAGATAATATTCCAAACTCATAAGAGGATTATAGAACTCGTGATTTTACGTCATTTAATGTATATCTCATGAGTGTGCCCCTTACAGTATCCTAGTAATTGGAAACTAAAGGCCAAAATTTGGTGCGTGAATTTTCTTAAAAATCCTATTTTTTGCGTTTAAAACTCACAAGTGTCAATCAATTTCCTTTGAACCCCGCGTGAATTTCGTTTTTTACTCGACGGATCTAATGAGCCCTTCCGCCAAACGAATCCATCCACTAAAACCGCGGATATATATTCCTTAAAAATAGGAAAATCAGCAAAAATATATTTTGACAAATTGGCATACTAAACCGCAATTTTCTTTAACAATTTTTACATAAATGGAATCCTTTATACGTGATTATGATATTTGCGAAAACGGGTGTCATAACTTATAGAGATACGCAAGTAATATGGATCTTTTATGCAAAATTTAATGTGGAGGCACATCCGCGGTTCTTCAAGAATCTATTTGAAATATGTGTATATTGACGTATTTTTGATGGGGGCTAATGAAACCGGATGCGCATAAAAATTGCGCGACTTTTACCCAATTGAAGGTTTTTGGCATTGTGAGATGCAACTGGCGGCACACTTTGACCGCTGAGTGAAACATCGAAATATGCATAGATATTGAAAAAGATTGATTAGCTGTATCCAACATCGGATGCGCATCAACCGACTTTAACTAATTCGTGAATAATAGTATTTTTAGTTTTCATATTTTTTGAATGATTGAATTTTTAATATTACTCTTAATTTCCTATCCTTATAAGTTATCACAGTAAGCAGTTAAGCTTTCGCGATGGTAAACCATATTTCTTGATGAAGTTTTAGCAGTATACATTAATTATTGTATGGGATTTTAGCGAAATAGTTGGAGAACTCCCAAATATTTTTTCTAATCGAACCAAAAAATATATTTTGAGTTACATTTTAACAATAAGGTTTTTCTCTCTTGTTGTTGCTATAATATGCAATTTATATAGCCAATGTTTATAATTTTGGTTTCATATTTTTTACGCGTTGTCTAGATTCTGCAGGTATTTTTAATTTATTTCTTAGAGGTTTATACGGACTCTGAGGTAGTAAAATTTAGATTTGCTCCCAGATTTTTTTATTTTTTTTCCGCGAAAATAAAAACAAATTTTAGAAATTATGGTGCATCTACGGATGCCTGTCAAATGCTGTTGCTGATATATGCATACATTTTCTCAATACAACAAATAACACATTTTAAAATATTTTTTCTTTATAAGAGAATAGAAACCGCTATAACTTTTGCGCGCACCGGCTAATTTTGTGAACGCGAACAGATTTTAAACCAGAATTTTTTCCATAACCTTGTACCAGAAATCGTAGATGTGCTCGCAAAAAAAAAAATTTTAATTTTTTCAAATGGAACTGTAAAGGAAATTTGGGTTTTACCATATAAAAGAACGTAGTGTTAGTTACAACGCGTATAACTCAAGAACGGCTGAACTGGTTTTAATAATTCGCACCACTTCGGAATAGCGCCATGGCGGAAAAGATAAAACCTAAAAAATCGCGAAAATTTACAAAACCTATTCACAAGAAAGTTAGTTTTTGTACACATTTCTTTGGAGTATTTATGTTAGTTTTTTTTTTAACGAATAATGTATGTTTACGCGCAAACAGTATGTGACATGTTATATTTCGGCTTTGTCATTATTTGAATGATCTAGAAAATTATTTTATTTACTACAATACAGTTGATTTGCATTAAAATTATTTGGAAAAAGAGAAAGAGATCCAAATTGTAAACGATTATTAGCGGTGTCGTGTCCAATAATTTTTGGAGGATTTTTTGGGAAACTAATGTAATATGTAATATTTTGTAACCGTGAGTAACGACAGAAATATTTTTCATATGGTTTTGATATGTTTCCACATATTCCAGTGCCGCGAGAATATTTGAATAAATCCTATCAAATGTATTTATATCAGTAACCGAGAATACGCTCAGCGCCATGTTGAAACAGCCAGACTTTGAGCATTAAAACATTAAAATTTACAAACAATTGTCTGCAAAACAAATTTTTGGTGATTATGAAAATACCGAATATCAGGCGGTGTCGTTCTATCGCACAGTGGATGCGCCCAACGAAAAATCAAAAAATTCATGTCATCGTTTTAAAAATTTAAAGATGCAAATAAATCGCTTCAAAACATTCCAAATTTTTCGAAACTCAACTGATTTTTTCCATTTTCGCGGTTCTTAAGGAAAAAGAGCCTCACAAACATGACTAGTTTTGAAGAAAAAATGTATTTAAAAATGAGAAAAAATAGTTATATACTAAGCGAATTTATGAAACAAAGGACTATTATTAACGCCTTGAAAACTCGTGGAAGAAAAAGACAAAGTTTTGAGCGTATTCACTTTAACAAATAAGTTATTTTTTTTTGGTACACCCTAATGTTGGGCCACGCCAAAACGTGGAGATTTTCCCTGCCCTGAGAACTAAAGATACATTATTACATATAATTCTGCAGGAAAAGGTGATTAAAGCTAAAGCTAAAGAAGAAGGATGGTAACCCTATATGATGGCTGTAGTCAAAAGTGGACCGATATAAAATTTCTTTGTGTGGTGTTCTGAACTCTGAGTTCATTATTAAAACCTATTCGTTTAGAATATTTGGTTTTGAAATCTGCCCAAATAAGTCTATATATCGAATCATATGGGGAGTAAACCAAATCATGGACCAATACTGACAATTTTTCGTGGGGATGCTTACTATGCAATAATAACTCCCGGATTACAGCAAATTTGGTTGAACAATGTCTTGATGACAGTAAAATGCTAAAATTCAAGATGATGAAATGATGGGAACCACGCGCAATCTTTTACGTAGGACTGCAATATTATTATTAGAGTATTTTTAGGCCCCGAGGACACATTGATAAAAATTTCAGTTCGATATATTATCTAGAAGTATTTTTGTCACACCTTCCCATGTAAGTGCCACCACTGTGATATCGGTGCTTTATCGAAAGGTGTATGAAAGGTTTGTACCTCTACCGAACACTAAGTAGCAAATTGTGTCCGTTTCTATTGTATATCGTGGCTTACGCTAAAACAAGTAGAAACAGCGTTAAGTTCGACTAAGCATAATTTATATTGAAACCAGATAATGTTGTAGGATAATGTTGCTAAAACTTTAAAAATACCGAAAATCGGATGGTTCTACCCTATGTTGGTTATATGAAAACGTGGACATGCACCGAAAATTTTCTTCTTTAGGATAATGAGTCGAAAACCTTAAAAATACCGAAAACCGGTACCATTCTATGAGGGCTATGCCGATATGTGGATCAGTACCAACAATTCTCTGCAAAAATTTTGTTTATTCCAACGAAGACTATACACCGAATTTTATCCATGGCGGTTAAAATCTTAAAAATACCGAAAAACCCCCGTAGGGCTTTATGGGATCTATTAAAACAAGAGCCTGTAGTTAAAAATTTCTGAGGGAAAGGTTTGGAGCTCCAACGACGACTAAAAATTATATTTCCTCAATTTGTATGTGATAATGAAGCTCAAACCTCCAAAATCAGGAGGTACCGTTGTATGGGGGCAATATCAAAACGTGTGCCTATACCGACAATTCTCTGCAGGAATATTACATAACAAATTCCAAACATCCTAGCAGTAATAGAAATTTTGTTCCTAATTATAAAGGTCTATTTTAAATATTGCCTGATGTATCTTGATTCCAACATACAATTTTATGCTTATGTGCGATTCTCTACTACATTTTGTTAGTTATCGACAAAAATCTGTTAAAACAGAAAATTATGAATGAAAATTCAAGTAAATGTTGACAACTCTGTTGCTATCGATAGAACTTTACGTTATAGGGTATCCGACTAATAGTTTGATGTGTTACAAACAGAATGACAAAGTTATTTATACCCTCCATCTTATGGTGGTGGGAATAAAAATATCTAACAAATGACGGCATGTACCTTTCTTTGCGAAGTTCCGAGCATAATTGCTACTTACAGTATCTAAGATTCCTTCAGTTTAAGATGAAAGATCTTAAACATATGAGAACGAGAAGATATTACCATCAATTCATACTGCACAGTTTACTCGAAATATTTCATAGTTTACATTCTACATCGTCTTAAATAATATAAATCAAAGATTCAATTTCCAAGTGCTATTGACCTCTGCAACGTGATCTCAAAGAATAGATATTTGAACTCATATTATCAAATTTAATCCACGTCTGCGAGACGAAGTTCGCCGTGTCCACCAGTATGGAATAACTATTATATGTTACGAAAGTACAATGGTACACAATTTTAGGTAAAGAAGTTGTTTGACCACTGGGAACCCCAAATAAATATTCGTAATTTTAGCTTATGTGGTCAGATAAAAACTTGAAAATACCTGAATTCGGGATGTATTGTTATATGGGGGATATACCACAAAGTGGGTATATGCCCACATTTTTGATGGAGAAGTTTGAGATAAAATTATTTTTTATCCAAGTAAAATTTAATTTTTGAAAGTAGTGGTTTCATGGATTTGGCGCACTTTTACATTGAAATTCTTATTAACGATGACATGTAAACCAGCATCTTCATACAATACACAATAAATCTTATTGACTGTAAAGCAGTTTGATTATCCAAGGTACAAACATGTTCTATGCTTAACTTTAAACGCATAGCTTAAACATTTTATAGATAAAAATTTAAGAACATATATCTGTACCTGTAAACTATAAAGACATATGTACATTTATCCACAATCATATTTATAGTAAGGATATACAGTAGCATCTCAATAAGTCGTACCCTGATAATTCGTTGAAGTCAACAATGCACACGAAAGGTATTGGGTTAATGTTGTACTTTATCTGAGTTTATTAAGTTTTGTCCCACAAAACTTCATTCTAGATAGAAGACGTCAAAGACAAAAGTAATCAAAATAAGTCGCCGAATAAATGAAATATGTATTTGCAATATACATATATCAGGAAACTATATGCATCAAGTTTGCCAACAAAACACCCAAATATTTTTTGAATAAATTTGTTTTGTTCTTTTTTCGAGTTGATGCATGAAAGTAACATGAATGTTAGTTTTAGACGAAAGGTGTTAAACCTGCTCTGGCAAAATTGACTGAATTAACCCTAGAAACTGACATACATGTGTGTATCATGAATGAGTATTTAGGACCATGCCAAAATCATGGATGTATTTTAGATATATTCACTGGACAATAGCCGTAGACTATTCTCCCATTTTTCACATACAATATCAGGAACCTATGACTTATCCTGATGACGTTATTTTAGTTTGTAGTACCAAAATACGTAATTTTACAAAGTCCGATATGGGTTATCAATATTTTAACTATATATATTCACCATAGATATTTCAAAAAGAATTTATTATACTTCTGAAAGAATTTGTTATGAAAATACATCAATAAAATATATTTTGTGACCGCAGATAACGAAAATGCGAATAAAAACGATAGAATATTGTCTTAAATCATATATAAAAAGCGGAAGCTTTTGGAGATGTTAAATATTATAGCTACAAATTTCTTTTGTTCAGACACTCATAATGAAATTTGATTTGGAACATTTCTTCTTCTGTTATAATCCGCAAAAAGTGAAGTATTTTAGGAGATTTTGACTCAGTATGGAATAAATTTTAATTAAGAGTCTAAAAGTTTAACAAATAATTTCTACCTATAATATCTAATTTTGTAACGTCATTTTCTTAACAAAGTGTTTTACTTAGATATATAGTTTGTTCTGAGACTTACAGTGAAATTTTGTGTGGAACATTTCTTCTTTTAACACCTTTCGTCTAAAACTAACTTTCATGTTACTTTCATGCATCAACTCGAAAAAAAATAAAACAAATTTATTCAAAAAATATTTGGGTGTTTTGTTGGCAAATTTGATATGTATATTTTCTTGATATATATTGCAAATACATATTTCATTTATTCAGCGACTTATATTGAAATTTGATGGAGAATACTTTTGTGTTTGCCGTCATCTAGAATGAAGTTTTGTGGGACAAAGCTTAATAAACTCAGATAAAGTACAACATTAACCCTAAAACGTGATTTTACTTTTGGCATATTCCTGGGGTTAAAAGTACGGTTTAGAGTTTTGGTGTATTCGGGGACCTATAGTAAAATTTTATGATAAATAATTTTGTAGAATATTTTGATCTAATACGATCTCATTTTAAAGGAGTTTTTAAACGTTTTTGAAAAAGGGACCAAAAAGACCCATTTAGTGACTCGCATGAGGGTTAGTTTTTTTCATAAAAAGATACCCCACATTGTTGTCAGTAATATTGCCAAAGACACTTTATACCTAAAATGGAAGGATTCCAAGGAATCTGATGTCGAATATTTCAAAACCTGTAGAAATGGGCGGAACTTGCCACGTCTATTTAGGTTACTTCCAGATGTAAACTTTCAAAACGCCGATACACGTGTCTTCTTTTTTCGGTCCTCTTCCATAATCTGGCCGAATTATCTTGTAATTATTTTTCGTGTTGTACAGTGTTATTATACATATGTATGTATGTACATATGTATATCGTCACCATAAATGCCCGAAGACGTAACCGACATGAAAATCGAAATTCGTTTTTTGACGTAATCTGATACATAAAGCTAAAACACATGCTCTGGCAAAATTTCAAGCTTCAACGTTCGAAAACAACGATGCTATTCAAGAAATGGCATTTCGGAAAATGGGATAATATTGCGGATTTTGTTGTAATGGAGGATCTCAAAACTAAGCACTTCAGCGGTTTTGGTTTCACTACTAATTCCCCTTCGTATATGACCGATAATATCCCATATACTCGCCTTCATATGATTAATATTCCATAAAACAGTTTTTAATTTTATACCGTTTTTTGCTTCTCCTGTAAAGTTTTGGTTTTGTGGGTTACGCCTTCGGGCATTTATGGTGACGATATGTAATTGTTTAATAACGGATCCCAAAAAAAACAGTTAAAAGCTTTCTATCGACATGACTTTATGAAGAGGGTTTTTACTTTTTCTTTTTTACTTTACTTACATTTTATCTTTGCTAGCAAGAAAGGTTGTCCGCGTGGTTTTTGGAAAATATGCGAAAAGAAAATATTTTCATTACTCTTTGGTTAAGTCATAAAGAGAGAGCATGTTCATTACAACATAATTAAAAAAAGATACATTTTAATTAACTCTTTCGGCATTTTTGTCATTGTATAACGAGCACATTGGTATAGGTACATTAATATACGAGGGTACAAAAAGTTGGTATGTAAGTTCATAGGGCAAAAAGTTATTAAAATTTTTTAGTATAACGATAAAGACCTTCTCAGTTGAAGTTTATTGTTACGACTTTGTGCGTTATTTACAAAATTATTGACATCTTTCTCATATGTGCCTGATACATTTAAGAAATAATCAAATTATTTTTAATAATAACTAGCAGACCCCGGTCCGCGTTGCTGGCCCGTCGTAATGAGTTTTAATTCAAAAGTAGGTATTTTCTACCTCACTTCTTCGGTCCATTGTCAAGCCGAGAAGGATTTTAAATTTATCAACAGATTTTGTCTGTAACCGTTCTTTTCTCTTACGGACTTTGTCGTATTTTTCGCCAATTTGTGCCTTTTACGATTTATTATCGTCCATGTCACTGTCTTTATCCTAAAGCAATCTAATAATAAAAGTTAAAAAATTTATTAAATCGAATTCTCCCGCTTATTTAGATCTATATGTTTTAGCTTTTCATGGCTGATGGACCGTTGAACCTGACCATTTAAGTACATTTGTAAATATATAGTTTTTCTTGATCGGGGGACAACCACCGTTGTCTCGAAAACTAATTTGCAACCTGCACTCATAAGTTTAACAAATACACCGATTATAAAATAATAGGCCCCGAAATTCGTCTACAAATATATAGCATTTTGGACCACGGGACACTCCTGAATATTTTCTGAAAATTAGGTTCAGTAGTTTTGGAAAAATAATGTTTTGAAAAGAGTGGGCGTGGTCATCAGTTTTCAAGATATAACATATTAAAAAAGTGGGCCTGGTCCGGTCCTAGGGTGCACACAACTTCATTGCCTACCAAAATGTATGCTGAAACCGATATAATTATAAGTTTGGCTTATACATATAGCGTTTAACAGAAAGGCATGGGGAAGGTACCCCACATAACAACGGCAAACATTGAGCTTTTGCTGCAAATTTTATGGAAATCCCTTCAGTAGTATTGGAGTTATGACATACAAAAAAAAAAACAGGTTTGGTCGGGCCTATAGGCACCAAAGAAGTACCTAGATTGTAGATTAATCCGTACATTTTTATTCCGATACATACATAATTTTTGCAATATAACGTTTTTTTTTAAATATCGCATAGGGGAGGTACCCCACCCCCTCTGGAATTCAATAAAATATGTAACCTGTTTTCGGGGGCGTGGTAAACTTTTCTTTCCAAAAAACCTAAGTTGGGTTATGACAGCATATTGTTTTTATTCATAAAGGTAAGGCGTTTTTTTTTTAATATGCCCTCTTCAAAATTCAAGAAAATATGCCTGTACATTCCCTGACATTTTCACGAATATCGGTTCAGTAGTTTTGTAGATGTAACATATTTTAAAAAGTGGGTATGGTCAAGTCTGTGGTTCCTAAAAAAGTAGGTAAGGTCGGAGACACAACCACAATTGTCTCCCAAATTAACTTCCAAATAGATACATTCGTAATTATTGTAAATATAACATTCTTAAAAAAGTAGGGTATAGGGGAAGTTCCCGCCCTTTCCGAAATTCAACTGAATTTGTAGCCTATTTTAAGCGAGAACCATCTCTGTACATTCCCTGGCAATTTCAGGAAAATCGGCTCAGTAGTTTTTGTAGAAATGATAAAAATAGAAAATTGAAAAAAGTGGGCGTAAAAGTGGGCATGGTCAAATTTTCTTTGCATAAAAACCCAAGTCGAAAATCGGTCCAGCCGTTCTCAACTGATGCCATTACCGACGAACGATATTTGATTTTTATTTATAAAGATTTAAAAGTTTAGACAAATCGCGATTTTCTTGAAAATCCCCTGTAGATATAACCTAATTAGAAAGTGAGCGTGGTCGGATCTTAAGTCACAAAATAAGTACGTAAGGTTGGAGACACAATAGCCATTGACTCGCAAATAAATTCCCAAACCGATACATTCGTATTTGTTGCAAATATTGCATTTTTACAAAAATAGGGCCCCTATGTCCTACCCGCCCGATGGGAAAGTCAAAAAATGTAGCCTATTTTTATCGGGGACCAACCCTGTACATTCGCTGAAAGTTTCAGGAAAATCGATTTAGTAGTTTCGTAGATATAACATATTTAAAAAAGTGGGCGTTGTCCAGTCTTAATGCCCCAAATAAGCACGTAAGGTCGGAGACACAATCGCCAGTGACTCGGAAAATAATTTTCAAAGCGATACATTTGTAATTGTTGCAAATATTGCATTTTTACAAAAATAGGACATAGGGGATGTACCCCGCCCGATCCGAAATTCAACCAAATATGTAGCCTATTTCAACCGGGGGCCATCACTCTACGCAGGGACGTACGCAGGATTTCATTTTGGGGGGGGGGGGGCCAACTTGACCAAAAATCATGAAAAATTCAAATGTTGTGTTGCGTTACGTAAAGCTATTTTAAGGGGTTATGCCCACTTATAAGTATCAGAAAAGCCATTTTCATGCATTTTTATAAGAAATCTGTTAAACCTTGAGTTACCTTCTAATTGTTTTGTATAATCTTTCTGAAAAATTCCCGCCTATAAAGCACTGTTTTTACTAAAGCAGTTTGCGGTACCCACTGTTGTTTGAAAAAGAATAAACCAATCAGCATATATTTTTGTGGGATCATTACGAACTTAATAATTTTGTCCATTATAGGAAACGAATTAAAAAAATCAAATTTTAAAAATTTTGAACGGTTAAAATCAAAATTTAAAAAAAAAACACTCTGTAAAAAATTTTTATTTTTTCGGACTCCTTCAGCAGTTTTTTAAAGACTCTCGGTAAGCATATGATTTATGTGTATAATAGTCCCACAAAAACATATAAAGACCGGAGCATCCGTTTTCGAGCAACAGTGGTGCCCACTTTCAAAAGTGTCACTTCGAGGAAAATACGTTTTTAGATTTTATGCTACATACAGAACACAATAAATGTTTCCTTTCGAAAGCTTATATCTCGGTAAATTTTTGTCCGATGGACTGAAAATTTTGGCACATATTCTATTCTACATGTACTTTAAAATGAGAAAAAAAAAATAGATTTTTCGAATTTTATATGAAATATTGGTACAAAGTATATAAATTCAATAGAAAGGATTCATAATATTTAGGATACAATTTTAAATATTTACAGAGTAG
Source organism: Musca autumnalis (assembly GCF_047663935.1). NCBI lineage: Eukaryota > Metazoa > Arthropoda > Insecta > Diptera > Muscidae > Musca > Musca autumnalis. Next base: position 139,467,765 of record NW_027411755.1, on the reverse strand, counting down.
GATATTTAGAATTGAAAAAAAAAATATCGGGCCACATTCGGTAAAGTCGCCATGTAAAATTTAAGCCCCGTTTTCAGTATATTGAAGTTTTTAATAATAAAAAAAATAAAAATAATAAAAAAATACAGGCCCACGTTATAGTTTATCGCAGAATTTTACAACCACATAGAATTGCCGTTGTTTTTGCTATAGCAAGATTTTTACTATTTTGATGATCTTAGCCTAATTTTTTAAGAATATCGGCTGCCGTTGTCGTTGATGTGTTTCCAAATGAAAATATAAGAAAATTTTAACAGTTTTGGGGATATGGTGCGAAATCTATACAAATCATGGAATTTTTAGATACATGTATTATAAAATTTGAGGTAATAAATGTAGGTTTTCCAGTTCAATATTTGTCCAAATATTTTATTCTGACCCTTATCTACAAATTTGCTTCAGAGGTCAGAAGAAGATTTTCATTGGTTTCAGAGATATAGCCCCGAGCTGCTTTAAAAAGTCGATAATTAACAATGTTTAGAGGGGGCCATAAATTCCAAGCTGGATCTGACTCAAAAAAACGCTTTTGTACTTTGGTCCTGTACTTTCAAAAAATCCTCACTTCAAATTGTTTGCACAAGATTACCTTAAAAATGCTGCACAGTGTTATTTACCGGAAGAGATAGAGTCTGATTCAGGATCATTTTTTACTTTTAATATAATTTTAAAAAAGAAGCATTATAATTTTTTTTTAATTGTACGATTAGAAGTTTTTGGACTCCACACTTTGACAAACACCTTGATGGACTTACTTCTATATAGTTTTGACAACAATCGATCCTTATTGAACCCCACATAATAATTCGCTAATAATAAGCTAATTAATTTTAGAAATGGATCTTATTTTGAGATACACTTCTCTCGATAGTTACAGCTCCCATAAGCTATTTTAATTGGTCACCGTAGCATTTAGAGCTTTGTCAGGAAGCATGAACTTGTTCACGAAAAATAGGATATCGCTGTAAACAAGACTACAAAATGTCCAAAGGATCCTCGAACAGTCTTTAAACTGCAGTTATGTTAGACTTGTATGAGTGACCTGAAGATGTTGTCCAAACATATTCTCTTGGAACTTGATGTACATTTGGAAGTAATTTTGCGAGTGGACGAAGATAGTCCATATTAGGTTCGATTTAAGACCGAATCGGTTAGTCCCTTCGACCATTTTAGTTAAAATTGTTGAACTTTTATGGCGGAGGTACCGATATGACTTAAATTTAATTTCGGCAAAACATTACGAGATCCAAAACTTGGACCAAATCAGTTGATCCGTTCGAGAGTTGTCATGAGTTCCAACCTGCCAGACAAACAGAGATAACAATGGCAGAGAAGACACCCTAAGTCTCACAAACAACTGCTGGATACAAGACTTTTGGGTAGTTATAAAATTATTAAAAAACAAGTAAGAACGGCATTAAGTTCGGCAAAGCCGAACTTTTTATACCCTCCACCACGAACTGTATTGAAGTGAATAGGAACATTTAGTTTCCTTTCATTTATAAAAGTAAGCTCTTCCTTTTATTCGTTGAAAGAAAAGAATATCCCAACGAAAATTTTACAAAAAATATTGGATAGTTTTTTTGTGAGTAAGTTTCCTATTATCTGGGAATACAAACTACCCACGGTTTAATAAGAAAGGTTAGCTAAAGCTTTCTGTCAGTTTAATTTTTTTCGAGTGTTCCTAAAACTTCAAAACAATATGCACAATCCGTGTATGTGGTGTAGTGATTGAATAATATGCCAACAATGTTGGTATGGAAGGAATTTTTCAGTTTTGCAATTAAACAAACATTAAATCATATCCACAACTCGATTATGTGGAGAAATCTTGACACTTCATTAATTTTTCGCGTTTTTATAAAATGTTAAAAAAGGTTTTATAAACAAATTTTTAGTAATTTTAAAGTTATAGGAAATTAGGGATTCTATAATTTGTTTTCATCCAGATCTACCTATACCATGAAACTTCCAATTAACAACCAATTCGGTAGAAACAATTTAACTAAGATCTTCAAGTAATCTTAAATGGGGGCTACCCTTATATGGGGCTATACCAAAACGTGCCCGCTTTTTTGCAAGGGATATACAATACAGAAAATTTGAAGGTATGGTTCTATGGGGGCTACATGAAGACGTGGATATATACTGGCAATTCTCTTCTGGAATATTTTATACCCCCATGGAAGTCTAAATACCAAATTTCAGTCATTTCGGTGGGATATTGAGGCCACAACCTTCAAAATTCTGGAGATACCGTACTATGGCGGTTATACGAGTTATACGTGGATCTTTATCGACAAATTTCAGTTGTAAAGCTTTATAGCAGCAACGAAGACTAATTACCAAATTGCAGCCATTTCGGCGTGATAATGAGACTAAAACTTCCAAAATACCGTAAATCGGGAGATACGTTCCTATTGGGGCTATTAGAGGACGTGAGGGTATACCCTCAACGAAGACTAAATAACAAATTTCAGTTTTTCAGGTGGAATAATGTGGCTTAAACTTCCAAAACACTGGAAATCGGAGGGTACCGTTCTATGTGGGTATCTGCAGACATTAACCTATACCAACAATTTTCAGATGAAAAGTTTTACACCCCCATCGAAGACTTAATGGGATGTATCGTTCTAAAAGGACTATATAAGATGTGGACCTATACCGACAAATTCCAAATGGAATGTTTGTACCCCCAACGAAAACTAAACACCAAAGTTCAGCCATTTCGACCACAACCTTCACAAAACCGGAAATCGTAGGGTACCGTTCTATGGGGGATATCTGCAGACGTAAACCTATACCAACAATTTTCAGGTGAAAAGTTTTACACCTCCATCGAAGACTAAATACAAAATTTCAGCCATTTCGGTGTGATAACGTGGACCGTTGTAGCCCGTTTTCAATGGCAATCGTCACAGGAGTAATAGAAACTTCTATACCAAATTGCAAAGCCTTATCTTATAAATCGCGAGCTGTGTCTGAATTTCAGCAGACGGACGGACATTGTTATATCGAATTTTTGCATAAGAAAATATCTAAAATGCATAAATTTTGCATATGCACAAATTTATCTCTCCATCAGTGACCTTCATTCCAAATTTCAGAATTCTAGCTCTTCCCGTTTGCCTAATACAAAGGGTACCATATTTAGTACCTTTTAGTACTTTTCGTACCCTTCTGGTTCGAATTTCCAAAAACCCCTCATCTCACCCCTACACACAAACAACAACCCACACTCAAAATGTCAAGCTTCTAGCTGCAGCCGTTTAGTCTGGGCGATGATATGTCAGTCAGTCACTCACTCACTCACTCACTTATCACTAAGCTCTTTTATATATATGTAGATATGATTTTAAATTATGGTTAATTTTATTCCACCTTCACTTTAAACACATTCTACGATTCGCTAAAATCAATTTGAATTTAGCAAAATGTTAAATTGATGTAAAATGTCAATATGCGGTTAATCCATGTTCTCACAAAATTGCTTGAGTTTGCAAGAATGAAGCAATCACTTGTTTAGATAAAAAACAGTGAAACCGAACCGCACTTCCCCCATCAAACAAGAACAAAGATGTCTGTATTTGCTCTTCTGCGTGAATCGAATTATTTGAATAGAGGGAAGAGTAAACAAAAGCATCCTCTAGCGGTTTAGGGGAGCAATGGAAATTGGAGAAATCAAAACAATTGGTCTGTTCCTTTACTTTTGAAAATGGTAAAACCGGCAAAAGTAGTATAAGTTTGTAAACTGCTCACATATGAATTGTATGGTGTCTGCAGACATTCATGAAGTTAAGAAATGCTTTTCGAGTAAAAAGTGGTAACACTTGAAGATTCTTGCACGTAAAGGAATAGAGCTAATGTTCGCATAACAAGCTGTAGCTGTAGTCGCAGTAACGAAACAATGAAATATGTTGATAGATGACATACCTGGAATTGGCGTTTGGCATCATTTTTCATTAGACATCGTATCATATATACAAACAATTGCTGAGTGGTACTAGTACTACTCCCATTGTCTAGAAGAATGCTGTAACTTTCCTATTTTTGACAGTGGTTGTCAATTTCGGTTAGGGATTTAAATTCTTACGGGTTTTATGCTAACAAACCCATCAACACGAATCTGATGAAATCAATATTTCACATTGAATTGTTTTCCAAACTCGAATGTCACTTGTGTGTGAGAGCATCCAACATTGTGTGTATCATGGAAAATAAATTAGGTGTTGTTTATTTTGTAGAAAATAAAATATGAACAATTTACTCGTTTCCGGGTATATCCTTAGCAAAAAAACGTTTTTCACAAATTCGAGATTAATTTTGATGAAGGCGATGAAGGAGGTTTATGATTGATGTTGGAAAAAAAAAATCTTTAAAAAATCCGCGTTTTTTTGGTTCAATCATCAATCATCAAGCTTGAAAAATCCTTAAAAATTCACGTTATAGGTTGATGATTTATGCTTGTAAAAATCTTTAAAAAATCCAGTTTTTTCGTTGATGATTGAGGCTTGAAAAAATCTACGTTTTACGTTTTTTTAGGTTGATGATAGAGGCTTGAAAAGGTCGTGTTGAGGAGTAAAAATCTTTAAAAATCCACGTGTTATGTTGAATATTGAGGCTTGAAAATCCACGTCTTAGTTTGGTTATTGAGGCTTGAAAAAATCTTTATAAATCCACGTTTTAATTTTCTTATTGAGGCTTGAAAAAAATCTTTAAAAAAATCCACGAGTTAAAAAACCCACGTTTTATGCTGATGATTGAGGTTTGAAAAAAATCTTTACAAAATCCAACTTTTAAGTTGATGATTGTGGCTTGAAAAAATCGTTAAAAATTCACGTTTCAGGTTGATGATTGGGGCTTGAAAAAATCGTTAAAAAATTGATGATTGAGACTTGAAACATTTTTTTAAATCCACGACTTGGGTTGATACTGGAAAAAATCTGCAAAATCCACGCTTGAAAATTCTTTAAAAATTTCAACTTGATTATTGATGTTTGAACATCTCTTTAAAAAATCCACGTTTTACAAAAATTAATTATGATGTATGAAGAATCTTTAACTACAAATTCTAAAAAATATGTGAGAGAGGGCTATTGTCGGACGGGGCCGACCATCGTTTTCGTTGTTGTGCTCTTTCTCTCTCATTTATTTTGACTATTCAGTTATGTTTCTGCATTGTGACGTCATTAATTGTAAGCACTTTTCCTCTCCCTTATTTACTACCACAGCCGCATTTACACTCACCGTTCTGTTTGTATGTGCCTACATGTGTGTATTTGCCAATCGTTTAGCATTTCGCCTGAACTTTCGAGAATCTCTCAGATTAAGAAGGCTAGAAGAGTCTATGCATTAGCGGACGGGATAGGAGCGGCTGGGTGTGTGAGCTACAGTGGGTGTCACTGAAAATGATGCAACATGAAATACAAATGTTATCGTTGGTAACTTCGAAACGAGTAGAGATTTTTTTACAATTCAAAATACAATTTTGTAGGCAGAAAACTTGACTTAAGATGGCATAGAAAAATATTTCATTTACAGTGCCGCTGTACTAAAATTTTACCGGAAAACAAAAAAATGGGCATTTTTAAATTGAGAATTGAAAATGATGGACCACAATAATCGATTAATAATTTCCAAATTGTTGGCTTTTTATACCATTTTATAATCAGAATGGTGGAATAATTGTTTTTCAGTAGCATTGTCATTAATTCCGACAGAAAGAATTACGTTCCTGACGTAATTTTAGCACGATCGTAGTTAGTGTTTGTAGGCAATTTGGATAGGAATTTCTAGTTTTTGAAGTTGTTTTTCAACAAAGTACTATGAAAAATAATTAACAGTTATGTCTAGAGTACGTACAAATACTTTCTTGAGATATAGAAAGTACTGTATCAGCCATGCTTGCCCCATATTAGACTAGTCTTTAACGGCATTGCATTGATAGAGGGAAAAATCAGGGCATAGAACAAAAGTTTTTGTACTTTTCTTTGAAAAAGTTTTTGCACAAAAATATATACATATTTGTGTTTGATTGAAAACATCCATTCTATTTCAATGGGTTGCATTGTGTGTGTGTGTGTAGAGAGAGAGAAACGTTCACGTGTGCGCTCTCTTGTGTGACCTTACCGTAAAACGTTTAGCTGTATTTCAGTCAGGTTGTTGTGTTGTGGTTTGTTGATACAGTGTCAATATGATCGTGAGTCGATGAGACCACTCAAAAGAAAAACAGAACAAAGTTGAGAGCATTTACCAAACAAGAGAGGGAATATGAGAGCAAATAATGGGAATGTAGGGGAAAAATAGGAGACTATAAGCTGGCATATTAAACATTTCCCATCATTTTCCAGTTATTACACATGCGTTTTAAAACTTTTTTGTAATATTATCTCAAGTAATTTTAGTATGTTGGTTTTTTTTGCCTTAGAAAGAAATTGTATTTTGAAATTTCTCAAAAAAGTAACAAATGTTCTCTTTTAAAAATGACACACATCGAAATAGCACCTTTTGAACACCCTTTTTTAGAAAGTCCATATTTACATTAGGCAATTTTCCTTGCGGCAATATGAAGGAGAGAGAGGTTGGGCATATGGGCACCCTTTGCCTCTCAACACCCTCTCTCACCGACATACTGACAACTGCCGCAATGAAAATTGCCTAATGTAAATATGGACAACATTGTTAAAAGCTTTGTTCCAGAACTAAAAAGTTTTTACAATTTTTACGACTTTTACACATTTTACCCGAAAAAACGTTCCCGTACACAAAAACGTTGTAAAATGTTCACTTCTCTTTAAACAAAAATGGCCCTGAATTACACTCTCTTTAAAAACTTTTTACTCGGCAAATTTGAGCATGTAAAAAATAGTAACATGGTTGCCGGCGTCTGATTGGCTGGTACGCCGACTTAGACATTTGTTCCAGTTTTTTGACGTGTTTTCCATTTTCCCGTTCCCGAACTATTTCAAAAAAACTTTTGTGAAAGAACATTTTTTACAGTTCTCTCTTTTACGAGTTTTACTATTAAAAATTACGGGAACGAAGCTAACAATATCGTGATCATGTTTGCTATTATAAAAATAAAAATTTCAACGCTCATTGTTGCCATTCAAGCAAACCACTCATGCATGTATGTGTTAGACAATAGTATCGTTATCTAACCTCTAAATTGATGTAATGTGCATCCAACGAGAGGTAAAGAGTTGGTTTTCAAGTTTCGCTTTCGTAATTTGTCCACCAGAACTTGAAAATATGGACCAAAAATTAAAATTGGATATTCTTCCCACAAACTTTATGATCAATTTCGGCCGCTGACTATTATCCAAAATTATTTAAATCTTCATTGAGCAAAACTCTTACTTCGTGCTAATTTTTGATAGTATTGAACTATAACTGAGACCACTAGCGTTGTTATTAGGGATTTGGGTTTTCCGAGTTTTCACGAGAAACGGGAATCACAAAATCGCCATTCCCGGGAAACCAGGATTTCCCAGGAAAATTTTTAAAATGCGAGGGTGGGTAATTTTTTTCTAAATTTTCCATCTTCCCAGATAGTTATATCAAGTGCAACACCGCTTCTATCTTGTACCATTTCGAATAAAAACGAAAAAAAATGTGGGAAAAATTTATACATTGTGACGATTTCCACAACTCAAATCTAAAAAATTGCTCGATGGATAGAGATTTGTCCTAAAAAATGTATTTTATTTGATTATAGATCAGAAAACTCTATTTTATGGACCTCGAAAATCATATGTTTTGGTAGGGAACTTAATGACGGATCTCCCCGAAAATTTAACTCAGGGATAAATTTTGATGGTACTAAATGGATCTGATGTTTTGTTTTATATAACCACGCTGGATTTTGAAAAATTCACGGAATTACTACTCCACCCTCGTATTTTCATAAATAAGCTGTAATAAATTTCCCGATTTCGCCCGAAATATGATTTTGTGTCCCGGGAAATTCTCGTAGCAAAAATAACGAGAATTCCCGATGCGGGAATTCCCTACCCAAGACCCTAGTTATTATGGTTACGCTGCATACAATTAAAACTGTGGTATCCTTGTACAAAATAGGCGGTAACTCTTTTATCTGACCACGTACATCAACATAATTGACATCAATGGAAAGGTAAAAAATCGTCTTCCAAATATAACTCACAAAAATTTGGTTCTTGGCCCATTTCACCCCCTAAATATTTTACGATCATCACCAAAAACTAGTTGTTTATATTCTGATTGGAACCTGACCTCCTTACACAATTTCCGGATGATTGCTCCATAATTTCGGAATGAAGTTTGATTACAATTTTTAATGAAAGGACGGATACGTCTGAAAATCGCTTTATCTCATCGATATATGAATTTTGTAGGGTCTACGACGAATATTTTGTGGTGCTACATGCATTTTAGAAAAAACAAATTTATAATACCATTTCCACATAGTGGTGTAGGGTATAATGAATAAGTGTTGCATGTAAGTGCAAATAACCACTCATTTATAATTCAACATTATTCAAGCCGACTCAGCTTGATGCCACCATTAGTCAGCCCAAACACAGAAAGAACTAGACTTTCCTCTCAAACAAGGAATTCACTCATGCCCTCTATGTGTGATATTCTAATCATATGTTTTGTGTATGGGATAATCATAATGTGGTGCATATTTCCACATAAATGTTTACATTATTAAGGAGGAGTTCATAAAAAGGCAGCTGCTGGACTTGTTTGGCAAAAAATATAATATAATGAAAATAGACATGTGGAAAACTAAAGCGGATGAATGGAAATATAACAACCAGAATGCAGGACACATCAGGGTGTAGATTAGAAACATAAAGTCTTACAACTATATTCATTTAACAAGTATAAATCGTTACGGATGTTTTATGTATATGCAGTACACATTGTTAGTTTTGAATGTAATTTTTTCGGAATTATCGATAACTGTCCAACCGTCCAACAACCAGAAAATATTTTGTGGTTGCATGAGAAATGACAAAAATTAACGACCACACTAGCAAACACCCGATTATTTGAGCAAAGCTGTCATTCAAAATTGATAATGTGTTCCTAGCTTTATAATTTAACCCAAGACATCCAATAATATTAAATTTTATGGGTGAATGTTGAAGAAGAAATTCAGACTTGCCAAAGCAAGATATCTTTTTTTTACATATTAAGACCAAACTTCAAGTCTTTCAACTATTTCGATGTGCAACAGAAGGGTACCATTCACACCCCTAATCTGAAAATTGTATGAAATACATGTGGGTCAAAATATTTAATGAATATTTTATGTTTGATTAAAACTAATCCTTAATGTACCTGTTGCTCCTCATTAACTATAGTCTTACTTACGTTCCAATCCATTTGTGTGATATTAAATAAAAAACGATATATCAGAAGTAGACCCTGATTAATCACTAATTAGTAAAAACACAAACAGGTTTAATTAAAAAGAAAGGAACAATTATCCTGCAAAAGGAAAAATGTGTCTAGTCAATCATCAATTATTGCATGACTGCAATAAGCGAATGAAATGCACTCCATTACCAATTGATTGCTTTGGCAATCCTTCATTAAAATGGAATTAATGATGTCTCAAAGTGTGGCAATTTAGTGTTTGAAATACTCGAATAACCGAATTAAAGCAGGTTAACACACAACCTTAAGTTGTCTATGAATGAAAGTGGTTAATAGTTTTTGTTTTAAAAGACTCCCATCAAAGCTATTTTTATTGATGGCTGGCCCTGTTCAATTAAGTTTTATTACTTGGTGGTACCCCAGAAGACTAAAGAGAAACGGGGAGGAAATCTTAAACTAACATTACTTGCCAAATGTACTAAATCTTCTTGGAAAATATTTTCAATACTGTTGTGGCATCCTCCTTCTGTTGCGGTGATTTTTTTTGTGTCTCTTGGGACAATTGTCGTTCTACTGTTGTTAAGCGCTACAAGATTGAGTTAACAAATATTGAAAGAAACCATTCCGGTAACAAGCAGAGCTTAAACTGACTGTTAAAAATGGCATGAAAAATTAGAAACGTGCCGTACTTTGTCTACTTACAGGTGAAGAACAATGCCGATGACGGGAAGCTAAAATCATTGATGATATAAATGCTTGATTAGCATTACGTGAGTGCGATTTACTTCATCGTTCATGCCGAACATTTGCAACGATGCTGAATATCCTTTGAAAACGTGATTTAAAACTAAATTTAAATAAGATGCAATAGACAAATGGTATGTTCCAGAACTGCAAGCTTGTACTAATTTTTACTATTTTTTTGATGTCATAAAGAAAAAATTGTTATCGTAGTAAAAATTTGTAGATTCTTGCAGGTTCTGCAGACATAAAATAACCGACCATATTACAACCAACACAGGGCCACCGTGGTGCACGCCAGGCCACCTCTTTTTATACCCTACACCACACTGTGGTAAGGGGTATTATGTCCTTGTGCATTTGTATGTAACGAAATAGACCCATAATTCCTTTTGGAGATATACATATAATCACTTTCTGAGTCGATTTATGCATGTCCGTCCGTCCTGTCTGACTGAATTCAGTCTAGAAATAAATGTGCCAAATTATATCGAAATCGGTTCAGATTTGGATATAGCTCCCATATACATATATTTTCGCCCGATTTCACGTATTTTTTGTACCAAACACTATATATATGTCCGATTTCGATGAAAATTGGAATGTGTGACTGGATTCAGTCTAGAAATAAATGTGCCAATTTAAATCGATTTAGATTTGGATACAGCTCCTATATATATTTTCGGCCGATTTCGCATATTTGCTGCACCAAACACGCTATATTCTTCCAATTTTGATGAAATTTTGAATGTGTGACTGAATTCGGTTTGGAAATAAATGTGCCAAATTATATCGAACTCGGTTAAGATTTGGATATAGGTCCGATTTATATTTTACATATTCACAGTGGTGTAGGGTATCATATAGTCGGCCCCGCCCGACTTTGATCCTTTCCTTACTGGTTTCAGCTTAATTTTGGCTGCAATCCTGAGTTTTTCAGCCATGAAAAAATTCTCTACCACTGATGTTGGAAGAAACGCCGCTCGGACTCGGCTTTAAAAAGTAGGTTAGTCGTGTTCCGGTGTGGTCTTCGATTTTTTACTATTCGAAAAGACGGATCAAATAAACTGTATTTAATTTTGTGTAAATATAGAATTTATTGCGGAAGGCCATTTAAAATGTTGACTGTTTGGCGAGAAGATGACCGAAGTTCGGTTAAATGTGTTCTTTTAAAAATATATTTAATAATTATTATATAAAATTGGGGCCATGGCCCAATAAGAAGGTCATCCAATCGGCAAATTCACCAAAAAATACAACTCTGCACCTTCATTTGTTGTCAAAAGTTGTTGTTCTGCGAATAAAAATTATTTCGTTTTGATTTTGTTATTATTAAAAATGTTTATTTATTTTTGGTTTCTTTTATATCACACAACAATAAACGCCACAAAACACAAAGATAATTGTAGACAAATGTTTTATTCGCGATATTTCGAAAGAATTTAAACATTTGGTTGAAATAACCAAAATTTGTTTTGATAATTTGGCTATGGGTAACTATGTTTTTTTGTTCAATTTCAAACTACGACAATATATTTTTACAGGAAATGGAGGCATCAGCTTGTCTTTTTGGATGACCTTCATGATTAGGGCCTACATAACGTCTGTAAAAATAAAAGTGACAGCATGAATTGAAAATATGTTGAAATAATTTTTATTTCTTTAGTTTTGTGCTTGTATTAATAACAATGAATACAGAAGAGGTAAGATTGGGCTGTAGCTATGTTAGTATAAAATTGTGGTTTTCTAAGAAAACTACATAGGTCTAAAAATCAAAATTTTCAGGAGTGTGGCCGTTCATTTTTGTCATTCATCATGCAACCACAAAATATTTTGTGGTTGTTGGACGGTTGGACAGTTATCGATAATTGGAAAAAATTTTCATTCAAAACTCAAAATGTGTACTGTACTTAAGGAATATAAAAGTAACAACAATCGCAATTATTTTCGACACTTTTTAAAAAATTAAACCAAATTTAACAAAAACCCCAAAACGTGGTCGAAAAAACTCTTCCAACGCTTTCGGTCTAAAACGCCTGCAACAAAAATTGTGGACATAGCACAAGTATAACAATACCTCTCGATTTCAAGTATTGTGAAGTTTTCCTACCGAATGAGCTGTTACTTGGTATTTGGGACATGGGATACCGGCAACATATAACCACAACGACCGATTTCAGGTATTTGGAAATTGTAAACCATATTTTCGGCCCAAGTTTGTTGTAATTGCTAATAAGGATTCCCAGTGGTCGGAAAAAATCCTATTTATTTCATTTTAGTTCATCATATTTTATGGTGGATGGTAGAAAAATTTCGACCATGCAGAACTTAACACTTGTAACTTGTTTCTTTTTCAGTTTTTAAGCTGGAAACATATGCAACAAATTGCATTTTACATTTCGTATTTTTGTTTTGTTTTAAAGGCTGACATTAGATTTTCAAATTTTGAGTTGGAGTAAGGATATTTTCAAATAATAACAAAATACAAATACAATGAACGAGGCAAATAGTGGTGCATTCCGTGCCACATAATAGTGTGCATCTTATTCTAACAAAAAAACCACTTCTATATTTTTACAACAGTGTTTGTTCAAAATTGTGTTGTTGTGTTTGACACACAACCTGGTCTACAACTACTAAAATAAACATCTTTATCTCAATCGACCACAAGAGATGAGTATGTTGATGGTGGAGGTGGTAGAATAGAATGCCAAACAAATAATTCTTATTGTTGTTTTGTAGTTTAAATTGGCGAACAAGTAGTTTACAATTCATGACATTTTAAGGATACGAATAAATATTCATAGTGTATACATCCGTGTGAAGAAAAGAATTGTGAGCCATGAGAACGGTTTGGAGGGAGACAATTTACACTTTTATAAGAATGGCGCCTTTTGTTATGTTATAAAGATGCTGTTTTCTGTTATGTTATTTACTCGGGAATGGGCTATGTCTTCTTGTAGTTTCTGGTGTCCTTTGTTAAAGTTCATGTTACTTGTTTACATGCAAACGAACAACTAAAAGTCTCAAATGTTCATTTTGATAAATGTATTGTTGTACGTTTATGAAAAACCAACAAACGCACATCTACTAGTGTGTCAGGGAAGACGATGTTGAAAAATTATTCACTAAATAAAGTAACAAATAATTAAAAAAATAAGTTACAGTGTTTTATTTAAAACTAGAAAATAAGTTTCAAATAAAACCCTTGCCGTTTAATATTGTCACAATTTTTAATTGAAATGCAAGCGTTTTATTTGAGACATTCCATCATGAAATATTATTCCTAGTTTTAAATGCATTTATAAATAAAACACTGTAACTTAATAATTACTTTTTATTTTTAACTTTTCAGTAATTAAATTTTTTGACAACTGAGAACCTCATAACATAACAAAAGTATAGCCAATTTAGTCCAAAAATGTAGATAAAAACTCTAAAATGCTGAAATAGTGTGGTACCGTTATATAAGGGCTATACCAAAACCTGGACTTATGTCCATAATTTTTGGTAGGCAAGTTTCTGTACCATTGGTAACTCCAAATGCCAAGTTTCAGTAAATTCGGCTTGAAACTGAAGATAAATTCCTTAAAATACCATTGGAAACCGCAGATGCCAAATTACAGCCAATTCGGCCTAAAATTGAAGATACAATCCTTAAAATACTTTAAATCGGGTGGTACCGCTAAATGGGGGCTATAAGAATAAATGGACCCATCGTGGTTTTGGTTTCATATTCATGCATTGTCAACCAAATCTGAAAAGTGTGCAAAGTTTTAGTTCGATTGGTCAACTGCAACTGTGTGGAAAATGAGTTACCAGATTTGGACTACACGCAGAGAAAAAATATGATTGATCCAATAATATTCCAAGAGCACAATATGTATTGTAAAGATATTGTTAGATTCCGTATTTAGTATTGTGACTCCAATAATCGTTTTGTCAATTTCAACAATTGTTTTTGTCATATCCAACAATAGTTTTTGTCCACTGGGCAATATTATTCTCTTTCTTTTTTATTCTCTTCTCTCGATATGTGATGCCGTTGTGAAAAAAAAACAGTTTTGGTGAGTTTTGTTTATCTTTGTTTTTATTTTTTGTATGTACAATAACAATGATACTCTTTGTGTTTGTTTTTTCTTCTGTGAGTTTTGATGGTTGAGTTATACCGGCACAATCTGAAAAGTGTTTTTGGTCATAATTTGTGTTTTCTTTTCATATTTGCTGTGGTTTAAAGCTATTCCTTATTTTTGTGGTCGGTGCTTGGGTGAGCGCAATAGAGTAGTTAGTTTCTTCATTCACTTTGTTATCTTTTTACTGTCCATGTGATGTTTTTGTCAGTACTCATATACATGACATTTATACCAATTCTATGTTTATATGATTTTTTTGTTTGAAGCAAAATGTGGTATTTTTGGATTTGCAGTTACAATGCTTGAACAAAACAAATAAATTGTTGGAACAAAAATAGATATTGTTTTTAATATTTAATTTAATTAATCGGACTTTAAGACTTAAGGAGATTACATTGAAAAATTGATATCTATATTGATATCTGCAACGATCGTTTCGTTAGCTGGTTAGGCAGGCTAACATCCTTAGGCATATTATATGTTATTGTTGCTAGACAACTTGCGCCATTTGGAGCCTCTATTTATACATCCAAGGTTGCAAATTTGCATTTGTGAATTCGAACCTGGGTCGTCGACAACTAACAGACAATGTTGCTGACGTCTCAGCGTTCTGAACCACAATCCACTTAAAAATCTTTCGATGTGAAAGACATATACAGTCTACGATGGAAAAAAAGCCATTGGCTGTAATATGAATGTAATATTGAAAAATTTATTTCTGGAATAGATGGGGGGCAAACGAGTCGTCTTTGGAAATAAAAAGCATCAATTTGAAATTCACAAATGCAAATTTGCAATCTTGGATGTATACATAGAGGCTCCAAATGGCGAAAATTGTACAGCACCCTCGATTTTCGGTATTTGTTGTGGAAGGTTGTGGCCTCAAAATGTTGTTGCAGAGAAAATTCTGTACAATTCTCTTAGTCCCATTTCGATAGGACTTGTCATTTTCAAGCAAAATCCTAAAAACCTAACAATGTGACTTTCGACCGCGATTTATTTAAAAAATCCATCCGGCGATTATTTCTTGTTTTTGGATTTTTCTCACCTATGAACATTGCTGTTTCAGAATCCGGCAAAACTTCCCAGATGTAAGCGGTTTCCATTTAAAGTTAGTTAACCCTTCTAGTCCATTTGTCAAATATATTTAACATTTAAGACAGTTTTTACATGTATAGAATTTATTTTTGACACTGAAACGGTTGAGGCGCACCGTGGAACAGATACAGTCAGTGCATTGTTCCAATTTGAACTTCTATAGGTCAAAAACGTTAAAACTTACGAAAATGTAAACACACAATAACAGCGTTAAGTTCGGCCGGGCCAAACTTTTTATACTCCCTTCACCATGAGTTGTATTGAAGTTAAATGGAACAATTAGTTTCCTTTCGCTTATGCAAGTACTAAATTATGCGTCACGTCAACGCTTATTCGTAGGAGAAGTGGAATCTGCTAAATGGAGTATATCATATATCTTTTAAACATGGTTTAATACCAATGAGACATGAATGTTTTATACCCTATCAGAATCGACCGACCATTCTCAGCGGGAAAGATATGTATCCCCAACGATTACTAAATACAATACGGTTAAATGATTTGGCTAAGACCTTCAAAAATTCGAAAACCGTAAGGTACCGAAAATCGGGGAATACCGTTCAATGAGGGCTATATAAAGACGTGGACCTGTACCAACAAGATTCTGGGGGAAAGTTTTATTACCCAACGAAGACTAAGTACCAAATGGATTATGGTGGCCACAACCTTCAAAATACCAAAAATCGGGAGTTACGTTCTATGTATGTATACCCCCAACGAAGACTAAATTCCAAATTCCATTTCGGTGGATACTGAGGCCAAAACCTGCAAAACACCGAACATCGTGAGGTTCCCTTTTATGGGAACTATACGAAGACGTGGACATATACCGACAAGTTTCTGTTTAGGGTGGAAAGTTTTGTACCCCCAATGGAGTCTTATTACCAAATTTTAGCCATTTCGGTACGACAATGAGGCTAAAACCTTCAAAATACCTAAAATCGGGTGATACCGTTCCATTAGGCTATGTCAAAACGTGGACCGATATTGCCCATTTTCAATTCTAAAAATTCTAGGGGTCAAAGAAACTTCTATACCAAATTATAAAGCCTTATCTTAAAAATTGCGAGCTGTATCTTGATATCAACAGACAGACGGATGGGCAGACAGACGGACGGACATAGCTATTTCGACTTAAAATTTTATGCTGATCAAGAACATACATACTTTATATTCTTCAACGAATATTTCGATGTGTTACAAACGGAATGACAAATTTAATTATACCCTCCATATTATGCTGGAGGGAATAAAAATACATAGCCGAACGAACAATGCTATGTTGAGCATTATCACCAAGGGGTATCTCTCTTTCGCATTATATACAAATGCACCGCAGTGTGGTTTGGGATATAAAAATTATTTAGCATGAAAAGAACAGCGGAATTTTCCACAGTGTCATATGAACGATCCATGTTTTTATTGTTCTAGGCACACAAGAAGAGAAACTAAGATATGTCTTGGCCTGTGTTGAGATCAATCAAGACCAATGTTTAGCATCTTCCCCCTCCGAAGGTTATATTGAATTTACGTTTAATTCTTTCATAATCATTTTAGTTGCCTCCATTTCGGGACCATTGTTAAACTAATGGCATATCCGTGGTGAACTATGCGGCAACATATACCATAAAGACGATGTCGAGACTAATGTATTAGATATTTCTACATGATTTCATTTGAACAAAGTCCGCAAAAAATATTTCATAATACTTGCCGCACACAAATTTTTCTGATGATCTAAATGTAAGTCATAAGTTTTCTGAATGGTCTTCAATATGTTTTAAAATCGACAAGAACACAAAACATGTGTTATATTAATATTTTAAAATTCGTATTGGGAATTTTTTAAAGACAATCTTTATTTTTCATTATTTAATTTAAATAACCAACGAATGTTAAATATTTCAGCAAATCATTTCCTTAATATATTTTGAAACTTTTACCATTTATTTTATTTGTCTTTGCATAACAACAGCAAGCATTATTAATTACCCACAAACGTTTACGAGAAAGTTTTCCCAAATCATCATGACTGTATACATGTACTCGTATACTTTAAATTTCATTATTCATGTGGCGCGTTAAACATTTCAAAATAAGGGAATCATAAATCAAACTTAAAAAGGAATCATATAAAACAAATGTATTGCAGGATCACTTAATGAAATAAATCCCATATCATAGAGAAATAGTCTGACATTTATTGTGAATATTTGAAGCATCGCTCATACGCGCCCAAGTCTCATCAACATACACAAGTAATACTTTTGTCTGTTATTATTGTATTGGTGTATTCCTTTTGGTGCAATGACTTTGCAATGTCGTGAAGGGCCTTTGTTGTCTGCTGTTAGGATATATGCAGTTTATCTTGCATTAATTATTAATTACGTTATCTGGAAATGCAATCAAATAAGGCAAATTTAAGCTTTGTCCCTTTACTTTTTTGATTGTAAAAGTGGTAAATGAGAAAACTGCCAAAATTGTTCTCTCATGACTAGGTTTACCAGAAAAGTATAATAATAATTTAATAACACTGTGCAACACTGGAAATGCAAACAACTTTTAATGGTCATTTTCTGAAAGTACATATTGTGACTACAAAAACCTTAATTGGGTTTTGTGTTCTTAGATCGGGTTTAGATTTTATGGCCTCATCTAAACCGACCTAAAATTACCCTTTTTTCCAGTGATCGGACCTTTATCTCCGAAACTAATATTGTAGCCCTAAAGTAGTAGAAGTTATGTGTCAAACAGATGAAGTAGAAAAAGCTGCATCTAGCGCATCAAACTCGTTAAAATAAAGAAAAGTTTACATAATTTCTGAAATTCTGCTCAGTAACTACTAAACTGTTGGGAGTTGAAACAAGTAACTACTCTAAAAATTTTCCAAGTAATGTGACCATCAATTCTTCAGAACATTCTGAAACTCTAATATGGTTATTTCACGTTGTTTAAGGCGTATTTCATAACATACCTTTTACAAAACTTATTTCAAACTATGTTCACATAAGGCGGTTTATTCTCATGTTGGGGATTTCAATGAATTATTGAAACATTTACCAAATTGTTGTTGAAAAATTTGCTATAAACAAGGCGATAGAGGCATTTTACAACAATATAATGTTTTAAGAGTTGTGTATTACATTGCAGAGAATATTTTCGCAAAAGGTAACATTAAGAAGAATTTAACATTTTGGGAGATACGCTGCGAAATATACACAAATTATAGAATTTTTAGATATATTATAAAGTTTGAAGCAATAAATGCAGTTTTTCGAGTTCACTATTCCTCCAAATATTTTCTTCTTGCTCTTATCTACAAGTTTGCTGCAGATGTCAAAACAAGATTCGTATTGGTTTCAGAGATACAGCCCCGATTTGTTTTAAAATTCGATCTTAAACCATGTTTAGATGAGGCCATAAAAACCGAACCCGATCTAAGAAAACGAAACCCAAATATGGTTTTTGCCTATTGGTCCTCTACTTTCATAAAATTCTGGACAGAAGTTGTTTGCACGCGATTGGCTCAAAAATGTTGCACAGTGTAATAATAATAATTGTTCCACAAACATCCCAGATGGGACAGAAAAGTATATGAACGGAAAAATTGTGGATCTGGTAACAATATCAAAAAAAAAAAAAAAAAAAAAACAAACAAGTAAAAAAGTATCAGTCGGCTTCGCCGACAGAGATATACCCTCAGCCTGTGTATATTGAAACAAAAAACGTAGGTATTTAGGGGGTTTTAAAAATGTTGATTAGGATTAAAGATAAGAAGTTTTGCGGAGGAGATAATGGATCGACATTGACCATTATGAAAGTAGATCTCCAGCCACTACATATGGTACCATAGGGGATTTTTACACCCTCCGGGATGTTTGCTCAAGAAGTATGGACTTGCCCCTAAAAAACTTTTTCCGTCGTAATTAAGGCAGCGAATGCAAGTTGCTTCAACAAAAATCAAAGTGATTCGATGTCAGATCTTAAAGTGAACTTATCCGAAATTTTGGGTGGGAGATACCGGATGGAGTGGACAAATATAGTCCATATTTGAACCTGATATATCTGGTAGATATATTAGGATGTGTAAAGTATGGACCAATTCGGCCGCTCCCTTCAAGATTTACCGTACGAACAATTTATCCGAACATTTTTGAACTTTTGTGGGGGAGGTACCTGATGCAGTAGACCGATATGGCTTATCTTCGAACTTAAACAATGTTTGGACAAAATATTACTAAGGCCAAACTTTGGACCATATCGGCAGATCCGTTCGAGAGTTATCTTGCGCTCCAACCACCTCACACGGTGTCATAGGGGTTTTTTGCAACATTCAGGCTATTATCTCAGGAAGTATATACTTGCCCCTGATGGAACTTGAACCGTTGTGGGGGGGACAGTGAATACAAGTTGCTAAAATAAAAATCAAAGCAATTCGAGAGATGGCACTAAACTGAACTTTTCCGAAAATTTGTGTGGGAGGTACCCGAAGGAGTGGGCCGATTGAGTCAATATGGAAACCTTATCTAAGTCTGGTACACATTTCACGATGGGCAAAGTTTGGACCAAATCGGTTACTCCCTTCAAGAGTTATCGTTCGCACAAATTTTCGGAACATTTTCGAACTTTTGTGGGGGAGGTACCGGAAGGAGTGGACCGATATAGCCCATCTTCGAACTTAAACTAAGTTTGGGCAAAACATTACGAAAGCCAAAATTTGAACCGAATCGGTTCATCCGTTCGAGAGTTATCGTGCGCTCCAGCCAGCCAGACAGGCAGACAGACAGACAGACAGAAGGACGGACATTGCTTAATCGACTCCAACTTGTCTGAAACGCATTTCGTCCAAACATACTTGGGGTCTAAAACCATTATTTCGATGAGGCACATTTTGCCCGTATGATAGTGTATATGGTAATATTCAAAAAAGTTTTACAATCGTTGAAGTTGAGGTTCACCATTTAATAAGTCGCGAACTGTTAATATATTTTATAAAATATGAATACATTTATATATATTGAAGTGTTTTAGATACGATCTCATAATATGGACCATTACAAATAATTTTCGTGGAAGCTGCGCTGGTGGTAATATAAAAAAATGGGAAAAATGTGTTGAAGTTTACAAGTTTTTTTGTGTTCTTTCATGATTTCTGGCCAAACCACGGAAAATTCAAACCTATGCTCAAAGAAAGAACTAAAGAATACCCCTTAGGCAATATGGTTCTAGTGTATGACTTTTCGATATATACACTGTATCCCCCTAAAATCGATGCTGACATTTTGAAGTTTTGATTTCAGTGTTTTTCGAATTTTTCTTATAATTATATGGTGCAACTAGATAATAATCGAAACTAGTTTATAGGATTGTAGAACTCGCGATTCCACGTCGTTCGATGTATATCTCATGAGTGTGCTCCGTACAGCTTCCTAGTAATAGAAGTCCAAAGGCGAAAATTTGGTCCGTAAATTTTCTGAAAAAACCTATTTTTTGGCTTTAAAATTTACAACTGTCGTACAGGTACCCCTGAACCCCGCGTGATTTTAGTTTTTTTACGTGCCGGATCTAATGAGCTCTTCCGCGGTCAAATCCATCCACTAAAACGCCGGATATAGATACCTTGAAAGTAGGAAAATCTGCAAAAATATATTTTGACAATTCCGCGAATTGAACCGCGATTTTCTTTGATTATTTTTATATAAATGTAATCCTTTATACGCGATTATTATATTTGCCAAAAAGGTGTGTCACAAATTACAAAGATTCGGGAGTAATATCCCTATTTATCCCAAAATAGAATGTGGTGGCACATCCGCAGTTCTTGACGAATCTGTCTAAAATAATTTATATTGACGTATTTTTAATAGGGGGCCATTGAAATCGGATGCACCTTATAATCATATGCACATCGCGTAATTTTTGCCCACTTCAAGGTTTTTTGAATAGTAAGATGCAACTGATGGCACACTTTGGCCGCTGAATGAAACATGGGAAAATCCATGCATATTGATAGACATGGACTCCCTGTATCCGAAAAGCACATGCACCCCAACTGATTTCAACGGATTCGCGAATTACACGCCTTTTAATTTTTGTGTTTTTTCTTTGGTTGTAATTTCAATATTACTCTCTACTTCTTATTTCTATAGCTTATCACAGAAAGCAAATATACTTTCACGATGACTAATTACTTTTCTGGTAGAAGTTTAAGCAAAATACTTCAGGATTTGGATCGAAATTTAGCGAAATAATAGAATAACTCCCAACATTTATTTTTGAAATTTTTCGTATTTAACCAAAAATATATTTTTGAAATAATTTCCAACAATAAGTTTCCGTTGTTTGTTGTTGCTGTAATATGGAAGTTATAAACGCGATCTTTATAATTTTGGTCCCACATTTTTCTAGGCGTTGTCTAGATTCTGTACGTATTTTTAAATTATTTTTTAGAGATTTTTTGGACTTTGATTTAGAATAAATAAAATTTATTCCAAGATTTCTTCAATATTTTTTGATTTACCGCGAAAATAAAAATAAATTTAGCAACTATTTTAGCATCTACGGATAGATATCACATTCTGCTAACGATTCATATATACATGTTCTTATTACAACTCAATAGTAATTTTTAAATATTTTTTCTTTACAAGAGAGTAAAACCGCATATAACTTTTGAGTGCAGCATCCAATTTTGTGAACGCGAACAGATTTGAAACCACGATTTTTTTCTTAACCCATGTACCAAAAATGGCGGATGTGCTCGCCAAAAAAAATTTTAATTTTTTTTTCTATGTAACTGTAAAGGAAATTTGAAATTTACCATATGGTAAATTAAAAAATTTTTTGGCGAGCATATCTGTCATTTTTGGTACATGGGTTACGAAAAAAAATCGTGGTTTCAAATCTGTTCGCGTTCACAAAATTGGATGCTGCACTCAAAAGTTATATGCGGTTTTACTCTCTTGTAAAGAAAAAATATTTAAAAATTCCTATTGTGTTGTAATAAGAACATGTATATATGAACTGTTAGCAGAATTTGATATCTTTCCGTAGATGCTAAAATAGTTGCTAAATTTATTTTTATTTTCGCGGAAAATCAAAAATTATTCAAGAAATCTTGGAATAAATTTTATTTATTCTAAATCAGAGTCCAAAAAATCTCTAAAAAAATAATTTAAAAATACGTAGAGAATCTAGACAACGCGTAGAACAATGTGAGACCAAAATTATAAAGATCGCGTTTATAACTTGCATATTACAGCAACAACAAAGAACGGAAACTTATTGTTGGAAATTATTTCAAAAATATATTTTTGGTTAAATACGAAAAATTTGAAAATAAATGTTGGGAGTTATTCTATTATATCGCTAAATTTCGATCCAAATCCTGAAGTATTTTGCTTAAACTTCTACGAGAAAAGTAATTAGTCATCGTGAAAGTATATTTGCTTTCTATGATAAGCAATATAAATAAGAAGTAGAGAGTAATATTGAAATTACAATCAAAGAACAAACATAGAAGTTAAAAACCGTATAATTCGCGAATTGGTTTAAATCGGTTGAGGTGCATGTGCTTTTCGGATACAGGGAGTCCATGTCTATCAATATGCATGGATTTTCCCATGTTTCATTCAGCGACCAAAGTGTGCCATCAATTGCATCTAACTATTCAAAAAACCTTCAAGTGGGCAAAAATTACGCGATGTGCATATGATTATAAGGTGCATCCGATTTCAATGGCCCCCTATTAAAAATACGTCAATATAAATTATGTTAGACAGATTCGTCAAGAACTGCGGATGTGCCACCGAATTTTATTTTGGGATAAATAGGGATATTACTCCTGAATCTTTGTAATTTGTGACACACCTTTTTGGCAAATATTATAATCGCGTATAAAGGATTACATTTATGCAAAAATAATCAAAGAAAATAGCGGTTCAATTCGCGGAATTGTCAAAATATATTTTTGCAGATTTTCCTACTTTCAAGGTATCTATATCCGGCGTTTTAGTGGATGGATTCGACCGCGGAAAAGCTCATTAGATCCGGCACGTAAAAAAACTAAAATCACGCGGGGTTCAGGGGTACCTGTACGACAGTTGTAAATTTTAAAGCCAAAAAATATGTTTTTTCAGAAAATTTAGGCACCAAATTTTCGCCTTTGGACTCCTATTACTAGGAGGCTGTACGGAGCACACTCATGAGATATACATCGGTTCTACAATCCTATAAACTTGTTTGGATTATTATCGGTTGAACAACTGCCTAATTATAGTGTAACATTACAAAACAAACATTTTAATCAACGATTGTAGACAATTGACGTGCCCCACGGTTTTATTTTAGTCTAGTCTATGCATATGTTTATAATTCCCACGACTGTATCTATTTTATTATTTTTTGGTTTTTAGGACATTTATCTTAAACATTGTAATGTATGTTTAACATAAAACCGTTTAACTTAAAAAGTTTTTTTACCTATTTTTATTTTCCAGTTTTTAGTTTTTATTTCGCATACTGTTTAATTCGTTTAGTGCTTCATTATTGCAAGGTTTCTTGCCCGTTAGTTTACTGCAGTCCAACTCCTCTATACGTAGTCCCTGCAAAGATCTTACTCTACTAAGGAGCCACGTAGGCTTGACCTTCTTCAAACAGTTTCGCACCTAAGTATACGACTGCGTGATCCACAGTGCTGCCCTGCATCTTATGTATAGTAGAAACCCATGATAGTATTAAAGACAACATTCTTCTTTCAGCCGTCCCGTAATTGTACTTAGCTGGAAACTGTATGGCTTTCGGGTGTATAAGATGTACTGTATAGTGCACTGTATTCTTCTTGTCAAGCCCTTTTATTTGATACCCATATTGGTGGGATTGATAAAAAATTGTTATCCGACATTTTGTAGCGGCCGCTATCTTGGATTTCAATTTTTTATAGTATATTGTGTTCTGCTTGTTGAGCCCTTTCATTTGATACCCATATTGATGGGATTGATAAAACCTACGTTATCCGCCATCTTGGATTTCATTTTTTTATAGTATATTGTATTCTGCTTGTTGAGCCCTTTCATTTGATACCCATATTGATGGGATTGATAAATTCTACGTTATCCGCCATTTTGTAGCGGCCGCCATCTTGGATTTCAATTTTTTATAGTATATTGTATTCTGCTTGTTGAGCCCTTTCATTTGATACCCATATTGATGGGATTGATAAATTCTACGTTATCCGCCATTTTGTAGCGGCCGCCATCTTGGATTTCAATTTTTTATAGTATATTGTATTCTGCTTGTTGAGCCCTTTCATTTGATACCCATATTGATGGGATTGATAAATTCTACGTTATCCGCCATTTTGTAGCGGCCGCCATCTTGGATTTCAATTTTTTATAGTATATTGTATTCTGCTTGTTGAGCCCTTTCATTTGATACCCATATTGATGGGATTGATAAAACCTACGTTATCAGCCATTTTGTAGCGGCCGCCATCTTGGATTTAAATTTTTTATAGTATATTGTTGTTGAGGTTGTTGAGCCCTTTCATTTGATACCCATATTGATGGGATTGATAAAACCTACGTTATCCGCCCTTTTGTAGCGGCCGCCATCTTGAATTTATAATGATAATGAATAAATATAATTGTATTGTCACCAAAATCCAAAGTGTATACAAAATTTCAGATTAATCGGTTGACAGGAAGAGGGTGAAATTTGAATTACTTAATTTGACCCAAGAATAAATAATAAAACAAACGGGGTGAGCTAAATAAAACCATTTAAAAAACACTAAAAATGTGATCATTGAACGCGATTTATTTGAAAATCACTCAGCCGATATTTGTTGTTTTTTGATATGTCTCATCTATGGACATTGTAGTTTCAGAATCCGCAAACACTTCCCAGGAGTAAGTTCGTTAACACTTTTTCACCATCATCACTTGCTTTTGAGATGTAGTTCATGGCCTTAATTAACGACTTTTACCCATTTTTCATTACCCTTGGTCACTACAAACCTTTTTTTTGGTGTTTTTATACCCAATATGGAAGGTTGATCAGGGTAAAATTTTGAGCCGATCTATACATGTCCGTCCGTCAGTCCATTCGTCTGTGTTAATCACTCTAGCATCCACAAAAATTCAGATAAAACAAATCGTCAGGTCAAGCTTGAAGATGGGCTATATCGGAACACGTTTTGGTATAGCCCTCATATAACGGTACCGACCCGCCCGATTTCGGGTATTTTGACCTTTTCAGATCGAATTAGCTATAATTTGGCATTTAGGGTTCCTGGTGGTCATATAACTTATTCACCCAAAATTGTGGACATAGGCCCATGCTTTGGTGTAGCCTCCATATAACGGTACCGCCCGATAACTTAGGCTTACTAGTGGTCAAAAAAATGTATCTAACAAAACATAACGATTCCTACGGATTTTAGGTATTTTGAGGGTTTCTAACCTGTTTTGACTGAACTACCCGTAACTTGACATTTATATTGAGGATTTTAGCTACATTTTTTGACCGAATTACCTATTATTTGGCATTTGAGGTTCCCAGTGGTCACAAAACTTCTACATTAAATATTTTTCACAAATGTCCACGTTTTGTTTTAACCTCCATATATCGGTACCTTCGATTTTCGGTGTTTGAGCTATATTTGTTGACCGAACTATCTGTAATTTGCAAGTGGTCACCAAACTTCTCTACACTGTAAAACACTGTAGGGCTTACAACGGAACTTGAGATTCTCCTACTATTTATTTTTGGATGGAATATGAATATAGGCACAATTTGTGAGAAAATTAATTCAAAAGGAAATTCCTAAAGTGTAAGGATTATTACATGTTTCAAAAGGACCATGCCCCCAAAAATAAGGGATTCCTTGAGGTTGAAACTCGATCAAGATCACCCCGTATTAAAAGTTTAGAGCATTTCTGAACATTTCATGGCTCCAGACTTAATAAACATGATTTTTGTCGCTACAGTAGTTGTATTTATAGATAACCAATTATTCTGGGTTTTACGATCCAGTGTATGGTGGATTTATCACTGTAAGTGCTTATGGAACTAATTAATATCCTCCTGAGGATCTTAAATACACATTTAGTTATATTTTGTTCCGAAATGTCTAGCATTTTTACAGAGTTCAATAAGGGTTCTCCGCTGCATACTTACTTTTGCGATGTAAATTTTGGGCTTTATGGGATTCAAAACGTACATTTTCGAATGAATGCAAATATTGCGCACTTTGCAATATTATCACCGAAGACTACTTTCGTGTCTATCAAATAAAACTAATTGTTTGTTGTCTTCGATAATTTGTAGTGCTTTTTATGCCTAATACATTTTGATTTCAATGTTGCATACCAACTTTTGCGACAGACTGTATGTACGTACATATCTATGTATGTAATTAGTATTTTAAGCAACATTCCAAACTTCTTAAAAGAAATCCGAGAAATTCTTCCAGTATCGATGTCCGTTGACGAAGTGAATTTTTTGAAAGGGATTTTAATCTGAGGAAAGCTAATGGAGGGGAAAAGGTTATGCTCGTGTATGTTAATTTTTAGAACATCTCAAAAACTAGTAAGAACTTCTTTTATATTTCGATACAAGAGATTAACTTCTTTTATGTTTCAATACACTGTTTAAAGTTGAAAATCCAAGAAATTAATTTTTCTCTAAAGTAACTGCTATAAAATCACTTTACGAAGTAATCTGGAAAAACCATAGGTATTTTCTTTTATTTATGTTTGCCTGTTAAGGCGATGATGATTATATGTTTTAATTTTGTTATTTTTCTCTTTCGAGACGAGCTAATTCATCAGAAGGTTTTTTGTAAATGAAAAAGAATGTCAGAGAAATTGTCATCACAAACCACTACACTACATGTTTCGCACTTTGGTGAGAAGCGCTCATCAGGTGTATTATGTGCGGCAATCTGACTATGTCTCTACCCTAAATTTTTCCTTCTATATATGCTGAATTTATTGCAAATTTGCAATTAGGAATTCAATGCACCGGATTTTTTAAGGCAGATGGCATTGCCAACTCTAACAATCTTATTCATTTACGAGTTTTTTGCAGGGCGGACTTTATTTCCACACAGCTGCAATTGTCTCCCACATGTAGTCACATTTAGCTGTACTAGTTTTTGGGATGTGTTTATTTTTAGAACGCAACAACAACAACCATTTGGTTGCAATTTTTGTGTTGGAACGTTTTGTTAAGCCAGGCTCAGCTTGCTTCATTTATGTTTGCCTGTTAAGGCGATGATGATTATATGTTTTAATTTTGTTATTTTTCTCTTTCGAGACGAGCTAATTCATCAGAAGGTTTTTTGTAAATGAAAAAGAATGTCAGAGAAATTGTCATCACAAACCACTACACTACATGTTTCGCACTTTGGTGAGAAGCGCTCATCAGGTGTATTATGTGCGGCAATCTGACTATGTCTCTACCCTAAATTTTTCCTTCTATATATGCTGAATTTATTGCAAATTTGCAATTAGGAATTCAATGCACCGGATTTTTTAAGGCAGATGGCATTGTCAACTCTAACAATCTTATTCATTTACGAGTTTTTTGCAGGGCGGACTTTATTTCCACACAGCTGCAATTGTCTCCCACATGTAGTCACATTTAGCTGTACTAGTTTTTGGGATGTGTTTATTTTTAGAACGCAACAACAACAACCATTTGGTGGCAATTTTTGTGTTGGAACGTTTTGTTAAGCCAGGCTCAGCTTGCTTCATTTATGTTTGCCTGTTAAGGCGATGATGATTATATGTTTTAATTTTGTTATTTTTCTCTTTCGAGACGAGCTAATTCATCAGAAGGTTTTTTGTAAATGAAAAAGAATGTCAGAGAAATTGTCATCACAAACCACTACACTACATGTTTCGCACTTTGGTGAGAAGCGCTCATCAGGTGTATTATGTGCGGCAAGCTGACTATGTCTCTACCCTAAATTTTTCCTTCTATATATGCTGAATTTATTGCAAATTTGCAATTAGGAATTCAATGCACCGGATTTTTTAAGGCAGATGGCATTGCCAACTCTAACAATCTTATTCATTTACGAGTTTTTTGCAGGGCGGACTTTATTTCCACACAGCTGCAATTGTCTCCCACATGTAGTCACATTTAGCTGTACTAGTTTTTGGGATGTGTTTATTTTTAGAACGCAACAACAACAACCATTTGGTTGCAATTTTTGTGTTGGAACGTTTTGTTAAGCCAGGCTCAGCTTGCTTCATTTATGTTTGCCTGTTAAGGCGATGATGATTATATGTTTTAATTTTGTTATTTTTCTCTTTCGAGACGAGCTAATTCATCAGAAGGTTTTTTGTAAATGAAAAAGAATGTCAGAGAAATTGTCATCACAAACCACTACACTACATGTTTCGCACTTTGGTGAGAAGCGCTCATCAGGTGTATTATGTGCGGCAATCTGACTATGTCTCTACCCTAAATTTTTCCTTCTATATATGCTGAATTTATTGCAAATTTGCAATTAGGAATTCAATGCACCGGATTTTTTAAGGCAGATGGCATTGCCAACTCTAACAATCTTATTCAATTACGAGTTTTTTGCAGGAATTGTGGAAATAAAGTCCGCCCTGCAAAAAACTCGTAAATGAATAAGATTGTTAGAGTTGGCAATGCCATCTGCCTTAAAAAATCCGGTGCATTGAATTCCTAATTGCAAATTTGCAATAAATTCAGCATATATAGAAGGAAAAATTTAGGGTAGAGACATAGTCAGATTGCCGCACATAATACACCTGATGAGCGCTTCTCACCAAAGTGCGAAACATGTAGTGTAGTGGTTTGTGATGACAATTTCTCTGACATTCTTTTTCATTTACAAAAAACCTTCTGATGAATTAGCTCGTCTCGAAAGAGAAAAATAACAAAATTAAAACATATAATCATCATCGCCTTAACAGGCAAACATAAATGAAGCAAGCTGAGCCTGGCTTAACAAAACGTTCCAACACAAAAATTGCAACCAAATGGTTGTTGTTGTTGCGTTCTAAAAATAAACACATCCCAAAAACTAGTACAGCTAAATGTGACTACATGTGGGAGACAATTGCAGCTGTGTGGAAATAAAGTCCGCCCTGCAAAAAACTCGTAAATGAATAAGATTGTTAGAGTTGGCAATGCCATCTGCCTTAAAAAATCCGGTGCATTGAATTCCTAATTGCAAATTTGCAATAAATTCAGCATATATAGAAGGAAAAATTTAGGGTAGAGACATAGTCAGATTGCCGCACATAATACACCTGATGAGCGCTTCTCACCAAAGTGCGAAACATGTAGTGTAGTGGTTTGTGATGACAATTTCTCTGACATTCTTTTTCATTTACAAAAAACCTTCTGATGAATTAGCTCGTCTCGAAAGAGAAAAATAACATAGGTATTTTCTTTTAAATTAATTTCTCGTTGAAGTCATGCTTAATAACCGATGATTTTTGCAAGTGAAAAAGGAAAGCCGAAGATTCGAACCCACACAACCACCACTGCGCGACATGTTTCGCTTTTGGTAGAGGCTCATCAGACATATAGGCTGTGGATCGGCTTCGCTGCCATCTAACTTTCCTCTTTCAAATGCAAGTTGCTTTTTACAAAGATGGAAATTTGTCCATTCATTGTGTGGCTTCCATGAAAAAGACTGATAAGACTTTTTTCATGTGTTTTTTAAGGACGTGGGTTCAAACCCCAGCCTAGCTGTAGCTGATTGTTAAATATTTGAAAAGTTTGCCTATTAGGACGAACATTATTTTTAATAATAATTTGAATTGATTTCATATGTATTTTTGTCTTGCATTGACTCCAACAAACCCGGTTTGGTGCATGAGAGCCCCTTCATATTTTTTCGTCGACATTTGTAGCACAGTGTTATTGAAACCCAATATAAGCAGCGAATGACCGTAAGATAATAAGATAATCAATGCTCGCAATTAGACAATACGCAGTTTTTCCTGTGCAGAGATTGGGGAACCACAGTATAAACAAACACAGCATGCGGATCCGTGGGTCATTTCGTAACACATTATAAAATAATATAAACAAAAATAACTACTTATATTGCTCCTTACTAAGTTTTGAGTACGGTGGCGCAGATCGTGTGTGTACGACTACAAATCCGAGGGTTGTGTGTTCAACGCTCACCGTCTGCCGGGTAATTTTTGGTAAAAAAAAAAACAACAAAGAACAGTTAGTTGGTGGTGCACATGAAAGCGTTTACACAATCCTTAATGCTCGTTCGCGTGTCGTAGTGTGTTCGGCTACAAATCAGAAGTTCGCATGATCAAATCCCGTAGAGAGCAAAATGAAATAAAGATATGAAGTGTTTAGAAATTAAAACAAATTCCAAACAACAAACACCTCAACAGTTCTAAAAATAGAAAAACATACATATGTGTTTAGCTTATTTTTCTAATTCCAGTGGCCATAAAATAACTAGTTATTCTAGTGTTCGTAGAATAAGTAGTTATTCGTTGTTATTACAATATAATTGTTGCACTACGTTCCATTCACCAAAATTATTAACATCACTTGAATTAAAATTGCCAATAGCATTATTCGAATTTAGCAAACGGTACTGAATTTACAGATGGAATTTGCTTGGAAAAATAAGCGTTAATTTTCAACGCCACGCCTTCTACGAAAAGCGTAATATAATTCCCATCATAGTTATTTGTGAAATTCTTACTGGGAGAAGTCATATCTTTTCGAGGCTCCAAATTATTTTGCGCCATCTGCTGCATTCGGGCTTAAAATATCTTCAAATCACTTAAAAACTCGAGTTTTCATTGCAGGCAATCGGGAACTGTTGAAGAGTGACCGCGACACAGTTTAATTATACACAAAAAACGCTTTTAATTGTAAAAAATTTTAAAATATTGACGGGAAAATTGATTTGTTTTGATTCACTCAATAGTTAAAAGAGTAGTGATGATCCGTGTTCTACACAGCTGTATTTACCTTTTCTGACAAATATCGGGTTTTCTGCAACGTTGCCACTCTAATAAATTTGGGCCATCATCTCAAAGCACCAATTGAAGAAGATGAAGATTAACAGTCCGCCGTTAAAAATACAAAATTTGAATACAATTAAGAAATCTTTTATTTGCGCCAAAAAGTATGTCAACACCAAACGCGAAATCACCACTCAGCTCTACAAGCACAATGGGTCGAGTAGATCAAAATCCGAAGCGTAAATTAATTGAGACCTCACCAGACAATTCGGCAATGGTTGGGAATAGGACCACCTTGGAACTAATGAAAATTATGAGGGAGTCAATGTCAATCCTCTTGGACGATAAATTGGAGAACGTTGCTACAAAATCCGATGTAATGGATATAAAAACCAAAATTGAAGATATTAATGAGGATGTTAAGCGGTTAAACACAGAAAATGAAGAGCTTAAAGCTGAAGTAAAAATGCTAAAAGATGCTAAGGAAGAGGATCGGAGGAGGATACAACTATTGGAAGACCAGTTAGGGCGAAATAAACTAATTGTACGAGGTTTGTCAATTCAGAAATCGATGTATGGAGCAGTAAATAAGCTTCTGCGTTATAACTTAAAAATAAATGTAGACCCCGAAATTGAATGCGTAAAAAAGTGCAGGAAACAGGTGAAAAAATGACCGTCTTGGTCATTGTGACTGAGGTGCTGAAATGTACAAGATTGCTGGCTGGCTCTTCAATATTCGTCGAACGTGATTTATGTGGGGTGCGTTTGCAAAGGAAAAAGGTAATGCTGATTTTAAAGAAAGATCTGCAGAAGGTAAACAAGGAGAAAAAGATTGGTATAAGAGGCGAAAAACTTGTGACAGAGGGAAGAACGCTGTATTGGAACGCTGAAAATAAACTGATGTGTGGTAATATGTGTGGCATTGATATATTATCAAATATTTTCGGTGAGGGTATTCAAAATATAAACATAAATTACGATTATTTCGTTAATAAATTAGCAACAAAAAACTTTTAAAAGCATCCATCAAACAAATAATGATAAATCAAGTCAATTATGTAGAAACAAATGTAGAAACAAAAGAAAATAATGAAAATTATACTTTTAATGTAGTTGCTTATAACATCCATGGCTTAGGCAATAAAAATCGTCACCCTCGTTTTTTTGATTATTTATATAACTTTGATATTTTTATTCTTTCGGAGACCCACCTTGAAGCAAAAAATCAAGTACAATATGCAAACAAATTTAATAATTTTAAAATTTACTGGAAGGCGGCTACGAGAACTAATATTAGAGGAAGGGGCATCGGTGGTCAATTGTATGGAGTCCGCGCTGATTTGGATAAAACTGGTTTCAAATTTACATTTATACATCGTGATGATCAAGATATAATACAATGTGAATATAATTCACATCGTTTTAAAATCCTTCCTGTGTACCTCAGGGGAACTAATTGGAACGATGATTTTGAAAAACTTAAATATAATGTTGAAAGTTATGAAAGTTCGGAAATAGTAGTAGGAGATCATAGTATACGAATTGGCGAAGAACAAGAATTACCTACAGAAATGTTGTTAAACTGCCATCAAACCAGATGTTCTAAGGATATAACGATAAACCCAAATGGAAGAAAATATATAGAGTTTTGTAATAACAACGGCTTGGTGATATTAAATGGACGAACGCCAGGCGATGAGGAAGGAAACTATACCTTTGCAAATAAGAATGGGAGCACTGTAATCGACTTTTGTACTGTGTCTGTAGATATGCTAAGCTACATAAAGGCTTTCAGGGTAGATGACCAGATATGGTCTGACCATTTTCCGATAATCCTAACCCTCTCGCTACCTTCCACAAATTCATTCAAACATACAGATAGAAATCTCTTGCCAAAATTAAAGTGGAAAGAGTACAAAAAGATGCATATCAGGCTAACTTACTGCACAAACTCTTGAATTTGCCCTTAAATCCAAGACTGAGGGATTTGACTACAGCGATACATGTGTCATACCCTAGTAGTCCAAAAAATAAAAGAAAGTATTTTAACAAGTAAAAAGTCGTTAAGTTCGGCCGGGCCGAACTTTTTATACCCTCCACCATAAAATAGTCTTAATTAAAATCGAATAATTAGGGTCCTTTCACAATTTTAGGTGAAACAACTTTTCGACAATGGATAGACTCCTACTGCCTCCCACTATTGCTTAAATTACACTGTGAACACAAATGTTGGGGCAGAGATAATTCGTTTTGGAGATGAAAGCCCTTGGTGTGTGTATATTAAAAACCCCGAAGGACAGATGCGCCGTGAGTCGAACTTCCGCGTTATCGCGCGATTAAGTTTTTGCAAGAGACCCTGTAAGCCATCATGAATTAGCATTATATCTTTGTTTGTTGTTTTTGTAGAGCACTTAAGCAACAGTGAACAAAGATATAACGCTAATTCCTGATGGCCCACAGGGTCTCTAAAAAAATTTCATCACGCCATAACGCGGAAGTTCGACTCACGGCGGATCTGTCCTTCGGGGTTCATAACATATTCACCAAGGCCTTTCTTCCCCAAGAGGAATTTTCCGTGCCCCAGACTTTCAACTCCATTTTGTTGCACAGTGTTATCTAATCTAATCTAAAAAAATGTGTTCAGCTAGGTGAAAGGTACCACCTACCAAAGAGTCAACCTATCTTTAAATTTTTTGGCGGAAAAGTTTTATAGCTGCAGGGAACTTCACGAGTCAAATTAATGGTAGTTTCATCAAAACAATGTAGACCCTCAAAAATGACCCATGTTGACGAATTTTAGTGAAGAAATTTCGTGACCACTGGAAATTCCCGAAAATCGGGATATACCAAAACTATATTGACGATTATATTTGAATAGACAAAATTTTAGCTAAAATTCTCAAAATACCGATCATTACAGCTAGTTCGATTAAAAATTGCAGCTAAAATTCTCAAAATACCGAAAATTGGGAGATACCGTTATATGGGGGCTATACCAAAACATGGACCTATGTTGACGATGTTTCATTGGAGATGTTTTATGACCACTGAGAACTTCGAATGTCAAATTACAGCTATTTCGGTTAAAAACTGTAGCTAAAATTCTCAAAATACCGAAAATCGGGAGGTACCGTTATATGGAAGCTATACCAAAACATGGACCTATGTTGACGATGTTTGGTGGAGATGTTTCATGACCACTGAGAACCTCAAATGGCAAATTACAGCTAGTTCGGTTAAAAGTTGTAGCTAAAATTCTAAAAATACCAAAAATCGGGAGGTACGGTTATAAGGGGGGCATACCAAAACATGGACCTATGTTGACGATGTTTGGTGGAGATGTTTCTTGACCACTGAGAACCTCAAATGTCAAATTGCAGATAGTTCGGTTACAAATTGTGGCTAAAATTCTCAAAATACCGAAAATCGGGAGGTACCGTTATATGGGGGCTATACCAAAACATGGACCTATGTTGACGATGTTTGGTGGAGATATTTCATGACCACTGAGAACCTCAAATGGCAAATTACAGCTAGTTCGGTTAAAAATTGTAGCTAAAATTCCAAAAATACCGAAAATCGGGAGGTTCCGATATATGGGGACTATACCAAAACATGGACCTATGCCCATATCCTTTGGGATATAAGTTTGTTGATCACTAGGAACCCTAAGTATCAAATTATAGCTGATTCGGTCTGCAAATGTGGCGAAGAACGTCAAAATACCTCAAATCCGGAGGTACCGTTATATGGGGGCTATACCAAAGAGTGGACCGATATAGCCCATCTTCGAACTTGACCTGCCTATGGAAAAAAGACCATCGGGTGCAAATTTCAGCACTCTCTCTCAATTATTGCGGACGCTAGAGTGATTACAACAGACGGACAGACGGACGGACAGACGGACATGGCTAGATCGTCTTAGAATTTTATCCTGATCAAGAATATATATACTTTATAGGGTCGCAAATGATTAGTTCGATGTGTTACAAACGGAATGACAAACTTAATATACCCTCCATACTATGGTGGAGGGTATAAAAATAAATGGTTCGATGATGAATGCTACAAAGTAAGGAAGAAGACAATGAAATTACTAAAAAAGTTCAGAAAATCTGGTAATGCTAGTGATAGAAATGCTTACACTGAACAAAAGAAAATATATGAACTTTTATGTAAATGCAAAAAAGCTAATTACTATCAAAGCATAGAGCAAAGGTTGGATAGTATTTTCGATAGCAAATCATGGTGGACATTGGCAAAGGATTGCATTGTATTTCACTAGATGATCTTAAAAACTATTTCGACTGCCTCCTAAACCATATCTGCAGTATAAATCCAATTTACTATGCGCCTAACAATATGTCAGATGTACTATTGGATCGATGTTTCACAGTCGGAGAAATCAAAGAGCAATTTAAGAAGGTGAAGGCAAATAAAGCACCAGGTGAAGACCGAGTTCCTTATGAGTTCTTCATTTATGCAACTGATAGTTTTCTGGAAACAATGTGCAATGCTTTTAATAATATTATAAATGGACTCGATGACTTTGAAATATTTCGTAATGGTATAATTTTCCCCATTCACAAAAAAGGATATGTAAATGATGTAAATAACTATCGGGGAATTACATTCATGAATTGCATTGGAAAAATAATGATGGGAATGTTGAACAACCGAATTACAGAGTGGTTAAATAGAAACCATATAATAAATGAATATCAGGCCGGGTTCAGGAAAGGCTACTCAACTGTTGATAATATATTTAATCTGACAGCTTTAATAAATCTAAAACTAAGCGAGAATAAAAAAGTGTATGCCTTTTTCGTAGATTTTAAGGCGGCTTTTGATAGAGTGCCAAGGGATCTACTTATATATAAACTATACGAAATCGGATTGTCAGCAAAAATAGTCAACTTTATAAAAATGAGCTATGAGAACACCAAATCGGCAGTTTGGTCAGGAACTCAAATTTCTGATTATTTTGATACTCATACTGGCGTTAAACAAGGCTGCTTATTATCACCAACTCTATTCGCCATTTATCTTAATGATTTACATGATAATCTTCAAGGTGGTCTCAATATCGATGAAATAAACATCAGACTTTTAATGTACGCAGAACTCTACAACTGATGATAAATAATTTGGAAACGTATTGCTCTATGTGGGGAATGGAAGTGAATCGGGAAAAATCCGAAATAATGGTGTTTCGAAAGGGAGGTAGACTTGCACTAAATGAAAGATGGATGTTTAAGGGAGAAACAATACGATTAGTGAACGAGTATAAATACCTTGGAATGTTGTTAACACCTAAACTATCCTTTAGCAAACATCTCCTAAAAAAAGAAGAAGCTACCAAAATGTCCCTGAACTCTACATGGAAAATATTTATATCAAAACATTCAGTCAGCCTCAAAGCAAAATGGAAGATGTTTTTGGCAGTTTGTCGTGCCATACACAGTTATGGGGCGCAAATCTGGGGAAATTCTTATTTCAACGAAGTAGAAAAGTTATATCGATATTTCATCAAAAAAGTATTGAAGCTTCCCGATTCCACCCCAAATTACGTCATCGCATTAGAGACAGGATATGAACCAGGGTATATCTATACGTATTCGATGCATTTGCAATACCTGGCAAAAGTTATATTTGATTTGGACAGTCATAGACTACCCCATATTCTCGGAATGAAACTTTTGAACAAAAATGTATCGTGGCTCAAGGAGTTCAATTCCCATCTTGCTGATTATAACATTGATCATACAAACATACATGTGAACAAGAAGTATTGGATAGACGGATCACAGAAACTGCTAAATGCAATAAAAGACAATACCCATAACACATACATTGAAAGAGCAAAGCGAAGTGAGACCCGTTTTTATAAATATCTCAATTTCAACGTAGGTCCCTTGTATTGCCAGGATGCTTTTAGCCAAGAACACATATCCCTAATAATGAAAGTAAGAGGAGATTTACTGTGGTTAAATGCTAATAAAAATAGAAATACAGATGAACAACGATGTTCACTGTGTAACATGGGAGAACCAGAAACAATAGACCACTTCATTGGACGATGTCTTGTATTAAGAAGATCTCGCTTGAAATATTTCAACAAAAATCAACTACTTAATAATGATGTTGTTAGTATTTTAAATGGAGGTGAAGATTTTTGCTGGCTCTCATTACTTAAATTTTTGAAAGAAGCTTTAAAATATAGACAAATGTTGATAAATGAGTTCAATTATTAAGCACTTGAAATAAAACAATAATATAAACTCAATACACCAGCCGACGGTTTAATTGAAACCAAGCTGAAAATTCTTTATTAGATATAAGTTATTTTGTAAACAAAAATTATACTTATTATAACGTAATATGAAAATAAAGAAACATTGAATTGAAAAAAAAAAATAGTTATTTGTTGATCGTATTGAACAGTATTTATAAAATTACAGTATAAAACATTTATTTTAATCAATTAAATATATATTTTGCTTGTAGAAAGCTGTAAAACATGTTTGGAAGTTTTTAATTTGCAATAACAACTGACAGTATGGCCCTTTCTTACATCTTGTCTTTAAAGTCCATTTTTGTAATACCTTACTTTAAGAAAAGTAAGGAATAAAGTTCGCATTACAAGGGATTTGTTATTACATCATCCATTTAAACTAAATGTTATATTTTATAAAAATATGGCAATATCAAGCAAAACAAGTAAAAAAGTATCAGTCGGCTTTGCCGATAGAGATATACCCTCAGCCTGAGTATATTGAAACATTTTTTCCCAAAAACGTATGTATTTAGAGGGTTTTACAAATTTTGGGCGTTTGAACCGACAAAAATGTTGATTAGGATTAAAGATCAAACGTTTTGCAGTGAAGATACTAAAAAGAATGGATCTCCAGCCACTACATATGGTGCCATAGGGGGTTTTACACCCTTCTGGCTGTTTGCTCAAGAAGTATGGACTTGCCCCTGAAAAAACTTTTACCCTCGTAAATGAGGCAGCGAATGCAAGTTGCTTCAACAAAAATCAAAGTGATTCGATATCAGGTCTTAAAGTGAACTTATCCGAAATTTTATGTGGGGGGTTCCGGATGGAGTAGACAAATATAGTCCATATTTTAACCTGATCTATATCTGGTAGATATATTAGGATGTGTAAAGTATGGACCAATTCGGCCACTACCTTCAAGAGTTACCGTACGAACAATTTTTCCGAACATTGTTGAACTTTTGTGGGGGAGGTACCAGAAGGAGTGGACAGATATGGCTTATCTTCGAACTTAAACTATGTTTGGACAAAATATTACTAAGGCCAAATTTTGGACCGAATCGGCAGATCCGTTCGAGAGTTATCTTGCGCTCCAACCACCTCACACGGTGTCATAGGGGTTTTTTGCAACATTCAGGCTATTTTCTCATGAAGTATGGACTTGCCCCTGATGAAACTTGTACAGTCGTATGAGGGCGTTGAATAAAAGCTGCTACAACAAAAATCAAAGCGATTCGAGAGATGGCCCTAAACTGAACTTATCCGAAATATTGTGTGAGAGGTACCCGAAGGAAACCTTATCTAAGTCTGGTGCACATTTCACGATGGGCAAAATATGGACCAAATCGGTTACTCCCTTCAAGAGTTATCGTGCGCACAAATTTTCCGTACATTTTCGAACTTTTGTGGGGGAGATACCAGAAGGAGTGGACCGATCTAGCGCATCTTCGAACTTAAACTAAGTTTGGGCAAAATATTACGAAAGCCAAAATTTGATACGAATCGGTTCATCCGTTCGAGAGTTATCGTGCGCTCCAGCCAGACAGACAGACGGACGGACAATTCTTAATCGACTCCAAATTGTCTGAAACACATTTCGTCCAAACATACTTGGGGTCTACAACCGTTATTTCGATGAGGCACATTTTGCCCGTATGAAAGTGTATATACCCTCGTTAGCATAAATGCTGAGGGTATACAAATCTGTATACCTCAAGTTTTCTCAAATCTGATTGGTTGATTTGAATTTGCTGACAATTTTTTCTTGCTTCTGGTGCAGCATACCCTCGGGCGCAGTTTAAATTTTAAAAGGAACACAAAGTTCCTTTTAATTTATCTGACACTTATTCTTAAAGCAAACATGTAAGAAAGCGTTAAGTTCGGCCGGGCCGAACTTTTCATACCCTCCACCATAAAATATTCTGAACTACATGGAATAATTAGTTTTCATTCCGGTCCCCAACTTTAAGTGGGTACGTTAAAATGTCAGATAATGTACATAAAAAGCTTCATTCGGGAGGCCCTTTTTTATGGTGCCTTTATCTAACTATGTATGTTGACACTTTTTGGTAGGCTAGAAATTGGGAGCTACCGATATACATATAGGTGTTATAATAAAACATGGACCTATGTTGACAGTTTTCGATGGGAGCCTTTAATGTCAAATAACTCCTAATTCGGTTAAAAATATTGTAGCTAGAATCCTCAAAATACCGAAAATCGGTACATAACGTGGGAACTTCAAATGTCATTAACAGCTAGTTCGGAGGTATGTGGGCTATACGAAAATATGAACTGAAATGAAAAATTTTTGTTGCAGAATTTTTGTTGGCTTTTAAATTTCAAATTACAGAAAGTTCGTCCAAAAAATAAAGCTAAGGTACGGAAAATCGGGAGGTTTGTTTTGGGGCTATACCAAAACATGGACCTACGTTCGATTAAACATTTTAAGTAAAATCCTCAAAGTACCGAAAATCGGGAAGTATCGTTATATTGGGGCTAAGTTGAAAATTGTTGATGCAGATGTGTGTGATCACTACAACCTTCAAATGTCAAACTACAGTTAGTTCGGTTAAAAATTGTAGCTAAAATTGCCAAATTACTGAAAATTGGGAGGTACCGTTATATGGGAGCTATATCCGAACATGGACCTATGTTGACAATTTTGGTGGAGCTAATTCGGGAGGTACCGTTATATGGGGCTATACCAAAAGATGTACCTACGAGTATGTTCATAATTTTTTCGAATATAAGTTGTTTGGTCACTAAGAACCCTATATATCAAATTATAGCTAATTCGGTCTAGAAATGTGACTTAAAACGTCAAAATACCTGAAATCGGGCGGTAACGTTATATGGGGGCTATTATAAAACATGGACCTATGTCCACTAGTTTTGTTATATAAGTTTATTGACACTTAAGAACCCTAAATGTCAATTTATAGCTAAATCGGTCTGAAAATGTAGCTAAAAACGTCAAAATACCGTAAATCGGGGGTACCGTTATATGGGGGCTATACCAAAACGTGGACCTATGTGCACAACTTTTGTTATATAAGTTTACTGACACTTAAGAACCCTAAATGTCACATTATAGCTAAATCGATCTGAAAATGTAGCTAAAACGTCAAAATACCGTAAATCGGGGGGTACCGTTATATGGGGGCTATAGCAAAACGTGGACCTATGTGCACAGCTTTTGTTATATAAGTTTATTGACACTTAAGAACCCTAAATGTCAAATTATAGCTATGTACATCGGCCTGAAAATGTAGCTAAAAACGTCAAAATACCGCAAATCGGGGGTACCGTTATATGGGGATATACCAAAACATGTACCTACGAGTATAATCATAATTTTTTCGAATATAAGTTTTTTGGTCACTAAGAACCCTATATATCAAATTGTAGCTAATTCGGTCTAGAAATGTGACTTAAAACGTCAAAATACCTGAAATCGGGCGGTAACGTTATATGGGGGCTATTATAAAACATGGACCTATGTCCACTAGTTTTGTTATATAAGTTTATTGACACTTAAGAACCATAAATGTCAATTTATAGCTAAATCGGTCTGAAAATGTAGCTAAAAACGTCAAAATACCGTAAATCGGGGGTACCTTTATATGGGGGCTATACCAAAACGTGGACCTATGTGCACAACTTTTGTTATATAAGTTTACTGACACTTAAGAACCCTAAATGTCACATTATAGCTAAATCGATCTGAAAATGTAGCTAAAACGTCAAAATACCGTAAATCGGGGGGTACCGTTATATGGGGGCTATACCAAAACGTGGAACTATGTGCAC
Organism: Musca autumnalis; assembly: GCF_047663935.1. Lineage (NCBI taxonomy): Eukaryota > Metazoa > Arthropoda > Insecta > Diptera > Muscidae > Musca > Musca autumnalis. The sequence continues at coordinate 139,426,303 of NW_027411755.1, read as the reverse complement.
AGCTTTTGTTATATAAGTTTATTGACACTTAAGAACCCTAAATGTCAAATTATAGCTATGTACATCGGCCTGAAAATGTAGCTAAAAACGTCAAAATACCGCAAATCGGGGGGTACCGTTATATGGGGATATACCAAAACATGTACCTACGAGTATAATCATAATTTTTATACCCTATACCACAATGTGGAAAAGGGTATTATAAGTTTGTTTTGGTAAAAATTCATGTAACACCGCGAAATATTCGTCGGATACCCCCAATGTGGTATACCATTTTTCATATCTCGACGAGATAAAGCGATTTTGAGATGTGTGTCCGTCCGTCAGTCCGTCCGTCCGTCTGTCCATTATAAATTGTAAACACGCTCCAGGCCGCAATTATGGACCGATCGTCACGAAATTTTGTATGGAGGTCGGGTTCAGATCAGAATAGATCCCTATTCTTATTGGTGATGATCGTGAAATATTTAGCGGGTGAAATGGACCAAAAACATAATATTTATATAATTTTGTAGCGGCTCTGTAGGTCTCAATAATAGTCCGATCAACGCGTAATTTTAAATAAGGTAAGAGTATATCACAAAGGAGAAGCTTGCAATTTGAGATGGCGATCGGATAATATTTAGAGGGTTAAATGGACCAAAACTTTTGTGTGAAAATTGTGAAATATTGTAATATATAGCTTATATCTTAATTCCTGGAAGTGACATTCCGGACAAGTGAGATATACTTGAAAGTGGAACGCTTGACCTTTCAATTGATGCCAATTATGTTGGTGTGAATGATCAGATAACAGAGTTACAGCCTAATATATCCCGTTATTTGTTTGTAGTGTAATAATAAACTCGCTAGAAGTCGCAATTATACATCAATAGTCACGAAATTTTGCACCGGGTAAGAGTATAGGTCGAAAAAGATGCCTACAATTTTGAATGATGATCTGATATACTTTAGCGGGTGAAATGGACCATTACTTTTGTATGAAAAATATAAAAATTTTATTTTTGGTCGATATTTTAATTCCTTGAGGACATATATATTTCGCAAAGTAGCCTACATATGAAAAAAAAACTACTGACCTTTCCTCTGATGTAAATTGCAATAAAGTGTTTGCTAGATGACGGGCCTACTGCCTAATATATATTGGGTTCTGTGTAGAGAACCACATTTTTATACCATGCTACATATTGTCTCTCCAATAGTTTATGTAACATCACGAAATATTCGTTATTTGGTATGCCAAAATTCATATCTCGACGAGATAAAGCGATTTAGCGGAGTGTGTCCGTCCATTAAAAATTGTAAACAAGCTTAAGGCAATTTGAACTTCAATAACAAATTTTTTAAGGAGATTGTGTTCGGGCCAGAATAGAAATGATTAGTTTTTGGAGATGATCGTGAAATGTTCAGGGGATGAAATGGACCAAAAACAAAATTTTAACCAATTTTGTAGCGGCTCTGTAGGTCAAAATAATAACCCGCAAAATTTTAAACAAAGTTTGAGTTTATGATGAAGAACAAGCGTACAAACCAACGTGAAGATCAGATAATACTTGGCGGGTTAAATGGACTGAAACTTTTGTGTGAAATTGGTAAAAATTTCAATAACGTAGCGGTTAAACAACGGAAGTAGTAGTACTACATAAGTGGGTTTCAATACATTTTAGTTCGTGTGAACTAAACCAATTTAACCAATTTTGTAGCGGCTCTGTAGGTCAAAATAATAACCCGCAAAATTTTAAACAAAATTTGAGTTTATGATGAAGAACAAGCGTACAAACCAACGTGAAGATCAGATAATACTTGGCGGGTTAAATGGACTGAAACTTTTGTGTGAAATTGGTAATAATTTCAATAACGTAGCGGTTAAACAACGGAAGTAGTAGTACTACATAAGTGGGTTTCAATACATTTTAGTTCGTGTGAACTAAATTTTCCTTTCCTGCTACAAAAATGTCTTTGTCATGCTAGATAACTTTTTGGTTTTGGTCATAAGTATTATACATTACATCTCTGATATTTGATAATAAATTTTCACAATCATTGAAAAGAAATTCCGTGGAGAGCGATTGTCCAGGGATAGTGGTATAGGGTATCCCATGGTCGGCTCCGTCCGACTATAGACTTTTCTTACTTGTTTCGAATATAAGTTTTTTGGTCACTAAGAACCCTATATATCAAATTATAGCTAATTCGGTCTAGAAATGTGACTTAAAACGTCAAAATACCTGAAATCGGGCGGTAACGTTATATGGGGGCTATTATAAAACATGGACCTATGTCCACTAGTTTTGTTATATAAGTTTATTGACACTTAAGAACCCTAAATGTCAATTTATAGCTAAATCGGTCTGAAAATGTAGCTAAAAACGTCAAAATACCGTAAATCGGGGGTACCGTTATTTGGGGGCTATACCAAAACGTGGACCTATATCCACAACTTTTGTTATATAAGTTTATTGACACTTAAGAACCCTAAATGTCAAATTATAGCTAAATCGGTCTGAAAATGCAGCTAAAAACGTCAAAATTACGTAAATCGGGGGGTACCGTTATATGGTGGCTATACCAAAACGTGGACCTATGTGCACAACTTTTGTTATATAAGTTTATTGACACTTAAGAACCCTAAATGTCAATTTATAGCTAAATCGGTCTGAAAATGTAGCTAAAAACGTCAAAATACCGTAAATCGGGGGTACCGTTATATGGGGCTATACCAAAACGTGGACCTATGTGCACAACTTTTGTTATATAAGTTTACTGACACTTAAGAACCCTAAATGTCACATTATAGCTAAATCGATCTGAAAATGTAGCTAAAACGTCAAAATACCGTAAATCGGGGGGTACCGTTATATGGGGGCTATACCAAAACGTGGACCTATGTGCACAGCTTTTGTTATATAAGTTTATTGACACTTAAGAACCCTAAATGTCAAATTATAGCTATGTACATCGGTCTGAAAATGTAGCTAAAAACGTCAAAATACCGCAAATCGGGGGGTACCGTTATATGGGGGCTATACCAAAACGTGGACCTATGTCCACAAGTTTTTTTATATAAGTTTATTGACACCTAAGAATCGTAAATGTCAAATTATAGCTAAATCGGTCAGAAAATGTAGCTAAAAACGTCAAAATACCATAAATTGGGGGTACCGTTATATGGGGGCTATACCAAAACGTGGACCTATGTCCACAACTTTTGTTATAGCTTCAAATTATAGCTTCATCGGTCAGAAAATGTAGCTAAAAACGTCAAAATACCATAAATCGGGGGTACCGTTATATGGGGGCTATACCAAAACGTGGACCTATGTCCACAACTTTTATTATATAAGTTTATTGACACTTAAGAACCCTAAATGTCAAATTATAGCTACATCGGTCTGAAAATGTAGCTAAAAACGTCAAAATACCGCAAATCGGGGGTACCGTTATATGGGGGATATACCAAAACGTGGACCTATATCCACAAGTTTTGTTATAAAAGTTTATTGACACCTAAGAACCCTAAATGTCAATTTATAGCTAAATCGGTCTGAAAATGTATCTAAAAACGTCAAAATACCGTAAATCGGGGGTACCGTTATATGGGGGCTATACCAAAACGTGGACCTATGTGCACAGCTTTTGTTATATAAGTTTATTGACACCTAAGAATCGTAAATGTCAAATTATAGCTAAATCGGTCAGAAAATGTAGCTAAAAACGTCAAAATACCGTAAATCGGGGGTACCGTTATATGGGGGCTATACCAAAACGTGGACCTATGTCCACAACTTTTGTTATAGCTTCAAATTATAGCTTCATCGGTCAGAAAATGTAGCTAAAAACGTCAAAATACCATAAATCGGGGGTACCGTTATATGGGGGCTATACCAAAACGTGGACCTATGTCCACAACTTTTATTATATAAGTTTATTGACACTTAAGAACCCTAAATGTCAAATTATAGCTACATCGGTCTGAAAATGTAGCTAAAAACGTCAAAATACCGCAAATCGGGGGTACCGTTATATGGGGGATATACCAAAACGTGGACCTATATCCACAAGTTTTGTTATAAAAGTTTATTGACACCTAAGAACCCTAAATGTCAATTTATAGCTAAATCGGTCTGAAAATGTATCTAAAAACGTCAAAATACCGTAAATCGGGGGTACCGTTATATGGGGGCTATACCAAAACGTGGACCTATGTGCACAGCTTTTGTTATATAAGTTTATTGACACCTAAGAATCGTAAATGTCAAATTATAGCTAAATCGGTCAGAAAATGTAGCTAAAAACGTCAAAATACCGTAAATCGGGGGTACCGTTATATGGGGGCTATACCAAAACGTGGACCTATGTCCACAACTTTTGTTATATAAGTTTATTGACACTTAAGAACCCTAAATGTCAAATTATAGCTACATCGGTCTGAAAATGTAGCTAAAAACGTCAAAATACCGCAAATCGGGGGGTACCGTTATATGGGGGCTATACCAAAACGTGGACCTATGTCCACACGTTTTGTTATATAAGTTTATTGACACCTAAGAACCCTAAATGTCAAATTATAGCTAAATCGGTGTGAAAATGTAGCTAAAACTTCAAAATACCGTAAATCGGGGGGTACCGTTATATGGGGGCTATACCAAAACGTGGACCTATGTCCACAACTTTTATTATATAAGTTTATTGACACTTAAGAACCCTAAATGTCAAATTATAGCTACATCGGTCTGAAAATTTAGCTAAAAACGTCAAAATACCGCAAATCGGGGGGTACCGTTATATGGGGGATATACCAAAACGTGGACCTATGTCCACAAGTTTTGTTATATAAGTTTATTGATACCTAAGAACCCTAAATGTCAAATTATAGCTAAATCGGTATGAAAATGTAACTAAAAACGTCAAAATACCGTAAATCGGGGGGCACCGTTATATGGGGGCTATACCAAAACGTGGACCGATATAGCCCATCATCGAACTTGACCTGCCTGCAAACAAAAGACGCATTTTCCCAAAATTTCAGCGGCCTATCTCCATTTTTGTGGACGCTAGAGTGATTACCACTGACGGATGGACGGACGTGCACAGATCCACTCAGAATTTTACCCTGATCAAGAATATATATACTTTATAGGGTTGCAAATGAGTGTTTCAATGCGTTGCAAAGGGAAAAACAAACTTAATATACCCTCCATACTATGGTGGAAGGTATAAAAATATCTTTTTTTAGGCCATAGAATAACTAGTTATTCTAGTGGTCATAAAATAACTACCCAGCAAAATTAAATGGAAGTGATTCCATGTGAAATCATGATTGCACTGGTTCTTTTGCATGAGTGCGAAAGGAGTCGTGAAAGATCCGATCTTTTTCATCGAATTTTCATGAGTGCAATTGAAGTCGTGAAAGATCCGATCTTTTTCATCGAATTTTCATGAGTGAAATTGAATTGGTGAAATATCCGATCTTTGTCATAATATTGTCATGAGTATAAATAAATTGATAAGTACCCGTACAATAAATTATCAAATACTCATTTACCCGAATAATTGTGTACTTGTAAAAGTAATTGTTAAAATGAAAATAAAAGTCAGATGAAAGTGATCGATAGTGGCAAAATTTATATATTTTAATTAAAAATACAATGTAAATTGATATAAAACAAAAGGAAAATTTATTTTGTGTTTGGAAACCTGTTTCGTTTTGTGGATATTAAAAAGAAGTATTAAAAAGACCCGGTCTATAAACCACGAGCTCCACAAGCCGACCAACACCGATATATTAAAACATATCGAGCTGCAATTATTCGGTTGGTTTGGCCATGATAACAGGATGGATAAAGATGCCACCGGCATATGAATACGAGCCATTTGACGTTACGCCACCTGAGGGAAGAACAAAACTCCAATGGAAAGATCAAGTTCAATATGATATCACAAAACATGGCATCCAAAGTAAGAGAAGCAAAGTAGAAAATCCGTAAAAAAAGTATTATATATATAAGCTTTTTCTTTTGAAATAACATAACAGAATTCAAATTTATACTAGATTTCCCAAATGATGAGCTTGGTTCAGAGATTGACATATAATTTATCGAATATTGGAAAAACGGAACCCCGCAAGTTGAAGGAAATATCTTGCAGCCATCGGAAGAGATAAATATGATATTGCAGATTAATATAATATATAATTTTGAAAATAATAATACATACAAAATAAAGAAAAATAACATGTGGCGATACAAATCATCTGTGCATTGTATTCTTATTAATTCAACAAATTACATAATTGTATTGCAAATTTTATTTCTGATTGGCGAAAATCTGGATCCAAAGCATTGGTGCAAGAAGCCATGACAATGAACTGGTGCAAGAAGCCATGACAATGAACTGGTTCAAGATGCTATGACAATGAACTGGTGCAAAATGCCATGACAATAAACTGGTGCAAGATACCATGATGATGAACTGGTGCAACATGCTATGACAATGAACTGGTGCAAAATGCTATGACAATGCATTGGTGAAAGTGTGTGTCACTCCTTTGTAAATGTCATTGGTGATTCACCTAAATTTTCACCTATGACATGTCACTTGCACCCATGATTCAACTCATGATTTGTCATCGAACATTTTGCTGGGGTAATTCAGTGCGACATGCTCTTGTTAAAATAATGGGTTAGTGGCGGTTTTTGTAAGTAGTTACGACTACCAAAATGTACTATAAAAACCTATCATTTAGTAAGGATTTTTTGCTGGGAAATTGCTTGAAAGGGTATCGATTTTAACATATGTTTGGTCCTTAACCATTGTTTCGATGAGGCATATATTTTGTCGTATTAAACATATAGTCAAAAGTTTAAGGGTATACAATATTGGTATTTATACCCTACCGACAATTTGGAAAATTCGAAAATTCGTGGAATTTTGTTTTGAGATGTTTTGCCGTTTGTCCGTCCGGCCTTAATTATGGACCAATCGTCAGGAAATTTTGCATGGAGGTCGGGATCGGACAGAATAGACCCCTATAGTTATTGGTGATGACAGCAAAATATTTAGTTAGTCAAATGGATGAAAAACAAAAATTTACCCGATTTTGTAGCGGCCCTGTAGGCCGCAATTATATTCCGATCGGTGCGAAATTTTGTTACAATTTAACATGATAATCGGATAATATTAAGCCGGTAAAATGGAACAAAACTTTTTTGTGAAAATTGGTAAAATTTTCAATATGTATTATATATTTTTATTTCTATAAGACACATTCCGCCCACGTGAGTTATATTTAGAAGAGGAACCTTTGACCTTTCCATTGTTGTGAATTATGTTCATGTAGATAGCAGATATTCTAGGCTGTAATAATATACAAGGATTCCACAGTTTTAATTGTGTGTAGTGTCACCATAATCATGCTCGGGCTTGCAGGTATCCTTCAATACTGACAAACTTTTGCACGAGGTAAGAGTTTTGGTCAAGGAAAATGGCAATATTTTTGGATAACGATTGAGTATATTTAGCGGGCGAAATTACGAAATTTACCATAATTTTTTTGGAAAAATATCCAAAATTTTATATTTTGGTCCTGATTTTAAATTCTGCGGCATATGCCGGCAAATTACAGAAACAAAACTTGAAAACCAACTGTTTACCTCTCCGTGGATGCAATTTATATCAATACGAAACTACTAACATATAAGTGGGTAGCTTTATCGTTTTGGTTTTGTTGTAAAGAACTACATATACCGACATGCTACAAAATATCGGAATCATGATAGAAGTTTTCAAATCACGATAGAGAAATACCAAGTTTTTTTAAGTTGGTGCCAATTACAACGCCGTACGTGGTCTTGAAGTTTTTGTGCTAACTTTGATAAGAAGTAATGTAATACCTCGAACTATTAGTCGTTTATTCATTGGTCGATAAATATCGCCCAAAAGGTACTTCTCACAAAAAGGTGTGGCTGTAATGACGGTGTATGTATGAGGGTCACTAAAAACCTTCTGGCGTAGGCAACACGCAGTGTCGCCAGGCATCATTTGATTTTTTTTTTTTTGAAGTTTGACAGTTTTTAGACATAGAGTACTCAGGACAGTTTGACATACTACCATGTGTTGGGTTGTTTACAGTGACTTGATTCAGACACCTCCAAAACATGTTTTTTGAACGTTTTTACAGCATCTTCTCGTCGGTATCATGCTTAAGTGTTCCATACGCCATTTGCCCGTTTTGAGATAATCGCATTTTAATGTTTTGCCTTACAACTGCATTGAGCTGGATATGTTTGCAAAAATAAAGCGGAATATGTATTGGAATATAAAAGTTATAGAGATTTTTTTAAAAAAAGAATTTTTGTCGAATTCTTCCATATCCACACTTATGACATAAATGTGAAATATTGTTAATCACATGGAACAAAGTGACAAAAATTTTTTCCATCTTTGCCTCAATAAATCAAATACTTCTAAATCGAAAATTGAAGTTCTGATTTTTGAAATGTGTTTTTAAACTTGTAAGTTTTTAAAATATTAAATTCATAACTGAAAAAAGTTTAAACTTTTGCGTCGATGTGTGGATTTCTCGGTAAATAGAGCAGATAGGAGAAAGCCGACTAGAAAATCCGAAAGAGCATATCGCAAAACCCTAGAAACCACCTGTATCTCAAAAAGTCAAAAATTGCGTATGGAACACTTAAGCATGACACCGACGAGCATCTTCTGGCGATTGCCGTTATTCTTCGGGTTCATACGCATAGTTCAATGATTCGTCACCTGGATCCATTTTATGAACATCTTTTGAAGTGCCGCGATCGTATTTTTACGAAATTTCATGCACCGATCGATAGGGGATCCAACTAGAAGTGTTCATGCAATATTCTTGCATTATACATTCACACACGACTTAATTCTTTCTGGAACAACGTCCGTTTTTGGACGACCCTCACGAACTTCGCTTTTTGGCGAGTGTCGGCCTCGATTGAATTCATTACATAGTGCTATAGGATGGTCCTTTATCGACATACAAAGATTTAATTTCATCGGTGCACTCTTGCCGTGATTATTCACGTCGGAAGTTGTGAAAAATTATCGGACGAAAATGATTACAAGTAAATTCTATTTCTTTGCAAGAAGTGATTGTTTCAAGTCACTGTAAACAACTCAACACATGGTCGTATGTGAAACTGTCCTGAGTACGCTTAGGCTAAAAACTGTCAAACTTTCAAAAAAAATATCGAATGACGCCTGGCGACACTGCGAGTTGCAGAGGCCAGAAGGTTTTTAGTGACCCTCGTATGTGCAATATTTCTGAGATGTTATCGTATATATCAAGATGTGAATTTATTATCGGACGGCAAAAATATTACGCAATCAATTCCGTAGAAAACTGGTGATGTCCTAGGGTAATGCGGTGGGGTATCACATCGTCGACTCCGTCCGACTATAGCCCTCCCTTAATTGTTTTTGTCCGTCTATATAGAACAGAAAGCCTCTATTGCGTGCTGTCAATGACTTTCTCATATCCACGAGATTTTGGTATTTGCAAAACAGAGAATATGAATTGTGAACACTAGACTGGTTTTAACTCAAAGAGAAAAAATCGATGCCGGATTTTTTATGCGGCGCCATCCTAAAATATTTAGTTTTGATAAAAATTTGTTTGTAGGATTGTTTATTTAGCCACTACAAAGAACTGGTAAACTGTTTTCATCGATTGGATAATAAATGTGGTCTGTAGAGCGATTTGTTTAAAATTCGCCTTTGGCCCTATACAAATTTGTATGGGACCAAAGGTAAATTTTCACAAAATCACTCTACAGGCCACATTTATTGTCCAATCGATTACCAGTTCTTTGTAGTGGCTAAACAAGTAATCCTACAAAAAATTTTGAAAATCGGGTCAGATTTTAATTTTAGCTTTATAAGGACCCATGGAAACTTCGAGGCCCCAGTGGTACGTGTTAACATATTCCGATTGAGCTCAAACTTTGGCAATCTTAATTTTTAACAAAACTTAAACTTTTTGGGTGGGTGCCGACATCGATTTTTTAAAACCACTCTAGTGAACACATATGCATGCGAATGAAGAAATGTTTTAATTAATGTCAATGGATGCCGTTCGGTCTATCTCGTTGTCCAGTGTTTATATTTTATAATCCTTGATTTGGCTGAATGATTTTCAAAGAGAAACGATTAAATTTGTATTTTGTATTTATGTGAGATGGGACCCAGTGGTGCACACAAATGTTGTGAACTTTTATCAGTTCAGTTCAGGCGTCTGCGGTTTTTTCCAAAACGTATTTTCATTTTTCACTCGATGTCTGTGAATAATGTACATAAATGAAATTTGTTGCAATTGATTAAAAGTTATAAAGTTTGATGGTTTGTTTGTGTGTGTGTTCTATACCATACACCGCAATGTGGGGAGGGTATTATTTCGATACGTTCCATCCCAACAAAATGTTCCTTGCCAAAGATGCCGCTCAGTCATGTATGCAAGTGTGACATCTTTTTAGGTTAATCAATTAAATCATCATAAATTAATATATAAATAACAAATAATTTAAAAAACAAGTAAGAAAAGTCTATAGTCGGACGGAGCCGACCATGGGATACCCTATACCACTATCCCTGGACAATTGCTCTCCACGGAACTTCTTTTCAATGATTGTGAAAATTCAATTATCAAATATTAGAGATGTAATATATAATACTTATGACCAAAACCAAAAAGTTATCTAGCATGACAAAGACATTTTTTGTAGCAGGAAAGGAAAATTTAGTTCACACAAACTAAAATGTAAAGAAACTCACTTATGTAGTACTACTACTTCCGTTGTTTAACCGCTACGTTACACAGTGAAAAAAACTACCGATTTAACGCGCCAAAAGTAAAAGTCTATGTTTTATTGTATGTTTGTCCATAAATTCGATATGAACAGCTATAGATTGACAATTTTACTTCATTTATTAATATATTTGGTAAATTTGTATTTTTACCGTAGAATGGTACCTATCGATTTTTGGTATTTTAAAGATTTCTACCATATTATTTAACCGAAACGGCTAGGATTTGGTATTTAGTCTCCGTGGGGGTTATGCATACACTCCTATAAAAATTTTCGGTACAGGACGTTTTCATATAGCCCCCATAGACCGGTACCACCGATTTCGGTAATTTTGGAGGTTTTAGCCATATTATCCAACCGATATAGCTGAAAGTTGACATTTAGTCTTCGTTGGTGGTATAAAATATTCCGACGGAGAATTTTCGGCACAGATACACGCATTGATATGGCCCCCATAGAAAGGTTCCGCTCTAATTTCAGCATTTTTACATAAAAAATGATATTAAGAAAAATAGTAATAAAATAAAATGTTGCAGTTTGTTGCAGCTAAAATTTTACAAATTAGTTAAGAACTATATGTACTAAAAATAGAATAAAAAATCTGCGCGCCATCCCGCGACACTCCCTAGTAATAGCTTTAACAAAGTGCTCAATTTGGAAAAAAAATCGGATGTCACATGTTTTAAGTGTAAAATCCGAGTTGCAATAAATAACATCTTATATTCAACATTTTTTGAAATCACCTTCACGAAATGTTAAACTCAATAAAGCTTCAAAATTACTTTGTAGGAAGAGAGCATGCGACGATCACAAATTTACTACTAAACTATATTATGAAAACTAGTTCAAAAAATGTCAACCAAAAACGGACCGTTATTCCGCTTAGACTGATGCAAAACAAATTATTTTAAATGCCGTTACATTCTGTGGACAACTTAGATTAATACTGCAACAATCATTTTTAAATTTGCGTATGTGATTTTTTTGACTTTTGGCGCGCTAGATCGGTATTTTTTTTCACTGTGCGTTATTGTCATTTTTACCAATTTCACACAAAAGTTTCAGTATATTTAACTCGCAAAGTATTATCTGATCTTCACGTTGATTTGTACACTTCTTCTTCATTATAAACTCAAACTTTGTTTGAAATTTTGCGGGTTATTATTTTGAACTATAGAGCCGCTACAAAATTGGTTAAAATTTTGTTTTTGGTCCATTTCATTCCCTGAACATTTCACGATCATCAGCAAAAACTAATCATTTCTATTCTGGCCCGAACCCAACCTCCTTAAAAAATTCGTTACAATCGGTCTATAATAATATATAATTTTTAATGGACGGACACACATCGCTAAATCGCTTTATCTCGTCGAGATATGATTTTTGGCATACCAAATAAGAGGTCTAGGACGAATATTTCGTGGTGTTACATAAACTTTTGGAGAGACAATGTAGCATGGGATTAAAATGTTGTTCTCTACACAGAACCCATTATATATTAGGCAGTAGACCCGTTATCTAGCAAACACTTTATTGCAATTTACATCAGAGGAAAGGTCAGTAGTTTTTTCCCATATGTAGGCTACTTTGCGAAATATATATGTCCTCAAGGAATTAATATATTGACCGTAAATAAAATTTTTATATTTTTCATACAAAAGTAATGGTCCATTTCACCCGCTAAAGAATATCAGATCATCATTCAAAATTGTAGGCATCTTCTTCGACCTATACTCTTACCCGGTGCAAAATTTCGTGACTATTGATGTATAATTGCGACTTCTAGCGAGTTTATTATTACACTACAAACAAATAACGGAATATATTAGGCTGCAACTCTGTTATCTGATCATGCACACCAACATAATTGGCATCAATTGAAAGGTCAAGCGTTCCATTTTCAAGTATATCTCACTTGTCCGGAATGTCACTTCCAGGAATTAAGATATAAGCTGTATATTAAAAATTTTCACAATTTTCACACAAAAGTTGTGGTCCATTTAACCCTCTAAATATTATCCGATCGCCATCTCAAATTGCAAGCTTCTTCTTTGTGATATACTCTTACCTTATTTATAATTACGCGTTGATCGGACTATTATTGAGACCTACAGAGCCGCTAGAAAATTGGATAAATATTATGTTTTTGATCCATTTCACCCGCTAAATATTTCGCGATCATCACCAATAAGAATAGGGATCTATTCTGATCTGAACCCCACCTCCATACAAAATTTCGTGACGATCGGTCCATAATTGCGGCCTGGGGCGTGTTTACAATTTATAATGGACAGACGGACGGACGGACGGACTGACGGACGGACACACATCTCAAAATCGCTTTATCTCGTCGAGATATGAAGATTGGTATACCACATTGGGGGTCTCCGACGAATATTTCGCGGTGTTACATGAATTTTTACCAAAACAAACTTATAATACCCTTTTCCACATTGTGGTATAGGGTATAAATATGTTTCAGTGTTTTATAAATGAATGCACTTAAAACTAGAAAACAATTTGTCGCTTAGCCCCAATTTTACAATGTTACAATTTTGATTTTTCAAAATGGTCTGAATTAATCCCATTGTTGTTGTTCTAATATTTAAAACAACTAATTTATTAGTGGAGAAAGTTTGGCATTGTTCGCAAGGGGGTAAGGCAGGGGAGACTAGTTTCGATCCTCGCCACAGAATCTCATCAGTTCCAATGTTTTTTTGTTTGTGGATATTCTCCACCGAAGTTATTTTTTAATAACTTCTTCAACAAAAAAACTTTTTATACCCAAACATCAATCGTTAGCTCGAAGCTAATTCGGGCTTAAAATGAAGATAAAATCCTCAAAATACCTGAAATTGGGTGGTATCGCTACATGGGGGCTATAGGAAAAAATTGGCCCATATTCATGTATTGCCATCCAAATCTGAAAGGTGTGCAAAGTTTCAGAGTTCTATTCGTCAACTGCAACTACGTTAAAATGAGTTACTGGATTTGAACTAAATCGGGTGGTACTGATATATGGGAGCTACAGGAAAAAATGGATCCATGTTGTATTTGGTTTCATATTCATGTATTGTCATCCAAATCTGTGTGCAAAGTTTCAGTTCGATTGGTCAACTGCAAGTGTGTGGAAAATGAGTTACCAGATTTGAACCTATCTAAACTTTGTAGCCGTTAAGATGAATGGAAATGAAAAAAAAAAAAAAACAAAACAAAAAGATCGGTACGAAAAAGGTTATGAACGTTAAAATACCTGAATCGAGCTTTTCCAAAATATGGAGCTATGTTCACAATTTTTAGTAAATTAATTTTTGACCACTTCGAACCGTCAATGCCAGACTATAATAGTTTCGGTAAGAAAATGTATCTAAAACGTAAAAATGACTGAAATCGGGTGGTACCATTATATAGGGTATATTCCAAAATATAAAGCTATGTTCAAAATTTCTGTTAGATAAGTTTTTTGACCACCAAAGACCATTCATGCTGAAAAAATAAAATACCTGAAATTATATGGTACCGTTGTACGCGGACTATTCCGTAACGGACTATTCTATAATTTTGTTGACCACTTTGAAACTTAAATGCCAAATTATAGCTAATTTGGCTTGAAAATTTAAATGTAAGAACGTCAAATTGGGCGGTACCGTTATATGGAACATTAACATACATAGTCTATTTTCGAATTTGACCTGTCTGTTGAAAAAGACGCTTCTTCGCTAAAGTAATTAACACAGACGGAAGGACGGACATGCACAGATCGACACAGAATTTTATCCTGATGAGGGCATTCAAAACGAAAAAAAAACAAACTTAATATACCCTCCACACTATCACGTAGAAAACTAGAATTACGCATACATACTTCGACAGTATTCCTATATTTTTGTATGAGCTCGATTGCTATAGGAATTTAATAACTTTTTATTTCATTTCGACAAATCGGAAGTGAAGAATGAAATATCAAATATTTCAATTAAACACTTTTTCGGTGTGTGCCACCGAAAAAGTTTCAGCGTACAGTAAAAGTTCCACTTAACACCAAAACATGTTGCGAAATTGGCAAATTGATATTCAGGAAGGTGAAAACATAAAACGAGATTGTCCCTTGCTGAAGTTATGAAATGTTGGCAATGGTAAAAAAGAGTGGAAAACAACAACATGACTCCCACATTCAATAATCGCCAAATTAATTCTCGTTTAATTTATGTCTTTTTTTCTTGTTTGTAGGTGGAAAAGAAAAAGTAATTAATAATTTCCTTTTCGTGCTATGTGGAATGTCACCTTTGGATTGATTGGAAAGAAACGGCAATAATGGGGTTACTTCCACGTGTGCGAAATTTGCGTCAAATGTATGCAAAGGAAATTAATTATAGGAAGTTTGCGCTCGATGTTAATTAATTCGTAGTTAGAAATTGATTTACCACTTGGCTATCGATATTCGTGTTACAATGAATTAGTGTAAATATTGTATATATTTGCCTCTTTAATTCTTTTCTTATTTCATGAAAAAATGTTAAACTATTATTATTAAATCATAATTACCTGAAGTTTAATAAGGTTCATTTACCATTTCTGAAAATATTAAAAGGAAATACGAATTTCTTCAGGGGGATTTAAAGCGGATACTTAGTCCAGACATATGTATTTAAGATTGTTTTTTAGAAAATCAAACCAAAGATATTAACAGCTTTTGTACCATCCACCATAATATGGAGGGTGTATTAAGTTTGTCATCCCGTTTTTAAACCCTCCATCATAATATGGAGGGTATAATTAAATTTGTCATTCCGTTTGTAACACATTAAACTATTCATAGAGTCTCCTATGAAGTATTTGTATATATTCTTTATCAGGGTAAAATTCTAATTCTATATAACCATGTCCGTCTGTTCGTCCGTCCGTCCGTCCGTCTGTTGAAATCAAGATACAGTTCAATTTTTAAGATAGAGCTTTATAATTTGATATAGAAGTTTCCATTACTCCTAGGATGTTTGGTATTGCAAATGGACTATATCGGTCCACATATTGATATAGCCCCCATAGAACGGTACCACCCGATTTTCGGTATATTGAAGATTTTAGCTTCATTAACACAATGATATGACTGAAAATTGGTATTTAGTCTTCGTTGGTGGTATAAAACTTTCCCCCAGAAAATGTGTCGGTATAGGTCTACCCCTTAATATAGCCCCCATAGAACGGTACCTCCCGATTTTCGGTATTTTTGGTTGTGGCCTCAATATTCTACCTAAATGGCTGAAATTTGGTATTTAGTCTTTGTTGGGGGTGGTTGCAACATTTTCCATCTGAAATTTGTAGGTATAGGTCCACGCCTTCATATAGCCCCATAGATCGGTTCATCCCAATTTTCTGTATTTTGAAAGTTGTGACCTTAAGATTCCATCGAAATGGCTGACATTTGGTATTCAGTCATCGTTGGGGGGTAAAACTTTCGACCTGAAATTTGTAGGTATAGGTTTAGGCCTTCATATTGATCCCATGGAACTGTACCTCCAGAAATGTGTCCGGATTTTCGGTATTTTGAAGGTTGTGGCACCAATATTCCTCCGAAATGGCTGAATGTTGGTATTTAGTCTTCGCTGGAGGTATAAAACTTTTCCCCAGAAATGGGTCGGTACAAGTCTACGCCTTAATATAGCCCCCATAGAACGATACCTCGCGATTTTCGGTATTTTTGGTCGTGGCCTCAATACTCCACCGAAATGGCTGAAATATGGTATTTAGTCTTCTTTGGGGTGCAAAACTTTCCACCTGAAATTTGAAGTTACGGGTGCACGCCTTAATATTGCCTCCATAGAAGTGTACCTCCCGATTTTCGGTATTTTGAAGGTTGTGACTTCAATATTTCACCGAAATGGCTGAAATTTGGTATTTAGTCTTCTTTAGTGGTATATAACTGTCCCCCAAAAATGTATCCCAACAGGACCACGCTTTCATATAGCATCTATAGATAGGTACCTCTCAGTTTTCGGTCTTTTGACAGTTACTTTTACCGAAATTGCTGGAATTTGGTATTTAGTCTTCTTTATAAGCGAAAGGAAACGAACTGTTCAGTTCTACTTCAAAACAGCCCGTGGTGGAGGGTATAACAAGTTCGGCCTGGCCTGGCCACGCTTTCATATAGCATCTATAGATAGGTACCTCCCAGTTTTCGGTCTTTTGACAGTTACTTTTACCGAAATTGCTGGAATTTGGTATTTAGTCTTCTTTATAAACGAAAGGAAACGAACTGTTCAGTTCTACTTCAAAACAGCCCGTGGTGGAGGGTATAACAAGTTCGGCCTGGCCGAACTTAACGCCGTTCTTACTTGTTAGCTCATCGAAATAATCATTTGGGATCCTATAATATATTTAGATATTGTTGAAAAGCGTAAAATTGAATGAGTTGTAAACACTAGGTGTCTTTGATCTGAGCTTAGATCACGTTCAAAGATGGGCTGTATCGGTCCACGTTGTGGTGTAACCCCCATATAACGGTACCGCCGGATTTCAAGTATATTGACGTTTTAGCTACATTTTCAGACGGAAATAGATATAATGTGACATTAAGGGTTCCCAATGATCAAGAAACTGCTCCATCAAAATATTTATGTTTTGACGTTTTTACGTCATGTTTATATTATAGCCTTTTGCAGGGTTAACCTTCTTTATGAGGATTTATTTGAAATATAAGAAATGGATTTGACATTTGAAACCCAGTGGGTTTGTTTAATCCGGATATATGTAAACGTACTATTAGCCGAATTAGCTTTAATTTAGATATAAAGAAATTTCTTCACAAAAAATTATGGACCTAGGTCCACGTTTTGTTTGTCAAGTAACTTCTCCACCTGGGCATACATATGTACTTTTACAACAGAAAGCAAACTATTTATTTCATTTTAGCTCAAAATATTTAATGAAGGAGAGTATAAAAAGTTTGCTTGGCCGAAATTAACGCTTTTTTACTTGTTCTACCTTACGGTCTTCTGCAAAGATACTTTAATCTAGTTGATATCTATAATAAAGTTCTGATCATTTACAGATCTGGACTACAAAGAAAATAACTTCTGAACTTCTACAAAATGACATTCTGGCTTGCTATGAGAAGAAATTACCGAAATGGCTGAAATCTGATTTGAATATGCATAATTTAACGTTGAGGGTATAATATGAGTGCAGAATCACCCCATCATCGACTTTTTAGTAATAACAAGTAAGAACGGCGTTAATTTCGGCCGGAGTATAAAACTTTCCACCTGAAATTTGTCGGTATTGTTCCACGTCTTCATTTGGCCTCATAGAACGGTACCCCCGATTTTCGGTATTTTGATGTTTCACCTAAAATTAGTCGGTATAGCTTCACGCCTTCATTTAGCCTCCACCGAATGGTACTTCCCGATTTCCAGTATTTTGAAGGTTGTGGCCTCATTATCCCACCGAAGAGACTGAAATTTGGCATTTAGTCTTCGTTGAAAGTACATAACATTCCTTTAGAAAGGCAGTCGGAAAATCGTAAATTTTGGTACATGTTTTGGGAAGAACAACAATGACGCCCCGTATGAGCTCCTTTAAAGGGAGTATTATCAGTTAAGATATTCTGCTCCTGCAATGAATAAGAGGATGAGCTTAGTACTTTTATAAACTAATGAAAACTAGTTGTTCCTATTCACTTCAACACAGTTTGTGGTGGAGCGAATAAAAAGTTCGGCCCAGCCGTCCTTAATGCTGTTCTTACTTATTTGTGCCTGTTCTTGTGTTTGCGTTTAAGTACAACATGTGATAAGCAATGGGATTTACACACACTAATATACATACATATTTACAGATTGGAATACTTTCTCCTATTTATTAGACTTGAATCTTATCTTCCCTCCAGAAATGATGTTTAGCTTTCATGTGATGGAAATATATTCCTAGACACATTCCACACTGGTGCCTGTCGTTTGTTTTCTTAATAGTATTTATTGGTTCGTTGACATGACATACTTTACTGTCAATCATCCTTTTGTATATTTGTTGTTATTGCAATTGTAAATAATATATACGAAATTACAAAAGCCAATGGTAAATACGATAAAACTGAATGCGGATAATGTTGATAACACTGTGCAACACGAAAATTATTAACCATATGCTGACACCGCAGCGTGATAGAAGACGAAAAATAAGGAGATACGTGTCCCGGCGTTTTTCCCTATCACTTCAACTTTCCCGGTTATGGGCCCCAAAGACCTGTGGCCTTGATGTCAAAAGGGATCATTTTGTCAGGCACATATCTTCTAAACCGTTAAGAACTTGGGTTTACTCGTAGAGGAAAAGTTGTAGCTCTCATCTTAAGGAATAATAATTGTGAACACATAAAATCCATTCAAAATCACCATCAAGGTCAAAATCGTCAAAGTCAAATTTCCCTTTTAATTTTTTCTCTTAGGTACATTTTTGTAGTATCCTTAATTATTGGGCGGTTCGGTATCTGTGGACCGGAATCGGAGAAAAAAGTATAAAAATCGAATATTATCAAAATATTTTGGCTATTTTCACATTTAAGAACAGGTCATAGACATTTCTTATGTTCCAGAAAGTTGTTTGCTGATATCTTTGCCACATTATTGTGGTCCATTGTTTTCTTGAATTTTGAACGTTTTAGTATCTATGGAGCAAAAACCGAGAAGAGAGGATAAAAATCGAATTTGATTAAGAACTGTTTCTACAGAGTTCGTATGTTCTAGAAAGTTGTTTACTAAGATCTAAGGTACATTTTTCTAGTTGGTTGTTTGCTTTAATTTTGATCGGTTTGATATCTGTAGACTAAAATCAGAAAAAAAATTAAAAAGCAAATTTGACTTTGACAATTTTGACCTTGAAGGTGAGGTTGAATGGATTTTATGTGTTTACAATTATTATTCTTTAAGACGAGAGCTACAACTTTTCCTCTACGAGTAATCCCAAATTCTTAGCGGTTTAGAAGATATGTGGCTGACAAAATGATAAATAGCCAATAGCCTGCTTTTGTCACTGAAAATGAGCTTCCCTGCCTGTCATGTCAATTCATTACTTACTACTTACTTACTTTTTAACAAAATAGAAAAAATATTCTGTCATTTTGTTTATTCATAATTAAAAAACTTATTGATGCGTTTTTTGTGAAAAAATTGAAGATGCATAAAAGAACGTGTCACCAGCTAAATCATAGAAAGGATGAATAATTTGAGGAGAATATTTATAATATATGTATGTATATGTGGTAAGTATTGATACATATCTTGACAAAATTAATTATCGCGTCGTTTCATTATACTTCTATACATTTTATTCCAGGAACTTTTGAATGATCTGAAGGGCCCACCAGATAAATATTCCAACGACCAACTAAACATAAGTCTCTGTATCAAGGCCGAAGACCGGCAGTCTAGAAGAACTTTGAAATATAGGAAAAACATGGACATAGGAAAACTTTGGATCGCGTAGCCGGTTTTTGGACATACCGCAGAGGTGAAAATCTTAAGCCCCTGGCGAAGGCATTCAATCTAGTAAAACTTTATGTAACTTTATATAATATTTTAACATTTTCTTTAAATTACGGGTTTTGGATATATCTGTCGAGCGGATTATATGATGGTTACTTACAGTGTACCCTTCGATAGGTATTTTCATAAGCTTTCATATGATGCCCATATCAAGTAAATAGGTTTATAATAACCGGTTCCACGATGGGTTTTTTACTCAAACTTACGGATCAAATAACCGGATACGTCTCAGCGAAAAAATATATATTCCCCTAATCAGGAAGACAAGATCTATAAAAAGATTTTTTAACAAATCCGAGGTTTCTGCTTAAAGTAAATTTGTTCCACAAAATTTTGTTGGTCTGCTTATTACAGCAGCAGAGAAACATACAACCGTGCCAGTGTTTCAATTAGAACATTGGTGGCGTTTTTTCTTTTTTTTTTTTTGGGATGCTGTTGCAATTTTGTTTTTTTTTTTCCAAAATAGTATGGCTTAATCCCATTGTTGTTGTTTTAATATTTTTAAAACAACTAATTTATTAGAGGTGAGGCAGGGAAGGCTATTTTCGATCTTCTCATTGCATTCGACGATAGATGTTTGGGAATAAAATTTTTTTTGTTGAAGAAGTTATTGAAAAATGGCTTCGGTGGAGAACATCCACAAACAAGAAACAAGGGAACTGATGAGATCATGTGGTGAGGATCGAAACTAGTCTTCTCTGCCATACACCTTGGCGAATAATGCCAAACGTTCTCCACTAAAAATTAGTTGTTTTAAAATATTAAAACAACAATGTTATTACTAAACTATTACAAATTGCCTTCACATTCTTCCCTGAGTCATAATAAATTTTACAAATACTTTCTTAAAATCAGACTAGAAAACACGCGTTATTAAAAGTGCAAATGTCGAATTTTTGCCTCAAAACCAGTCCAAATTACTTACAGGGCATTGATAACCCGAAATGTCAAATTTAAACCATCATCAATCAATGCTCTGTAAAAAATATATAGAGAAGTTTTCTGACCTTCGAACATCATAACAACTAATTTGGTACACATGCGTAGCTTGAACGCGGACTCATGTGCAAAGATTTTCATGGGGAAGTGTTCAGAAAATTTTTAGTATATGGGGTCTATAACAAAACGTGATTTGAATAACCTATTTTCGAACCTAAGCTCTTTGTAAAAAAGAGGCAGATTTAGCAAAGTTTCTCAATTCCTTTAGATGCTAGAGTGATTATAACATAAAGCCAGATAGGTCTTAATCGACTTAATATATATGATGACGTATATATATTACGGCTGCAAATAATTCCTCAAATAGAAATAAGCGTGAGTACACCGTCCTATACATATCATATTATTTGCTATTTGCTCAAAGAAACTCTATCAAAATCAATATGTTCTTTAAATTTTTAAAGCCACATACATTATTGTATACCTACCTCTCTTACTGAAATATTACAGGTTTTGCACACGTCTCCGACGTAACATATGTTACACCAATAGATAAGCTATTATCATATTTCAGCTAGTAATGGCATTACGAATGTCTGCAAATATTTGAAACACAAAAATGTAATGGTAAAAATATTATTTTCATATTATGCAAATTTTGATTGCTTTCGACATCAAGAAAGCGTTCGGCATAAAGTTATCGACTAAGTAAATCCCAAAGCTTTAGTAACGAAAACGTGTTGGATTTAGGTGTTCTGTTAAAGGATTCGTTTTTCAGTGTCTTGATATTCTTTAACTTTCGTTTTGCGTCAATTTACTTTGATGTTTCTTGCCTTTTTTGACATGAGTTGAAGGTAATGTTGTTAAGAATGGATTTTTGCTTAAATCGTATTAATTTTGTTTTACAAATGCGGGGGAAAATAATGTCGTTATGACAAAATGTTGTCTCAATTTCCAGGTAATAAAGGCAGAGGAAATACATTACGAGGAAAATCAAGACTGCTATTTAAAAATCGGAAACGTGTTAACACTTTATTGATGTTAAGGGGAAAGTAATACCAACAAAGAGTAAAGCTGAAAACACATACAACGTTTGGGTAAAGTTTTGTGTCGTTTAGGCCGTTTTTACACTGTT